>NW_028274814.1:51897884-52500384 GCF_037043125.1 Eumetopias jubatus | reverse complement strand
AGCCAACTGTCTTGAATTAAAACCTTGAAGTTTTCCAGTCTAGCCGTAAAGGACCAACCAAAGAAAACAGTTAGTGGAAAGGGATGGGTTTAACTGAAAATTATATTGTTATAAGGAGTACCTAATCACTTCATGGGAGTCTGGTTAAAAAGCCAGGCAGGAAGAAATCCAGTATCAGCCATGCCTGGGTGTGTGCTTATGGACAGGAGATGAAAATGAGAAATGTACTTCACAAATAATTTCAGTAGAAGAATATACTTAATAACCACTCAATTTAGAGAATACCATCTATAATGAAAATGTCTTAGCTGTTTTAAGGATTTTTTGTTTAATATTTTTGAAAGGCCTTATAATAATACTATAAAATGAGAACACCAAGAAAGGCAGAGGAAAATCTGCTTTTTAATTGCCTAAATTATCTAATCTATAATCCTAGGCAGAAACCTCAACATCTGTGAATACAACTATAGGTAACACTATAAACTCTGAGGTAATTTATATGCTTTTGCTTTTTATTAAAAAATAAACAGGAATATTTTAATTATTCACTAGAATGTTAATATCAAACCAGTGTGATAGCAGCTAACATTCTACAAACAGCCTTTTGCAGGCTTTGTGTGACACGGATGATCTAAATTCTTTCCAATTTCATTGACTATTCAGTGCCTCTTCTGTTGTCCCTGCCCAATTTAGCAGCTTTGCAGCACAAGAAACTTCCTTTTGATGCCCCAGTTGATGATAAATTTTTTACAAAAAGCATACTATAACACTTATTCTTGGGCCACTAGCAAAGCAAAGCATCACCCCGATAATTCAAGTAAAAGCACGAATTTCCTTTTCCTCCACTCCGTTTCGCTTTATATGCCTTGTCTTGTTCATGTGTTCTCAATAGAAAAATAGGCTCTCTTTTTCACTGCCACAGCCTTAATCAGATTTCCTTAAAAACACTAAATATTTTTTTCCTTGTTGCAAGAAAAGTAGAGGAAAGGGGGTAAGACTCTGATGCCTTCTGCAGTAAGCCAGCAAAGGAATGAACTGACAGAGGTCTTAGCAGAGGGCAGCAGAGACTCGGGTTCTGGGGCTGGGAAGAAGCCTCATTTGTCTTGAACTCCCTACCCTGTGGAAATGAGTGATCGCAGTGAGGGTGTGGACAAATGGCACCCTTATGAGCTGTTTTGTCCTGCCCCCCGCCCCTCCCCCCCCGCCCCCCCCCCCCCCCCCCCCCGCGCTCAGCCTAGAATCATTCACCAAATACTATTCATGCTGCCCCCTGAACGGCTCCCTCAGCTGTGGACTCCTCTTCATTCCCACAGCACTCCCTTAATTCAGCCCCACATCATGGTCAACTAGCCTGTAATAACAGCTTCCCAACAGCTTCCCTGTTCAGCAGCCTAAACACACTGCACAAAGGCCATGTTCCTAAAATGAAAATCTGGGTGCTGCTTCACTGCTACAAAGTATGTGGAGTAAGGGTGTCTTATTGATCTTTATCCCTGTGGGGGTGCCTAACACAGAACAGACTTCAATAAACCCTAGTGAATGAAGAGCTGGATGCATGAATTTCTCAGGCTAGAAACTTTCAAGGGTTAAAAACTTTCCCTACCTACAAACAGGAAACCCAAATTCTTTGTTGGGGCCTTACGCCCCCAGCAACTTAGCAACTTCCTCCACCGCCTCTCCTGCCATTTCTCCACTGACCCTCCACACCCTAACCATACCTTCCTCTACCTCTGCACCTAAGGACACCTACACAGATGCCACTTGCTTTGCGAACCCTTCTATGCCTCTCCAGAGGGTAGCCCTGCTCGTGCAGCACTTGGCGGAAATGTCCCTGTGGCTCCTAACAGGTTGCCAATGAGGCGATCGTAAACCTCACCTTTCACTTCCTCATGGGACGAAGAGATACTGTCAGTGTTTTAAAGGGAAAGGGTTCTAATTTTTCTCTCCCCTTTCTCTCTTCTTATGCTTCTCCCATGCAGAATAGCGTCTAATAAACATTAGATGCTCACTAAATACTTGCTTATAGCATAAGCCTATTCAACAGAAAGGAATGTCCCCAGGCATCAAGATGGCAGAACACCTTAGCCCTTCTCTTCTTGACCAGCCTCTTTCCCTCTCCCCTGGCTCCTCAGTCCTCACTACAGCCTCACCACCAACCTGCCTCAGCCCCTTTTTTTCCTTCCTGGCACAGCCTGGATCTAGGGGAGTCCCCATTCAAACCCCATGCCTAATATTTTAAAGGTGGAAGGAGGAGAAACCAAGATACTTCTATCAAGGAGAGGAAAGGATTAAAAATCCTTAATCCTTAAGTTCTTGGAGACTTAATTAAAAATATAAATTCATGTCCTTCCAAAACCACTGTTTCGTGTGTTGGTGAGGACCTACAGCTGTACATCTGACCATTTATAATCTTATTTCTATGGGAGTGCAAGCTTAGAGTTCCAAACAATCTGGAAAGGAGCCAACCACCAGGACAATCGATTTGTTAACTATGAGCTGTCTAGGCTCACGGATGACCCCCCTGCCCCTGCGATTTGAAATTCTCTCTCTAAATAATTTCGAAACTACCAGGGTGAGTGAGAAGAACTCTTGTCTTAAAATCAGGAAACCCAGAGTCCAGATAGAGGTTCTCATTCCTGCCTAGACAGTAGGAACACTAGAGAAAGTTTTTTTAAAAGTACTAATTCTCTTGGCTCCATTCAATACCAGTTAAAATTAGGATCTGTGGTGGTAGGATCTTTTAAATAGCTTATTTAAAAAGCTCTTCAGGAAATCCTAACGTGCAACCTGGGTTGAGAACGTCCTTCTAGATTGTTTTGGCTTTAGAATATTTGTCCCTGGGTAAGTTCCTTGTAAATTTGACCTTTCTGGATCTTGGTTTTCTCACCTATAAAATGAAAGCTTTGAAGTTAATGAGGCTTCTTTATACCTTATAATCCTTTCCAGTTTTCAAAGCATTTGCAACTTTTACAAGTTAACTTTTAAATGTTTAGTGGCTCTGTTTCTCTCATCTCCTCTGACAATGTACAAATCAAGGAAAAACAGAGATGAATTTGTAAGGACCTTTTCGTGACTTAGACAAAAGGAGTTGCAACCAAAATTCCAATTTCACAAATGTGTTAACTAGTTCCTGGGAGGACACAAGTTACCTACACAGTCACTGAATGTTATGGATTGTTTCGAGCCATTTTGTTAAAATTTTCAAAATGGAAAAGAAGAGAGAAAAGTTCCGTACAATGATAGTTCATTGCCTCAGATACATAGCTTCATCATTCTAACAATGACTTTTTTGTATATGCTTCCATTAAAGTCATGACTGCAGAATAAGCTGATGATTTCCAGAACGCCCCCTCACTCCTTAAGTCTTTTTACTGAATAGCTTGCTGAGCAATTTAACACACAGGGTCCCTAATTTCTTTATACTAGTGATGGCAATATAACCTTTGTCTTGCTTCAACTAATTTTTCTCTCAGCTAGCACATCTTCCTAAGTTTAAAAAACATATTTTTTTTCATTTATTTGGCTTATAAAGTAAACCTAGAAACCTGCAAATACCTGTTAAAAAGCAAATAAAGAAATATTCACCCATGCAGAAGAAAACAGAACACAGGAGAACCGCTTGCTCCATTTTATAATATTATGGTACATTGTGTAGTCTTGTGTCAGTATTTATTATCAGTCATTTAGTTTATGATAGAGAATAACTTTTGATTACTGATGCTTGTAGTATTACTCACTCTGTCTTGGACTGTTTGAAGATCTGTATTTTTATTACAAAGTCCAATAAAAATAAAGTGAAAAACCCATAGGTCCCAAAACTGATTCCTGGCTTGTGCTGTATGTCACTCCTTTCCAATCTAAAAAGTATTTCCTTCTACTGTTAGTCTCTGTCTCTTGCTCATAAGCAAATTTATCTCCTAATGCCTCATTCTTTATTTTAGCCATTAATCTCCCATTGAGAACCTTACCAAATGCTTTTTGCAGATAAAAATATTTAATATCTACTAGATTTCCCCTATCCACAAAACCATCCAACATTGCTTAGAGGGAAAAATCAATCTTTTGTACCTGAATTTAAGTTTGCTGGTTTGACTCAAAGTATTTTTTTCTAACTTCTTCAGGTCTTTATAGGAAATAAGAGCATCACAGCCCAAGAACCCTATTTCTCTTTGTTATGGGTTGACTCTTGCCCCCTGAAAAGGTATGTTGAAATTCTAATCCCTGGTACCTTACAAAGTGATCTATTTGGAAATAGGGTCATCGCGGACATAATTAGTTGAGTAAAGACAAGGTCTTGCTGAGTAAGGTGGGGCCATTAAGTGACTGGTGTCCTTATAAAAAAGGAAGAGACAGACAAAAGTACACAGGGCCATGTGTTGATGGAGACACAGAATGGAGTGTTCCATCTACAAGCCAAGGAATGCCAAGGATTGCGAGCAAACACCAGAAGCTAGAGAACGCAAGCAAGGATTCTACCCTGCCCATTACAGAGGGAGCGTGGCAGAAGAGAACAATCATGCTTTTTCATCTTTTTTGTATGGGTGTATACAAGTATTTGAATATGGTATCAAAACCCCAGCGATTGCCATCTTCCCAAATAAGATGCCCAATCACCTTGATTTCAGGCTTCTACCCTCCAGAGCCACGATAATAAATTTCTGTTGTTTCAAGCCACCCAGTTTGAGGTAGAAACCGAGGAAACCAATATACTCCTCTTTTCTCATTATTTCCATATTTGGGGTCCCATCTATACTGGATTGTAATCTACACTGAAATGTCTCACACACATATAAACAGCTGTGTGTGTGTGTATGTTTTTCTCTTCTGTATAGGATCATTCTGAGCTCTGAAATAGCAAGCATCTCTAATGGGCACTGAGTATCACATATATAACAGTAGCTCCATCAGGCTATGATCTAGCCTGGAAAATCTGGACCCTCACTAAAGTCTGCCTTATACCAGGCCAAAATCCATCTTTCCATAACTTCTAAAAGCTGGGTCCCAGTCCTCCTACCCTGGGATCATAGAGAACAATCATGCTTTTTCATCCTTTTTGTATGGGTGTATACAACTATTTGAGTACAGTATCAAAACCCCAGTGATTGCCATCTTCCCAAATAAGATGCCCAATTTCTTTTCGATCCTTCTTCACAGGAAGTTTTCCATGACCCTCATCCAATGCTGGGACATTCTTCCACATATGCTCCAATGGTATTACCATGGTCCCATACCCTCTTATGTCAACCCCTCTGCTCCTTCATGCTCAGACTGCCCCCATCGGGTGGATTAAGAGAAAGGTTCACTTTCCAAATCACTCCCTAGCTGTCCTCTCAGCACCCAGGAAGGGGAATATGAAATTTACCAAGAACTTCAGTGCAGAACTCGAGCAGCGGTCGTTAAGTCATGACCCCACTGATGTTCCCAGGACATCGTCATGGGACCATCAGCAGAGCAGGTAAACACACACACAAAAAAAACACGCAATGTACCTGAGGTGGGAGTGCTCTTGGCACCCTTCCTTTTCATTCCAGCAAGGATTTACTGTGGGCCTATCATGTATGGGCCCCTAGGCTTGCTTTCATTGTCCTCTTTCATGTTTATTTCGTGTCTGCCACCCCCTACAGTTTTTCTCTAAATACCGTGTCTCTCTATTGTCCTTACTTCTTCTATATTGTCCTTACTTTGCTTGTCAATAAAAAAGTACAGCTCAACATGTAAATCTCATTCAGGGACTCTAGAAATACATCTGTGCCCCCAAAGATTACACATAGCTTATATATAATATCTTACATACAGAGCAATTACAGAGTGGAGAACAGGGTTGTGTATAGAATCTAGAGTCAAGAAGTGCTTCAGAATTTTGCCACTTCCTCAATGTGTGGCCTTGGTCTAGTCACTTAACTTCCGAGCATCAGGTTCTCATCCCTTAAAAGGTGATAAGGTACCTACCCTAGTTCCCTCTTAAGACAACTGCAAAAGGAATCTGTGAACTAGTAACCTCACATGGTTTATTAATTTTTATTCATTTGTTCATTCAAAAAAAATGCATATCAAGCATCTACCTGGTGAAATATGCTGAGAGACCCATTCAAGGATTCCAATTTCCCAGCATTTAAGAGTTTGCTAATAGATCACTAACTATCCGGCACACATTAAAGAATAAATAACGAATGTTAGGAATCAAAGACAAGTGAGTAATAGAAACTCAGAAACATGAGCAAATATCTACAGGTCTGGCCTCTATGTCTGTATCAGAATTTCACCAAGACATGAAAAAAAGTCCCTTAATGTTTCTTTTAATGCAAAATATAGATTTATTAAAAAACTGAATTTTATACATGTTGTTTACGAATATGATGCCCCTATACCTGACAACTGAACCCATCAACAAGAACTTCCTAGGCACTTAATGTGCTAGCTTCTATGCCCATAAATTCCTCTGAGCAAACTAAGTCTGGAGAAGGCCATTATAAGATTTTAGAATAAGGTGGCTTATATTTTTAAAAATCTCACACAGTAAAATTTTACAAACACTACTATATACCACATACAAAACTATGCTTACAAGCTTTTTCTTTTTTTCCCTAGAAGCCCAGCCATGAAGAGGCAAAGAAAACACTTTATGTTTAAATGTATAGTGATTTTCTTTAAAATGATACCCATATACCAAAATGGACCATCAGAGGTTCCTGTACCACTGGGAGGCCAGAAAACATGGTAGCTTCTCTCTCCTGCTGAGCTCTCTATTTTGCACTCAACAAAGGATGGCAAGAGGGTGGGTGAGGACTGCAGGGTGGGTGGGTGGGTGGGTGCGAGGGGGTAAACCTTCTGAAATTTTTGCTGGCGGGGGGCTAAATTTAAATTTGCTCCCCGAATGAGATGGCAAGTTAATCAGTTTTTACCCTAGAAGTGGTTTAATTCTCAGGGCTAGTTTAAGGAACTGTAAATGAATTTATGTTTTAAATCTATTACATCTTACCCCCAATACACATCTGTATTCTTATGCTTTCCTCCGTGGTGAACTTTCAACTGTAGCATACCTTTTCATAAATTAAATGTTTTTCCTATGAAAGGCAAGATCTTATTTTTAAAACCCCCCCAAACAAGAAGACCAGGCTGGATCACCACAGGGATCTAGATGTGCCATCTGGATCAATATTTCTTGAGTATGCAAAGATTTGCAGGCCAAGATGAAGGACTCAGTGTGACTTGTGACAATCTTTAGAAAAATAAACGTACACTGTCATTTAGTCTACTATTTGACTCCTATTTAAATTTTTAAAAACGGTTTTTTGAAAGTCTTAGATGTTAATTTGCTACCAATCACAGCATTTCTTTTAGAGCTTTGGTTTCCTTCAGTCATAACAAGTTTCCCACTGTTTATTTTTTCCCCTTCGTTTTATTTTTTTTAATGGCTTCCCTTATATTTTCTTTTATTTCTCTGCTTCATCTTATTGTTTCTGAATTACTCTGATCTTATTGCGTTGAATTTCAAATATCCCCTCCCCTGGTTCCTACTTTTTTCATTTTTGATTTCCTATACATTACAAAATTCCAGCCAAGTTCAAAACTCATTTTGCATTCCTTCAAGGTCTGCTTTTCTCAAGCCCCATATTTTTGTGTTCGTACTCTACCCACAGATCTTCATCAGCAATTCAAACCTGATGACATTATGATTGCATCTTTAGTGCTTTTCTACTCCAAACTTATTTATCATGCCTGCGTTATTTCCAAAGATAAGGTCTAGAATAACTTCAGAGCGGAGCTTGTTAGCTGTTGCGTGTGTGTGAACAGTCCACCGCTACTGAAAGATAAAGGCACTTTTCTACATTCTGGCATTATTCTTAACGTGCGTGTTTGCAGGGCTGAAATCCCTTAGCAGTAGATGGACCTGCTTTAGACTTCTCTTTTCTATTGGCATGTTTCCCTTTCTATCTTACTCCCTATCACCTTGTTCTTGGATTGTTTGATGAAAAAATATGGCTCTCGTTTCTTTTCCTGATTATATTCCCTTCGAATTGCTTATTCCTACCTCCCCTCCTTCTTTATTTGCATTTCTCTCACCACATGGCCAGTAATGTGAAAGTCAGATCCATTTTCTTTGGCCAAAAGCCAAGGCAGAAAGTTTTCTTTAGTCCTTTCTTAGCCCTAGAGCCGCACAAACCGTTTATATGTCATACCACTGCTTAGGTCATCCAAACAATGCCTCAAATACATAATCTCCTTGTCAATGATATAAATTATCTATCTTTTTGTTCAACTAAAGTAAAATTTTGCTCTCAAGATAACATGTCCAAACTCTACAAGGTCGTGGCACATCTGGAGAGATGAGTCTAGGTCTTTGGCATTTACTTTGCCTGTTTTTACTTTTCCTTATCTCTTTCTTTCTCATTCATCCATCTATCCATCCATTCATTCATTCATTTGTGTATTTCAAGATATTTTCTTAGGCTCTCTTAGATACCAGGCATAGTAGTAATCACAGAGAAATATAAATAAGTTAGATATAGTCCTTGGCTCAGGAAGGTTCATAATTTTGCAAAAGATTCAACAGCTAAAACAATGGATGATGATACCACATGACAAATGCTACTGGTATTTACAACTGTCCTAGGAGCATGATGGTATGAACAATTAATTAATTCTGCCTCTAGAGGATCATGGAGAGATTTGACAAAGGATGAAAATTATATTTAAATCTTTAAAAACAGTTAAGAGAAGAGAAAGCTGTAACAGATAGAGGAAATGATGTAACAAAGACAGAGTATCTGGAATGTTTCCAAATATCAATAATGACCATGTAGAATTGCAGCAAAAAGTCCTTTTTAACTGATGTTCCCATTTTCCTGTAGAAAAGTACCTATCTTAGAGAGTCACTGTGAAGGTTAAATGTGAATATACACAAAGTCCTAAAAATAGTACCTGTCACATACTAAATGTTATTGTCTATTACTACTGTTGTACTATAGATTATATTATATATATTTCATCTCTTTGAAATGTTTTCTTTCTTTTTTTCCTCCTTGTTCCTGGCTTGGTTCTGGATCATTATTGCTGTTGAGGAAGTGATCTCCAGTTAAATATTTTATTCTGATACACATCTAAAGAGCTAAGATGGCTGCTATATTTTCCAGAGTAAAAGAATTAGGAGATATGACAAATAACCATAGCTGAGAAGTGTGGCATAAAAAAATTAACTGGGCCACATCTAATGGTGATTCTCAACTAATCAGATTCTTTTGAAACTTTTATTTTTTAAGACAGAGCCAAAAGTTGGCAAAACAAGCTCCTATTTAAGAATCACTAAACAGGAGCGCCTGGGTGGCTCAGTCGTTAAGCGTCTGCCTTCAGCTCACGTCATGATCCCATGTCATGATCCTAGGGTGCTGGGATGGAGCCCCGCATCGGGCTTCCTGCTCAGTGGGAAGCCTGCTTCTCCCTCTCCCACTCCCCCTGCTTGTGTTCCTTCTCTTGCTAGGTATCTCTCTGTCAAATAAATAAATAAAATCTTTAAAAAAAATTTTTTTAAAGATTCACTAAACAATCCTACTAACATATTAATAAGCTTTGAGATCAGTACAGAATGGAATCCAACTCAATATATTCTATCTCCTGCAGCTACACCAGATGGTTCTGAAAAGTGATAGTCTGAATAATGCCTTGTAATAGAAAAAAAAGATTCAATTCAATTATGTTTCCTTCCTGACTGAGGTAGGATGGCGTAGGAAGGTATGCTGATATTTTTTAATAACTTGCAACGTACTTACTTTATACTTTATAATGCAGCTATAATAATCAGATTGCTTCAATTAAAGTCATAAACTGTGCAAGAATGAACAAGAATCCAGGTCTTCTAGCCCCCATGACCTATGGCTCCTTCCCCTAAAACATTTTGAAAGACTCCTAAACAAAATTAAACCAAAAGTAAGCTAGTAAACATTTAGTTGACCAAAAATGTGAACACCTAGGTTAACTTTTTATTTACAATGATGTATGATATCAGACTAATACAGTTACATATCTCCAGCTTACTCTCCAGAGAATTTTTCTGTAATAATCTAAATGGCTATCAATATAACAAGATAACAATTATGAATGTAATGATAAAACATCTTTCCTTTTGAGATTTTCATGCTACATTAATGAGAAAACAAAAGTCACAAAGACACAACAGAATAAGTATACCAGATTTACCCTCCTGCTACAAACAACCATATGGCTGAACAAAATACAAAAGGCAACTATTTTCAGGCACTGGAAAACTGGCAGCTCAAGATACAGACCCCAAGATAATCCAGATATATAAATTAGCAGATAAGGACTTTTAATCAACTACATAAATATATTCAAAGACTTACAAGAAAATATGATCTCAATGAGAGAAAATATGTTGAACATCAGCAGAGAAATGAAAATCCCTAACAAAGAATCAAATGGAAATTCTAAAACTAAAAATGTACAATAAAATAAATTTCACTAGATGGGCTTAAGAGCAAATTTGAGATGGAAAATAAGGGTCAATAAACTTGAAGATCCATGTAAATGAACCAATCAGAAGAACAGAGAAAGGAGAAAAGATTAAAATTAAAATGAACAGGGGGTGCCTGGGTGGCACAGTCAGTTGAGCATCAGACCCTTGGGTCCAACTCAAGTGATGAGATCAAGCCCCGCACCAGGCTCTGCGCTCAGGGAGAAATCTGTTTGAGACTCTCTCTCTCTCTCCCTCCCTCTGATCCCTCCCACTCATGCTCTAAAATCAATAAATAAATCTTTAAAAAAATAAAAATAAAAAAATAAACAGGACCTCAGTAACCTGTGGGACAATATCTAACACTCACGTACTTAGAGTCCTAGAAGGGAAAGAGAGAGAAAATGGGGTAGATAACATTTGTGAAAAAATAATTATAAAATGTCCAAAACTGGGTGGAAAACATCAACCTACAAATCCAAGAAGTTTAGCAAACTAAAAGCAGGATAAGTACAAAGAAAACCATATTTAAGCACATCACAGTCAAATCAGTGAAAAATAAAGAGAAAACACTGATTGACCGTAGCCAGAGTAAGACGAAACATTACTTACAGGAAAACAAGAAAAAGCCAAATTCCAAGAAATGGAATGACATGTTTAAAGTACTGAAATAAGAGTAAAACTGTAACCTAGAACACCATATTCAGCAAACAATCCTTGAAACATGAGCGTAAAATGAAGACATTTTCAGAGGAACAAAATCTAAGAGAATTAGTCACCAGCAGAACTTATAAGAAGGAATAAAGAAGGAAATGATGTATGTGTGAGAAAATATAAAAGACTAGTTTTAGGTTTCTTTTCATTTCCTTAAAAGACAAATGACTGTTAAAACAAAAATCACATCATATTAAGGAGTTTATAAATAGGTGGAAGAAGAACACTAAAATAATTCAAAGGACTAAAGAGGATGTAAACGCAACTGTTGTTAAGGTTCTTACATTCATGATACATGAAGTGTAAATAGAATAATATTAAATCTATGTAAACTGGTAAGTTAAAGATGCATATTATAATTGAGCAAGTGCTTGAAAAGTACAAAGAGGCTGTAGATAAAAAGCCAACAGAAAAAAATAAAATGAAGTGCTATCAAATATTTAATGAACCCAAAAGGTAGCAGAAAAAAAAAACAAAAAATGGATCAGAACAAATAGGAAACTAATTGCAAGATAACTGACTTAACTCCTATCATATCAAAAACTGTGTGAAATGAAAATGAACAAAACATTCTAATTAAAAAGTACAGATTCTCACAATGGATAAAAAAAAAAAGCCTACAAGAAATGGCTTTAAATATATATCCAAAGATGGGTTATAGATTTCACACACATATATTTTTTTCATAAAAAAAGATGCAAAAAGATATGCCATGCAAATGGTAAGAAACACACAAGAAAGCTAGTGTGGTTAGATTAATACCAGACAAAGTAGACATTCAGGTAGGTCTAGTACCATAAAAAGGGACACGTCATAATGAATGCATTAATTCAACAGATAAACATAACAATCCTGAAAGTGTATATACTTAGTATCAAAGCTCCAAAATACATTTAGAAAAAACTGACAAAACTAAAGGGATAAGTAGACAAATCTACAATCATATTTGGAGACTTTAACACCCCTGTCCTCTTGGTAATAAATAGAACAAGTAGACCAAAACAAAATAAAACAAAACCAGATCTGAAAAATATGATCAACCAACTTGACCTACTTGATATTAACAGAGTACTATCACTAATATCTGCAAATACATGACATTCTTTTCAAGTGCACTTGAAGCATATTTATACTTAAATATACCATAAAAATGGCCTATAAATTTCTTCAATTTCAAAAGACAAAAGATTTTTACAGTGGATATTCCCTGAGCATAAAAGAATTTTAAATTGTAAGTCAATAACAATAAGATATCCAGAAAAGCACAGAATACTGGGAAATTAAACATTCTGTCGATTTCTCTTTATGTCCATTACTATTTGCTTTATGTATTTAGGGGCACCAGTGTAAAGGTTTATTCTAAATGATACTCTAATAACGTTCTAAACATCAAGAGACATCACAAGGGAAATTAGAAGTATTTTTAACTCAATGACAATGATAAAACAGCAAAGCAAAAAACTGGCTCTTTGAAAAGATTAATAAAATTGACAGACCTCTAGCAAAACTCTTTTCTACCAAAAAAAAAAAAAGAAAAAAAAAGAAAGAAAGAAACAACAGGAAAGAAAACAAAAATGACAACACCAGAAGTAAAAAAGGAGGTATAACTACAGACCCTATAGACATCAGAATATTACGAACTTTATATCAGTTAAGTTTGGCAACTCAGTATATTTGTACAATGGAATACCCTTAAGCAAACTCCTTATACACAGAACAACATGAATAGATCTCACAGCTATTATCTTGGGGATGGAGGGAGAACAAGCACAAAAGAGTACATACTGTATAACTATACGATGTTCTAAAACCGGCAAAGTCAGTCTATGGTGATAAAATCAGAGCACTGATTGCAGCTAGGGCAGAAGTAAAAAAGAGTGGAACTAAAAGCAAAGGGGCACAAAGGATATTTTTGGGATGATGAAAAATACAAATTGTAAAAAGTCATCACATTGGACACTTAACACCTCAATGTGTATAAATTTACCTCAATGCAGTTGATTTTTAAGGGAAAAAAAATCAATTAAAAATGCCAAAGTAGAGCTGTAATTTATATAAATGTAAATTTAGTCCAAAATTTTTATCTTCAAAACATACTTCTTTTCTATTATATACCTTCTTAAGAGAATAGGAACCAGAAACCATGGGTCAGGAAGTATGCTGGATGCTTTCACTTATTATACCTTGCAAAGACTGTGTATGTCTTTAATTCATTATAAGGTCAAGCACAGTGCCCTGGGAGATGGCTGTGTTACAGCTGAGAAAGCAATACTCCTGGAGCCAGAAGACCCGGGTTCAAATAATGACTCTTTGTGGTCTATTAGCTTTGTGACCTTAGACAAGTCACTTTTTAAGTTTCTTCATCAACCACAGGGTTGATGTGCAGATTAAGGAATATTATTTTAAAGCATCTGGTAAAGCACACCACAAATACAAGTTTTATTACCCATAGTAAGTACTCAACAGACACTGCTTAAGTGAAGAAATGAAAGAGATAAGGAACAACATAACATGGACAGGGATCCAAGCAGACAGGAAGAAACAGGGGAGAGCATGTACCTACTCACCTTTTTTTTTCTGTGGGTGGGTAGGCTGGAGGGTAGAAGAGGGACTTCCTGGCATGATGACCTAAATACCACGTTCCTATCACGAGCAGTAGGGGCAGTGAGGAGGACAGGGCTGGCTGACCTCCCAGAATGAATATACCTTCATTGTGACCTAGATCACAGCACTCTAGGTGAACCATCCCTTGTCCCAGCAAGGAGCATGAAAAGGGAGTTATCTGTGTACTTAGGACTCCAGGGGGCTTCACCCAGGCTCATAAGGGCTGCATTGAGGCTTCTATTATTGTGGACCTTTGAAATGCCAACATAACAGATGACCCACTGTTTAACGTGTTCCATTCTTCACCTTAGATTTTCAGAGACTGTGCTCGAAATGAGACAACCAGAGCAGAGATCATCTGGATACAGGGGCAATGAGCACAGCATATGCCCAGCAGGCTGATTTTCAGTAGAGTTCCAGAGAATGAGGCTAGGTCTGACAGGACTCAAAAAGTACACGAGTCTAAAAATCTAGAGGCGGACTACAATAGAGGCCCAGATTGAAGACCTGAGAAGTCAGGTATCTTCACCCACCTACGGAGCCACTGGTAGGGCACCTCGAAATTCAATACTCGATCACACGATAGTGGGACAGGTCATCTGATAGAGGTTTCAAGAGAATGTTATGCGGGCACAGAGAAGAGATACTGAACCAAGTGGTGAGGGAGGAAGCAGTGTCGGGGAAACACTCCTGAAAGAAGGGACACCTGTGCTGAAGTCAAAGATGTGAAGGAATTACTTGGGCAAAAGGCATTCCAGGCAGGGGGCACACCATGTAGGAAGCCTTGAAAGGTTTGGATGGTACCATCTGCAGAGAACTACGAGGAATTTCATAGAGCTGGAGCATATGGTGTGAAGGGAAAATGAGGAGCCTGTAGAGGCACAGGCAGAGTCTTAAGAAGGACCTTTTCTTAAAATCAGGCTGGGGAGTTTACATTTTACCTTGACGATGAAGGGAAGCCACCGAAGGATTTTTTGTTGTTGTTTTTTGAGTGGGCAGGCCGGGTGAGCCTTGTGGTGATCCTGACTCTCTGACAGTGATGTGAGAGTGGGAGCAGGGGGTGGAGAGTGCAGCTTCTGGTGAAGACCTTGTGTGTGTGTGTTGTTTCTTATTTATGGAAGTGAATTAAATTTCCCTCACATCTTGCTGAAAAGAAGGCTGTTCCCCTCCGTCACCTCTCTCATTTGCTCTACACCTTCACATTTTCTTATGTTTTAAAAGAATCCTTTGGTGGCAAGATTACATAAAGCTCACTGGCTTCTGAGGTGCCCTGCTGGCAAATATGAGCTCAAGTGGACACGTGCACAGGTATCTTCCTTTGTCTCCAGCTGGGTCCAGAGGCACTGTAAGCCACTGAAGGATTTTAAGCAAGCAGGACCAAAACCCCATTAGCATTTTTAAGAGACCATTCCGGCAATTGTGTGGGAAACAGATTGGAAGCGGACAAAAGCGGAGACAGGGGACAGCAGTGAGGAGACTGAAGTGATCCATGTGGGGTACGGCAATGGCCAGAGGAGGCAGCACGCAGGATGGAGAGACGATGTGTTAGATACAGTGAAGAGGTAGAGTTCTCCAGACTCGTTCGCTGGTTTAGGGGAAGATGAGGAAAAGAAGGAATCAAGCCTGACTCCCAGGTTTCAAGCTTGGATGTATGAATGGACAGGCCTGCTGTTCAAGGAGATGAAGAATAAGTCAACCTGCATTTCAAAGTATAAAAAGCAATGATACTGCACCACATTTAAAAAGAAAAATTAACACAAACAAAAGCACAGGCTGCCTGAACCCATATAGATACACATCTCTGAGAAAAATCAAACACTTAAATTCACAGGGAGAAATAAGTCAGAGTTAAAGAAATTCCTGTCTAACATATGTTGATGAATGAATAATCAAAGAATAACAAGAAGGCAATTCACTAACAAGAGAGCCATCTACTGTCTTACAAGGATAGTGCAGCGATGAAATGCCACAAAAAACGTGCAAGAAAGCCAAGTTTGTGACCACTTCACACTGTACACGTATTCACAAAATATCTGAGTCCTCCCACTCAAATTTCCAAGTGGTTAGCATGTTTTAGCTAATAGCCAAATATTTTAGCTTACTTATTTCTCCTAAAAACATCAATTCAATAGATACCGTCATTTGAATATAGAACACTTACCTGCCATCATTGCTATCATACTGGCTTTATAGACATTAGTAAGAGATCCAAGTTCTCCTGTTGCTAAGATGGTTTTGAGATGAGCGTCCCCACAGGCCTTGCGAAACTGACGAATCTCATCATACAGGGCTGGGGGAGGAAGGAATTGAGGCAGTTACAAAGCAGGCAAGTGATAACATAACTTGGCAGTCATGTGCAGCTGGTAGAACCCATCTCGGATTTAGGAAACATAAAACATTTGTCACTTTCTAAAAATCACCCCAATTTAATATCGCCTAGAGCATTCTGTTGCCGTTCACATCCCGTTATGAGAAATGCTTAGTTTGCTACCATGGAACTTTCTAAGCCCCTGCCCAAGGTCCAGAGCCACGCAGCTTTTTAAATATCGTTCTAATGACATGCAAATTACAAATAATTTCTACCTCTCCCATATGTTAGTTACTTACAAGAAAAGAGACATTTATCTATCATATATGGGGGTGTCCCACTTTGCAAACTAAAAAAAAAAATCCTCAGGTCCTTATTAATTCTTCCATTCACACATAATAAGTTCTCTTGTTAGAATTTAAAGCAGGCCTTTCCTGAGAGCTCTGCTAATGACAATAAAGACATAACCACCTTCCCCACTATCTGCCAGGGCATGTGTCTAAATATCTGACAAAAAAGCATCGAGCCTAGCCAGGTATGCTGGATGTATGTGCACAAAGCCAGTTGTAAAGAGACTCGCAGGTGCAGTCTTGAATCTATTAACCCCTGAACCCAGTACCAAATCTGGCTTTTGAGGGCTCCACATTGCACCCTGAAAGCAGCTTGATTAAAAATATACATATACCAAAAAAAACCCCACAAAACTATACTCAACCACACAAAAAGAATCAAGGGGGAAAACATTTCATATTCAAACAAAACTGACAGACTTTTAGTAAACAAAATCAGTTTAATGAGTATGAAATTTTTGAAAAATTACTTAACATAGTCTTCTGTCATGATACCAGTGGATTTTGGCTTTGACCCTGCATCAGGTCAGCTGCACTCATTCCTTGAACTTGGGCTATTACCACACTAACAGGACTATCAGGGCTTTTTTGTTCCTCCGTATATGTATTTTGTAGGATATAAGCACATGGACGAAACTGAGCAGGAAAGAAACATTCATAATAAGGGTTAAGGTTAGGGTAAGCAGTTTTTAATGTGGACATGAGACTTCCTTAATTCATAGGTTTATTAAAGTACATGTAAAAGACTAAAAATTAGTCACAAGTCAGCAAACTCTGTCAAAACCATGAAAATGATAACAAGGTGAAGAAAACCTGGCTTCCCAATCCTAGAAAACCTGAACTTAACCTGAAGCTCAAAGTGAAAACTGAACACAAATAAAAGCAAATATTCTATTACAGGATGTTTGGCAAATTTTAGTGTTTGTCACTGTCAAGAGATGGCATCCACAGAAGGTTTTTCAAGGACTATTTTCACAAATCCCTAGTAATCAGTGGTTTGGAGCATTATAGATGATCTCAGATGCCACCCTGCCCATCCTCCCCAAATCATGAGAAGTCATCTCACCCAACATCCAATATGAAAACATGTGTGAGGATGGTATAAGACAGCAAAGACTAAGTGGCAATAACAATTTATATTCTTTTAACTCAGGGAACGAATCTTGGATGGAATGACATTTTTCGAGTTACTGAATCTAAAAACAGAAAGCTGTTTGCTAAGAACTGGTGACAAGGAAATCTCTTGATCTGAAAATTCAAGAATGCTAACCCAGAGTTAACCTGCGACTTAATTAATGATTTTTCTTCCACAGTACAGCGCTGCGATCAAAAGCAGGCTCGAGAGTCAGACTAATGTGGATTTAAAACCCAACTCCATCCCTTCCTGCATGACCTTGGGCAAGTTATTCTCTCAGCCTCAGTCCCCTCCTTGAAGTGTCAATAATAATACTTTATAGGGTTATTATGAGGATTAAAAGGGAAGATATATACAAAATACTCTACACATTGTCTGGCTGATTGTAAGCACTCAGAAAGTTTAACCATGATTCTTAAGCTCAGAATTCTAGGAAAATGAGTTTCAATTAAGTGTTGTGTGATAAAAGCCAAATCTTATTCACGGCCTGACCCAACTCCTTGTACTGGACCAAAATCTTGTTATATGGATTAGTGTTTACAACCAGTGAGTCATCAGATAAGGCTTGAAAATGTTTTATTACAACATTTGTTGAGGTGAAGTCTGATCTGTACAAATTCTTAAAACAGTGATCCTGATCATATTTATGAACAAAACCATCAGCCTTTTTCTAAAAACTATTACCTTTTGATACCCAGGCAATTTCTTCATCTGCCGTTAAAATTAACCAGGAAAAAAAAAAAGATGTATTTTATAACTCAATCATCAGCCATCAAGTGATGCTCTGTAATCCATGATCCAAACTGGTCACTCAGAGGGTAACTGGATTTAAACAAATATGTAACCCAGTGCCTTCTCATTCTCTACCTGCCAACTCCTCAAATCATTTTACTGACCTATTTCACCACATAACAGGGTCCAGTTTTTCTGAGCAAGTACCTTAATCTTTAGAGTTCCACAATGGAAAGTTGTTTGTCATTTTCTTTCTTGTTACTATTCTGCCCAGAGTACACCAGAACAATTCAATTAAAAAGTATATACGGAACCTGGCCTTTGTATAATGTGACCTGGACTCCCATCAAGCAAATGCTTCTACCTGGGCCTCTGAATCTTCCTGAGTGATGCCAAGATGACAATGCAGTCAGGACGTTCATTAGTATTACTACTGCAGGATCACCGATGGCAGCAGATCCAACAGCGCCATGACCCAGGGGCCACCAGCCAGTGGTGGCAGCACCAGGAGTGGCCTCATAACCACTCTTCCCGTGGCACATCCGGCTGTGTTCTCTGCTCCCCAGTCTTTCATGGTCCTGCTTGTTTTCCAAGCCTGGTTCTCCAGGCTTCTTACTGACTCGGTGAGCTACTCTATGTCCTCCCAATAGATGCCTTTTCCATTTAACTTAATCTGCATTGGTTTCATTAGTTTCCAACTCAGAATTTTAGTATAACAAATACTGAGAAGTGTAGTATAAGTGTGGGACAACAGAGCGTGGGTGCCCCACTACCTGGGTTCATACTCCAGTTTCAAAACTCATTTGCTGTTTGATTTGGGCAATTAACTCAACAACTTTGTCTCCTTTTCAATAAAGTGGGGATAATAGAGGTATGCACACCTCAAGGAGTTATTTTAAGCATTAAATAGGCTAATATGTATAAAGTGCTAAGGACAGTTTCTGGGACATAGGTTAATGCTCAGGGAATGTCAGCTACTTGTTTTCCTGTTGCTGGCCTTGGTGGTGGTGCTGTTACAGTTACTGCTGAGTGTTTATTAGGTTCTGACAGAGAGGGACTTATAAAATCAGGGGATACCATGACCTACGTTTTTTTTTTTCATTTTATTTTATTATATTAATCACCATACATTACATCATTAGTTTCTGATGTAGTGTTCCATGATTCATTGTTTGCGTATAACACCCAGTGCTCCATGCAATACGTGCCCTCTTTAATACCCACCACCAGGCTAACCCAGCCCCCTACCCCGCTCCCCTCTAGAACCCTCAGTTTGTTTCTCAGAGTCCATAGTCTCTCATGGTTCATCTCCCTCTCCGGTTCCCCCCCTTCATTTTTCCCTTCCTGCTATCTTCTTTTTTTTAACATATAATGTATTATTTGTTTTAGAGGTACAGGTCTGTGATTCAACAGTCAAAAAATTCACACTCACCATAGCACATACCCTCCCCAAAGTCTATAACCCAGCCACCCCATCCCTCCCACCCCCCACCACTCCAGCAACCCTCAGTTTCCTGAGATTAAGAATTCCTCATATCCCAAAGAACAAATAATCCAATCAAGAAATGGGCAGAAGACATGAACAGACATTTTTCCAAAGAAGACATCCAAATGGCCAACAGACACATGAAAAAGTGCTCAACATCACTCGGCATCAGGGAAATCCAAATCAAAACCTCAATGAGATACCACCTCATACCAGTCAGAATGGCTAAAATTAACAAGTCAGGAAACGACAGATGTTGGCGGGGATGTGGAGAAAGGGGAACCCTCCTACACTGTTGGTGGAAATGCAAGCTGGTGCAACCCCTCTGGAAAACAGTATGGAGGCTCCTCAAACAGTTGAAAATAGAGCTACCATACGATCCAGCAATTGCACTACTGGGTATTTACCACAAAGATACAAATGTAGGGATCCGAAGGGGTACGTGATTCCCAATGTTTATAGCAGCAATGTCGACAATAGCCAAACTGTGGAAAGAGTCAAGACGTCCATCAACAGATGAATGGATAAAGAAGATGTGGTATATATATACAATGGAATATTATGCAGCCATCAAAAGAAATGAGATCTTGCCATTTGCACCGACGTGGATGGAACTGGAGGGTGTTATGCTGAGTGAAATAAGTCAATCAGAGAAAGACATGTATCATGTGACCTCACTGATATGAGGAATTCTTAATCTCAGGAAACAAACTGAGGGTTGCTGGAATGGTGGGGGGTGGGAGGGAGGGGATGGCTGGGTGATAGACATTGGGGAAGGTATGTGCTATGGTGAGCACTGTGAATTGTGCAAGACTGTTGAATCACAGATCTGTACCTCTGAAACAAATAATGCAATATATGTTAAGAAAAAAAAAGAAGAAGATAGCAGGAGGGGAAGAATGAAGGGGAGTAAGTTGGAGGGGGAGACGAACCATGAGAGACGATGGACTCCGAAAAACAAACTGAGGGTTCTAGAGGGGAGGGGGGTGGGGGGATGGGTTAGCCTGGTGATGGGTATTAAAGAGGGCACATTCTGCGTGGAGCACTGGGTGTTATGCACAAACAATGAATCATGGAACACTACATCAAAAGCTAATGATGTAATGTATGGTGATTAACATAACAATAAAAAATTAAAAAAAAAAGAATTCCTCATATCAGTGAGAACATATGTATGATATGTGTCTTTCTCTGATTGACTTATTTCGCTTAGCGTAATACCCTCTAGTGACCTGCATTTCTTAAAGAACATAAACACAACCTCTCTGGGGCCTAGAAAGCAGGCTAGGGGAAAAATGTTTGCTATATCACAAACATTTTTTTAACTTGGAGCCCATGTTCCCAGAATTCTAGGAAAAGAGTTTTGCTACTTGCTAGTTATGCAAATTTATAGGAATCATTAAAATTTCCTATGCCTGACCACTTAGAGAGCCGCAGTTTGCTCACATATTTTTGTGAAGATTAGATAAAATAATACATATAGCTAGAACAGAACAAGGCAGTTAGTAGGCACTTAATCATTCAATAGATTTCCAAACTTTTCCTTATATACTTCCAGAAATGCAAAAGTAACTTTGAAAAACAAAATGGAGCAGGCACTGTCTTAATACTCATGAAGGCATAATTAGAATTCACAAATTTAACATGTAAGGAAAATAGACCACTTTACTCCAACACAAAACATGGAAGCCACAAATAAGCATTATTAGTGTCCAGGTAGTTTTAAGCACCTTGGCATCACAGTGATAGATGACATATGCAAATCCAAGTGGCTTGACAGCTGAAATGTAACCTAAACAATCTCGAATCATAATGTCCTTTAACATACTCAACTGTCACCTTCCTTTCAATATAGATGAGCAAAACAATGGAAAAACGAATGGATGGATTTTCCTCCACATCAGCAGGAAAGGAAGCAGCAGGATGTGGATTTATATAATTGCTCCCAGAATACACATGTGAAGGAAATTACAGTGGAATTAACAAGTTCAACAGACCCTCTTTCCAAAAAAACTCTTCATGAGGAGCAGCTACTGAAAAGAATGAGAAACCCCCTAAGTCTTCAAAGCATCTTCCTTCAACAATGCTCAGTGTTTTCTTCGCATCAGTTAAGTATCCCTGTGGGGTAGCTGGCAATTACCTCCACATTTCATACACGAAAAGTGAAATGTAGACAAATGAATGACTTGCCTAAAATTTCCTCACACTTTTCTCCCTCTGTCCCACCACATACATACATGCAGGCAGGTACACACGTGCTGTCGTTAAAATACATTCTCAAGGAAATAAATTGAAGAACTTAATAGAATAATCAAAACCTAGAACCTAAAGGGATGTCAACTCCCATTTAGTTCAAATTACTAACATTAGAGATGAGCATCACAACCCTAGGAACTGATATTCATTCTTCTAGGGAAAACAAAGTTGAGGAAATTGAAAAGTTCCAGAATAATTCAGAAACATAAAATACTTAATTCTGTATGATTCAATATACTAAAAAAATCTATAAATTGCTCTATGAGACTTCTGGATGGGGTGAGAACAGTACATTATGTTGTAGTGACGTTCACTTGTCTGAAGCAGGACTTTTCTGCATTTGCTTGCCCACTATTAGCTGTGTCACTTGGGAAAGTTACTGAACCTCTCCAAGCATCATTTTTCTACTCAAGATTGGATAGAAAATCTTTACTTTTGGAGCTCAAAGACATCTCAAATGTAAAAGTAATTATTTAAATGATTATGAAGGTAATCGATTAACTTTTTCTCTTGGATTCACCTTTAATAAGAAGCAGCCATAAAAATGAAGATAAACTATGATTTGCTCTAAAATGTTATACTTTTATAATTAAGACCAAACAGCTTCTTGTTATTGGTTTAAAAAGACAATTTGGAACTCTACTTCGTGGGAGCTCCCAGCCAGACAGAGGTGGGGAAGCAGAGGTACTCTCATTTGCATGCTGCCGTGAAGGAGGAAGTAAACTTGGGACTGGCATTGTCACTGAGGCCTTGGGAAACTCTGGGCTCACATGCTGCCAGATCAGGGTCGGGGGGTGGACATCCTCATCAGTGAGGGCTGGGAGTTCTGGAGGACTTGGCAAGCTCAACCAGCCTGAGTGTGCAGTACTGGACCAGGGAGACAGGCTGCGGGTTCAGGAGACTGTCACATACAAGGCAACTGATCAAGTAAATAAATATACTGAGTATGATGGGAACAAGATTTCTTGTGACAAGAAAGAGGGGCATCAATATAGGAAGAGAAAGGGCAAGAATAACCATATGATGTTGGCTTGTGAGGAAGTCATCAGTGTGAACTCATGGTTTGTGACAGAGATAGATAATAGATAGACAAATAGATATAAATGCATGTGTGTTTATACATGCTCATTGTGTATATGTGAACATTCATGTGTTTCCTAGATCTGTCCACTGAGAAAGCCAAAAAACCACAGCCTTGCAGCAAGGAGCACACCGAGCACCCAAATCTTGGTTTCTAAATACCAGTCTTCAATAAAAGGAAGCAGAGCTCCTTGGGAAAATGGCTGATTCCAGAGCTCAGGCAGAAAAAGTTAAAGATAAGCCTGAAATATCTTTGATAAGAATTCAAGGAAGTTCTCAACGAGTAATAAGAACATGTCAAAAGGACAGAAGAACCATCTGAAGCAGCTCCCACCAGCCAAATCTGGGATAATCTGAGTACCAAAATAACAATGACAGTAATGGATTATAACCAAATGAGTAAAACAGAACTCCACGAGTTCTTACAAAGAGAGAGGAAGAAAGTGGGGGAGGAGAAGGTAATGCTAACTAATAAGTATAGAAGAAATGACAGAATTAGAAAATCACCATTTGACATCTATCAGAGTAACAACAGAATTATGAATGAATGCTAAAACTACTGAATAAAAGTTAGATGAGGAACAGGATATTAATGTAGTCTCAAAATATCTCCATTCATATATTACTTACTTATTAAAACACAAAATACTTATTAATTTTATAATGGAGAAACTTGCCAGACAGCATCTTAGCCATTTAAAAATTAACATCATCAATAAAGGGACAAATCCATATCTTATGACTCCTGAAATAATGCACTGAGGCGACCTGAGCAAAACTTCTGTGGTATTTCTCCCCAGAATATATAACTTGAATCTAATCATGTGAAAAACATCAAACAAACCCAAATGAAGCATATTTTACAAAATGGTAGGCACCTATTCTTCAAACTCAAGGAAAGATTGAGGACTGTTTCAGATTGAAGAAGACTAAGGAGACATGTAACAACTGATCCTGAAACTAATAAAGAACATTATTGAGACAATCTGCCAAATGAACAAAGTCTACAGATTTAACGGTAGTATGCTATCAATGTTAATTTCCTGATTTTGAAGGTGTACTGTGGCTTGGTACAAGTGTTCTTGTTTTTAGAAAATACACACTGAAATATTTGAGTAATGGATCGACAGGTCTGCCACTTAATCTCAAATAATTAAAACAATTACACATCCATAATTTTATATATCTGCACATGCACACACACACGTATACATACTCACAGACAATGAAAAGGCAAAAGGTAAATGGGGCAGAATTTAATAATTGTGGAATATCAGTGAAGAGTAAAAGTTGTGTGTATGATTTTTGCAACTTTTCTGTAAGTTTAAAATTCAAAAATAAATGTTAAAAAGATACTTTTCACATACACTGCTGTAATTTATGTAGCATCTAGACATTATTCTTACAGAAGGGCTTTTGAGATTATCAGTCATCCTGTGTTTTAGACAAAAAAAATTTGATTATATATGCTACATATTATTTGGTAACCTGCTTTCCCCCCCGAAATACCACAGACATCTTTCCATATTAAAAAATATAGGTCTGTAGCACAATTTTTAATAGCTGCACAATCTCCCACTGCATGGTTATAAATAATTTATTCAATCATTTTTCTATTATTGGATACTTAAGGTTTCAGATTTTTTGCTATTACGAACAATACTTCAGTAAACGTCCTACAGTTACATCTTTGCATACATCATGACCTCATTCCTGGAGCCTTTATTAATTTTTCTGCTCCCATACTCACACGTAATCCACGTTCATTGTTAAAAATTCAAACATTACAGAAACTAAAAATTCCCCCATTTAAAAAAAAGAAAGAATAATTCTTGCATGTAACAGAAAAATAATAATCTGGAAGGCCATTATAAGAGATGACTGACAAACGAAAATGGAATTCAAACACCACGACTGCAAATTAGTCAGAATAATGCAAAATATAACAAAACACATACACCAGAGAAGTGGCTGGCACCGTGATGTCACATTAAAAAACCTGATAATAAATGTTTTGACTTATAATGAGGTTTTCAGGAGTAGCAAAAGTGAGTGTACTAGAAACCCAGGATATATTACATTGTAGATGCGTAATCAATATAGTAGCACGACCAGCAGAAGAGTTGTCTCCTGTCTGTCCCCTCACATCCCTTCTACTAGTGCCACACTGAGGAGGAGAAATGGAGGTCGTAGCCTGACATTCTGCTCGTCATTCCCAGCTGAAAAACAAGTGAGGCTGTGCTGATGGAGTGTGTTCACTGACAGGAATCAGAGAACCTAGCCACCCTGGGAAAGGCTTGTGTGATGAGAATGTAGATCCAAGGAGCAGAGGGGGCCACATTGCATCTGTTTTAAATGGCATCCCAAACAGTTGACAACTGGCTCTACCTTCTGCCTCCCTGCGTCAGCAAGAACTTGCATCTCTAGTGTTTTACTTTTCTCTATTCAAAATTATCTTATTTCTCTCCAGCTTCCACCTAGAAGGAAAGTAGGTTCTTAATCTTGACGCTCCTGGCAATCAGTTAGGTTTTCTGGAAAAGCAATGCTACAGACAAAGAAAACTATGTGATCAGTAAAGCTTTCATGAATACAAATTATGATTTAAGTAAAAATCCAAGTGTTTAAAGACCATGTTTCCTATCTAGAAGTCATAAAGTAGATTTTCTTTTATATTTAATGCTATTCAGACACTTAAAAAATAATTGTTAATGAATATATCTAAGCAATTATTTTTTGAGTACCAGAAAGATGTTCAACACTGCAAAAGAATGGCCTGAAAATAACTCTTAAGATAATTATATGTACAGTAAAACACTTAATATAAATTGTACAGCAACCTTTGAAACTTAAAAAGTCACAAAATGTTCAAGAACAGTTTTCATCCACCAAGGTAACTAATTAATCTTGTAAGACTAAAACAGAGATGAGCTAAAACACCTGGTAATAAAATAACCTACATCTAGAGATAAGACACACACATTTTGGTCAATAGTATTTGAAGTTTTAAAGAATCATAGCCTAAAAACAAAAAACATAAAAGCCTACAGCTGCCATAAGTATCTCCAGAATTTTTCTGTTATAAACAACCCCCCAGACAGAGAAAACAGAGATTATAGATTATGTGATTCCTCCCCAAACAGTGTCTCTAGATTTAGAGATTGCTTTTCTCATAGATATTATGATTAACAGCTCTACAAAAGAAAGAAAAATTCCAATTTCTTTTAAGTGATGTTCCTTCTACCATCCTTCCTGTGCAAAAACAAGCAAATAAGAAAAATAAATTATTGCCCAGATGCAAGATTTTCAGGATCCACTTCATAAGACAGAGTCACAGACACTGTGGCATTGGCCCAAATATTTCATTCTCTCACCCTAAAACTCTTGATAGTGTGAGGCATGTACTCCACAAACCAAGTTTAGGAGAGCAAGTCAGGGCTGAGGAACTGAAGAGGTTAAAATAGGGCTCTCGATACAGGACACAAACAATATTTCCAAGTGCGACACTGAACACACTATGCTGAAAAACGTCACAGAAGAAGCACCTTTGGGGTTGTGTCTGATGGTGCTCCAGTATGGGATGGGTTTCCAATAACTAGTAAACTCAGCTCTAGGTCCTGAGCTCAAAGAACTGGAAGATTCTTGAAAGAGGCAGAATCTGATACCATTTCCAAGTCACTGGTAATATATTAAGGTAAATATATGTAGCAGAGAGAGGTCATAAAAAAAGTAAAAAATGAACACCTCTGTATTTACAGAGCATGGAACGCATTTAATTTTCAAAACCTGTTCAATAAGATTTATGAGATGATGAACCCCTTCTGGTGAATGCTTTCTTTAAAGAACTGTTTAAAGAAATGCAACTTAAGATGTCAACTTTAATATCATCATGAAAAATACTGTATTACAGGTCCTTATCAAGGGAATAATACTCCCAGACAATGAAAACGCCAAATATATAAGTCACAGGCCATTATAGCTCTAAAGGACTGTAGAAATCATTAAGTTTTATCCTCTCATTGGTAGCTTATTTAAATGGAGGCAGAAAGAAGTGAAGTGTTTGCCCAAGGACTAGGTATAAATTAGCAAAATTACAAAGACTAAAATCCAAGTCTTTGAGAGTTCTACTTCATTTACTCAATACATGTACTATCATGGTTACTTCCCTTGATAACACACTATCAGCACCAGAAGGAGAATGAAAGAGAAGAAACCGCAGCTGGTATGGAGGGATTCATCTGGGATGATCAATTTACATACATTATCTAACTGAATCCCCACTATAAAGTGGATGCCATTATTCTTATTTTACAGAGAAGGAACGGAAGACACAGAGAAGTAACTTGCCTAAGAGAAAACAGCTACTAATGGTAGCACCCAGATTCCAACCAAGGTCTGTCTGATGCAAAGATGTGCTTTCAACCCTCTAGTCTCCCAGAGTTATGCTCCCTTCCCACTCCACAGTATATTTGTTCTGGGTCAGCTCTGGGTCTGACCACCTCCAGTCATGACTGGCTTATATGCTGGCTGGCTGGCTGGCTGAGTGCCCCCATCTCTCTCCTAGTCCAGCCCAGCCTTCCCAGGGAGATGAAAGCCAACCTCTTCCCAAGAGCCTAAGAGGTAGAGGTACTCTCTGGCTAAACTTGCCGCAGTAACTCTTTATCCCTTAAGCCTTCTGCTACAGCTAACCGCAGATCCAGGCTAAATAAATAGAAACACATAGGAAATGCTATTTGTACTAATTAACCAACATATAAATTCAACAATGCTTCAAATACCCTGCATCGAAACTATGTGGAACCAAGAACAAGGAGTATGTTTAAAAAAAAAACAAAAAAACCCAGATGCTCCAAGTCATAGATTCTCTACGACTATAGGATGGTGTGGGGGCAGGGGTGCTATCAAAATCACCTGGAGCAATTTTTGCAGCCCAGGAGTCTATTTCCCTCACCTCCAACACCCAGTTCTGATAGTACCTACACTCAGGGAGGGAAAGGCTAGCTTCTGGGAGAAGAGGAGCAGGGGCAAGTAATTTGAAAACATTTGTCAGGGAATTCTGAGAACCAGCAATATATTATATGCCCTATCCAGTTACAACTACAGTCCCGAGGGATGAGTTAGATGGTGTAGATGGTGTCCATTTCCGTGCCCGAATAGAAAAGACTGAGGAAAGTACAGGCAGGGAACGACAGGGTGCCATAACAAGCAAATCAGGATCTGGTGGTAAAAAGCTTACCAACAAAGGGCCAGGTGAAACAACAATAACAAAAATGTTTGAATAAAAAGGTATATGAAGTCAAAAGGCACAACGGCCTGAACTGTTAGCCAGGGGATGGGTCATCTCAGAGATTTCCACAGCTCAGGCAGCATCACTGCGCTCCAGCATAATGCAGTTACTGATATCACGGTTCTGAAATTAAACTGTATTTAAGAGAAAGCATTCAAGTCAAATATCTTTTAATGGATTTCTTTCTAAAATGGCTAGATTCTCTGACTGGATCAAGAGTCACTGTTCTACATTGTTGTACACTGTTCAACATTCTAAAATGATGCATGAGGGGCGCCTGGGTGGCTCAGTTGGTTAAGCATCTGCATTCAGCTCAGGTCATGATCTTGGGGTCCTGGGATCCAGCCCTGCAGCAGGCTCCAAGCTCATCAGGGAGTCTGCTTCTCCCTCTCCCTCTGCCCCTCCCCCCTGCTTGTGCTTAATTCTCTCTCACTCACTCTCTCTCAAATAAATAAATAAAATCTTTTAAAAAATTATAAAATGATGCATGAAAAGCAACATGGTTTAGCAGGGAAATAGAGCACGAGTTCCAGAGTCAACAGATGTAGGTTCCGGTGCTCAAGAGGTTTTGTAGTCTCCAGCACAGGGAATGTGGCTGAAATAGGTGAGGACAGGGAGAGTATGCAGAGATTGAGGAGAAATTTGAGAGTTTGCTGGGTGGGACAGGACCTGAGGACCACCAACACTTCAGGGATGATAGAGGAGGTAGAGGAGCTTGCAAACAAGACACAGGGACGCAGGAGTAACCAGAAACATGGAAGAAAACCTGAAAAATTTAGGGTCACGGACAGCATGACAAGACAGTGTTTCCAGAAGGAGGACAGTGCACTGTTTCAAATGCTGAATGGTAAAGCTAAACAAACAACTGAAGAATATTCCCTGGACATAGGAAAATAAGAGGTCATTAGCATCTTGGTTAGTACAGATTCAAGAGAAACAAGTAAATATGACTCTTTTAAGAACTTTAGCCACGAAGGGAAGAACAGAAAGGAGACTTAGCTGGGGATGAGGGGCAATGTTGGCATGTGAGTTTTTTTTAAATGGAGAAGAAAAGCTTACATATGTTTAGATGCTGATGGGAATGAGCTAGTAGAGACAAAGATTAAAGGCACAGCAGAAAAGAATGGCCGACAAACGGAGTAAGGCCTCTGAAAATGCGGGAGGAAATGGGAGCCACCGCACAGCGGAGGGACTGGACTGAGGAGAAAGGGAGGAACAAAGGAAGGCAGACCCTGCTGCAAGGACCCTGAGGGAGTTCCTGTCTAATGGTGTCTGTTTTCTCTGAGAAGTAGCAGCTAGGTCTTCTGCTAAGAGGGAACGGGCCTCAAGGTGAACAGAAGAATTAGAAGCTTGAGGAGAGCGGAGATTTTAAACTGTCATCAGGGAGAATTCAAGAGGAGTACAAGTCCCCCCTCCAGTCTCCTCTTTGAGCTCACCCTGGAAACTGTGGACTCTGTGGCCATGAGAAATGATTAGGATACACTCTGAATGGCCAGCTTTAAAAATAGGATTCTTTCTTTTGTGCTTCAACCAGTGCCCTACACACCTCAGTGCACAGAGGAGAGGGACCTGGATTTGAATGTGTATTAGCGTGATAGACATTTCTGCCAGCACATTCCAAGAAATCAATTTTAGGCTCATATTTTAGTAAACAGCTAATATGAAAACATAACACTGAAAAATATAATATGTAATCAAATTGAGGCAAATTAAGACAAAATACTGCAGTGAAAAAAGGCTTCAGTTATTGCAGGTTTCTATTCAGAATTAAATTTCTAGTATTAAATGTTCTTTTTCAATTTGTCTTGGGTCAAGAGGTTATTAACACCATAAAAAAGTTAATAGAAAAGTAGGATCTAGGACAAAGATGTGTTATTACATTTTGTATGAATGCCTGTTATTAGGAAATAATCAGTTCCTAAAAACAACCATTCCTAGTTCATTAAGGGACAGACAATTACATCAAAACCCATCTCCTATTATATTTTATTTACCAATTAGTATTCTAGAGACAAGAACACAAGTTATAATAGAAACTATACTTCTATGTCTACAACTGTTTAATAAAAGACATAAAGGGCAGGGTGCCTGGGTGGCTCAGTCATTAAGCGTCTGCCCTTGGCTCAGGTCATGATCCCAGGGTCCTGGGATCGAGCCCTGCATCGGGCTCCCCGCTTAGCAGGGCTCGGCAGGAGGCCTGCTTCTCCCCCTCTCACTCCCCCTGCTTGTGTTCCTGCTCTCGCTGTGTCTCTGTCAGATAAATAAATAAAATCTTAAAAAAAAAGACATAAAGGGCATATAATTTTTTTAATCTAAATCACATAGTTTATTTCCAAATTTTTTTCAATATTACACATATTCATTTTTTTCCCTCTTACTCTGGCCTGAAATCCTAACTGAAATCTGTAACTAGAAGGAAACAAGAATCAATATATAGAAATAAGGGACAGCTATTTAAAATATGCCCTTTAAGAATGATTGCAATTGGCCAAAGCTCACATGAACCATAAAAAAAAGAACAAAAATCAAAAGCACAAAAAGATACTTATGAACAGTCAAGAATTTAAACAGGGTAAGGATTAAAAATGTTGATGAGTATAATTGGGAGTATGGGGCAATAGGAATGGCTTTAACATTTTTTTCTAGATCATTCAGAACTGTGGTATCAGTGACTGTGATGCTCTTCGAGCTGCTGAAATCTCTGAGGTGACCCACCCCACAGTTAACAGTGCTCTGCCTTTTGACTTCCTATTTCTTTTTGAGTATTTGTGTTATTCTTGTTTCACAAGGCCCTTTGCTATTAAGCTTTTTACCGTCAGACCCCATTGAGCTCCTTATGGCACACTGCCCTTCCGTGCTAGAACTCCCCTTAGTCCTTTCCATCTGGGCACAGAAATGCACACCATCTAACTTACTAAGAATGTTATGGGAACGTAGTTAATATTCTAAGCTAAAAGACTACATTTTCCGGCCTCACTTGCAGCCAAGATGGCCACGTAACTCAGTCTGAGCCAAGGAGGTAGAAGGAAAAATGCTGTGGGAGGTTTTTAGAATAGGACAGCCCTTCTTTCCTGTTATTTGGGAGATGGGTAGAAAGGCAGGAGCATCAGAAGCCACCTTAGACAATGGAGTGCCCTTAAGTATGAGGGTAGAAGCCACACACTTTAGAAGTGGAAGATCAAAGTAGCATAAGTCACCAAGGTCTTTGTGGGACTGCCACAGTACCCCAGAAATACCTACCTCCAGGCTTTATTTTCTCATACAAAGAAAATCCCGGAGTTCCGGGATCGAGCCCCATATTGGGCTCTCTGCTCAGCAGGGAGTCGGCTTCTCCCTCTGCTTCTCACCCTGCTCATGCTCTCTGTCTCTCTCTCACTCTCCGTCTCTCTCTCTCAAATAAATAAATAAATAAAATTTTTAAAAAAAGATATCCATGAAATACTGGCAAGTCCAATAAGTAGATTAAGAAAAAATACATTAAGTATAATCCTACTTTTTATTTAAACTTTTGAAAAGGGTGTCTGTCAGTTGCATGTGTATATATGAAGACAAAAAAGTCTGAAAACTTGTGCATTATACTGTTACTGAGGCTATTTCTAGTGGATAAGATTATGTAGAACATCTACTTCCTTTATTACTGGTTATAATTTTTGTTTTTAACAGCGAGCAGGTATAACCTCTGTAATTAGAATAAAATATGCCACGTATTTGATATTCACATATCTAAAGAGACAACATATTATTCTGGCTTTATCTTATGATTTTATTAAAAATTTTTGGTTGAGGGCGCCTGGGTGGCTCAGATGGTTAAGCGTCTGCCTTCGGCTCAGGTCATGATCCCAGGGTCCTGGGATCGAGTCCCGCATCGAGCTCCCTGCTCCTTGGGAGCCTGCTTCTCCCTCTGCCTCTCTCTCTCTCTCTCTCATGAATAAATAAATAAAATCTTTAAAAAAATGTTTAAAAAAAAATTTTTGGTTGAACTACTTTTATAATGATATTTTCAAAGTAGAAAATTATACTTATTTTAGCTATCAACAATCTCTAATATACAAAATATATTTAAGGCACAGGTCAAATCTATTTTTTTAATATCTAATTATAAAAACAATAGCTTGTTACTGAAATGGGTAATGTTTTATCATAATTGGTGGGGTAGTAAATCATGAATCTCAAAGGTAAATATAAAAGAGTATCCATAGGAATTATGTGTAAGAACAGTAGGAGTGAAAACATACTTAGCATACTCATTACTAATCCCACATTCTCAAAATCCACAAAGATTAACATTAAAAAAGGGAAGTTTCCTCCACCTATTAAAATAAACTTTGCATAAATGACTTGCCTAGAGTGATTTACGTATTGAGCAATAAAATAGTAGAGAACAGAATAAAAATTAGTAATCTACTGCATAGAAATAACCACTCACCTAAGCACTCAAAGGGATCTAAAAAGTTCATGCAGGCAACTGCTTAGGATTTATGAGGGGAACAAGCCATGAGCAATCCCTGCCGTGTTTTCTCTGAAATTCACCCTCTAATCTGGTAACTTGTAACCTAGTACAATGACTTCCAAAACATGCTGCCTCTTTTCCAATCCTCACCATTTGATTCATGCAGGTAAAACTTAGTCTCCCTTTTAGGTAAGGACCTGCACATACCTTCCCACTGGCCGGTCAGCACCAAGGTCCTGTTAATCACCACATCGATTTCCGTAGCTCCATCTTCCACAGCCAATCTGATCTCTTCCAATCGTGTTTTTAAATGAGTCTGTCCAGATGGAAAGCCAGTGGCCACTAGTAGAGAGAGAGAAAGGGAAGGAGGAAGGAAGGAAGGAAGGAAGGAAGGAAGGAAGGAAGGAAGGAAGGAAGGAAGGAAGGAAGACAAATTTCATTTGGTAACTATCTTAATAAGGAATTTCATACAAAAAAACAAAACAGCATTTTGACCAAAGCATTAATGACATTAAAGAGCTTCACGCCTACCTTACAAAGTGAAGTGCAAAGAAATAGAATGTTATCTCATATAGTATTGGTGTTAGGATGAATATTAGTATTTTATAGTTTGAAAAACCTGAAATTAAGTTTCTGCAGAGATGCTCATGAGCGGGCTTTAAGTAAACAGAAATTAAGAAAATATGTATCCTCACAGTGATAGTCATAAAATAGTAGCTATAGCCCTGTCTTGATGGACACTGGTTAATTATTGATCCTACTCTTAATTAAGTTGGTTACCACTGTATTCTTGATTTAATCACTCACATTTATACCTACTGCAACCAAACTGCAATATAGGTTCTTCCCAATGCCTATCTTAAAATGAAGACCAAGCAGATGAGAATAAAGCGAAGCGATTGCAGGAAGGAAAAGGACCTAATATTGTCCACAAAATTGGGGCAGGGGCGAGTTGGGAAGAGCAAGGCCAAACACAAATTAAAAAAAAAAAAAAAGAAAATACACTACACTTCTGAAAAACCATTAACATTTTTCACACGTGCATCATTAAGTCCATTTCCATTACTAAATATAACCTTTTGTATTTCCTTGATGTTATTAAATTCCTTGGGTCTGCTATCTTAGAGGAAAGCATGTTTCCCTGTTGTATAAAAGAAAAGCTGAATTGAATGAGGCTGATGAAAAATTTAAGGTAGCTGCCAAACACTTTCGGAATCTTCACAAATAGCTTGTATATCAATACTATGAGTTTCTTTTGATCATCATCTTTTTAGACTCCTTTTTTAAAGAACCAAGATATTCCTCTTAACATCTTCTGAAAGTACAATCTAATTTTATATCTATCCATCCAGACACACTCACATACACTCACACACTCACCTACACAGAAGTTTTAAAGACTCTTTTTTCTTTCATGCCCAGTCCTGTTGAGTCTATCTTAAGTGAGTAACTCCTGAACATACTCTCTTGTCCTTACCTCCCCAGCTTTGGGGTGGCACTCCTCACACCTCTCACTTGGACTGTGATAAGTCTCCCTAACTCCCTGTCACCCCACTCTACTGGATCCACGACCACCCGCGTAACTTACTACATCATGCAGCAGATCATGACATGCCTTTGCTGAAAATCCTGCAGTATCCTCCCCAAAACCAGAATAGAGCCCAAATGCCACCACCGGGCCATTTTCCCCTATGTGATCTGGCCCCGATCTACCTTCCCAGCTTTAACTCCCAGAGCCCCCTTCCACCCCCCACTTCATCCCAATTCAGATCCAACAACGACAAACCACTTGTGGTTCCCTCAATGTGCTTCTGTGCCTTCACACAGGCTAATTCCTCTGTCTAAATGCCATTCCCTGTCTCACCAACACCGTCAACTCCCCCTTCCCCTTTGAGACCCCCAGCAGTTATCATCTTCCCTGTGAAGAATTCCCTTACTCTCTTGAGTGTCACCAACCTCTGCAAAATAAATCACTCCCTGCTCCGAGTTATAACTGTACCTTCTGCGTATCTTTATTGTCATCTTTTCCATATAAATTACTACATATCCTGCATTATGACGTTTTAAACTTGCTTACTCCTCCTAAACAAGTTAAGTTTCCTTAAGGACGGGATAAGGTTCTATTTTCTTGGGAATGAATGTGGTCTGCTACTTCGGAGGCAAGCAGATATGGAGAGAATGAGTAAACAGAAATCATTAAATATATAAAGCTAATTCAAATCATAGTATAAAACTGTATATAAAACCCCCAGGTGTCTGAGTTGAAGAACTGGAAACAGGTTGAGAGACAAGAGCAAAAGCCAAAACAATTTTACCGGAAGCCACTGGGATGGTACAGCCCGAGGCCTTCAGTGCTTTAACTGCATCACACACCCGCGCGGGGTAGACACAAACAGCAGCCGTCGTAAGGCCTGTGACAAAAGAAGTCGTAACAGCCTGCTTTATGGGAAGTTCAATTTGAACAATAGGCTTTTAATTATTTACACCACCACCCTGGCAGAAATCAGAACGAGAGGAGAAATAATTCCTCTATGACGTTGCACTGAATGAAAAAGTTTTGACTCCCCAACATTCCCTTCCAGTTCTTGACAATAGGGATCTTTTTCTCCTTGTTCAAGACACAGAATAAAATAACTGTGATGCACTGGTCTTGGAGGTCAATATAATGCCACTTTTTTAAGATTCCTAAGTGGTAAACTTAATGGTCTTGACTCAATGAGAATATTGTATTTCATGTAGGTAACAAAATCCAGATTTGTACAGCTAACAGACAGTGGATGAAAAAAGTGGATGAGAACCTGACAGGGTAGTATAGCAAAATGACATTTAACTGATCTTATTCCCTCTCTTGCAAGAAATAATACAATCTGGATCTGGAGCCCTCACTTGGAGGAATAAGCTCCTAAATTTAAAAAAATCAAATAAAAATCAAACAGCCACTATAAAACAAAGCAAGAACATAGACTCCTATAAAGTTGCTACTTTCAACAATGCCTATACATAGGTGGTGTTTTTACTGTCAACCCAAAAGACACATAATAAATATTTTTCAAAAGCTGTAGAGTTGTTTAGGTCTATAAATTATCTTCAAATTATTTGGGATAAAATACCTGCACTGGGCCAATGCAACATCTCCAGTTGCATATTCATTACTGACAGGCACTCGGGAATCATGAAGCATCCCTCCATCGAAAGATGTGGCTCCTAAAATCAGCCCAGTGAGTACCATGACACATGGTCTTGGAAACACCCTTTAGCCTTCCAGACCTCGGTTTCCTCGTTTAGGAATAGGGGATCAACTCTCAAAGGTCTCCTCCATTCCTAAGATGTTAAGATTCTAAACTTATGGCAACTTTAGAAAGTCCTTTCTTTCATGTATACTAAGAGAGTGAATATAACTTTTTTTCAAAAGATTTAACCTAATATACGAGCACGCAATATTCCCCATTTGCATTTTATTCTCAAAAGTATTTCATTTACTCATAGAAAATACTTTATGTATGAGATGTGATTATTAAGTAATGAGACTGGCTTTTGCACATGTGGCTAGGGAATGAGAATCAGTATTTTAGAGTCACTAGATAGAATATTTCCCACACTGAAGAACTGGAAAGAAAAATAAAGAAACTCTCTACCAAAAACTTTAATCCAGGATGGAAAGAACTGACCTAAAAATGAGACTCAGATTCTCTCCCTGCTGTTTTTCAGAGAAGAATCTCAATTATTTGTCTATGTACACAATTCTACCATGGATTTTATTGCTGTTATCATTTTAGCAACTGCATCTTCTCTTAAGTCCTCTTAGTGATTAGTAAAGAGGTAAACACAGACAGATTATACACAATGATGTTACCTTTATCATGCATATTTAAACTTTTTAAGAGATCTTCCCGGATTGGATACTTGGCTTTATAACAGAGCCTTTGAATGCTGGAAGATGTGTCATCGCCTGAAAGTGTAGTAAGATCTATAAAGGTAACGGCTTTCAGGAGCCAAGCAGCCTGGTTTAAAGAAAGTAAAAACAAGATTAAAAAAAAATTCATCCCCAACCCACTTAGTTAGTAGAAAATCATTAGACAAACGTGGGTGCTAAAATCTGACCTCTACCCTGTTCTAAGGCATGTCCTTCTCACATGTGATATAAACATTGCTCAAGAGTGACCAACAAGATGAACACTGCATAGAACAAAATAAAAGAGGGATACAAAGTAGCCTTAAAAATTACTTTTTCCGGGTGCCTGGGTGGTGCAGTCAGTTAAGAGTCCAACTCTTGATTTCCACTCAGGTCATGATCTCAGGGTTGTGAGACTGAGCCCCACGCTGGGCTCTGGGCTCAGCACGAAGTCTGCTTGAGATTCTCCCTCTCTCCTCCACTTTCCCCGTGCATGTTCTCTCTCCCCCAAATAAATAGAATCTTTAAAAAAAAATTATTTTTTCCTTCCATAGCTATCCCAAAGTGAAATCCCTAATAGATCAAGCCTCCCCACACCAGACCTCTCCATCTCCTCCACTAGGGGCCCCTGATGGCTACCATATGACAGAACCTGGGAAGAAGAGGGTCTCTATCTGATATTTTACCTCCAGCCTTGGGATCTGGGATGAAACTCTTTAAAAAAGAGTCTCTAATTTTGTTGTTGTTGTTGTTTTTCGCTTTAATCCAACTCCATTTCTAAAACAATATTCATGGTTCATAACTCATTCTGATGAATTTCCTTTTATCTTTCAATCGGAGTATTTCCAAGGATGAGCAAAACGTAAAATGTCATCCTAAAGGATTCAATCACACTATTTTGCCTCACTTGTGAAATGAACTCTGAATTCCTTTTAGTCCTGTGATGCACAGCACATCTTTGGTCAGTATACACTGAAGGCTATGCTGACCACAAGTACCCTATGAAACCACTTTTTGAGTTTTGGAAAATGATTTATGAAAATTAATAGTAAGGTAAACACAATGGTCAAAGGAGGTCAACTCTTATGCCTAAGGGCCTCAACAGCAGACACACCAGGTTTAGATGTTATGGTTTAAAAATTAAAATAGAAGACAACCAAAGAAGGTATGTCTAAGGAACTGAATAAATGTGTTGAGGAAATATGCCATTTAATTCACTCATGAATAAAGATGCCTCAAATTCATTTGCAGCTTTGCCACTCAAGAGTGATAAGATTTTTAACTTGTTTGGATAAATGTGTTATCTTTCTCCAACCCATCATCATCATATATGAATTATTAAAAAAAGTCATGGACAGCTGCAATCTTTTAAGTTTAGATGCATCTTGAGTGAAATTCAATATTGTGGCCTTGAGGGAAGAGACCAGGCATTGTAAACTACAGGAATAGAATGCTCAAGAAGAAACCTTACTTGCCACTCCTTTTTCACGGTTCTGCGAGCCTGGATTTGTTCTGCACGCCTCAGAACTGCGGGTTGATTCACTTGTATTTTGGAGATCCAGCTAAGGTCTAAAGGGGAAAGAGGAACACTTATTAAATATATTCACCTATTTTACGTGGTCCTTGAAAGGATATATCATTTTGCATCAAAGCTCTTTTTAAAACCTATGCTTCTCTTTTGCACAATTACAAATAAAGAACCTTGTTGAAAGAAACCCAGCCCTGAAAAGGCATTCTTCATGTGAAATCAAGTACATTTGGAACTGGAAGAACTTGTATTGATTCATTACATAGATATGTCTAACAGGGGAGGAAAATGTTATATTACTTGTGCCACATGCCTCACTTCTGACAGCAAAGACTTATTTGTAAGTGCCCAGTCCAGGAGAACAAATGATTAATAAATACTTAAGTGAATTAATGTTGGGGCTTAAAGGAATCCTTAATCACTACTCCCCTTACTGATAAGATTTATATCTACTAGATGCTGATATGATATGATATGATATGATATAGCCCATGCTTTCCTCAAAAGGGACTTTTCCAGAATGTATTAGAAGTTACAACATTGATAGAACAGAAGTTAGAAAAAGGGAAAGAAAAAAAAACAAAAACCAAGGTGTTCAAAATTCTGGGAGACGTCTCTATTGTTTCTGTTTTAAAAGGCTCTTCCCTACCCCGATCCTACCCTCCATCTCTCTGAGTTAACTACTGTAATTTCTATTTTAAACCCAGCCTACACCTTAGCTTTTGTGAAAACACTGCCAGATCCCCAGATAGAGCTAACATCTGGATACAGCTGTACTATAAAACTTGGATTTAGTTCATCAAGGAGTCGTGGTAAAATGGTCTCCTGTCCTTACTATATTGTGAGTCACAATCTTATCTTTGAGTGACTAACACCAAACACAGGGTGTATCTCAATTGTATTTCAGTTTTATCCACCAACACTCTATCACAACAGTGTCTTCACAGTAAATTGAGCACTTACCCATTTACCTTCTATAACTAACTTCATTTTTATATCCCTCTAGCACCTTCTTAGAAGAGCCTTAAAAAACTACTGTGGAAAAGGAAATATGCCCCAATTATCCACGATGTTCCTTTCTGCAGTTTCAGTTACCCATGGTCAACTGCAGTCCAAAAACAGATGATCCTCCTTCTGAGGCATCAGAGGGTCATCATAGCAGCCTAACACTACGTCACAATGCCTACATCACCTGATTTCCTTTCATCAGACAGGCATTTTACCATCTTGCATCATCACAAGGGTGACTATAATACGATAACATATCCTGAGAAAGATCACATTCACGTAACTTTTATTATACCATATTGTTATAACTCTTCTATTTTATTATTAGTTACTATTGTTAATCTCTTACTGAGCCTAATTTATAAATTCAAACTTATCACAGGTGTATATGAATAGGAAAAAATATAGTATATATATATAGGTAGGGTCCAGTACTGTCCAGAGTCTCAGGCATCCCCTGGGGCTGGTCTTGGAACACAGGTAAGAGGAGACTACCAAACACAGTTCTCTATAACGTGGGGGGGAAACCGCTGATTGCATACTGCACTATGTAACCAAACTAATGGTGGCTCAGATGGTCGGGCCTCTGCCTCCGGCTCGGGTCGTGGTCTCAGGGTCCTGGGATCGAGCCCCGCATCGGGCTCCCTGCTTGGCGGGGAGCCTGCTTCTCCCTCTCCCTCTACTGTTCCCCCTGCTTGTGCTCTCTCGCTCTTTGTCAAATAGATATATGGGATCTTTGAAAAAAAAAAAAAACTAATAATAATAATACAGTATTTGCATCCACCACAAAAATAAGACCAAGTTTCTACAAAAGACATTCTCTCTCATTTCCAATTGATTCTTATCAATATTAATATTATAGAAATTCCAAGTCAGAGTCTGAGTGATTAATAATGATATGCTTATTTAAATACCACTGAAAAAGGAGCAGAGTCTGGGTGCTTTTCTTTTTCCTAATTAAATTATTTTGTTAGCTGAAATCATTTAACAAAACAGTTTTATCATTTCAATCCATCTGCTCCTCCAAGACACTGTATGGTTTCCTGCTCATCTGCTGAGCCAACATCACAGAATCTAAGGTCAAGCAAATGGTATCTGCCTCTTCTTCCCCAGCCAAAGATGGGTTCTAGGTAAAGCCCAAAGAAATAAGACTAGACTCATCCTAATTTATAAGACCTATAAGAACCCCTCTCCACCCAAAGGCAGGGGAGATTCTTTTTTATATTAAAAAAAAAAAAAAACAACCTGTTAATGGTGATTAGGTTTATGGTAAACATCATTTCAGACAATCAATGAGGCAGAGTTGTGTGGAATACAAGGCTCACCACCAAGCAACTGTTGACAGTGGCCAAAAGAGGGAAGCCTGTGCTGGTGGGGCAAGGCTCTGGGGGGCAGTCCTTTATCCATCATATGACCCTTCCTGGATGCCCCTCCCCACATCCTCTCTACTCCCCACCCACACGACCACCATAGGAAGCCTGGCTACTGGAGAGACACCTCTGGCAATCCCAAGACTTCACTACCTGGCTCCCTTTGCCCTCATAGGACCCCTCTTCTCCGTTTCTGACCCTCCAGCCCTGGGGTACAGCCTTTCTAAACTACCAGAAGTTCACTGGCAATTATGTCACGTTCCGTCTCTGGACCTGTGCATGCTTGTTATTCCTTCTGCCCTTTGTTATCTTGCCAACAGAGTGAACTCCCACCCAACCTTTAAGACTTAGTTCAAATGCCACCTTCTCTGTGAACTTCCTCTGAACCATACAGGTTGAGCTATTTCTTTGCTTCTATGCACTCAATGTAACTTTATAGTCTACCTTTAGTGAAGGCCCCTTATTCTGAATGCACTAATTTGTCAAAATGTTTCAGTCCCAACAGATTTTTAAAACTCCAAGCAAAGTGCCTGACACGTGGGTGGCATTCAATAAATAAAATGAGTAGTTCCCTGAGCCCAGAAATGATCAAATTCTGGGCAATATCTTTCCCAACTGCTTTTTCTAAAAAAAAAACTTTTAGTGTTTACGTCCCTCCCTGCCAGCTTTATTGAAGTATAACTGACAAAAAGTGTATATGTTTAAGATATACATCTTGATGTTTTGAAATACATCTACATGGTGAAACAATCACCACAATGAAGCTAATTAACGTATCTATCATTTCACACATTTCCCTTTTTTTTTTTCCTTTTCTGAGTGGGTTGAGAACATTTAGGATCTACTCTATCAGCAGATTTCAACCAAACAATACAGTATTGTTAACAATAGTCACACTGGGGGTGTTTGGATGGCCCAGTCGGTTGAGAGTCCAACTCTAGATTTCGGCTCAGGTCATGATCTCAGGGTCATGGGATCGAGCCCTGAGTTAGGTTCTGCACTCAGCACGGAGTCTGCTTGTCCCTCTCCCTCTGCTCCTCCCCGGGCTCACTTCCTCTCTCTCTCTCTCTCCCTAATAAGTAAAGAAGATCTTTAAAAAAAACAAACAAACATAAAACAATAGTCATGATGCTATACACTGTATCTCTGGAACTTATTCACCTTGAATGATGGAACTCTGCACCCCAACTGCTTCTGATTAAAGAACTTGTGGATCTCGACAAGAGAAGCTGGGACTGAAGCACGAACAGAATACCTGAGGGCATCCACCTTAAAAACTAATTTTTAGTACAATTCCCCACCAAAGGTTAGAACCCACGAGGCCTGCTCTCACACTTCTCAGACACCACTTGCCAGAGGTCCCTGCGAACCACCTCCTGGAGGATGTAATAGGATTACTCTTCTTGCAATATCAGCCTCCACTGTCAAAAATATCATTAGCGGTCATAAAATTATCCGGCCCCATATTTAATCCAGCCACAGAATTTGCCTCTGTGACCTCCCATGGTAATGAATTATATAAGTGACTATCTCATTTTATTAGCACTTAATTTGCTACTCTTTAATTTCATCAAATAACCCCTGTTCTCATATTACGGGGTCTGGGGAAAAGAAAGGACTGATTGGCCTTTATTATGTCCTTCATAATTTTTAATATTTTATTCGAGTACCCTTTAGCATCTCCTTTCCAGGAGAAGTGATTCTAATGCACACAATCTCATCAGTACCATAGAATCTTCTGTTACAGGGGCCAAGAGGTGTTTCAAGTACACATGCCTTTGGGGAGAAGAGACATGAAGCCATAATTGGAAGGCGATAATACTCTTTTCTCAAAACTCTCCCGTGAAAAATACCCTATTGTGTCTCTTAGTATGTCATTTGGGTGGATTTCGGGCCCTTCTGTCAGTTATAAATTTGTTCTCAAATACTCTTCTCACAATTTTTTATTATTATTATTTTTCCTATGTCTCAGTGGAGACAAATCACTTCCCTACAAATCCACCACGTGGTCTTTCTGCCACGTCCATTGATGCTTCCATGGATGTTCTCGCGCTTCTTCACAATATACCTAAAACACGAACACCAAACGATAACTCTGTGAAAGGAGGTTTATTTTGTATTTTGATTTTACCTTTGTTCCTAATGGAGAGAAATAAATTGTGATATGTTATTAGAGATTCTTTTCTCCCAAATTTGGGAAAAGAAAGATTAAATTTCCCATGTTTTCTCTTTTCATTCTTTCTATTTTCAATTCTAATTTGCAACTTCCCAGGAATCAGCCACAAATTCCCATATGTGCAAGTGCCCAGCGTACAAATAGTTGCTCAATACGTCCCTTGCATCATAGTACATTTATTTTTTACCTCAGACACTGAAACCAGTGAAATATCAACTTGATCATGTCTAGTCTTTCAATCTTAGCCTTGGAAAAGGTTAGCTTGGCTAGAAAAAAGAGCCCTGGATGTCAGTGCATGCCTGATCCATTCAGGCTCAGAAGATACTCAACTTCTATAAATGAGCAGATTCAGCCTTCTCCAGTTCCTAACCAAAGACACAAGACTGGGAGCTTCATCCTTACTAACAGGTAGAAACTAGAATTTGTTTTCTTCCCAAAGTCTAGTCTACCACCCAATAAGCCCCGGGTGAGCTCTCTAGGACACCCATGCCCCCAGTGGACACGAGCCAACTCTTCCAACATTCTACTGTGTAAGCCCAATCCTTAGAACCCAGAGAGATGGTCTAGAAACAAAGACACCAACAACTTGACAGCATATATTGCCACTGCTCACAGAGCCTTAACTATGACATCTCCCCACAGCTACTCTGACCCTAATCTCCAACTCCCATCCCACATACATTCTCCATCCCTAACCATTCTTTAGGATATCAATCCAAGTCCAGGTGAGTGATGAGTTTACTACACCCTCTAAAATACTTCAATGTAGATTTCTGGCACCAAGCTAAAGGCCAACGTGACCTGCTCACTTGTTCCTTTGGTACCAACCTTGAATATTCTCTGCTTACACTCCTCTTCCCTTTGGCTGTCATTTCCAGTATGTCTTGTGTCCACAGCCACACGGATTATAACATTCTCTCAGTACACATCATCACAGTGGAACAGAGTCTGGGTTCACATCACAAGATACGTGTGCTCTTGGACCTGGCTTCACACAGTAGCATCACGTGGGGATTTTAAGGTCTCCCTCCTTTCTCTAACCCTTCATCCCTCCTTGAGAGATTAGCCCTTTCCTGGCTATCGCTGCTCTTTACTAATCAATTTCTGTCAATTACTCTCCTTCTCGATCATCAGCTCATGTCTGTAGGTTGATCAAGGCACTAGGAGAACCTAGTCACTTATTCAACATCAACATACTGTTTGGTGCAGTCCCCAGGTTACCTATTTTTGTTCCACGTGTTCCCAGGATGCCCTTCACCACTCAGTCACCAGCCTCCACGGTTCAGCAGCAGGTGGTAGCAGCAGTTACGCAGCTAGAGAGCCACGAGCCCTCAGTAGAGTGAGGCGCCCATGTGCAAGTCCTACCGCCTCTGCATTTAGCCTTTCCGGTGTGCAGGCTCCGTGCAACAGAATGTGAGAAACACGGTGGCCTGAAATAGGTAGCTGCTGTCCAGACAAAGCTCAGGGAGTAACGCCACCAACTGGGGGAGTTGAATTATAGAAAATATAAGCGAACATATGGGGACAAAGAGCAATCAATGCATTTAACCAACATCTCCAACTGGTCCCACTGGTCACATCAGTCAGGAATCTTTCAGTTAAAAATGATGAAAACTGACTTTGATGATTGGACCAAAACGGGAAGGATGGTAAAAACCCAGATAACTGAGAAGAGATTAGAAGAACAAGCTCAGACAACAGACAGGAACCGAAGACAACAGTACAGAGACACAGCTAGAACCACAAGGCCAGCATTGATCAGCAACAGCCTGGCTGAGATTTCACAGCAGCAGCTGCAGACAACACCACTGCCGTTACCCCAACTCACTCAGAGCCTCAAGTTCCACAGGAAAGCATCCGAAGCCTGACCTAGGCATGCCTGTGAGGGGCAGGGAAGAGGGAAGATCCACGCCTTCCTCTGTAGCGCCTCCAACCTGATCTACATACTATAGATAGAATGACCCAACACTAAGAGGACATGTATTAGTTGCTGCCCAGCCAGAAAAATGACAAATTTCCATTACAATGAGCATGAGTTTGGAACATGCTAGATGGGTTAGCTTCTCTTGGAGATGCATAAAGCATTGGGCACATTAGACTCTATGACAAAGTCCCACAGGAAAGAAATCTCTCGAATGGCCTTTGATTCGGCATTTCTCAAACACTTGACCACAAATGGCTTTTTCCCTGGAACATATGCTCACCACACTGGCTGGACAGTAAGTCAAGTTCAGAGAAAGGGAAGGTCAGAGTAGGCTCATCCACTTGGCTAAAAAAAACTCTTAGATCAAGTGGAGATGTGCAATTGATGCTAAAGCAGAGGTTCTCAGTCTGGAGACATCTTTGGTGCCACTTGCACCTAGTGGGGTGGAGGCCAGGTAAACATCCTACAATGTACAAGACAGTCTCTTAGTAGTGTAAGTGCCTGATACTAAGTTTTCTAATTGTAGTGTAAGTGCCTGACCTTAAGCTTTTGATTGCTGAGGCATCCATTTCAAAACACATCCATCCATAGGATGCCTGGGTGGCTCAGTCGGTTAAGCATCTGCCCTCGGCTCAGGTCATGATCCCAGGGTCCTGGGATCGAGTCCTGCCCACATCGGGCTCCCTGCTCCGCGAGGAGCCTGCTTCTCCCTCTGCCTCCCTCTCTCTCTCTGTCTCTCATGAATAAATAAATTAAAATCTTTAAAAACAACAACAAAAGACATCCATCCTGAATAAACATATGGCCAGTCGTATAACACAGCTACTAACAAACCAACCAACAAGGAACTAGACAGCTCCCACACATGAAGGTTCCTCTTTCAGAAAGCCCTGGGTAACCTAGATAACTGCCTGCTCGAGTGACCCTGCTTCTCCTTCGCATGCCCCAATCCCTGCTCTTTTGCTTTAAATTAGCCAATAAAGAGTTAGCCCACAAAACCCTAGACATCCCACCCTCAGACCCTAATAAGACTCAGGTCATTGCTTGTGTGTGCATACTGGCTCTTTCTACCAGAAACCTCACCATACCCAAGCCCAGCCCTTGGGTATGTCATGCACTCTCCAGGACTTGTGAGTGAGAGATCCCTGATGGTTTTTACTGAACTGTGTGTTCTGCAGTCATAATAAGAACCTGAAGAGACGGACCACCCATAAGTAGGAGCCCCAGTAGGGGAATTGTCAGTTCTATGGAATTTACCACAAGTGATGTGCCCAAGTGAGCACCGCAGGCATTCCTAACCAAGGGCGCTACCATCAACAGGCTCAGGACCAATAGAACAGTCCAGTAATAGAGACTTAACTGGCCCCCAATGTCAACAGTGCCACAGCTGAGAAACCCTACCCAAAGGATGGGCAGGATTCAGGAAAAATAAAAAGGAAGCACTGAAGGTTTATGGGAAACAGGAGTGTCAGAGACAGAGGCAAGCTGGCTCTATATGATTCACAGTGGCTTATCTGTAAAGCTTAAGTACCAGGCTAAGAGTCTAGATCTGTGCTATCCGATCAGTAGCCACTGGCCACATGTGGCCATCTGAGCATTTGAAATGTGGAACAATCCAATTTGAGATGTGCTTTAAGTGTGAAGTACTCAGCAGATTTCAAAGATTTAATACAAAAAAAGGACACAAAATATCTCTAATTATGTTTTTTGGTTTTGGGTTTTTTTTAAGCCCAGCATGGTGCCCAATGCGGGGCTTGAACTCACAACCCTGAGATCAAGACCTGAGCTGAGATCAAGTCAGATGCTCAACCAACTGGGCCACCCAGGTGCCCCTCTGTAATTACGTTTTGATATTGATTATACACCAAAAATTTAATATCTGGGACACGTGTGGTTAAATAAAAAGTACTAAAATTATTTTCACCTGTTTCTTTTTTCCTTTTATAATGTGCACCCTAGAAGATCTTAAATCGCTTTTGTTGCATATTATATTTCTATTAGACAGCACTGGGCTAGACTTTACCCTGTAAGTGATCAGAGCCACTGAAGATTTCCAAATTGGGCTGTAACAGAATTGAAGAAGTATTTTCTAAAAATAATCAGCATACAGAATATGTCCCATAGAAATGCTTACACAAATATTGAAAAGGTATTTATGGTAGTATTGTTGTAAGTGACACCAAGATCCATGACTGCTTCAAATATAGCAGATCCATAATATAGAATATGACCCGCTATTAAAAAGAATGAGGTAGATCAGTAAATACTGTCATGGAAACCGATTATGATACTTTACTCAGTGAAAACAAGTAGCCTGCACAGCTGTGATTTTCTAAAATAAAAATGTTTGGGCGCCTGGGTGGCTCAGTTGGTTAAGCGACTGCCTTCGGCTCAGGTCATGATCCTAGAGTCCCGGGATCAAGTCCCACATCGGGCTCCCTGCTCGGCGGGGAGTCTGCTTCTCCCTCTGACCCTCTTCTCTCTAGTGCTTTCTATCTCTCATTCTCTCTCTCTCTGAAATAAATAAATAAAATTTAAAAAATAAATAAATAAAATAAAATAAAATAAAAATGTTTATAAAAACAAAAATACAAGTATAAAACATATATCTGTTGGTACCTGTGCAAAAAAATAAAAGAATATATACCAAATTGATAGAAGAGTTTCTCTTCAGAGCTAGAATTACATAAGATTTCTACTTTCTCATGTTATACAGTTCCATAGCACTGAAAATTTTTACGCATAAGGGTATGCATTACCTTATTGAACAGTAAACACAAAATATACTTAACTCTTTTCAATTGAGAGGCATTGCCAAGCAGGAGTGTGCAAGACAGGTAGAAAGACACTACAGTAGGTAAACCAGCAAGATGGCTGTTGCTATGGTCCAGGCATCAGCATCGTACAACGCCTCCCTGGGGCATTTCACACCCCAAACCCGTCATGACCAAACTCTGCCACTGAGTCCTTCCACGAATCCAGTATGACTCAGCTGCATGATGCCAGGCAGAATTGATAACCTCTGAACGCCACCATTATTGCTCCCATAGAAAAGATCACTAAAACATTAGCACCCGGGCCACCAGAGAGAACCTGATTAGTATATAAATCCTAGATGATATAAAGATCATACCTGAGTGAGACGGGCCCTCACTGGCCCACCCAGACCAATGCCCTTCCCCATAGATAAGGAGTTTATGGAGTCAAAGGTCCAGACTTTCCCCGAGATCACATTCTCCTTCCAGTCTAAGTGCAAGGTGTGCAGGACCCCAGAATTCCCAGATCAAATGGCATTAGGTCTGCTCCCAGAGTCTATAGGGGTCTCTCCGACCCAAAGTCCGTACCTTAAACTTAAGATATAAGACAGGTTAGGGACTTTGCTCCTAGAAAGTGTGGTCAATACACATCTGTCTATGAATTACATTTATTCATTCATTCAACTAATAAAAAAGGGATACATACGATGATGCCAGCACTGCCCTAGGCTCAGTGGGTTCAGCAGTGAATGAAAAACCAAAATCCTTACTTTCACAAAGCTTCTTCTCATGAAATGAGACAAATAAACATGTAAATATATGTCGACTCTATTACACAATATATGTGGGCTACACTGAAAAGTTACATAGGATAAGAGAATGGATAGTGGTAGGATGGGGGACAGGGTCAGGGAGTCTCCTATAAGAAAACAACTGAGCAGAGTCCCATATAAAATAAGGAAGTGAGGGGCACCTGGGTGGCTCAGCTGGATAAGCATCTGCCTTCAGCTCGGGTCACAATCCAGGGATCCTGGGATCAAGCCCCACGTGAAGCTCCCTGCTCAGTAGGGAGCCTGCTTCTCTCTCAGCCTCTGCCCCTCCCCACCTCGTGTGCTCTCTCCCTCTCTCCAATAAATAAATAAAATCTTTAAAACAAAAAATAAGGAGGGGTGCCTGGGTGGGCTCAGATGCTTGAGTGTCTGCCTTGGGCTCGGGTCATGATCCCAGGGTCCAGGGATCGAGCCCCGCATAGGGCTCCTTGCTCAACAGGGAGTCTGCTTCTCCCTCTGCCTGCCACTCCCCCTGCTTGTGCTCTCTCTCTCTCTCTTTCTGACAAATAAATAAAATCTGAAAGAAAGAAAGAAAGAAAGAAAGAAAGAAAGAAAGAAAGAAAGAAAGAAAGAAAGAAAGAAAGAAAGAAAGAAAGAAAGAAAGAAAGAAAGAAAGAAAGAAAGAAAGAAAGAAAGAAAGAAAGAAAGAAAGAAAGAAAGAAAGAAAGAAAGAAAGAAAGAAAGAAAGAAAGAAAGAAAGAAAGAAAGAAAGAAAGAAAGAAAGAAAGAAAGAAAGAAAGAAAGAAAGAAAGAAAGAAAGAAAGAAAGAAAGAAAGAAAGAAAGAAAGAAAGAAAGAAAGAAAGAAAGAAAGAAAGAAAGAAAGAAAGAAAGAAAGAAAGAAAGAAAGAAAGAAAGAAAGAAAGAAAGAAAGAAAGAAAGAAAGAAAGAAAAGAAAAAAAGAAAGAAAGAAAGAAAGAAAGAAAGAAAGAAAGAAGGAAGGAAGGAAGGAAGGAAGGAAGGAAGGAAGGAAGAAAAGAAAGAAAGGAAAGAAAGAAAGAAAAAGGAAGGAAGGAAGGAAGGAAGGAAGGAAGGAAGGAAGGAAGAAAAACGGCTGACTCCTTCCAGTCTTGGGGTGGTAGAAGTATGCAATGCTCTTTGTCTCTGCAGTCATTTGAAGTTACGAGCCAGTTGTGCCCTGGCCCAGGCCCAAGCCCACCGAAAACACAGACACACCATGCCCCCAGTCAGTAGGGCGTGAGAAGTATGACAACCTATAGGTAAGGTGAATAAGCAGTATGAAAATCTAGATTCCTAGAGGGGAACTAATTGAAAGCAATGCTTTTGTCATTTTCATATTCTATAAATCTAAACCTATTTAGGGTTACCCTTTTCATTTTGAAAAAAAAATCTATTAGCAACAATGAGCTCCAAAAAAGGATGCTTAATGAAATATTAAATTCTGAATTTCCATTTCTCAGAAAAGTTGATGATCTGTAATTTGCACAAAATGCTTTTCAACATCTATCACGTGCCAAAATAGCTCTACAGAGATATCACTGACTCCAAGACCCAAATCTGCTAACAAGCATCTTTATACACTGCAAAAATTAGCAGTTATGTTAAGAAGCCTGCGCTTAAAGATGGCAATTTAACACAGCCTCAGAAGACACAGTGACAGAAAGCTCTGAAGCAAGACTTTCCAGTCAGATAAAATGAGTATGGATGGTCCCCATTTTACGATGGTTCGATTGACAATTTTTCAGTTCTATGATGGTGTAAAAGCAATATGCATTCAGTAGAAACCAACTTCCAATTTGGAATTTTGACCTTTTTCCAGGCTATCAACATGTGGTAGGATCCTCCCTCGGAATGCTGGGCAGCAGCAGCCACAGCTCCTGGCCGGCCATGTGGTCACAGGGGAAACCACCGATCCAGTGACAACCATCCTGCACCCACAACAACCAGTCTGTTTCTCACCGTCAGTACAGTATTTAATATATTCCATGTGCTACTCAACACTTTACTATAAACTAGGCTTTGTGCTAGATGATCCTGCCCACTTGCTAAGGTAAGTGTTCTGAGCATGTTTAAAGTAGACTAGGCAAAGCTATGATGTTCGGTGGGTGACTGTATTAAATGCACTTTTGACTTATAATATGTTCAACTTATGATGGGTTTATCAGGACATGACCCCACCATAGGTCGAGGAAGATCTGTCCTCTAAATACAGTTCATTTTTACATCCAAATTTCCTAGTATATATATAGAAAGTAAAGAAATAGTTATTAATTTGTTGGCCCCAGAAGCAGAATTTCACAACTAGAAAATACCAGTTTTAAATCAGAGGCACAGGTGCTTCAAAGAGAAAATCTGATAGATTAACTCAAATATTGGCTCATTTTAAAAATCTAATTTATCAAATCAAAGAAAAATTTTATTTTTTTAATTTTTTTTAAAGATTTTATTTATTCATTTGACATAGAGAGAGAAAGAGAGTGCGCACAAGCAGGGGGGAGTGGCAGACGGAGGGAGAAGCAGGCTCCCCGCTGTGCAGGGGGAGCCTGATGTGGGACTCGATCCCAGGACCCCGGGATCATGACCTGAGCCGAAGGCAGTCGCCTAAGCAACTGAGCCACCCAGGTGCCCAAAGAAAAATTTTAGAAGTCTATTTTGTTGAAAGTAAAACATCTGACATCATTTTGACTGCCCCCATAAATTCAGTTAAATAGGCTGGTGTTGAACATATAATTGTTTGATTTTGCAATGATAACATGGATACAAATTTTGTTGGAATACTGTATCATGATAAAAACAAATTTCTTATTAAGAAACCTACAGAGCAGAAATATACTTGGATATGGTTGTGATAGACAAATAATTTATAATTTCATCCAAATAAGCTGCCATATTGTAACGAAGTGCAAGCTGTAGCTGTCAAATTTTAAATATTTTATATATACACAGAATAAGTGAACTACCTGATCTTTGTGAGAAAGCTGATGTTTAATTAAAAATAAATACTTCTTCCTGGCAGTACGTACTATCTCTTTACTGATCATCATCAGCTGAATATTAGAAACATCTGACTCTTGGAAGAACCATTTTGTCAGTCAATCTAAGCTGATGTACAACTAATCCTGAACTATTTTGTAAATCAGACCTTTAAAGTTGGCTTTATTTTTTTTCAAAATCAGTTGAAAATCTTTTTTTAAAAAAACCTGTTAAGTAAATAAAACACCAAAAGCCTCCAGCTTTTGAAACTTCATGAACCACAATTACTGATGACAACTGTTTGTAAACATTGCAAACAAGAAGACACTAAAATGTATCCCTACAGAAGTAAAGACAAGATTTCAACAAATTAAATGAGGAGGGCATTTCAACCAGTAAACAAGGCATAGTTTCAAAATTCTAAAATTGCACTTTGGAATACCACAACTTATCTGTTTTGACTATCTACTGCTGTAAAACAAATCACCACAGAATGTCATGGCTAAAATCAACAACCCCTTTATTACTTCTCCTGATTCTGTGGGTTGAGTGGGACTGGAACATGCAATAGAGCTTCACTCACATACCCAAGTGCCTTAGAGAAGGCGGCTAGAAGACTGGGCTTTGCTGGGACACTAGGTGTCCCTCTCTTTCTCCATGTAGGACCAGAACCTCTCACTTTCCAGGTGCCTTCTTCAACAAGGTAGCTGAACCTCTTACAAGGCAGCTCAGGGCTTCCCAAATCATATAAACAGCTATTAAAGCCTCACCTCTGCTGTATTCTATTGGTCAGGGTGAATCAACGGCAGCCCAAATCAATGCTATAGGGGACGACAATCCGAGAGACCCGGTGCATCTTTGGAGACTAGTTACCACAAACTCCTATTTTAAATGGGATACATTTATATTCTGTACTGGAAAGAAATGAAATTGTGAAGGCTTGAGATTTTACAGTATTTAGATTTAGCAAAACATTCAAAAGAACCTTAAACAGACATTTTATTTGACAAGTTTTATCTTATAAAAATATATATTATTTTATCTTGGCAGAGAGGAGAAATACATTAGCTGTGAAACTATTTATGCCAAAATATTTATACATTTCAGTTTTAAAAAATGAGAAATAAGAACAACCTCTACTTACAGAATTTGCTCTAAGCTTACCAGATACCTCAGCATCCATAGAGAAAATATTTTCTCAATTAGAAATAATATGTTCCACAGAAAAGAACTGTCAAGAATTTCAAATTTAAGAAACATAAATTGCAACTTTAAAAAAACTGACGAACACTTTAGTTACTTAAAAAATATTTTCAGTGTTCTTCAAAAAGATACCAATGACGTAACAGATTGATACAGCTCAGAAACTGGTTAAAGCAGAGCAATGACTCAATTTATGTTGTTTTATATGTTGAGATAATCAAGATGAATACATTTTTTGGCTGATGTACATGAATATATTTTGTTTTAGAGTGAAGTGTTTTTAAGTTTTTGAATAGAACCATTTTCTCTTGAATAGGTCACTAAAAATATAAAAACAATTTGTCAGTCAATAAATAAATATTTTAATTATACCATTTTAAGTATTTTAACGCCCCTTTTCGCTGTCAAAAGTATCTAGTTTGCACACTAGATTCTCCCTATCAAAACTCCTACTCTATGTTCACCTGAGCAAGTTACCCAAGCCTTTAAAGCACAAAACCTTCCTTGGGGCTCCACTAGAACCTTAACAGATAATAGACAATTTCAATTCTTACCCAAGTCAGTCACCAAATATTTAGGTGTTTACTATGTATCAGGCACGAGCCCATAATCTAGTGGTTATGTTGGACTGTTTGTTTCACAATTTAGATGTTGCCAACATGAGAAGCTTCCACAAAGCTAAGAGACTCAGACCATTTCATTAGTATACAAATTTCTACCCCCCCAGCCCAGCTCCCCATCACTGCACTTAAGTGACACACAGCAAATCTATAAACACTTGAGGAATCAATGATAAAAACACATAGATTATAAGGGCACCTGGGTGGCACAGTCAGATGAGTGGCCAGCTCTTGGTTTCAGCTCAGGTTGTGGTCTCAGGGTTGAGATTGAGCCCCACGTTGGGGTCTGCACTCAGCGCAGAGTCTGTGTAAGATTCTCTCTCCCTCTTCCTCTGCCCCTCCCCTCGCATTCTCTCTCTCTCTCTAATAAATCTTTTTTTAAAACGCACATAGATTATAGAGAAAGGGTAATGACAGTCTAAGGAAGCCTTGATACACTAGAACAAAAGAATTACAGCCATTCACTTAACCAAGATTCCTCACATAGCTACTATCTGTGGAGAAAACCTCGGAAGGAAAGGACAAGGAAGAAGGATTCAAAAACAGCAAAGACTGTGGAAGAAGTATTGACATCCGAGAGGAAGGGAGAAGAAAAACGTGGGACTTAACACAAGACTCAAATTAAAACAAACATTATTCTGCCACACTTAATAAAATAATTGATACAGGCAAGATCTGCTGGGACAGTAGGTCTCTATTTAGGACAAGAACCTCCCGCTTTCCGAGTGCCTTCTCCAACAGGGTAGCTGAACCTCTTATAAGGCAGCTCAGGGCTCCCAAAATCATAAAAACAGCTATTAAAGCCTCATTTCTGCTGCATTCTATTGGTTAAAGTGAGTCAAGGGCAGCCTGAATCAATGCTGTAGGAGAGATTAATCCCGAGACCTGGATGCAAAAGACACTGAGTGAAAAGTTTGTGGGCAGCCAGATATTCACATGGTATGGAAGTATCATCTCATACATTACTTGCAGCTCAAAAGGGGTAAACTGGAGGGGTGCCTGCGTGGCTCAGTCATTTGTCTGCCTTTGGCTCAGGTCATGATTTCAGGGTCCTGGGATCGAGCCCTGCATCCAGCTTCCTGCTCAGCGGGGAAGCCTTCTTCTCCCTTTCCCTGTCACTCCCCCTGCTTGTGCTCTCTTGCTTGCTCTCTCTCTTTCAAACAAATAAATAAAATCTTTAAAAAAAAGGGGGGGTAAACTGGAATTATACAATTGGTAGATGCAGCTGCAATCTCCTTAAACAAATTATCACACTTAATATTACTGATAGTGGGATAACCAGATACTCATTATGAGCCTCATGATATAAAATATACAGTATCACTTATGAAGTACTCTTACCAGAACTCTTTAATCTGAATCTAATCAGGTTTTAAATATGTGATAGCTAATTTTATACATCAACTTTGCACCACGGGATGCCCAGGCATTTGTTTAAACATAATTTCCGGGTGTGTCTTACAAGGGTGTTTCTGGATGGGATTGACACTTGAATCAGTAGACTGGGTAGAGGAGGTTGCCTTCCCCAATGTGGCTGGGCATCATCCAATCCGCTGAAGGCCTGAATAAAATAAAAGGCTGAGTAAGAAAGAATTCTTTCTGCCTGTCTTTGAGGTGGGACATCGGTCTTCTCTTGCCTTTGGACTTGGACTTGGACTAGAACCTACACCATTGGCTCTTCCGCTTCCCAGGCTCTCAGACTCAGACTGGAACTTGTACCTAGACCTTTGGACTAGGACTAGAACTGATATCATCAGCTCTCTTGGCTCTCAGTCCTTCATACTTGTACTAGAACTGCAGCATTTGCTCTCCTAGGTTTCTAGCTCACTAACTGCAGATCTTGGGCTTCTCAGACTCCATAATCACATGAGCTAATTCCTTATATTAACTCTCTTCATCTATATTTGTATCTCTATTCATATATCTACGACTGATTCTGTTTTTCTAGAGAACCAAAACTAATATATGACTTCCAAATTAAAGGAAATACAGAAGAGAGGAAAATAAGTTAAATGACATCATGAGGAAATAATCAGATAAATCCTAAAGTTGGGGCAATCTACAAGTTAGATAACCCCTAATCATCAAACTCACGGCAGTCAAAGAAACAACTGTTATTCCAGATGAAGGGAGACAAATACAGCAATTGAATATAATGCATGGTCCTTACTTAGATTCTGGCTTGAACAAACCAGCTACAAAATATATTTTGGGGACAAGTGAAGAAATCTAAATAAAGACTTGGTATTAGATAATATCAGGGAATTATTTCAGATTTGGTTATTGTGATAATGATATGATATTGTAAGAAAATATATTTCTTAAAGACACAAACGAGTATTTATAAATGAAATGTCATGATGTCTATAATTTTAATTTAAAATATTTCAGAAGGGGCACCTGGGTGGCTCAGTCGTTAAGCGTCTGCCTTCAGCTCAGGTCATGATCCCAGGGTCCTGGGATCGAGCCCCGCATCGGGGTCTCTGCTCCACGGGAAGCCTGCTTCTCCCTCTCCCACTCTCCCTGCTTGTGTTCCCTCTCTCGCTGTGTCTCTCTCTGTCAAATAAATAAATAAAATCTTAAAAAAAATAAATAAATAAAATAAAATAAAATATTTCAGAAAAAAAATGCCAAAGCAAACTGTAAACCATTAACAGCTATTACCTCTAGGTGATTGGTATCTATGGGTGATTTTACATTAGTCCTTCTACTTTTCAGAATGTTTGAAATTTTTAGTAAAGGAAACGGTAAACAAAGGCAAGCTAAAATAAATAACATAATGAATAAGGGAAACTGTGATAGTCTCCAAAATTGGCCCCAGTGATTCTCATCTCCTGGTATTCATGCTCCTTCCACAATGAATAGGACTGACCTATGTAACCACTAAGATACTGCGGAAATAGTGTATGACTTCCAACGTTTGGTAATAAAAGGCATTGTGGCTCTGATCTTACTACTTTGTATCACTCTTTTTTGGGAGAAGCCAGGTGCCCCGTCACAGGGACACTCAGGTAGCCCTAGGGTGAGGTCCACATAAAGAAGAGCTGAGGGCTCTGACCAGTTTCCAACACTAAACTTGCCAACCATCAGAGGGAGCCACTCTGAAAGCGGAGGGGACTGCTGCCTTGGCTGATAACTTCACTACACCCTCGTGAGAGACCCCAAACCGGAACCACACAGCTGAACCACTCCCAAGTTTGATCCCCCCAAACTGTGAGATAATAAATGGTTATTGTTTTAGGTTGCTAAGTTTTGGAGCCATTTATTTCATAGTAATACATAACATAGAAAAAATATGAAAAGGCACCAAGAGCAAACAGTGTCTCAAGTATAAAATGACAGACTAAGAGTTATTTTTCTCCCCAAACTTTAAAATATAAATATTTGGGGCACCTGGGTGGCTCAGTCGTTAAGCTTCTGCCTTCAGCTCAGGTCATGGTCCCAGGGTCCTGGGATCGAGCCCCGCATCGGGCTCCCTGCTCCACGGGAAGCCTGCTTCTCCCTCTCCCACTCCCCCTGCTTGTGTTCCTCTCTCACTGTCTCTCTCTCTGTCAAATAGATAAATAAAAATCTTAAAAAAAAAATAAAATAAAATGTAAATATTCAACATTCCACTAATGGAAATGAACAAATCAAATTACACTGAAACTCGTTTGTACAGGTATCTATACATTTACGATTAGTACATCTCACCACATATATATTATGTCCTAACGGTCTGAATGCATGTTTATGTCATTTCCCCTGACACACACACACACACACACACACACACACACACACACACATTCATATGTTTAAACCTAATCCCAGTGTGACAGCATTTGGAGGTAGGGCCCTTAGGAATTGATTAGTCATGAGAATGAGATCAGTGCCCCTATAAAAGAGGCCCCAGAGAGATATGAGGTTACAGTGAAAGACAGCCATTGACGAGGAAGCCAGTCCTCATCTGAACCCACATCTGCTGGCACCTTGATCTTGGACTCCCCAGCCTCCAGAACTGTGAGAAATAAATTTCTGTTGTTTATAAGCCACCCAGTCTACAGTATTTCTGTTACAGCAGTCTGGACAGACTAAGACATACTTCAATTAAATTTATTTTCAGAAATTAGTGAAACTCTAGAAGCTCAATATCATTGTGATGGACACCCATGTTTTTAAATTCAGCCAAATTTATTTACAAAGCTTGCGTATTTTTTAGCTTTTCAAAACTTGATCTCCACCAATTGTTTTTCTAAACTGTCTTCCAAAGAGTTCTGTTAGCACTGAAAATACCATGCACTACAATAAAACTGGTGTTGACCAATGACTGACCTCTGGGGAATGAACAGCAGCTTTTCACTGGCATTTTTTTTTTTTTACCATTGTTTAAATATGTTCAAATCTATGAAAAAAGCAATACTTTTTACTCTTTTGGCATTTTTCTTAAAGTCTTAAGGGAAGCATTATCAAAAGGTTTTTCAGAAACTAACTATTTCTACTAGGTTCCCCGTATGAACCCATTTCATTAACTATTTCAAAGAACTCTTAACCTGCCAGGTTGTAACGCTATAGTTTTCCTCAGCAATCCACATATCAAAGCTGTTTGAGAAATGTTCTCTTGGCTTGAATCAAGAAGTGAAAGAAAGAGGCAGTTAAAATATCCAATAGTTTCCCACCTATTTCACTTTTAATTTACTACAGTTCCGAGTGAGTTTACAGTAAAGCTTCAATAGTAGAGTGGTAACAACCTGAACCCATCGGCTATCTCCTGGGGCTTAACACTGGACTGGCAATGAAGCAGATTCATAGGCTCATGGGGGTGTCAGCTCTGGGTACACAACACTACCCTGAAAGAAAGGGATTCCACATCATTGGATTTGGAATTGGAAAACCATGGACAACTGCTGATGATGCACCGACCCTGTGCCAGACACTCAACAGGGGTCCTATAATGTTTTATCCCTGTATAGCTAATTTGACAATGTAGGTCTTCCCTGATTACCTTAACTACAGGCATCATTCAATCAATCTGGCATGACAGTGCAGAGGGCAGGACAACGAAAAACAAGGCAAGACACCAGGTACTAGCTCCAACTCTGTCATAATGAGAACTCCAGGCTGGCCAGAGAAGGTTCCAACAAGCTAACCTGCCCGGAGAGATTAGTAGAAATTAATTACAGGTCAAGGAGAAGGAAGACATTTCAACTACTGGGATCTGAATGAAGACCAATATAGGAATGGGTAGAGCCCGTTTCCAGAATACTAACAATGGCAAAAAGGTGTGTTTGAGAGTAAATACATGGTTGCACAGGTAAGGTGGTACCAGGTCACAGAGAATCCTGAAATTCAGACACAAGACACTGCAGACTTGAAATACTGGGTCACTACTAATTTATTTGATCAGTTGGTGTAGACGGTAGAATGGAAAAAGGGAAAAACTACAGTCAAATTTCTCCCAGTTCTGTATAATGAACATTTACTTGTTTAAAAACCTGGGAGGGGAAAAACTAAAGCTTAGTTTAAAATGGTTAAAAGACAGGCGGCTGGCTGGCTCAGCCAGAAGAGCATGATCTCACGGTTGTGAGTTCAAGTCCCACGGTGGGTGTAGAGATTACTTAAATAAAACTTTAAAATAAATAAATAAATAAAATGGGTAAAAGAAAAAGGTAAAAAGGGGGGGCTGGGCCAAATGGGTGGGCTCTTTTGCCTTTGATATCAAATTATAATGTCAAATGAAGATGTAAATAAAATGAAGATATCCTGAAGGGATATTCTGAACAAGTATAACTTAGAACACCTACATGCATTGTCTAAGGTGGGGGGTGGTGGCTGAGAAGGCAAGAAGAACATTCTAAGCAAGACACTGAGGGGAAAGAACTCAAATTTAGTTCAGGAATAATCAAACTTTTTTTTTTTAACATAGAGACAGAAACAAAGGCTGAAAGACAGGTTGGGAATATATCATGAAAGGTGAAGATTGGAAGATTAACACTATATTGAATCTAATGCAATAGACAAATGGAAGATATTGAAAGTTTTATTTTTTTTTTAAAGATTTTATTTATTTATTTGACAGAGAGAAACACAGCAAGAGAGGGAACACAAGCAGGGGGAGTGTGAGAGGGAGAAGCCAGCTTCCCGCCAAGCAGGGAGCCCAATGGTGGGGCTCGATCCCAGGACCCTGGAATCATGACCTGAGCCGAAGGCAGACGCTTAACGACTGAGCAACCACAGCACCCCGACACAGAAAGTTTTAAACCTGGGAAGTATAATATACTAGTGCCCTAGTATTCTAAAGGTAAATTCAAAAGTTCTTCAAGCCATCTAAATATTTAGATATAAGCAATAGCTAATCTAAGTTTCAGTATCTACTTAAAATTACTCTAGTTGGCCAGATTACCATTGAAAAACAAAAAACTCATGATATCTGGAAGCCAAAGTCAACAAAGAACTCAATACAGATTAACAAGAAAATACATGACTCATGTAAATATTCAACTTACCCAGTGTGGTAAGTTGAAATCCTGACTCCTAAATAAAAATTTATTTTAGGTCCTCAATGCCTTTATATACATATATGAAAAAGATATGGTATTGACTAGTTAACATAATTAACCACCAATAGAGGTATTGCCTATAATCTACAAATTGCCTATGGTATTATATCCCTGGTACTATTTTTCTGATTATATGGACCATTATAACAAATTGACACCTTACTTGCTCCCCCTTCCCAAGTAAAACTGACACATCTATTCAAATAAATTTATGAGCCCTCTGCCTAGAATACCATTCCCTCCATTCTCACCTAGCTAGCTTCCTCTACCCACCCATCAGTATCCATTTAAACATTCTCTATGAATCTTTCCTTGATGCCGCATATACATTGAGTATCCCTGTTAATGTACTCCCTCAACACCCTGTGCTGCTTCTGCTGTCAAGACTATTATAGAGAAAGATAAAAGGAATAAATGAAAGTCAATATTCAGTGCTATTACCCTCCCCCTACTCAACTCTGAACATACTAGCAGTTAGGTTTATGCTCGCCTAAGCAAAAGACTGGAGGATTCATTTCTGCAAAAACTGCCCAGGCCAAGAAAAAAGACCCACAGACACTGAACTTGGAGTCTTTCAATGGAACGACCCAGCAAGATCACTCTATGGTTTATAAGCCCATCCATGTCCAGAAAGCTTCTAATGAGATTCTTACTGCTACAAAGCTTGGAGGAAATGTACAAGACAACCCTCACTTCTGATACCAATTGCAAGCTTGTGGGGGATGGATCCCCAAGACCACCTCAGATTTGGTAATTTACCAGAAGGCTTACAGAACTCACCAAAAGCTAGAAAACTGTTATACTCATGGTAATAGTTTATCTCAACAAAAGGTATGGATTAGATTCAGCCAAGGGAAGAGACATATGAGGCAGAGTCCAGGAGAGTTCCAAATGCAAAGCTTCCAGCTGTCCTCTCTCAGTGGAGCAATGGACAGCATTAACGCCTCCTGGTAGCAGTGTGTGAGAATAGGCAGAGTTCTGCCAACCAAGGAAGCTCACCTGAGCCTTGTTGTCCTGAGTTTTTATTGGGGGTTGGTCACAAAAATGTGGTCAGTCTCCAGCCCTTTGGGTTAAGAACTGAGACTTGATCCAAAGCATTCAACATGAACCACATTGTTAGACTATCTGGCATGGCCCAAAGCCCCCAAATAAACAAAGACACTCTACAAGGCAAGACATTTCAGGAGCTTAAGATTACCTCCCATGGGCCAAAGGCAAAAGAGACACCTCTTAGGACAAGACTAAATTCTTTACCACATAAGTGCCTCATTCTTAAATAAAAATGGACAAAAAGGATTGCCTGACATATGAGGAAAGCTTCTAATGAGAAAGATGCAGAATAAAAACAACTGGAAGGGAGTAGAGAGGAGAGAGTGGAGGGCACTTAGAGGAAATGAAACATTATAGGAAGCAGAAGAAAAGTTGAAGTTTCCTAGGAAGCGGAAGAAAACTTGAAAATGACTATAAGTAACATCCTCATCCACAAAGCGAGAAAAGAAAGCTATTAAGAAAAAGAAACATTTGGGGCACCTGAGTGGCTCAAACCAGTTAAGCATCTGCCTGTAGCTCAGGTCATGATCCTGGAGTCCTGGGATCAAGCCCCACATCAGGTTCCCTGTTCAGTGGGAACTCTGCTTCTCCCTCTCCCTCTGCTCCTCTCTCCTGCTTGTGCTCTCTCCTTCTCTCTAATAAATAAATAAAATCTTTAAAAAAAAAAAAAGAAACATTTAGGGGCACCTGGGTGGCTCAGTCAGTTAAGCATCTGACTCAATCCCAGCTCAGGTTTTGATCTCAGGGTTGTGGGTTTAAGCCCTACATTAGGCTCCATGCTGGGCATGGAGGTTACTTAAAAAAAAAAAGAGAGAGAGAGAGAGAGAGAAAAGAAAGAAAAAAAGAAACATTTATAAAGCTAAGGAGCTCTTAAAAATTAAAAATGTGATGGCAGAAATGAGAAGTCCACACCACCAAAGTACATCACCATGAAATTTCAGAACCCTGAAGCCAATGAGAAAATATTTCCACCTTCCAGAAAGAAAAATAAAGGAGATCACATATGATAGGGATAAGAATAGGAACAAATTTGGGTGCCTGGGTGGCTCAGTTGGTTAAATGACTGCCTTCAGCTCAGGTCATGATCCCAGGGTCATGGGATCGAGCCCCGCATCAGGGTCCCTGCTCAGTGGGGAGCCTGCTTCTCCCTCTCCCACTCCCCCTGCCTGTGCTCTCCTGCTCTCTGTCAAATAAATAAATAAAATCTTAAAAAAAAAAAAAGAATAGCAACAAATTTGTCAACAGGAACACCGACAGAATCTAGAATACGGTAGACTTTGGGGAAGATGGCAGAATTGGAAGGTCCTAAGCTTACCTCCTCCCACAATACAACTAGATAATACCCACATCAGTGTAAATAACCCAGAAAACAACCCAAAGACTGGCAGGACAGACTCTCCACAGCTAAATGCAGAAAAGAGGCCACAAAGAAGAGTGTAGGAAGGGCAGACCACCAGACTGTCCTCAGGAGGGAGAGACATGCAGGTGCAAAGAGGGGAGAAAAACAGACCTTCTCACCAAGCACCCGAGCTACAGGGAACCCAGACCAGGAAAATGAATCCCCATAACATTTGGCTTTGAAAACCAGAGGGGCCTAATTTCATGAGTCCTTAGAATCAGCAGGGCTTAACACCTGGCACTTTAGAAATCAGCAGGCTCAGCTCTGGGAGAGTGAGAGGGGAGAGGAAACTGAGTCCTGGCCTTGGAAAGAGAGCACAACAAGCAGCTCCTGGGGAGATAAAGCACAGAAGCAGCAGTGTGAAAATGCCTGGGGTATGCGGAAGAGAGATTTTTTTACTAATCTCAGAAAGTGTGCTGGAGAGGCAGGGATCCTTGGAAGACTTCTCCAAGAACCAAAGAGCTAGTGGTCGCCATTTCCCTCCTCTGCCCCCCAACCTAGACACATGGACATCAGTACGAACCAGCACCAGCCAATGCTCTCCACCTCACTTGTTAATAGCACCCCGCCCCCACATTCTCCTGTGCACTGGCCACCTCCAGCCAGGTCTCCTTTCCAGACCCTTGCAAACCTTGCTAACACTGTGCATCCCACCCCCACATTCTGCTGAGGACTCGCCACAACTTTCCAGTCCTGAGGCATGGGTTTCCTAAAATGGTTCCAGGTCCCCTCCCACAGCAGACCTATTACAAACCCTGCTAACACTGTGTACCACAGACCAGCATTCTCCAGCAGACTTGCTCCCTCCAATACAACCCTGGTCACAGCCCATCCAAAGTGGTGCCACAAGCCTGCAGTATGCAAGCAGCCTTGACAGGGGCCAGCACCACCCCAAAGTGACTCCTGCCTTGAGGAGAGGAGAACATAACCACACACACCAGTCTGACTATGGCCCCAGAAGTGGGCTGGAGGAAGATATCTGGTGTGACTACAGGCCCCACTAACCAAAGAACACTTCTCAGGGGACAACACAAGGAAAGTGCCCTACAGTTCAGTGCTACTGCATCTCTGGCAAATGCCTGGTCTGACTCAACTCAAGCCCAAGGTGGTCCCAGAACTGGCCCACTAACAACACAGGGACAAAACCCTGGCCACAATAGGCAAAGACAGCCATTGCAGACAACTGGACTGAAGGCAAAAGTGGCTCAGCCAAAACAGCAGGGTGCACACAACACACATGGGAGATACCCCTAGAGTGCCAGGTTCTGGTAAACAGGGGACATGGTACTTTAGGGCACTAAAGGATCTCTTCTTCACAAGGCCACTACTTTTAAGAGCAGGAGACATAGCTGACTTTCCTAACACATAGGAATAGACACATAGCCTTTGGAGATGTATCTTGAAAGAAGTTGCTGTGGCCGATGTCAAAGACGTTATTGCCTATGTTCATTCTCCTCTAGGATTTTGATGGATTCCTGTCTCACATTGAGGTCTTTCATCCCTTTTGAGTTTATCTTTGTGTATGGTATTAGAGAATGGTCGAGTTTCATTCTTCTGTATATAGCTGTCCAATTTTCCCAACACCATTTATTGAAGAGACTGTCTTTTTTCCATTGCATATTTTTTCCTGCTTTGTCAAAGATTATTTGACCATAGAGTTGAGGGTCCATATCTGGGCTCTCTATTCTGTTCCATTGGTCTATATGTCTGTTTTTGTGCCAGTACCATGCTGTCTTGGTGATCATTGCTTTGTAATATAGCTTAAAATCAGGCAACGTGATGCCCCCAGCTTTGTTTTTCTTTTTCAACATTTCCTTGGCGATTCAGGGTCTTTCCTGATTCCATACAAATTTTAGGATTGTTTGTTCCAGTACTTTGAAAAATGTCATTAGAATTTTGATCGGGATGGCATTGAAGGTATATACTGTTCTGGGTAGCATACAGATGTAGTGAAAAGAAGGGCCATATGCACCGCAATGTTCATAGCAGCAGTGTCCACAATAGCCAAACTGTGGAAAGAGCCGAGATGCCCTTCAACAGATGAATGGATAAAGAAGATGTGGTCCATATACACAGTGGGATATTACTCAGCCATCAGAAAGGATGAATACCCAACGTTTACATCCACATGGATGGGACTGGAGGAGATTATGCTAAGTGAAATAAGTCAAGCAGAGAAAGTCAATTACCATATGGTTTCACTTATTTGTGGAACATAAGGAATATCATGGAGGACATTAGGAGAAGGAAGGGAAAAATGAAGGGAGGGAATCGGAGGGGGAGACGAACCATGAGAGACTATGGACTCTGAGAAACAAACTGAGGGTTCTAGAGGGGAGGGGGGTGGAGGGATGGGTTAGCCTGGTGGTGGGTATTAAGGAGGGCATGTACTGCACTCGGTGTTATACGAAAACAATGAATCGTGGATCACTACATCAAAAACTAATGATGTTTGTATGGTGACGAACATAACATAATAAAATAAAATAATATTAAAAAAAAAAAAGACATAGGGTGCCAGAATGGATAAAAAAGCAAGACTCATCTACATGCAGCCTATAAGAGACTCCTTTCAGACCTAAAGAGGCATGAAGATTGAAAGTGAGGGGATGGAAAACCATTTATCATGAAAATGGAAGGGAAAAGAAAACTGAGGTAGCAATACTTATGTCAGACAAAACAGACTTTAAAACAAAGACTGTAACAATAGACAAAGGACAATATAATCATACAGGGAACAATCCAACAAAAAGAGTTAACAATTGTAAATAATTCTGCACCCAACACGGGAGCACCCAATACATGAAGCAGCCAATAACAAACATAAAGGAAGTAATCGACAGAATACAAAAATACTCTAAGACTTTAACACCCCCACTTAATCTAAGGACACATCATTCAAACAGAAAATCCACAAGAAAACAGTGTCTTTGAATGATCAGTGGACCAAATGTATCTAACAGATATATTCAGAATATTCCATCCTAAAACAGCAAAACACACATTCTTTCAAGTACACACAGAACATTTTCCAGAATAGATCATATATTAGGCCACAAAACAAGTCTCGACAAATTCAAAAAGACTGAAGTCATACCATGCATCTTTTCCTACCACAAAGCCATGAAACTAGAAGTCAACCACAAGGAAAAGTCTGAAAAGAACCCAAATACATAGAGGTTAAATAACATGCTACTAAACAATGAATAGGTCAACCAAGAAATTAAAGAGGAAATGAAAAAATACATGGAGACAAATGAAAACACAATAGACCAAAATCTTTAGGATGCCACAAAAGTTATTCCAAGAGGGAAGTTTATAGCAATACAGGCCTACCTCAAGAAGCAAGAAAAAATCTCAAATAAACAACCTAACCTTACACCTAAAGGAGCTAGAAAAAGAAGAGCAAACAAAATACAAACCAGTAGAAGGAAGGAAATAATAAATATTAGAGCAGAAATAAAATAGAAACTAAGAAAATAGAACATTTCTTTAAAAAGAAAAAAGGATTTGTTTATTTATTTGAGAGAGTGAGTGAGTGTGCGGGGTGGAGGGCAGAGGGAGAGGGAGAGAATCTTAAGCAGGCTCTACACTCAGCACAGAGCACGACATAGGGCTCAGTCTCACAAACCTGAGATCATGACCTGAGATGAAACCAAAAGTTGGACACTTAACCAACTGCGACACCAGGCACCCCAACAATAGAACAGTTCACTGAAATCAGGAACTGGTTATTTGAAAGGATGAACAAAACTGATAAACCCTTAGCCAGATTCATCAAAAAGAGAGCGAGAAAAGGGGAGGGGTACTCAAAATCAGAAATTAAAGAGAATAACAACTGACACCACAGAAATACAAAGGTTTATGAGAGAATATTATGAAAAATTATATGTCAACAAATTGGACAACCCAGAAATGGATAAATTCCTAGAAACATATAACCTCCCAAAACTGAAGCAAGAAGAAAAAGAAAATTTGAACTGACCAATTACCAGCAATGAAATTGAATCAGTAATCAAAAAACTCCCAACAAACCTAAGTCCAGGACCAGTTTCACAGGTGAAGTCTACTAAACTACAAAAAAAAAAGAACTACAGGCCAGTATCTCTGATGAACACAGATGAAAAAATTTTCAAAAAAATATTAGCAAACAGAATTCAACAATATATTAAAAAAAAAAATCATTCACCACGATCAAGTAGGTTTTATTCCTAGAATGTAAGGGTGGTTCAATATTTGCAAATCAATGTGATACATCACAAGAGAAAGGATAAAAACTGTATGTTCATGTCAACAGATGCAGAAAAAGCATTTGACAATTACAACCATTTATGATAAAAAAGTCCTCAACAAAGTATAGTAAAGCCATACATGAAAAAATCCACAGCTAACATCACACTCAACTGTGAAAAATTGAGATTTCCCCTAAAATCAGGAACAAGACAAGATGTCACTTTTATTCAACATACTACTGTAAGTCCTAGCCACAGCAATTCAGACAAGAAAAATAAAAATCCAAAGACATAAGCAGAACTTGTACTATTTGCAGATGACATGATACTATATGTAGAAAAACTTTAAGGCACCTGGGTAGCTCAGTGGGTTAAGCATCCAGCTCTTGGTTTTGGCTCAGGTCATGGTCTCAGGGTCATGGGATTCAGCCCGGTGTTGGGCTGCACACGCAGCAGAGTCTGCTTGAGATTCTCTCCCTCTCCCTCTCCCTCCCCCTCTGCCTCTCCTCTCCACTTGCCCAAATGCACATACATGCTATCTCTCTTCTCTCTCAAATAAAAAAATAAAATCTTTTTTGAAAAAAAAAAGAAAAATCTAAAGATTTCACCAAAAAACTACTAGAATTGATAAATGAATTCAGTAAGGTCACAGGATACAAAATCAATGCACAGAAATTCTGTTGTATTTCTATACACTATAATGAAGCAGAAGAAAGAGAAATCAAGAAAACAATTCCATTTACAACTGCACCAAAAATAATAAAATACCTAGGAATAAACTTAAGCAAGAAAGTGAAAGATCTATACTCTGCAAACTATAGAACACCAGTGAAAGAAAGTGAAGATGACACAAACAAATGGAAAGATATTCTGTGCTCATGAAGTGGAAGAACAAATACTGTTAAAATGTCCATACTACCCAAAGCAATCTACAGATTTAATGCAATCCCTATCAAAACACCAATAGCATTTTTCACAAAACTAGAACAAACAATCCTAAGATTTGTATGGAACCACAAAAGACCCCAAATAGCCCAAGCAATCTTGGAAAAGAACAAAACTGGAGGCATCACAATCTCAAATTTCAAAACATATTACCAAAGCTGTAGTAATCAAAACAGTATGGTACTGGCACAAAATTAGACACATAGATTAATGGACCAGAAGAGAGATCCCAGAAATAAACCTACAATTATATGGTCAATTAATCTTCAATAAAGAAGACAAGAATATGCAATGGGAAAAAGTCTCTTCAACAAATGGTGCTGGGAAAACTGGACAGTACATGCAAAAGAATGAAGCTGGACCACTTTCTTACACTGTATACAAAAATAAACTCAAAATGGGTTAAACATGAGACCTGAAATAATAAAAATCCTGGAAGAAAGGACAGGCAGTAATTTCTCTGACATCGGCTACAGCAACATCTTCCTAGATATGTCTCCTGAGGCGAGGAAAACAAAAGCAAAAATAAACTACTGAGACCACACCAAAATAAAAAGCTTCTGTACAGCAAAGGAAACAATCAACAAAATTAAGACAACCTACTGAATGGGAGAAGATATTTGAAAATGATATATTCAATAAGGGTTAATATCCAAAATACACAAAGAACTTATACAACTCAACACCAAAAAATAATCCAATTAAAAATAGACAGGGGGCGCCTGGGTGGCTCAGTCGGTTAAGCAGCAGCCTTCGGCTCAGGTCATGATCCCAGGGTCCTGGGATTGAGCCCCACATCAGGCTCCCTGCTCAGCGGAGAGCCTGCTTCTCCCTCTCCCTCTGCCTGCCTGCCTGCCGCTCCCCTTGTTTGTGCTATCTCTCTGTCAAATAAATAAATAAAATCTTTTAAAAAAGAAAACAAATATTAAAAAATAAAAAAAGACAGGAAACATGAATAGACATTTCTCCAAAGAACACACAGATGGCCAACAGACACATGAAAAGATGTTCAACATCACTCATCATAGGGGAAAATGCAAATCAAAACCAGAATGAGACACCACCTCACACCTGTCAGAATGACTAAAATAAAAAACAGGAAAAATAACATGTGTTGGCGAGGATGTGGAGAGAGAGGAACCTTGTGCACTGTGGTGGGAATGCAAACTGGTACAGCCACTTGGATAACAGTAGGGAGGTTCCTCAAAAAAGTAAAAACAGAATTACTATAGTGATCCAGTAATTTCTCTCATGGGTACTTAGCCAAAGAACATAGAAACTCTAATTTGAAAAGATATATGCACCCCTATGTTTACTGCAGCATTTACAATAGTCAAATTATGGAAGCACCCCAAGTGTCCATCAATAGATGAATGAATGAATAAAGATGATGTGGTATATATACATACAATGGAATATTATTCAACCATAAAAAAGAATGAAATCTTGTTTTCAACAACATGAACAGAGTTAGTATAACCTATGGTCAATAAATAAATAAATAAATATATATATATACACACACATATACATACACACACATTCACACATATGGTCAATAAAAATAATATTTTAAAAGGGAGGAGAGGGGAAGCATTTTATAATTAATTAAGACAATACCAGCAGGCTTACAACAAAAGGGTGTAGAGAATATGATTACATTTCTCTTGTTCTCTCAAAGGACTAGCTGACCAAAAAGCTCAGGTGTTAGTTGAGCCCAAGATTAAAACCAAAGAGCCAACCTCTCCTTAGTGTTTATAAACTACTGGATATTTACAAATTCCTTTATCACTCTAATAATTCCCCCAAGAGATTTGCTGCCAGGAACATATCCAACATTAAGGGTCACTGATTGTCTCCCAATAATTCCCCACTTCCATTCTGCTACTTCATTTTCCCTCTATTTCAGCAATGTCCTTAGAAACCATTATATTCCTAAATGAGGCAGCTCTTCCTTTCTTACAGACCATCAGGATTTACCTTCGAGACTTAACATATGGACTTATACCATGACTGAAATATCACTGTATTCCAGATGCTGTACTTTATAAAAGAAAGTATCCCAGAAGCAAGAAGACAAAAAGTTCTTTACAGGTTTGTTTTTTTTTTAAGATTTTGTTTATTTGAGAGAGAGAGCATGAGTGGGGGCAGGAGGGGCAGGGGGAGAAGGAGAAGCAGACTCCCCACTGAGCAGGGAGCCAAACTTGGGGCTCGATCCCAGGACCCCAGGATCACCACGACCTGAGCCAAAGGCAGACACTTAACGGACAGCCACACAGGTGCCCCTTTACACTTTCTTTTACTGTCTAACTGGCCTATCCTTCACCTTTATGAAATGAACTTACTCTGTCCACCTAAATCAAGTATTAGTTATTCACCTCTATCTGTGCCTGTGACTTTGTCAGGCAAAGCAAGTTAGGGATCAACATGGGTTTCATACATGCTTGTCAAATTCGAAACACACACACACACACACACACACTCACACACACACACTCACACACACATTTACAAACCAAACATTGCTGTGAATTAATCCCTAAACTGACAATACCCTTCAAAACTGTCACCTAAAAATCACTTCTTCCATGCTTTTCAGTCAAAATTTCCCGTATCACAAGACATTTCATTGCCAAGATCTTGGTTTTATTCCTCTACACTCTCATGAAGATACACCATGTCTGGATTTCCAAATACACAGTCTTTCAATTTAATGTACTCCGGGAAAACTTCTGATGAGAATTTCCCCAAGCCCCTAAATGTGCCTAGTGTTCAGAAAGAATCATTAGACCTCAGAGAAATTCACCAAGAAGCTAGACAACTGTGGCCCCCTGTTGGGTAAAGATACAACTCTCAGTCCTTTGAGAAGATTTGATCAATTATTCCAGGAGCTAAGAGCTGCCAAGAAAATCTATTTAACTCTTTCCTCTCAATAAGAAGTTGATGACAGACTTTCTTAAATTAAAATCTGAAAATGTCCAAAAATGCCCTGTTACTTAATGAGTTCCTACCATAAGGCAACAGAAAAGATTATTCATAAAGCTGCTGCCTGGTCTGGATGCTGTGAAATTAAGAGTCTGGAAGGACACTTAGGCGCTAAAACAAACCTGCACACAACTCACCCCATCAAAATATCAGAAACATAATTTAAATGCTACAGAACAGAACAAACAATAATAATAAACTCTATTTCAGTTAAATTTAAATGAGTACATTAAGCTCAAGAAAATAAAGAATAAAAAAAAGAAAAGAAAGAATAAAACTGTTAATGAAACCTAGAATTTATATAAAACTATTCCTATTTTTCCTGAAACCTATTGCCCCATTTCCACTGCCCAGTAGTACTCAATGTCCTTCTGCTCTCACCATACACTATCCTACCTAAACCTCATTTCAGGAAAAATCTATTATTGGTCATTTGCACTTTACTTATGATTTTAAGGTAATATATGACCTCTCCCAGGAACCTATACTTTTAAGTTTTACCTCTATGGTAAGATATAGTAAAAAATGAATGACAAGTTTTATAAAGGATGTTGAATTATTTCCAAAAGTTTGTGAATTTATATTATTCCTGATACTTAACCTTTTGGGCAAATATTTTTAAATGACCTACTGAGAATCACTGAAATTCTGCTATAAAATTTGTATATTTGGATTTTGAAACCCATGTCTACTTTTACCAAAAAATATTGCTATTCTCAGTTGAATGGCATATAAGTACTTGTCTATGATTATTTACCTAAAATGGTCATAGAGTGGCACCAAGGAGACTTACTGAATGAACACCTATTCCATAGTCTGGGTCCTGATCAATTTCCACAGATGCTGATAGCAGAAGAAAAAATTAGAAAAATAAAAGAATATGGGATGAATAAACTCCCATCTGGGCAAAAACAAAAAAAAACAAAAAACCAGTGATATCTACTTTTTATCACATTTCAATATGAAGGAAAGAAAATCACTATAAAGGTACTGAGTATATATCTCATTTCAACCCCCATTACATTCCAGCATACACTGGGACTCCAACTGCTCTAGACCCTTTGAATCTCTTCCTCACAATCCCATGTTATAGTCTAGTCAACAAATACCCCTGTTCACAATCAGTTATTCTTTAGCTTTAAGGTCAGACCTTTCCAACATCCCTACACCATCTGTGTAAAGGGAAGGGTAAATTACTCTTATTGTGGCTTACTACGTTCCAGGCACCATGCCAGGTGCTCTACTTGTAATACCTCATTTAATCTTCACAATTATTCTATGACCTAGATTTTATCTACCACCTTATTTTAGGTGCACAATCTCAAAAATCATAGATTGATGAATTAGGATCTGAATCCCAGGCAGTCTGACTTCAAAGTCTAATTTCCTTTTCCCCCAAAAAGCTCTATTTAATTAAATGGGTAACCATCTCAAGCATAGATTGGTTTGCAGAAAATTTTAATCCGGATCATCTAGAACTACAGAAGCAAATTCTCAAACTTAAATAAGAGATCATCCTTTGAACTAGGTGAACTAAGTGAACAGCCAAAGTGAAATAAGTTTTGAGAGAAAAAGAAAAATTTAAAAACGAGAAACATTTCTGGTAGAGCTACCATATGTATTACACAAGCCTTAAATCACCTCCTCCGTCCTTTGATTTGCAGAAAATATCAAATGCTTTCCAGATCCCTACTTACCACCGTCTCACGCTCTCTGGTAATGCCTTTATCTGTGTTCAAAAATATATTTAAACACACACAAAAGGAGCCTGGCATGTAGGTGTACCCCTTAAGCAGCAGGCATCTAACATGTGCTAAAATACCCTGCCTGTAAGCAGACAGGGCTCGAGTTGATATTGTCTTCCAAAACAAACAAACCCCCACTACATTATGGAGCACAACGACTGCCAACACTGCCTGGGAATATCTGTTCCAAACTGAATCTGAGTGGTATTCACCACCTGCTGGGTGCTGGTTCAAAACATTGCTTCCCCCAAGCACCTCATCTCCTTCTGCAATATCTCCTCAGGAAGTTCTTTCATGGCACAGGTTTTGATAAGGTGGCTGATTTTCCCGGGGCTTTCAGATGCTCTGTGACAAGTCACCAGAAACTTTAAAGCCCCACCACCCCTCCTTTTACAAAATCATTAGATGTGCCAACTCAGAAGTTAGTCTGAGTGAGCTCTACGATAACAATGCGGCGGCCACGTTCATCTGGAAGCATTCCCCCTGGTGGGGCACCACAGGAACACTGGGCTTCCTGCAGCCCGCTCTTTGGTGCTGGGGCACCTGAACCAGCTGTGGAAGTTATGTGACTGAGTCAGCTCTCTACGGAAGCTGGGTCTTGTCCAATTTTCACAAAGAAGGCTACCCCTGTCTGCAGGCTGTATTTAACAGCCACAGATCGAGAAGGCTGAGAGACTTGACTTTAGGTTGACTAGACAAAACACAGAGCGGCCAGAAGAGAAAATGGTGGGATTTCAGGTCTAGCAAGAAGGGTCCCCAACACCCAATATTCCCTACGAGTAAATATTCCAAATTACACAATTAAGGTATTATTCCTTGGTACTTATTAAAGCTAGCTTTCCCAGGAAAAGGCGGCTCTTGATGTCATCAAATTCTCAAACGTGAGTGGGAAGTGAATTTTCTGTTCTCCCAGACAGTGTTTAAACGAGGGGAAGGGTACCCTGAAAATAGACACCTCAGAGGTGCGGAAAGTGTGCAACAAGAGGTTGGTGCACCCAGAGGCAAAATTTCCCCTGCCTCACAAGGAGTATCCCTGACACCAGCTGACTCTCAGCTACTCAGGGATTAATGATCTAAACAGGTTGATCTAGGCCCCTGGCCTTTTCCCGTTCTCATTGCTTGCCCATGGCATGTCCAGCATGTATATATACAGAGCTGAATTTTAACCATTTTTGTTTTAAAATCCCCCTAAGAGGAAGAATGAACAGGAAATTTAAAAATTATTAATTAAAATAACATTTGGAGGGGCGCCTGGGTGGCTCAGTCATTAGGCGTCTGCCTTCGGCTCAGGTCATGATCCCAGGGTCCTGGGATCGAGCCACACGTTGGGATCCCTGCTCAGCAGGAGGCCTGCTTCTCCCTCTCCCATTCCCCCTGCTTGTGTTCCTGCTCTAGCTATGTCTCTCTCTGTCAAATAAATAAATAAAATATTTAAAAAAATTAAAATAACATTTGGAGGAGCGCCTGGGTGGCTCAGTAGGTTAAGGGTCTGCCTTCGGCTCAGGTCATGATCCCGGGGTACTGGGATCAAGTCCCACATCAGGCTCCCTGCTCAGCGGGGAGCCTGCTTCTCCCTCTCCCTCTGCCTGCCACTCCCCCTGCTTGTGCGCTCTCTCTCTCTCTGTCAAATAAATAAAATCTTTAAAAAAAATAAAAAATAAAAAAATAAAATAAAATAACATTTGGAGATTATCTATAGAATATCCTATCTCCCTTCATTTCAGGTTTTGAGTTAAGACAGGTCATGAGCAAGTGGTCATATGTGGAATGTGAGGTGATATCAACAACAAAAAATATAAGTAAAAAAAATTTTTTTTTAAATAATATAGAAGCACTGTAGTTCTCAGGGTAGGAGCAGTCTCTTCAGTCATAGAGACCAGGGCTGAGTTCCAAGTCACCACTCTCTTGCTAGATGTGTGACCGCAAGATGCTTTACCTCTCAAAATTCAGCCCCCGGATTTGTAAAATCAGGATGAAACTTGACTGCATAAAATTGTTGGGAATAGTAAAGTACAGGCTACTCCATGTACTTAGCACAATGCCTTGCATATTTTAAGTATTTGATAAATATTAACTTTTATCATATTTATACTATCTTCATGAAGATCATCTCCCTTTCAAAATCTTTTAAGTAAATCAATTTTAATTCTGTTAGCATGATAACAATCAAGTAGTTTTGTAACAGAATGTTCTTCTAGAGATTCATATCAAAGTAGTAGGGGCAAAATGGCATGATGTCATTTTGAGTTTAAGTTACTACAGCAAAAAAGGAGGGCTAGTAAAGCAAGGGTGGCAAAATTGATTTCTGTTGAAACCAGGGGACAGGCATATGAGTTCATTACACTAATCGCTCCACTTCTGTGAATGTTTGAAAACCTTCATAATTAAAAGGTTAAAAAGAATCAATTGGTCCATCAGTATATAATAAGAATCCTCCAAGAGCCCAATATAGAACTGGTGACATGAGATAACAGTTAACCATTGCTTAAAAAGAAAAACCAGGCAGGCATCAACTTTACCTTTCTGGCATGTTGCCAAGAATCAAAGACCAAGGAAAGGAAAGGGCTTTGATCTGTGAATAGGGATTTCACAGCATCCGCAGATGGTGCTTATGCACACGACTCATCAGGAGAGCCCAGTAGCATTTCTCAGACAGGGTTCCTCATCTGAACCAGAGAATAAAACAATGATTTGAATGCCTATTTTCTCATTCCTCCCAACAGAGAACTAGTATCCTTCTGGATGCATCAGAGAGAAGTTCATTTGTGATATATAATGGATGCCTTAGGGCAGTAAGGCTTACTTCTCATGCAGAACCCCAAATGCCAAAGGCTGCTAGAACCTCCACACAGAACCCTCTTGCTCTATTTCTAGTAACCTTGATGCTCTTGTCTCAAGCATATTAGAAACAACAAACAAATCAGAAGGTAGGAATCTCTAGAGCAGAGGAGTGATCACAGGAGAGAAATTTAAAAGTTTATTAAAAATGCACTCAGTGAACCAAAAAAGCAGAGCAGCCTGGCCACCTAATTAGAGGGAAGTAGCTCTAAAAGCCTCAGGAGTCCATTTATGCCTTTTATACTAGAAGTTAATATTTACTGAGTATTTACAACATTGAGAACTCACAAGGAGTTACAGGATTGTAATGATGATTCTCCAAGTCCCCCAAAACTCTTAAATTCTACTCAGTGTACTCTTCCTGAGACAGGAACTAAACTTTCAGAGTTCTATTGCTCCATGAGATGATACCAAGGAATTTTTATTTCCTTCTCTATATTTATGAATTTTCCAAAACTTCTATAATGATTGTGTATTACCTCTGTAAGTAGACCAAAACATCTTTTAAATATACTTAATTTTATGAAAATTTCATCCCAGGTGACATAAGTTTTAAACATTTTAAATCACTTCACAGTGATCCATTCTCCAAAGTTCACGGATAGGTATGTATCTTATATAGTAGTTATTGTCCTTGGTGTTAAGGAAAATGTGATCAAAATGGTGAGAAGAAAACTTGTAGAGAAAAAAATCAAAATAATTAAGTGTTAACAGACTTCTATCAGACAAGAGGAGTAAGTTTTCATGAAAGGGGGAGGGGGGGATCAGATTTGACCTCTAAGGGCAGACGTGGGTAGAGGTAGCAGGAACAGCCAAATGACCCAGGATCCTCAAAGAAAGAAAAAGCAGAAGTGTTGGAATCTGCACACCAGGCAATAAAAAGCCACTCTGTAAGTTCCTAGAAAAGGCGACAATGTTTCTTCATTCATTCCATTTAATAAACACTGATAAATTACTTATATCATGAAAAGTACTGTTCTAAGTGCAAGGAGGGATACAGAGACCTAACAAACACAGGTCCTACCCTCAAGTGGCTTATTAATAAAGTATCATTATAACTTATAAACACAAGATGGAAATCAGGGGTATCAGAAGAGAAGGCAGAGGACCTCAGCAGATGAGTGATGAACAGTCCAGCAGAGGAGACAGACTCTTCACAGAGGAGATAAAATAATGTAAGCAGTATTTTAGGAAGATTACTGGAATAATGGCTACCATCTATTAGTCACTCATCAAGTTAAGGGTGATCCAACTGTATTTCTCACTGAATACTGACACTAACTCTGCCACATAGGCATTCGGTCCATTTTACAGATGAGAAAACTGACACTCAGAGATGAAATCACTTACTTGTCCAAGATCACGCAGGACACGTCAGGGCTAAGATTCAAACACACGTCTCTAGGATTCCAAACCCAATTTACTTCTATAATGCTATACATACAGTCAGTAGAGTTGAGAAACACATTTACTAATTCAACTACTTGACATACAATCTTAACAGAATTTAACAGACATTTCTATTTCCAGTCTTGTGAGAATTCCTCCCTGGCTAAACCCCTTCACTACTTCCTGCCAGCACTATTTGGCTGTCCCCACTAACTTAAGTATTTCCTTTGACTAAAGACAGTGGTTATGTTAATTTGATTAAGTAGGGGTAGATACTTCTCATGAAATGGAAGTACGTCTTAAAGAAACTGAATAACCAAAAGAGCAAATCTGAGAAGATAAATATAATTTGTTCTGTGTGAACAAACAACAAGAAAAAGTTTAGCCGAATATAGATTTTCCTGGGGCAGGCAGATAAGACAGACCAGAGGTGGAGAAATCAGCTACGAGGCCACCATTGTGATTTAGGTGTGTCACAGAACAAGCCAAGCATAGGAATAAAAGAAAAGAGAAAAGGGTGAATCCACAAGATATCTTTTATGGACGATACAATAAGACTATAATCAATACTCTGCCATGCAGAGGAATAAATACAAAATAAAAGACTCTGCCTACATAAAGATTTATGAAGTCAAGACGCACGCTCATGAAACATCTAGAGAGAAAGAAAATATACAGTCATGTATTCAGTCATGTTCAATCATCAGAGAAAGGGGGTGGGGGGAATGTAAACCAATCACTGGAACTTAGAGCCTCAAAAGCCAGAGGACTGTGATGGCCAGGGGAGGAATAAAAACGTATGAATTCCAAGCACAGGGAACATCACAGACCTACAGTTCCACAGAAGAGTAATTCTAAGTAATGATCAGAAGACTCGAAGAAGTTCAGAACTGAAAGGATTCTCAGAGATCATGTGTCTGCTTTTTTGTTTAATTTTTTAAATAGACTTCATTTTTTAGGGAAGTTTTAGGTTCACAGCAAAATTGAGCAGAAGCTACAGAGATTTCCCATCTCTCTTTGCCCCCATACATGCACAGCCTCCTCCCGTTATCAACATCCCCCACTAGAGAAGTACATTTGTCACAACTGATGAACCTCCATCATACAAACCAGTACACTGAAGTCCCCTGCCCAAGGTCACAGGGCCAGATGCAGAGGTAGGACCAAAATGCTTAAGTCCCAATCCTATATTCTTCCCAAATAAACCACAATGCATTCAGTGAAGCTTACATGGCCAAGTACATATTCCCATCATTCATCCCATAGGATAACAAATTTCAACTTGGTCTGTACAAGTAACCACTGTCATGTACCAAAACAATTTTCTTTTGGAAGTAGAGAGAACTCTGCTTTTCTCTGGGATATCGTCAGCATTGTTAGCATCGATGCCTATTGTCTAGACTCTACATGCGAATCACTATGTTCCACAGTTTCTCTATATTATGTAATTACTAAAGGAATACCACAACCAATCAAACACAGTATCCATCTACAGATTGAAACTGATTTTTTTTCCTTCCTGGAGCCAGATCTATGGAGGTGTTTTCACTCATAGAAATCCGTATCAGATCTTTGCCTATATGAAGAGATTTCCCACAGTATTTTAAACTGATTATCTAAAGGTTAATAATCCAATGTTGACTGGCTCATCATTTGAAACAGGGCAGCTGCATATGCTGATGACCAGCAAAGTCTGCTCTGTGTACAGCAGTGCGCTTCCCCAGTGATATTTTAGTTTGATTAAGGGAAGTTTCTCAAGGGCAGGGCCTCCTAACTTCTATTGCTCTTGTGTCTTTCACAAAGACATGGAAAGTACAAACAGTGGGTACCCTCTCTATATATACCTGCTGAATAAAAGAATTTGAATTATAATAATGATTGTATCCTAAAGAGTCAAAAGTTGAAAAAATAAAAAGGAAAATAGGGGCATCTGGGTAGTCTGTTAAGCATCCAACTCTTGATCTCAGCTCAGGTCTTGATCTCAGCGTCATGAGCTCAAGCCCAGCAAGGGGCTCCATACTGGGCATGGAGCTTACTTTAAAAGAAAAAGGGAAAACAAACTCTGCTTATAAAGAAGAAGACTAAGATATGTTTCTTGTTTCTTCTTTGGAAAACTATCAGAAGCAATGAAGCTTCTCCCTATATACTAAAGAGAAAAAATATCTCCCTCAACACATCAAAACAGAGAGCTTGAGCTACTTTGCCAAATACAAATATAATGAGAATTGTTACAACCCACCTTCCCACTGAATTCACAATACAAACTTAATTAATAATCTCCAAGGAAACATCAATATGTTCTTTTTTTTTCCACCAGGAAATTAACTATATCACTCTTTCTGGTAGATCATCTTGCATCTTCAGGTAATGAGAAATCTTTAGGGTCTGTCCACTCCAGTGCCTGAGACCATGGAGAAGATACACTCATGTCAATTTCCAAAATCACCATGAAGAGCACTTCTATTTCCCATTAGTCACTGGCATTATTTGAATAAAATATGCTTCCTTTTCAGACACAATGCACTTTTCAGTTAGATGCAACTACTTAACTGCCTAACCATCCCCCCGATTTTTCCAAGATGCCTTCATGCTCATTTCTTCACTTCCTGCAATCAAAAAATAAAAGGCTAATTTCTTCTTAAATTTGCCTACAGAAATGTTGCTAACCAAATACAAAATATATGATAAAATAATTAAATGTAAAGGTGACAGAGGATTTGTCAAAAATGATGTGTAGTAATCGAAGATTCTCTGAATCTCTAATTAATCTGGATGACTCTACAATTTCCTAAAGGGTTCTGAATCTGAAGTGTTCAAAGGAACCCTCTGGGGAGCTGGTGAAAATGCAGATTCCTGGGCTCCTCCCCCTGCTATGAATAAAGCTATTGAGGGACTCAAAAACATTCATTCAAGGAACTCAACATCTGAGATGAGGGGGTCTGCATACCTTAAGTATGCCAGACACCTAGTTTAGTGTCAAATGTTAAATCTGAATGAAATTTGGGTGCCTGGGTGGCTCAGTTGGTTGGGCGACTGCCTTCGGCTCAGGTCATGATCATGGAGTCCCGGGATCAAGTCCCGCATCGGGCTCCCTGCTGAGCGGGGAGTCTGCTTCTCCCTCTGACCCTCCCCCCTCTCATGCTCTATCTCATTCTCTCTCTCAAATAAATAAATAAAATATTTTTTAAAAATCTGAATGAAATTTCACACACACACACACACACACACACACACACACACACACTCTCTTACCTTGTGGCCATGGGGGCAGGAGTGTGTCCACTAGGTGTTCAACTGAAAAGCTTATCCAAATCTGGATTACAAGAGTAGTTAATTCGGATATTCTTACCAGACTCTAAAGACCACAATCTTGACATCATTCACCACATTCCAAAAGAACCAAGGCACTCTTTTAGGAAGTAATTACCAGAAGCTACTCTTATCTCAGACTTTGCTTTAGAGGAGGAAGACCTGACTATACAAAGAGAGTCAGAAGTTGCAGCCAGTGTCTCAACATTTTAAAAATTCTGTATAGTTTGCTGGAGCTGAGATGAAACATTTATCCTTCTCTTGCAACTACTTTGGTTTCCAGGGGACTGACTTACAGCTGAGGCAGGCTGATGAGAGGTATATCCGTTAGACACACACAACACACACCAAAGTTAACTGAAAAATTTCAAAGTGCCTTTTTATGCTTTAACTCAAAGACGAACACATTTCAAGGTGACCCAATCCTCAAGTGACACACAGTGTTTTAAAAGGGCCAGAGCTCTCCACTTAAACAATTTCTAGTGACATGTTTAAATCGCATCCTCTAGGGCTCTATCTGCTGTCCTATTTACTAGTCTTTCTTTCTTGGCAGAGGCATCCCACTTTAAGTGAGTGCTTGAAGTTCGTCTTCCTTCCTAACAAAATCTACAGGGCTTAGATGCTTAAAAAAATTTTTTTAACTTAGGAGGCATCATGGAGGACTTTCAATTATTTAAATTATACGACCAACCCCAATTATTATAGTTTTTTTCTATTTATCAGAACAGTATCAGAATAATAAAAGACAGCCTCATCACTCACGCTCATAAGTAGAAGACTTATAAGGTAAAAATCAAAGCGTTCATAAAAGGATGCCCAATTTAAAATCTGAAAATGTACATAATCGTTATATTGACTGTGTATTTCATACACAGAATACGAAGGATTGTTTTCTTTCTTCACTAAAATATTACTTACCCATTATAAGAGAATGAGAAGATTACACTAGAAATCTAAAAATTGGGCTCCTATGGTTAACGAAACACGCCACACTGGTTTTACTCAGTCCCTTTGCAGAAACTACTCCGTGTCAAAAATATCCTTTACCAAAAAACCTCCCCTGAACTGTCTATGAATTCTTCCGTATCTCTGCAATATGACTACTTCCCTGTAATGATTTATAGGACTATCTCCCTTAGTTGACGGGGAGCTCCAGGGAGAGCAGAGAACAGGTAATGCTTACTTTGATACCCCAGCCATTACTATAAACATCCAGAAACAAGTGCCAGGAACAGCAGGCACTCCACATAGTTTGTTTTTAAAAAACTGTAGAAATTTATAATATATAAAAATAAATTTTAAAAGTTTATTCTGGTCCCCCCACCCCTTCCCTTTCCCTTTCTGACCATTGTTTGGGGAGGGCAGAGGAGGGGAGAGCATAAGCAAGGTTTTCATTATAGAGGGAGATATAGATAGATGGTAATTAGATGAATATAGAAGTAAGTGTGTGTGTGTATGGGTAGTCATACATTCTCTAGCTGTGCCAAGTGGGAGGCTTGGGAACAGAGACACTCCATTTACCACAAGCATACCAACTGCCCGTATCTTGGCTTCTAAATACCATTATCCACCAAAAGAAACACTCATTGGAGAAATGGCTGGCTCTGGTGCTGGGGCAGGGAAAGTATAAAATAAGCCTGGAATAACCTGTGAAGCTGGAAAATGAGGAAGTACTTAAAAGTAATGGTCAGGTCAAAAAGAGAGAGAAGCCAGGCTGAAGGGGCTCCCATTAACAAAATCTGGAACAATCTGAATATTAAATGATAATAGTAACAATTACGACCCATTGGGAAGATAAGAAACCTCAAATACATACCAATATAAATAAGCAATATAGATAAATTGGAAGTTTGCAGAGGAACAGGGTATTTAAAAAGTTTCAAAGTACCACCCCACAGGGTGCCTGGGTGGCTCTGCAGGTTAAGCATCCAACTCTTGATAGCTCAGTTCTTGATCTCAGGGTCATGAGTTCAAGCCTTGCGTTGGGCTCCAGGCCCCCCCCCCAAAAAAAGGTACCACCCCCACAAAATACATATTAATTACAAACGTTAAAAACGAGCTTTACTGTGGGAAGGCTAGCAGATACCACCTTAACCAAGTGATCAAAATGAACATCATCCATAATGAGACAAATCAAGATTGGGTACTTACAAGGATGCAACAAGAAGAACAGAGCATCTTTTCTGATATTGCTACCAAAGACGCATAACCTACATCTAACCACGAAAAAACAATGCGGACAAAAACTGAGGAAAATTCTACCAAGTAACTGGCCTGTAGACTGCAAAAGCATGAAGATCTTGCAAGTCAGTGAAAGACTGAGTAATTACTCCATACTGAAGAAGACTAAAGAGACATGACAAAGGCAACATGTGATTCTGAGAGGGATTTTTTTTTTAATAAAGTACATTATTTGAAAAACTGACTACACTTGAATGAAATTCATGGACTGGATGGTAATAATCCATCAATGTTAATGTTCTCATTTTAATGGCTGCAATGCTGTTGTAGCTATTGAGAAAAATATCCTCGAAGAAATACTCAAATATCCAGAGGCAGTGACACATCATGTCAATCAGCCATTTTCCTCAAATGGTTCAGAGAAAAAAGATCTTTCAACTATACTTATGACTTTCCTAAAAGTTTGAGGCTAAAAGTTAAAGGTTAAAAGAAAAAAGTGTAGCAAAAAAATAAAAATTTTGTTATTCTGATTTATAATCTATATTTAATGGGAGGATAATAAATGCATCATTACCAACCTCGTAATTACATAAAAATAATTACTTTCATATTATCTTTCTTCCCTAGCCCACCTAGAATATTGTGCACACGTGCATTAAGTATATATGCGTGTGCGTGCACACGCATGTACACACACACACACACACACACAAACTATGGTACAAAGAACTTTCAACCAGAAGTTCTGGATTTGAATCATGATCTCAACTCTTACTAACTATGAAACATTAAACAAGTTACTTATGCTCTCAATGCTTTAGTGTTCTCATCTATAAGATAATTAGTATCTTTCCACAAAGGATTACTAGGAGAATTAAGAGAGAAAATGTCTGCAAAATTACCCTTTTAAACCTAAAAAATATATAAATATGTTAAGTATTAAGGAGAAAAAATACTGGATTCAGATACAAAATTTACACTAACTTAAAATATTGCACAAATCAATTTTAATGTTAAAAAAAAATCTCAACTCCACTTGGGCCATTCCTTACAGAAATCTATAAATTTTTAAATTCTATTCTTACCTAACTTGAACTACAGACAAATTTTCATATGCCACCTAATAAAGAATTTGCTACCCTACAATTTGTTTTGTTTTTAAGCAGGGATTGACTTTTGTAACTCAAAGACAAACTTTAACAACCTTCTGTCTCACTAACTAACTAACTAAATAAATAAATGGAATTCTTGAAGAGTGATTTATGTCATTTCTCCCCTGAAATCTATAGACTCCTTAAACTGTTTGCCTTGTTCACAACTAAAGAGATTTCAGTTCTCAGGAAACTAAAGAGGTCTCAGACTTAGAAATCCAAAAAAACAAAATGGACAAAAAAGTCATTTCAAATCAACAAAATTATTACAAATTTTCAGTACTTATTTTTTTAAAGATTTTATTGATTTGAGAGAGAGAGAGCAAGTGAGCACAAGCAGGGGGAGTGGCAAAGGGAGAGGGAGAAGCAGACTCCCCACTGAGCAGGGAGCCAGATGTGGGGCTCAATCCCAGGAACTTGGGATCATGCCCTGAGCCGAAGGCAGACACTTAACTGACCAAGCCATCCAGGTGCCCCAAATGTTCAGTATTTATTTTCTTTCTTCTTTTTTTTTAATCTTAAGATGACATCAAGAGACAGGATTGGTTCTTAAACCCAGCAAGCCAAGGTCAGCCCAAAGACTGGAACATAGAGCTGGGGTTTTATAAACATACAAAGAGACAAGAAAAAGAAATAAAAAAACCTAAAACCCCTTTACTCTGATCCCTTGGCAATCACTCCCAGGTCCTCACCCATGATGCTCTGAGGCACATCAGCACATCTACATTAAGAATTCCCAGGAGCAGGTGGCTCAGTTGGTTAAGCATCCAATTCTTGGTTTCGGCTCAGGTCATGATCCCATGGGTCGTGGGATCGAGCCCCACCTTGGGCTCCATGCTCAGTTGGGAATCTGCTTGAGATTCTCTCCCTCTGCCCCTTCCCCTGCTCTCTCTCTTGTTCTCTCTCTCTCAAGATAAATAAATCTTAAAAAAAAAAAAAAAAGTTCCCAGAGGAAGGCTGGTTTTTACATGTCAATCCAGAAAATTTCTTACTCAGTGACATGTAAACCTACTCTCCTAATATGCCAAAGATTGGATATTTCCATTCTCTCTCAAGATAAACTTCATCTTCTCTAAAACAAATTGCAATGGTTAAGATGTGGATTATGGAAAAAAAAAAAAGATGTAGATTATGGGGGGGTGGGCAGCACCTGGTTGGCTCAGTTGTATAGCACTCGAGTCTTCATCTCAGGGTCATGAGTTCAAGCCCCACAATGGGCAGAGAGTTTACTTTAAAGAAAAGGAAAAAAACGAAGAAGAAAGAAAAAGGTAAAAAAAAAAAAAAGATGTGGATTATGGTAAGAAAACAAAAGCTCTCACAAAGACACAGGCAAAACCTAAGAGAGTCACCAGCTACTGACTTGCCTTCTCTTGTATTACAGATTGAATGCCTTCAATTAGCACCCAGAGACAATATGTGGTGGTTAAGCAAGCAGCATCAGCACCAAACCACCTACGTTTGAATTCTGGCTCTGCCACATTAGCTCTGCCTAAGCTCTGCCTAACTGGTTTTTGGCAAGTTACTTAAAACTCTCTGTACCTCAGTTTGCACATCTGTAAAAAGGGCAACATAATAGAATTTTCCAGGGCTGTGGTGAAGAGTAATCGAGATAACGCAAAAAGTATTTAACAAAGAGCCTGGCACACAGCTACAGCTCTATGTTAACCACTATCTTTGTACCTAGAATTATTCTCAAGCATCCTGTGCTTGGCCTAACTTTAAGATTTAAAATTTCATTCCAAATATTTTTTTAATTGTTTAAATATAAATTTGCAGTGGAAAAATCACTATTACCAAAATCTACATTCTACATCAAAGTTATGCCTTAGCAGGAGGGGCAAAAAGGAACTCCCTACATTCTTTGTTCTTATCTGAGTTCTTCAAGGAAAAATAAAAGTTATAATGTAAGAAGGCAGAACCCTTGGTTATCACAATCCACTTAAGGTACAGTTTAGGCACATCTATCTAATTCCTTAAAAAGACAAAAATAAATGAAAAATAACTGCTTATCACATTTGCAATTATTTTAATTGTAGCTCTGGCATGATGCCCAGCTCCTGCATCAGACCTAGGTCTGTAAAAGCAGGAACTATCCTTGTCCATCTTGTATACAAGGTAATACTACCCAGTGCACAACTGGTACTCAATAACTACTTTTTGAATGAATAAATGTGCTTTGTAAAATACAAAATCCCATCATGGTTCTTGGTTTGGCAACTAGCCAAAGCTAATCTCCTTTATCTGTGTTTTAAACAAATAAGCTACCCTTTCTGTTTGTTCTGACCCGCACTATAGAAAGTGCCTCCACAGAGTAAAATAATCTTCACATTCCTCAGTAATCATGGTCCCTGATTATTCCAGTTAAGAATATATGTCTAAAACCATCTCTTGTTAATGCAATACAGGAAAGCCATATAATTGTTCCTATCCCTCCGAATTAAAAATCAGCTTTCAATTATTTTTCCTATTGTTTTTCAGATATCTTTGAAATTTTTCTTTCTGCACACAAGAGCTTACAGATATACAGAGTAGGGAGGTCCTTAAAAGTCACCTAAGACAACAGCCCCACAGGCGCCTGGGTGGCTCAGTTGGTTAAGCGACTGCCTTCGGCTCAGGTCATGATCCTGGAGTCCCGGGATCGAGTCCCACATCTGGCTCCCTGCGTAGCAGGGAGTCTGCTTCTCCCTCTGACCCTCTTCCCTCTCGTGCTATCTCTCATTCTCTCTCTCTCAAATAAATAAATAAAATCTTAAAAAAAAAAAAGACAACAGCCCCATTTTCCAGATGCCTCCAAAGAAAATCACATTTGAAAGGAAGCCCCATAGTCAACATCCTTCATAAGCCTCGAGACAAAGGTAACAAATCTAAACTTTAATAATATTCAGAAAAGGGGGAGGTGTACATCCACCAGCACCTGCCTACAAAGAAAGGCCTACGTGGATGCCCCAGTTCTCCCAAGCAAGGAGTAGTTCTAAATTAATTAATTCATTCAACAGACATGTTTGAGGGCCTCTGGTGTGGTGGACACTATTCTAGGTGCCTGAGATACATCACCGAACAAAAAGAAAGATCACTGCCTGTGCCATACCTACATTTTAGGCAAAACTTTGGAGGCATCTAGGAGAATAAAGAAAAGATTTTAATAGAATATGTAGGGCCAGAAGCGTTCCATAGCACCATGGAGATCGTTAAGCTCATGGTTCTCAAACTTGGGTGTTCTGAGAACCACCCAGAGGACTAATCAAAACTCAGAAGGCCCAAACCCACCCCAGAGCTTCCGATTCATTAAGATCTCAACAGGGCCTGAGAATTTGCATTTCTAATATGCTCTCATACAATGTCAATGGTGCTAGTCCAGGAAGCAAACTTTGACAACCACTGACTTGGCCAGAACCACAGGCTACTCAATACCAGGCCCAGATTTAGGGTTTTTTTTTTTTCCCTTCTGACTCCAAACTGACAAGCTTTTATCCACTTAAGGCAAACACTGCCCAATGAAAAAGGTTTTTTAGCTTTATGTTTGAGTTGGAGAAAATCAGAAATAAACGTTTTAAGTATAAAATACCTTAAGCAGACAGCACTGATCACTAAACATGGACATAAAAATTAACATTAGAGGATTTGTTCTTTCTTTCACATATCTAAATGCCATGATAAAAGAATGCTTTCCCTAAAGGGTTTTATCACGAGGGTGAGGTTCAGTCTCAAATGAGCCTATTTATTAAAAAAGTCTATTAACTAGAAGTATATACACTAAAATATAAATAAGTGATTGGATTATTTAGTTTTTTGTGCTAATTGTATTTTCTAAAATTTTTACAATGAACATAAATTCCTTTTGTAATAAAGGAATACAAGTTAATTTATTTTAAAAAAGTGACTGTTTATTCAAAAAGACTTTTAATTAGAAAACTATAAAAGGCATCAGTTAATATACCACATAAATTAATACTGAATGATTTTTTTTTCCTAGTACATAATTCAAATAACTTATTTTACATTTTACGCTAAACCTCTCTCTGGATTAATGATTAATACCAGTGAAGGAAAAAAAAAATCCTTGAAATGTATTTGATTTTATTTAAACAAAGAGAATAAAACAAAACTATGATCCTTTAAATAGCTGCATAAAAATCAAATTTACTATTATTCTACATAGCAACTGTCTTTTGTCTTGACTGTTACTTTTCAACAAATGTATGGATGTGATGCTAATTCTTGCAAATAAAGCAAAATGTCATGTGTCAATTACGCCAATTAAAAAAAGAAAGTAAAAATGGCTTTAATTGCATTTCTTGAAAAATAAATAAATAAACGTCTAAGTTTTGGAAAAATAATCGTTGTATCCTCGATGTGTACAAAGTTAGAGAGCCATATCCCTGAGGATACCAAGGTAAGACCTACACCATCCCTGTACCCCATCCACCATCTTTCTGGATCTCCTAGTCTAGGGAAATACTTCTTTATTACTAAAGTCCACATTTCAGGGATACAACTAGAGTTTAAAACATAATATGCTAAAGGGCAATGACTAAAGGAGAATCAATTTGGTGAAGAAATCAAGTGACTTTATAGAGACACATGCTTACCATTTAACAAAAGTTCTGAACTACCTCTTAAAGTCTAGCCTATTTCATTAGAATAATCATTTTAAAGGAAAAAAATTGCCTGTATGTGTTATATAGAATCATAGCTAATTTTCTGAAAATTAGGCCTTAAAATCAGAATTCAGTTATCATACTACTACTAACTTACAAGGTACCCACAAAGTACCAAACACTTTAAATCCTCCCATTTGATCTCCAAACCGCCCTATGAAGTATGACCATTTTACAGATTAAGAAATTTAAGCACAGAGTGATCAAGTAATTTGCCCAAAGTCATACAGCTAAATTGAAGATCCAGGATACAGATATCCAAGCCATAATACTTAAACTGAGATCCTTAACCTTTGGCTCCAATTATGGTTCTGCTTATGTTTGACTTACAAATTTTTTACATTTTAGGAAATCAAAACTAAATTTTTCTTGCCAGTCATATTTGATAATATCTGTAAGATGAAAAATTATGAAATTCACGCACTTTCACAAACCTCTGTACTTCTAACATCATACACAATTTACAATAAATTATACAGTACAGAGATCTGACAACTTTTCCACCAGCATGGCCATTTTAGGGATACAGCAGTGGTAAAATTATCTACGGAAATCCCGCATTAAATCGCGCAGGGGTTCCATTGAGTGGGTAAGGAAGGTTTTTATCTTGTTTTATTTGGGTTGTTTGTTTGTTTTGGGGGCTTGAGGGGTTTTTTTGTTTTGTTTTTTGGGCTTGGGTTTTGGTTTGGTTTTTTGGTTTGGTTTGTTTTTTGCAACCAGGGAGCTAGAAGGTGAACGAATTAAGCTGGAAGATGAAAAAGTAGAATCCTTTCCTATGTCTTCCGTTGACCACATAAGGCCTGGGTGCCAGTGTGCACAAGAGTTCCTGAGTCTGGGTGGACCGGCCTTTGCTCAGGGTGGGTGCGTACGGACCGGCCGCCGCCTCCCGTCCGGGCAAGCACCCCCGGCGGCCGACGCCAGGGCACCAGGCGAGGCGAGCCCAGCGAGAGGCGGAGGGCGGGGGGGTGCGAGGCGATGCAGACGGTACGGGGACAACCCGCGGGGCCCTTACCCAGCTCCGTGCCCCGGTTGCGCGCGGACATGGTGCGAGCAGCTGCAGCAGTCGCCGGGTCCTCAGCGGCAAGCTCCCCTCCGCCCCGCCCTTCCTGCTTCCCGCCCGCCCCGCGGCGTAGCCACGCTCGCCCCGCCCCTCTCCCTCTGGGGGCGGGGCCGCGAATCGCGGCCCGGTGGTCTGACTCCGCCCCGCTGCCCTGCGTAGAAATCCTGCCGCCGCTCTCCTGCCCTCTTCCTCGAGGTGCGAGTCTCGAGTCCTGGCTCCCGAAATAATGCTATCAAAACCCGTTTTAAAATGCTTGAATTGCCAAATGCACTGAATAAAAACGTTTGAAAACTTTTCACTTTTAAGATTAAGTAACGAGAGGGGAGAGAATCCCTCCCAGTTACTGACCAAGTGCAGAGCTCTGCAGCCCCATACCTGAAGGGCAGCGGTGATCCCCTCGCCGTGTAAGGGCGGCCAGCGAGCAAATAGGGCTCAGAGCACTCTGTGACTCTAACGTGGACCTCATGAAGTGAAGCAGCTCCGTTGCCGCGGGGCGGGGAGGGGGGCTCTAGGAGTGAGAAGTCCGGTTTCTCAGCATAGCACTGACAATAATTAAGTGGGACACTGGGCACATCAATTGCCTTTCTAAGCTTCACTTTCCTCATCTCTAAGAAATGACCTTGACAATTTCTTGGAGCTCTAAACTTTGAATCTGTGATACTAACATTTTTTCAGCCTAACTCTTCTGTAACCAGGAGGTTAAAATTGTCCAGAGTCACTCAACATAGACTACTAGTCAACTCATTTCTCCTCACAGAGGTACCTCCACTCTGTAGGGAGAAAGAAAACTCAGTTGTGGCTTGTCCACCATAAGCCAGTCACTGTGCGAGGTGCTTTTATTTTTTTGTTAAAGGTTTATTTGTTTGAGAGAGCGCGCGCATGACAGAGTGTGAGCAGGAGCAGGGAGGAGAGGCAGAGGGAGAAAGAAGACTCCCTGCTGAGCAGGGAGCCCCATGTGGGGCCTGATCCCAGGACCCTGAGATCATGACCTGAGCCAAAGACAGACGCTTAACCAACTAAGCCACCCAGCCGCCCCACTAGGTGTTTTTTTTTTTAAGATTTTATTTATTTATTTGACAGAGAGAGATAGGGAGAGAGGGAACACATGCAGGGGGAGTGGGAGAGGGAGAAGCAGGCTTCTGGCCGAGCAGGGAGCCCGATGTGGGGCTCGATCCCAGAGATCATGACCTGAGCTGAAGGCAGACGCTTAACGACTGGGCCACCCAGGTGCCCCCCTCTAGGTGCTTTTAGATGTATAATAGCATTTCAGTCTCAGAACAATCCTGCCAAGTATGTATTATATCTCCATTGCTATACCTGCAGACACCAAAGTTCTGAATAAAGAGGCATCCTGGTATAGTGGCAACTGAGTAGGTTCGGAAAGGTTCAAACCCCTTAATATACTAGCAATTCCACTTAATAACTAGGTAGTTCCAGGAATGTTACTTTCTACTTGTCTGGAAAATGCAGAGATCAAAATACATATGCCTTGCAAAGCTGTTGAATGTGTGTAAAGCACCAAAGAAAGGTTATTGCATGTAGCAGATGCTCAACAAATGAAAGCTGTTAATGTTGTCAGGTTCACAAAACAATTATGGGGCTAAAAAGGAAAAGTGATCCCAGTCTTACTACCCTACACTGAGCTGTCTCTCTGCTTTGTCAAGACATAGCTATTGCTCAGTATTTTGAATGTGTCCAGATTCTACTCATTCATATGATAGCATTTTTCCTTTATTTTTATTTTAACCCTGAAAAAGCAAAAAACAGGCCCTGGCAGTCCGGAGCCCTTGCAGCTAGACCATGGTGCTCCCAAATAAAACATCAACAACTTCACAGAACATCAACATCAGCCAAGGTCACTGTAACCGTGATGAATTAACAAAAATAAGACCACACGTAATCCTGTTTGAATACAGAAAAAGGGCTCCTGGGTGGCTCAGTTGGTTAAGCGACTGCCTTTGGCTCAGGTCATGATCCTGGAGTCCCAGGATAGAGTCCTACATGGAGCTCCCTGCTCAGCAGGGAGTCTGCTTCTCCCTCTGACCCTCTTCCCTCTCGTGCTCTCATTCTCTCTCTCAAATAAATAAATAAAATCTTTAAAAAAAAAAAAAAAAGAGGGCGCCTGGGTGGCTCAGTTGGTTAAGCGACTGCCTTCGGCTCAGGTCATGATCCTGGAGTCCTGGGATCGAGTCCTGCATCGGGCTCCCTGCTCGGCGGGGAGTCTGCTTCTCCCTCTGCCCCTCCCCCTCTCATGTACACTCTCTCTCTCTCTCTCTCTCTCTCTCTCATTCTCACTCTCTCAAAATAAATAATAAATAAATCTTTAAAAAAAAGAATACAGAAAAAAACATGAACATGTCCAAACCACAAAAATGACAAAAACAGTTCCTATCTTGGCTAATGTAATTAACTGTCCCTTCTTTACCCATCAGCTTTAACCTAACCTGGCAATTCTTGTATTTTAAATAAGAATTAAGATGCCCTGTCATGAATTATCACCACTTCCTGCCAGCATCCAATCCAGAGTAATGTTCTGCTTCCTTGAACCTTCTCCAAATCATGTAGCATGAGCTCAAATCCTATGTCATTTCTAACACTCTCTGAGACAGCTCACAGTGGTGAGTGTTCTTCCTTATTCCAATAAATCAATAAACCCAGACTTATCCAACTACAGGTGTGTTCCTGTGGTCAGCTAGAAAGCCCTGACATCCCTAAGAGATACAAAGACAATAAACGGAATTTTGTTTTTAGGGGCAGATACAATTCTAAGCCAGATTCTAAGCCATTTGTTATACATCCACATATAATGTAAACTTATTTAAAACAAAAAAAAAGCAGTGTCCTTAGTTAAAACACCAGAATCAGGGCAGCCTCCGACAGCAGACATTTTAGCAATGTATTTTTTTTTTAAAGATTTTATTTATTTGACAGAGACACAGCAAGAGAGGCAACACAAGCAGGGGGAGTGGGAGAGGGAGAAGCAGGGGGAGTGGGAGAGGGAGAAGCAGGCTTCCCGCGGAGCAGGAACCCGATGCAGGGTTCGATCCTACGACTCTGGGACCATGACCTGAACTGAAGGCAGACGCTTAACGACTGAGCCACCCAGGCGCCCCTAGCAATGTGTTTCTGACAAAAATTTCTCAAGGACTTTTTCTAAAATTAACGTGTTGCTAATACTAATCTGGAATTAATCTCTACAGTTTGAAAATAAGTTAAATTGTCAGGATTCAGAAGGATAGTAGGGATAGAACGCAAAATGTAAGGGTTTTTTTTGTTTTGGTTTTTAAAGATTTTTATTTATTTAACAGAGAAAGACACAGCAAGAGAGGGAACACAAGCAGGGGGAGTGGGAGAGGGAGAAGCAGGCTTCCCGCGGAGCAGGGAGCCCGATGTGGGGCTCGAACCCAAGACCCTGGGATCATGACCTGAGCCGAAGGCAGACACTTAACGACTGAGCCACCCAGGCGCCCCAGGGTTTTGTTTTGTTTTTTTTTTACTTTTTATTTACTGTTTTAAGTAAACTCTGTCCAACATGGGGCTTGAACCCACAACCCTGAGATAAAGAATCGCATGCTCTACCAACTGAGCCAGCCAGGCACCCCATGAAAAAAAAATTGATGGAGAAGTGTTAACAAGTTTCATTTCGTGAATTTCTTTTTAAACTTATTGCCTTCTGAAACTTTTGAAGTATCCCTAATGCAAGGCTTCTCAAAGATCTGTAGACCACCACTACTACACTGGAATCTCCCAAGAGATTTTTTCTAAAGCAGATTCTAGGCTTCACCACAGCCCTACTGAATTGGAATCTCTAGGATCCTGGAATCCTTATTTTTAACAAGTTCCTTCACATGATGTTAATGCAACCTAAATGAAAGAAATCATCAACCTAGGGGCAGAGAATAGTAAACCATGCATGCCAATCTGGAGTTATGGCCCAAACTGGTTCTTACATGAGTAAAACTTTCAAGTATTGTTATTTTTTTTAATCCATGCAAATTTTGTTATTCCTTTTTTAATATAACTTTTAAATTGCTAGATAAATTACCTCTCTTCCCATTCCCATTCCTTCTTCAGTTAAAATTAAAGCTCTCGGAATCTATCAAGAACCTAGAAGGCCTGGGAGTTAGAAGTAATTCAACTGTTAACTTCCAAAGGGCATGGACCCTTTGTGTTTGGTTCTTCATATGCCTAGGGTCTAGTGGAGTCATTGTCACATAGTAATTACATGTCTTTGTTAGATGAAGACCTACCTGGCTGAGTTTTTCCATATGTGCTACCATATGTGCTACCAAAAGGGGAAACCGGTGAGCGAGTGTTGAGTCATTCTCTGTGTTAACTTGTTTAACAATTGACCTTAGTAGTACTTCTCCATCGTACGCAATAGGGAAGATAGAAGTCAGCTTAACAGAAGTGTGGCACAGAGCTGTCATAACAGCCGCAAGCAATCGGCTACTTGAGGTCTTGAAAGTTTGCTCCTTGGATATCCTTTTAAAAACAGAAATGTGCACCCACCAAAGAAATATGGCATCAAATTAATCCACATTTTTAGGTATACAAAAGGTAAACAACTTTTTAAATTATTCCAAAATTTTCTAGGATTCATTTTAATTGTCATGTTATGGGATTTCATTCTATCAATACTTTTAAACACAACTGTTCAAGTTACTACCCAACGAAGATGAAAAATTATTAAATATGGTCAAGAAAAAGCAGCCTCCTATTTTCCAACCAATGACTTTATATATCCTCAGAATCACAGTCCTCTTTAGCATGATGCTCAAAGAATGACATCAAAAAGGCCCCAATCAGTATAGATCCATGTCCAGTAAAACAAGCACTGAAACCACTTTCTTTCCAATAACGAATGATTTAAATTATAATTCGGTGCTACTATAACATTTCACTAATGGTAATGTAGCATAATGAATAGCTACTACAATAAACATTTTGCTAAGGTCACAAAATTATGTCATCATATTATATAGTTTATTCAGAAAAATAAGTAGCATGCTTGTAAATTCTTTTTAAATTTTATTTATTTATTTGAGAGACAGCAGGAGCGGGAGCAGGGGGAGGAGAGGAAGGAAAGGGAGTAGTAAAATATCCACTGAGCAGGGAGCCCAAGACCCTGAGATCATGACCTGAGCTGAAGGCAGATGCTTAACCAACTGAGCCACGCAGGCTGCGCTGTTTTTCTTATAGTGGTAACAGTTTTATCCAGTCCAATTCCATTTGCCTGTAGTCTCCCATCCTGTGATTTCTAAGAGCATGCACAGATTCCTTAGGTAAATACTGACTTGGACTATGGATTGTAACAAGTTTTTCTAAGTCAAAAGAAGGAAGGTGTAGAAGCAAGGAGAACTAGGCAAAAGTATGAATGTCATAATTGACATATTTCAGAACTGGAAGGACACTTAGAGAACATCTAATTCCTACTTCACGGTGAAATAAGAAAGTAAGAATTATATTGAGTTTTTTATAGAAGTTAAATTTATTCAATTTAAATAACAGTTCTTTACTCTGAGACCAGTTCTTTCACTACCAACTTGGATTTTTAAAAATGTCTTTTACGAAGACTGTGGTGTTAGAAAAAAAAAAGTAACCTCACTTGTCAAGATTAGAAGCAAACCATTCTATCTTGCCCTGATCTACTCCTTTTCTTCTTTGATCGATTGGTCCACAAAATCCCAAAGTTAGAGAATCATTGATAGAATAAATATATAATACTAAGTGCTCCCTATGAGTTAAGTTCTTACATCAATTATCATTATTTCAAAAAAGAAAATCAGATATTTCCAAAAAAATCTGTGTGAGAACTGTCATCTCCTTTCACAGAAAGAAACTAAGGCGAAAGAAATTAGTCTAAGTTCTAGAGGATGGTTTAAAACCCAGGCAATATAACCCTACAGACCACACAAGTGCTGTTTCCACTATCTTGCTGAAGCCAAACTCATTAGACCACCCATTTAACCTCTGAAAGTCAGGTTCTCCATATATAAAATGGGTACTATCTTACCTTCATTGGGTTATTGAAGATATTCTGACAAAGTTCTACTCTCTCATTAATTATATAGAGTGACTCAACCTGTGAAGTATTATTACTGTTCATTAGCTATCATGTAGAGGCTTTGGCCTTGTTTCCACAGGTAAATTTGTTAGATGCCTCCTTTGTGTCTTCAGGAACTCTGTTGATTCTATCCTGGTCTAGATGGCACTCTACCCACTGGCAATTGTGCATTCCTATAAACAAAGAAAAGTGAATTCCCCTAGTTTAAGAGCCAATATGTATAGTAACTTATATGGTAACCCAACAGGAATCACTTTTTGTTTCAAAATGTTAATCCTCCCGGTGTAAAACATAGGTAGCTACTAAAGAAATGTTTTCCCCTAGTCTGCATTTTCAATTCCCATTTTGTTGTTGCTCCTTCTGGAAAATTACATCTATGTGCCCTATCCCTCTACCCTAAGTCTCAAAAAAGAAAAGGCAGCTCAATTAATAATTCCACTGAATTTGAACTACTAAAAATGTAACATCTTAAATTATAAATTATGGCACATATTTACCATACTATTTTATAGCCATTAAAAAGAATGTGTTGAACTTTACTGATAGGAAAAATTCTCAAGACAATTTACTGACCACACTCAATCCTGGTTTCTTGGGCAAAACCTCTCGATGATATTAAAACTGAGAAGTAATGATACACAAGTGAAATGACTAAAAACTAGGTGGGAATTCAGTTTCCATAACCTACTGCACAGTAGGACATAAAGAGGAGGCTCTATAAGAAAAACGGAATGGGAAACAATGGGTGGAGATGAGACCATCATACAAGCTGGACTCTCCTAAGTAAATGGGCCTCAGATTGCCTTTGACTGTACATGGGCAAGGGCTTTGAATGGATTCCTACCATGTCTGCTTCTTCAGTGAACAGGATGTCTGCTGCATGCGGGATAACTGGAAAATTATCTTCCCGGTCTGTTAAGATTTGTTGCTAATTTAGGCCCTTGTTTCAACAACTTTTGAGCACTTACTAGCATACCAGCCTCTTTTCTAGGCAAAGGGTAGTACTGTTGAAGATGAAAAATAGGTAAGATAATTTCAGATAGTGATAAGAACTATGAATAAAACAAAGGCAAAAGAATAAGTGACAAGAGAAGGGATACAGGAGGACTTGAGACCCAAATTACAAGAAAGGGTTAGCCATGCAAATATTTAGGGAAGAGTGGACCAAGTAGTGGACATAGCAAGCCAAGAGAAAAGGCCTTGAGATGGAAATGAAGCCACCATGGCTACAGCAGTGCAAGCAAGCAAAGGAAAAATGAAAAGGTCATAGAAGGCCAAAGTCTGATCATAATAAAAAATAGTGGTATAATGGGAAGCCACTACGGATTTATATAAGGCAGTCCCCTGGCCTCTTCAAATCCTAAAGCAATCACCTTTCCTGCCATGTAGAGGGTGGATGGCATGAGGGCAGGGTAGGGGAGCAGGGACAAGAAGGGTAGTCAACAAGGCATGGCAATAGTATCAAGTGAGAAATAAAGAGCCTGGCCTAGAGGGATAACAATGGAGAAGAGGCAAGGTAGATTGAGAAAAGCCCACAGGACTTGTGTACAAAACAGAAACGGGGATGAGAAGGAACTCAAAGGACTTCTATTTTTTTTTTTAAAGATTTTATTCTAGAGAGAGGGAGAGAGCAAGAGAGCGAGAGACAGCATGAGCAAGAGAGAAGCAGAGAGAGAGAATCTCAAGCAGACTCCGTGCTGAGCACAGAACCTGACTCGGGGCTCAATCCCAAGACACTGCGATCGTGACCTGAGCCAAAACCAAGAGTCGGCCGCTTAACTGACTGAGCCACCCAGGTGCCCCAGGGACTTCTCTTTTAGTTTGAACAAGTAATAGGTAGTGCTGGTTACTGGAATAAATAATAAGTTGAGAGAGAAATCAGTTTCGTTGAAAAATTAAGATTTGTCTTAAGTAAGTCTGAGATACTTACAAAGGTTAAGGTGCAACACTCAACTATGCCATTAAACTGTGGTACTCAGGGAGACAGACTGGATATACAAATTTAGAAGGTATCAGAAAATACTGAATGTCTTAATAGATGTGGTTTTTATTCCCCCTTTGGAGAAATGGAACTAGGAAGTACAGCCCAGTGGAAAAGGAAGAATTGGCAAATATAGGAGCAGTCAGAAAAGTATAAGGAAAACCAAGAGTGTGGTTTCATAGCAATGAAAAAAATTTATTTCAAAAACAAGTCAGGCGCGCCTGGGTGGGGTGGCTCAGTTGGTTAAGCGTTTGCCTTTGGTTCAGGTCATGATCCCGGGGTCCTGAAATCCAGCCCCGCATCGGGCTCCCTGCTCAGCGGGGAGTCTGCTTCTCCCTCTGGCCTGTACTCTCTCTCTCACTCAATCTCTCTCAAATAGATAAAATCTTTAAAAAAAAAAAAAAGTCAGCAGACAAGTACTGATTGCTGCCGAAGTTTTAGTAAAACAAGAGCAGAAAAGTGATAGGTTAGAAACATGAATAACACTGGAGACTTTGACAAATGCAACTTAAGTAGATATGTACTTGACCTTTTTGCTCAAGTTAATTATACTAGAAGATTCTACCATTACATAGTGTGATAGGCAGACTAACAGCCTCCAAAAGATGTCCATGTCCCCCTGCCCACACACACAGATGTCCATGTCCTAATTCCTAGAACCTACAAATATGACCTTATATGGCAAAGAGTTTGTAGATGTCATTAAGAATCTTGAACTGGGGAAATTACTCCAGGTAGGTCCAATGTAGTCACACATGGCCTTTTTTTTTTTTTTTTTTTAAGTGAAGGAGGGTGGCAGGTGAGTCTAAGATTTGAAGATACTAAGCTGCTGGCTTTGAAGACAGAGGAAGGGACCATGAGCCAAGGAATGTCAGCTTTTAGAAGCAAGAAAATGCAAGGAACCAGAGGCTCTCCTGGAGTCCTTCAGAAGAAATGCAACCCTGTTAACATCTTGATTTTTAGATTAGTTGAGACTCATTTTGGACCTCAATTGTAAGACAAATTTGTGATAATCTGTTACAGCAGCAACAGAAAATACACAAAGGTTACCAAACTGGTTGTTTCCATAGTCTGCTAGGTGGTCTGTACCCAGTATATATGACTACAAAAAAGGTTAGCCTTAAGCCAAATAGTAGGGGTCCCTGAAGTGGCATATTCAGTTAAGCGTCCAACTCATGGTTTCGGCTCAGGTCACAATCTCAGGGTTATGGGATCAAGCCCCGTGCATCGGGCTCTGCACTTAGTTGAGTCTGCTTAATCTCTGAAAACATGTCCTGTTATTAAGAACAAAAGCAGCAGGGTGCTTGGCTGGCTCAGTACATGGAGCATGTGACTCTTGATTTCAGGGTTGGAGGTTTGAGCCCCACATTGGATAGAGAGATTACTTACGAATAAAAAAAAAAATCTTAAGGAAAAAAAACAAGAACAGAAGTAGCTAATGTTCAAAAACAACTCTATTAATCTGGCAAAAGCTGAAAACTGAAATGACTTACCTGAGTAACCAGTATCTAAAAATGGGCTAAAAGCTTAAGAACTTGACAGTTTGTATCAACCCAGAGATGTGACCATCATGAACATTCTAGTCACAAAAGAAATATAAGGTGTGGTATGACAGAACTTCATGGCCTGAAATTCTCCAACTTACAAACAACTCAAAACAACTTTCATAGATTCTAAGCTATCTGCCACCCTGTGATGTGTAAGCATGTATCGGTGTATGGTCTTTAGATTTTTATAAAACCTAAGTAGACGAAATCCCCTTGAATCATAAATTTCATAAATATCCAGCAATTTCATGATTCCACTCTGGCGCATATAAATCTCAACTTTAAGGTAAGTCAGATTCTGACTAGACTCTAAGCAGGCATGGTACAGACAATATTGCTACAGCAAAGCAGAGGACCAGGCATGTGGCAAGATGACACAAAACTACCATCCTATGAGACCGTGTGTGGCTGGTCAGTGGCTATCTATCCCCATGACATACCTCTCTTGGCCTTCTGGAGGCTGTCATAGCCAACAGTGCTTTCTTAGGACTACCACAAATCCCTGGAAACTTACTCTTTGCTTGGTTATTTCTTGTAAGAAAAGTCATCAAGGGTCATTCACAAGATGAAAAAGGAGACAAAAAGCAATTTGACAAGAGATGTTATTCATTGGTCGAAAGTATTTCCATTACTAGTTTAATATACTCCTATTTTAAAAAATAAGTACAAGTATAAACCCAGTTGACCCATTTTATTAGAAGGTTGGTAAAAAGGTTTTTTGAATGCCATCTGCACTTAAAGGATAAAGTAAAATAAACATTGCAGATCTATAAACATCCCACTTTTTTCTATCTGCATACACACATACAGATACACAAAAGTGCCATTAATGCTCACTGAATTTTTTTTTTTAAAGATTTTATTTATTCATTCATGGGGGGGGGGGGAGAGAGAGAGAGAGAGAGAAGCAGAGGGAGAAGCAGGCTCCCAAGGAGCAGGGAGCCTAATGCGGGACTCGATCCCAGGACCCTGGGATCATGACCTGAGCCAAAGGCAGACGCTTAACCATCTGAGCCACCCAGGCGCCCCAATGCTCACTGAATTTTAACAGATTTGGGGGATGGTGCGATTTTAAGCGATTTTCCTGCTTTCTGCCAATTCTGACTCACCTTTTTTTTTTTCTTATAACTACCATGTGTCATTTAAGTAAGTCATTACTCTGAAATTTTTTTAAAAAGCAGGTCAAGCACTTCTACCCAATGCAAGAGGAAGGTAAATGCAAACCCATCGAAAAACATGGAAATTTTAAAAATCCAGTACAAGTAACTGAATTTCAAAATTAGGAAACAGTATGTTTACTAAAGATTGTTTAACCATATTGTCTTTTGATATAGTTATAATGTAGAAAAACTTTCTGGCAATTTCCATTTATAAACTCAAATCTCGATTTTTCCCAGGAAACAAACATTGTTTTGTTTAGAGGCATTTTATTTAGACAACTAAAACAATTAGATGTTCAGAAGCAATGTACAATGAAAGAGAAATCAAACCAATTACTTTATCATGTATTCCCTCTTCTTTACAACTAAAGCAAAAAAAAAAAAAAAAAAGGCTTTCTGCTTTAAGGGAAAAGTCAGAAAAATAGGCCAATATATTTTTCTTCTCCATAATAACATAAACAGCTACAAGAAATCTAACTGTAATAAGAGAAACTGGATGTTGGCTTGCACATATTCATTAAAAAGACAACAGGCCATCATACCACAAGAGCCTAATTCCACCTGCCTTCATCTGATACTCTTGCCTTTTCACGTACAGGTAACACCAAGTTAGTTCCAGCACTGGAGCTAATTCACATTCCCCATTATTTACTGCTCATGTTTGCCTTAAGCAGAGAGTAACTCTGGGAGGCTGATGCTTTTCTCTGCTTGCTTGTTTTAGTCCATAACTTGTACATTATCTGTGGCATATGCCCAATGCTCAGGCCTTCACTTCAGGAGTTGAACTATAGATGGAATCTGAATTCTCTGAAGCAATTTCTTCTGTAATGAAAAAATGACAATTAAAAAAACCCCGCATTAGTCAACTTAAGAAAATTTCTGTGTAACGAAGGCATAAAAAGATTTTTTCAGTGTGCTGGTGAGGGGAGGCAAAAGAGAACAAGGGCACATACCATTCATGACTAGACTCATGGCACTGAAAATGCAATGAAAAAATAGTTCCTATATTTCACCCATCAAACTCTTTTATACCATAACTGAACTTCCCAGGGTCCCCTCTTCTAGGCTAAGCTTTCAGTGATTCCAACTATCTAGTAAGCACTGAATTAAAGCCTTATCTTGAAAGATCTGGCCCCCTCCTTTATTTATTCAAGTTTCAAACAATATTATATGATCGGTGCATCTTACAATCTGTAATTCTAGATTTGGGAAACAGCACTTGGTACATAGTAAGCGCTCAATAAATGTTAAATAACAAATATAACTGTGACAATTTGTTTTTTTATTTTAGCAACTGCCTCAAGTTAGACTCCAAGGACTATAAGAGTAATCACCTCAGATCCACACTATATCTCCATGACTGAACTATGCAGTAGATACTTAAAATATTTATTTTATAAACATGTATATAAAAATACATATGTATATAAAAATACATATACATAAACTTTCCATTATTTAAGTATGTTCATATTTAATAAATTTCCTTTGTCAACAAGTAAAACTCACCTAACACTTCAATTTTAAATCCCCCAGGATTCTACAAAAGTTAATTCATTAGTATTTACCTAGCTCCTCTTCTGTTGTCTCTGGAAAACTGATCTTTGGCTTTGCCAGCTCACCACTATCTTCTTCTATGAAAAGAAAAGCAATCATGATTATGTGAATTACAGTATTACCAACAATTTCCAGTATTTAATAAGAAGAGTACACCAACACTATTCTAAGCAATGAGCTACAAAACCTAATAGGAACCTCTCCTTTTTTAATAACTGATTCTAAAATAGTATGTCTTTCCTCAAAGTTCACTTTTAAGTTCATACCACAACTACTTTGGGATCAATAACTAAGTATTTTTATTAAAAACATGTCTACCGGGAGCCTGGGTGGCTCAGTTGGTTAAGCGACTGCCTTCGGCTCAGGTCATGATCCTGGAGTCCCGGGATCGAGTCCCGCATCGGGCTCCCTGCTCGGCGGGGAGTCTGCTTCTCCCTCTGGCCCTCTTCCCTCTCGTGCTCTCTATCTCTCATTCTCTCTCTCTCAAATAAATAAATAAAATCTTAAAAAAAACAAATAAAAAAAACACATGTCTACCTTATTAATAAGAATCAGTGAGTAATACCAGAGATTAAATACATTTACTTAGAAATTCTTTATATTGCCCTATGGCAAATTGTGAAATAGGTCCATGTCATTCACTAAAGGATCTAGTGTAAAGAAATTCAGGAATAGAAAACACAAACAAACACACACACACACACACACACACAAAGAACAGAAAACACAACAAAAAAATTTAACCAAACAAAATAACACAGTAGCCAATTTATAATTATGGGCTTCTCTGATTAAACCATATCAAATAAGTTAAAATCTACAGCACCCCCCTTAACTTGATAACTTTGAATACAAATTGCTTACCAGGAAGTACACATTTCCAAAGGCCATATGTTTTTCCTACCACAGTTTGCCATAGTCTCAATGTTCCATCTTCAGAACCACTGGCATAGAGTTCTCCATCAGGACTAAATCTCACACAGTGAATAGGACCAAAGTGTCCTTTGTAGGATTCTGAAAAAGAGAAGGGCTATTAGATAATTTAATACTTAAATGTTGGTTAAGTATTGATACACTAAGGAAAATACTGTCTGTATTATTGGGAAGATGTGAAAATCTTAAGTGCAAATTCAAAGAACTAAACTTCATTAAAAATAAAGTGATTCTTATCACAAAGTGGTACATAATGTCTACCATTTCTCTGTAAAATTACCCCCTTCCAATTCTAACACACATTATGGTGTCATACTGTCCCTCTTAAAACATATATATATGGCTTCATGTCCCAAAAAGGGTGAAGGGAGTAAATTTTACAGAAAGCAGATCTAAAGTCTGTCAGTTCAATTCCAATTTCCACATTCTAAACTCACTGCCTATTTACCAGGGAACCAATTCTTATTATGACCACAGAGAGCCACCAGATGGAGCTCTTTTACACACTCTGCCTCTTAATTTCCTACCAGACTAGAGTCTACTAGTCATTCTGTCACACAGAACATGAAGATTCAAGATCAACGCCGATCCTTAAATATTTTAGTCTGGGGAATTTAATGAGAAAATGTACAGGTCAGTAGTAGTTTTGTTCTGTTTAAGTCATATCCTTATTTATGAACTTTCCTCTTCTATTTTTCTAATGCCTCGTCACCTTTGTGTTTTCCAAGTCTTTACTATTTTACTAGGCCAATGCTTGCTTCTATTCTGTTTTCAGGTCCATTCAACTCAAGGACCCTCATCTTTTCCCATCTCTGTCCAACCAGAGAGTATCAAGAGAGTATTATCACGACAGTACAAATTCTCATGAGAGTAGAAAGAATATGAGAGATTTGGAATGAGAATAAGCTGGGGTCCAGGGTCTGGTGTTCACTACTGTGACCACAGATCTCAGGCAGGTAATTTACCTCTTTTTCAAAAAGAATAAAAAGTGTGACCACAACATTCTGAAACTCTGAAAACTGACGTTAAATAATAAAAAAGGATCTCTGATTTAAAAGTCACATAGTCAAACAATAAAGGGTGAACCATAAGCAATTATAATAGATTCTATATGGTCCATTCACCAAACTTCCACTAGTCCAACCCAAATCCATTAGTTTTCCCAAAAAAAAACAAAACATAAGGCTGTCTTTTGTTCTTTGTGTATAATTCTAACAAGCTTAATTTCACTGGGTGGTAAAGCAGGACAGCTAGACAAAGTAGCAGCTTACAGAAAAAGAAATTATAAAAACTAAATATGCTAGTTCAAAAAGAAAATTTTGTGAAGGCTAAAAGTAGATACTGAGAACCATGATTATGACAAACCTAGTCAATCAGATAAATGTAAAATTAGATATACATTAACTTCAAATTAATCTTAACATGCCCTTCCCCTTCATGAAGGACTATTATGAAAATGGAAGCAAAAGTCAGACTCCAAAAAAAATCCAAACAAACAAAAATCCCCTCCAATTCAGATGCCTAAGGTATCCCTATAATACACCATAGCTGTTTTTTGCCCACACTATTCTCAATAGAGCTTAGAGATTCTTACATTGGCAAAAGGGGGAGCCAGGTAGATGGGACTACATACCAGCACTATACTTCAGAAAAAACAAATACCCTTACATCTGTTTAACATGATTTTGATGTAAGACTGCCTCCTCCTACCCCCAATAAATATACTGCCCTATTGTATAGACTACCAGAATATGATGAACTTAAGTTAAAAGGAAAAGGTAAAATTGAGAATCTGGCATGCTTTGTTTACACCTCTGTAAATACTTCTACCAAAAATGGAAAAAAACCTTTACTTTTTTCACTTGGAAATAACAAGCTTTAGTTAGCTGAAAAATTTGCTGAGGTGTTAATTACTGAAACCTACCATTTGATAAATGTAACCGTATCATTTTAAGGGAGGAAAAAGAGAGCAACTCACCTAATTCTTCTCCACTATTATAATCATACTTATAAAGTTTAAAGTCTTCACCACCTGCAACAAGAAATTCTTTCTCAGGATGAAGAGATGCAGAATTGATGGTTGCAGGAGCTTCAAAGGACTTAATTGGGTCCAAACTGGAAAATAATTTAAATAATATTTATAAATTTTTAATACTACATAAACAATACCAGGAAACAATTACTTTTAAAGTGTTCCTAATTTCTGAAACCCAAGAAATGATTATATCTTCATTTAGTCAAACACAGTGATGTTAAAAAAAAAAAGCCCTCTAAATAATATTAGCAAAAGTCCAGAAGGATACTATGCCAAGTGTAGTTCATTCCAGGAATACAAAAACACTTTGTGCAGTGAGTGCTTTCCTGGAAATGACTGTGCTGGCTAATTAACAATAGTATGGCTAATATATTTGGATTTTTGCATTGAAAGAAATTTAATTCTGTATTGTTTGATTTTTCCATGACAACCACGCATTATCTTTGAGAACAGAAAATGTTTTATAATAAGTAATTAACATAACGGATTATTTATACATTATTCTCAATTGCTGAAAATTTATAAGCTTCTGTAACAAAACCTTCAATACCACAAAAATATAAAAACTGCTAAAGATGGTTCTGTTTTTACTATCAAACTTTTGAAAGAATAACCAAATTTGGAACTACAGCTATAATAAGAATCAATGCACACGAACAGCTTCATAAGAACATCAATGAGTTTGGACATCAGCTCTTTTCAGACAAACTGAAACATAATTTAGTAAAACCTATAATGCAATACACCTAGCAAAAATATTTTCAAACAGTTTTTAATAGCTAAGAATAGTTTAAAATAAAAAATCAAAATTATACTCATAGAGCCCTAGTAACTAAAAAAATACCCACACAAACACACACATATAATGTTATACATGTGTAGCAAAGAAAAAAAGACTAATGGAAAATACAACTACCATTAACAGTCTGGCATCTATGGTTGAAGAATAGTGGGCAAATTTTTTAAAATTATCTTTTCCAAATTTTCAACAAGGGCACTTAACTACATTTATAGTCACAAAAAAATTAAATCTGTTTTTAAAAAACATCATTAGATCTACACAAACTTCAGAATAGAAGAAAAAAATCACTATTTCTCTAAAATTATAAAGGGAAAATTAATAAGAGAATCAAGATGACAGTGGCTTTATACAGTAATGAACATTAATTATAACACCAGTCTAGCAATCCTTTTAAGAAAAATATAATTTAAAAAAAAAAAGAAAATTTAGAAGTTACTAAATTTTACCAATAATGTTCCCTAAATATTGGAAATTAACTGGATTAATTCCTCAGTATATCAAATTCTTAAAATACATATTAATAATAGTATGGAAACTTTTCCCCATATCATATAGTATAGGCCAAGATTTGCCTTTTTAAAGAGTTAAATACCTTTCACATGTGCCTTCCAATTTTTAAGATACCAAAAAAAATATTTCTTGGACATACCTTACTGCACTATGAAAAGCAATAGATCGTCCATAGGTTATTACCAAGATCTCTCCCTCAGGAATATATTCCATACTGCTAACAGACATATTAAAAGTTAGAGATTTCACTTCTGTCATGGTAGCATGATCCCAAAGGCTGCAAAAAAGGAAGAGGAAAATATGGTGGTATTTACTCATTTAAAAAAAAACTTAAGTCCCAATTATATCTACAGATTAACCAATGAAGAATAATCACAGTTGTAGTAAAATCTCCTATATTCCAACTCATAAGTTATAGATGATACAGAGAAATTTGGGATTCCTATACAATGTTAAATTACTTGGTATCCTGTTGGTGAAGTCAACTTTAATACTTAAATATACCTCCCTTAGCAAACTATGCTATAAGACATTAAGTCCCAATCTTACCAATTTTAGCGTCACTCTAAAGAACAGTTCTTACACTCTGTGAATCTGATGATAGCTATATATATTTCCACAGGAAAAAAATCGGGTATCAGCACACAAAATTATGTATACAGTATCAGGAGTTTCATGGACCCCCCTCCATAGCCAGCTTGTCCACTTAATCAGGTTAAGAGCAGAGGCTTAGAAAGATGTCAGTAATTTTAATTGTCTTGTGGATTCTGCTCTAGGTTTGTAACAGTAAATGGATAGCTCCAGAAAAATGTGACCTATGTGCAGCTTAAGTTTCAATGTTTAGAGATAATCCTTCATACATAGAGTTATGAGAAGTATTTAAAATATAATCACTAAGGTCAAATATTTTTCAACTTTAAATCACTAAAGAAAAATTACTTACCGGACAGTTTTATCATCAGCTGAAAGAATCTGTTTATCCTCACTGCACCATAGAGCTTTTTTAATACCAGAGGTGTGACCGCTGATTTCCTTAGGTTCTTAAAATGAAACAATTTAAATTACATTTGTTAATACTTGCTTTTTTAAACTGAGCAATACTGGAACAATTAAATATGTAAAAAGAAAAGAAGTACACTTCAAATTAAACTGCAACTTTTCAAAGCCTAACACAATGCAAACTTAGTTTCCACAAAATACATTTGGTATTCTACACTGGAACAAAATTTATCTGCATGACAAAGAACCCAAGAACAATGCTGCTATAAGTATCTGGGAGTGAATACACCACTCCCTCCAGGCTATGTTTCTGCTTTCAAAAGCATTACTGTAGCACAATGAAATAAAAAAAAAGCTAATCCAACATTACCACTAACACTGGGACCCTCGTCCAAGCCAAGCCACTGTTGGTAGAAACAGGAAAAAAGAGGGAAGTAGGCTGACAGGAGAAAAAGAGAGTAAAAAACAATGCAGTAATTCCCAAGAATATTTCTACAATGAGATCAAAGCTTCAAAAAACAAAACAAAACAAAACACCACCAGGAACCTCTGTTGGAGACTTTCCCTTCAAAAGATTAAAAAAAAAAAAGAACAACTGCTCAGTGTTATCTTTGGGCAAAAGCAGATGCTGGAGGCAAAGCCATCCAACCCTACTTTGATTTTGGGCAAGTTACTTAACCTGCTGAAGTAAAGGTTACTTAGCCCTTTCATTTCTTCATCTGTAAAATGGGATAACAATAGTTACTACACCTCACAGTTTGAGTATGAGGATCAAATGAGAATATACATCTAAGGTTTCTAACCTGGAGTCTGACATACAGTAAAAGCAGTTAATTGCTATTATTTCTATTGCCAGTACAGCAGAAGAACCACTTTCAAAAAGCAGCTTTGAGAGGGGCCTAAGGCCTGAACTACCTTGCTAAGTCAGAAAGGCACACTGATTGAGGTCCGAGTACTTTGCTATGTTTTGGCATAAAGTTATAAAAGAGAATGAAGAGAAATACCTCCAGGTGCCAATGAAGAATAATCTAAAAATGTAGTCTGTTTGTTCATCTTAGAAATGCTTTTAGGAAAGAGACGATCTTGAGAATAACTGCTTAATATCCAATGTAGCTTTGACTTTCCTACAAACTTCTCAAGTTCATAAATTAATAAATAATACCCACGATACAAAACGTAAGACTATAAAATAAATAAAACAAAATCCTGTTCATCATAATCTGGGTAGCTTTTGAAATATATATTATATATTATGTGACTAGAAAAGCATTAAGATACTACAAAAAAGATGAATATGTGGACCAGGGAAGAAAAGGCATCTTTTATGACTTCCGCACAGTAAGAGAATTCATAAAGGAAATAAATTTCACCACCAAAAACTTTACAGTGTGTATACCATAAACCTTATTAACAAAATTTAAAAGCAAATGACAAATCAAAATATAATAAAGAACTTTAAAACCAGTAAGAAGATGAACATCACAACAGATAAATTGGCAAAGGGCATGAACAGACTATTATTAACAAAGAACACATTAAAATGTTATTCAACAGTATTTTAATCTCATGAATAATTTTTTTTTCAAGTTCACAATATCACAGAATCACTTTCCTTCTATTAAATTGGAAAAGACAAAGTTAGTTATCAGCATTTGCCAGAAGAGGTTAGCTATAGATATGTACTTTTATACTTTGGTGGAGCACACTTCAGTAATACCTACCAAAGGCTTCCAAGTGTACCTCCCTTTTTGTCCCAACAATTCTATTTCTATGTAGTTATTCTATAGAAGTAATTGTGGAAATATTTTGCAGCTATAAGGATGTTAAGCATAACACCACTTATATTTAAAATTTGTAAATAGCCCAAATGGGCCACAGTAAGAGACTGGTTAATCGACTTATTCATAACATGAAAAACAATATAGTCATTAAAACCGGTAGAATATTTAAGGACATGAAAAAATTTTAATTTTTTAAATTTTAAAAATTCTTCTGATTAGCTAATATATTCATATGGTTCAAAAATCTGAACAAAATATGCACACACTAAAATTCTCACCCTTCTACAGACAACCATTCTTTCTTACCAAAAAGTAGTAACACTGCTATGTACCTTTTTAAACTTAAATGATAAAAATTTGGCAAGATGAATTTTTAATTTGTAAGAAAACTATGTAAGCACAATGTAGCAACATTAAAAAAAGATATCTGCATAGATAAAAGACTGGAAGGGACGCCTGGGTGGCTCAGTCGGTTAAGCGGCTGCCTTTGGCCCGGGTCATGATCCCAGGGTACTGGGATCAAGTCCCACATCGGGCTCCTTGCTCAGCAGGGAGCCTGCTTCTCCCTCTCTCTCCCTCTGCTTGTGCTCGCTCTGTCAAATAAAATCTTAAAAAAAAAAAAAAAAAAAGACTGAAAGACTATGAACCAAAAATTAAAAAATATTAGTAGTGATTATACTGGATGATGAATTGTTTTCATTTTTCTCTTTGTGACTATCTTTAATTTCAAATCTGAGTACTGAACATGATTCCTTTAATCAAGAAAACTTATTTAAATTAAAAGAAAATACAATACAAACACATATAAATTATACTTACCTGCTTCAGGCTTGTTCAAATCATATATGCGTAACAGTTTATCCTGTCCCCCGGTTAACAGGTAATTACTATCCTGAAAACACACACAAGCACACTGTTTACAGAGGAGCCATTTTAATAGCTACTATCTCTTCGAAACTTCTTCAACACCAACCAAAATCCAAATGAAGTTTGCAGACATCACAAAGAAATGCAATACATGCCAATTACTTCTGAGATGATACTAGAGAACATTTATTCTTCTAATTGCCAAAACCCTTTAAGCTCTACCGTTCAAATGCATTATGCCACCTACCACAAGAATATTCTCCAGCTGCCCTGATCCTGCCCTGATCCCCTCCCTCCTAAGTAACACCTCTTTGATGATCTCAAATTTATCCTCTCTTCTGAAAGTAGTGAGGAAACATTATCTGCACATTTTAGATGTTTGTTGCTACTGATGGAGAACTGACCCAAGAGTTCCATGGTATCTTAGGATTAACCAAGTAACTAAATTTGTACAGCTTAATCTGCAATTAAATCATATATAAGCCAATATACAGCTAACATCGCCCCCCAAAAAATATAGAATATACAAACCAAATACATGACCATTATTACATCCTATAATAACAGCAATTTTACTCCCTAAAATAAATTCCATTTTCTGATACCTGTGTAAAATCCACAGTCTTGACAATGTGTTTATGAGCCAGGGTCATCAATTCATCTCCTGAGACAGCATCCCACACTTTGCTAAAAGTAAAAAGTAAAATTAAAAGATAAATACAATGGTAATTTTGATGATAACCAAGTAAGTTAGGTATGCGAAATGTTATATAAGTGAATTATAAGTCTCCCATTCTAATATCCCTCACTGTTAAGATTCATTTGATTAAATATTCTAATGAGTCTAAAAGAAAAGAAATTTATCCCCGTAGAAGCCATATAACCAATCTAATTTTGACAATGGAAAAGATCTACAAATTTAAGTAAATGAGATCAATGAACCAGCCCATCCTTACTTTTAACCTACAGCAATAATATCCTTTTAGCAAGGCTGTAAGACATTTTAACCAATTTTAAGTTTCATCTTTCCAATTTGTCTCTCTATTCTCATGTACATGCAAAACAAAAAAAACAAACAAAAAAAATGAAAAAAAAGAAATCCTAAAAAGAATTTACAGGAGAATGAAAGGCCCTGATACAGGTTACATAAAATTTTAAATCAAGACAGTAAAGAAGAAACTTTCTCCCCATGTCTTCCTCAGAGTTGACTCTTAAAATTCTCAAATTCTTTTTTTTTTAAGATTTTATTTATTTGAGAGAGAGAATGAGATAGAGAGAGCATGAGAGGGCGGAGGGTCAGAGGGAGAAGCAGACTCCCCACTGAGCAGGCAGCCCGATGTCAGACTCAATCCCGGGACTCCAGGATCATGATCTGAGCCGAAGGCAGTCGCTTAAGCAACTGAGCCACCCAGACGCCAAAAATTCTCAAATTCTAATCCAATTAACTTCCCCCCAAAATATCCCAGCCTTTGATTATATAATGTTAACACAGGATTTTTAACCTCTCAACTGTTTCTCTGACCCCCTCCAACCCAAAATATACGTGTGGTTTTGTGTCTATACACATATATATGTATGCATTACGTTAGGGAATCATGGTTAAATAATACATTAGAAAAATACTGTAAGGGGTTCTCCCAATAAAAAAGATTAAAGAAGGGGGGAAAAAAGTTCATTTTATAACAGAAGAGGTCATTGAAAAATAAACAAGAAAACTTTGCTTACTGGGAAAAGAACTGTTAAGAGTAAACAAGCTATGCTCCATATTTTCATTTTAATATAACTGACATTTATTTTTAAAAATAAAGGGAACAATAAATGGGGGTTGGGGGGAGAGCATGATCAAAGTAGTATCATCCAGGAGGGGCCAAGAGATCTATAGTCTTTTCCCTCCTATTTAGAAACACCATTAAAATTGAAGATGACACTCTCTGACAGAGCATGCTCTAATCACTTGTACTAACTTTGGCCTATTTCGTTATTCACAGTTAAGAGTCCTAAAAAGGGCTTACAGCCCTAAAAATATTCTGGAATAACCTAAATGTTTTCTAATGTATTCTTCAATCTCCAGGCATGAAACTGATATCACCTAGCTGGCTGCAAGGCTCAAATCAGGGCAATGAAGCACCATTAACAGTATCCTTTCCTCAGCGAACCCTGCAGCATTTATTTCCTGCACAACTCAAGTACTTGTCACCTCCCTAAACTACTGATCCACCTTATATCCCGTTTCATGCATATATTAATGCTGTCTGTTCAATATTTTTCATACCCTGAGAACAGACTTACCACAAGTCTCAAAAGAGATGCTTAACTTATTTTATTTTTTTTTTTAAGATTTTATTTATTTATTTGACAGAGACACAGCGAGAGAGGGAACACAAGCAGGGGGAGTGGGAGAGGGAGAAGCAGGCTTCCTGTGGAGCAGAGAGCCCAATGCAGGGCTCTCGATCCCAGGACCCTCAGACCATGACCCGAGCCGAAAGACGCCTAACAACTGAGCCACCCATGCGCCCCCCGCTTTTTAAAATTATTTATTTATTTATTTATTTACTTAACTTTTTAAAAGCCCTAATAAAAAATTAAGCTTTTCTGGGTGAAAAACATTGCCTAGCTATCTTAACATGTTGACTAAGTCATCAAAAAGGAGGTAATACCACCTTCAATTTATCAACAACCTTATTCAGAGAAAAATTGACCTTCCCATTGTCTTTTACAAGAGAGAAAAGTGATCATACACTTTGGTTATCTATAGACTTCAGGGCCCAACTCCAGATCTATTTAATCATCCTCTGGAACAGAGCACAATTATGTTCTCCACTTTTGGCACTCTCTCCAGATGATTTTAACGAGAGGAAAGTGGAGATGCTAAGAAGAGGATCATGGGAAGTAAAGCTTATATTAGCTTCATGAATTAAAATATAATAAGAGGAGGGTGTTTCAGGGAAGTGTCCTCATCACCTGACTCAACTGCCTGAATTACCTCAAGATAACATTCCCAACTGACCCACAGACCAACTCTGCTGAATATATTTGCTCCAAAAGAACCAAATTTTCTTCTACATAAACATGACATTAATGAATTTTCTGAGAAACGTAAGAATGGGGGAGGTGGGGAGAACTTCCTAAAAATGATTTATACCAGCTATGATTAATCAAGTTGGGGAAGCTATTCTTTAGCTGGTTCAAGCTCCATAACAGCAAGCTCCATACAAATCATTAAAAGAGAATATACATAACACTCCCACTCTTCAAAGACAGACACTGAACAAATGAGGAGTAAGACTCAGCTACTATTTATTGAGCAGCTACTATGCAAAAGACGCTATGCTAGTCTCCAAGGATATAAGTGGAAAAAGATCTCTCAAATCCTCCCAATAACCATGTGGTTTTACACCCATCTTAAGATACCAAAGCCGAAGTTTTAAGAAGCCACCCATGATCAAACTGGAAACACAAAGCATAACTAGCACATGGACTCAGGCCTAACCAAAGTGAATGCTTACATCTTTCTTGCCATGATATAGTGGGAGACTGGGGCAGGGAGCAAAAGCATGTCTTCTTAATATTTAAGAACCTTCTTTGCACAAAACCAGGAAGTTTCATGGCCTTAGCCACAGAAGTTCCAAAATGACAAATACGAATTTGGTCTAGCGGGAATGGGAGCTATCATCGTGACCCCACACACATAACACTTACATACTCATTAGATTTTAAGCAATGTTCTCAATATTAGAAACATTTTAACTCATTTATTCACAACTGACATATGAGATAAGCGCTATTTCTATTCTCATCTTTATAGATGATGACATGAGAAAAAGAGGTTAAATAAATTCCCAAGGTCACAGGATTCGGGTGCAGAATCAGGCTCCAGGGCTCACGCTTCTAATGCTACTTGTAAACACAGACACTGAGACTTGAAATGTTAAGGATAAAAACAACACTGAATACCTATCCAGAGACATGTCCTGGAATGTGGGACTTGGGCTATGAATGGTTTGTAAGTGACCTAAATAAAGATAACTGTTCCTCCGGCAGCAAGATACAATCCTGACTACTCTTTCCAAGACTCAATATATTAAGTATTTAAAGTGCCGTATTTTTTCACGCCTTTTTTCTTGCTCCATTTCAGAGGCCGTTATCACATGCAGTAATTTCCGTCTACTTCTTTATCTTCCAGAGGACTGGTAACATCATTTGATCAAATGTACAAACCGAGAGTCTTCACAGATTTTACAGAGACAGGCATCCTTCCCAACAAGCTTTCGTACAAAGTCTCTTAAAGATCAGGGCAAGACCATCAGGCAGAAGGTGACAGGGCATTTTACTCACGTAAATAACAATGATGGACAGGGCCCAGAATTGAGGTTAACAAAAGCTTATCCTTTCAGAATTGTAATTCAAAAATTTGTCTTTTTTTAATGCTGTTTATAGAGTCTAACATCTTGTTACATTTAAAACTTATTATGTTTAATTTAAAATACCACTTTATTAACTTACCACAGCAGACTGGGACCTAGTTTCAATAATGACATTTTTAAAATCCACCTACCAAACCTCTGAAATCTTGAGTTGAAAATCCCAATTTTTACCTCTGTTACAAAATCAATGGCATTCATTCCCAATGACAATGTTCCTACTAGACTGAGCAAAAAACAAATTTTGGAGAAGTGAAGGGGGAAAAAAAAGCTAAACTCATGGCAATCAGACACAAGTGTTCCAGAAGCAAAACCAAGATCTATAATTCACCCATTCTTTACCCTCTACTTTAGAAAACTTCCTCTAGTTATTTACTCAACAAACATAAGGTATTAAATAAGCCAGAGAATATAAAAAATATAACCTGACCTCAAGAAGCAAGAACACATAAATCAATTAAGTACTACAAAAGTGCCAGAAGTTTTAACACAGGACACGGAATGAACACTTTCACTGTAAGCCTTCCATCTGAGAATCACTTTTACCAAATTAACAAAGGAGAATGACACATTACAAGTAGCATGCTGACATCTAAAGCAACATCTGGCCTGAAGCTGCTGACATTAAAGGATTTATATAAATTCAAGCAGCTCCTTATTTTATCAGTATTACATACAATCAAAACAGGGCACAGCACAAAACTTTACAATGGCTATGCATAAAGACATACTTGAAATCTAGTCATTGAAGGCACAGAAAAAAGTTCAGGCTGCTGACATTTATAACTTTTTTACGGATCTCTCATCTCAAATTTAATACCAGGTAAGCACCACATCACCCTCTCCTTATTTAAAAACTTTTAACTTGTTTTTTAATTTTACATACATAAAATTCATTCTGTGGTATAGAAATTTACATGTTTCAACAATGCATAGAGTCATGTATCCATCATCACAATCAATCTGCCTTCATTTTTTATAATAAACTTTGTATATTTGATTTGCTTAAAACAAAGGAGCAGCATATTTACAACTGCTCCTAGTTTGGAACTCTGTGAAAGAAAAAGGAGAAAGAAAAACAAGACTTGAGTCTAACAAGGTTTACTATCATACGCAATAGCTCTTGACGTCGCCTTCCTCAGTTTAAACATTTAAGGGTCTGCTATGTCATAAACACAATTAGGAACTAGAATACCAAGATTATGTAAAATATGAAAGTGCCCTGAAGGAGAAAGTAGGTCATTGCAAGTCACTCTAACATATGCAAAAGCCAAAAACCAAAATAGGTAAAGTGTACTCTGGCAAGAAGAAGTTTAGTATAACTAGACTGTAGGGCATATGATGTGCAGTGCCGGATAATACTGATAAACTAGGATAAGGCCAAATTTTAAACTGGCCAACAACTGAAATTTAACTTTTAGGCCAGTGATTCTAAGGCTTAACATCAGAATCAACTAGAACTTTAGGAAAGAAAAAAACAGATGTTGGGGACTCCATCCCCAGACCAATAAAATCAGAATTTGTCAGACACATGCATGTGAATATTTTAAAGCTTCCCCGGTTATTTTTGGGTTCACTCAAGGTCATGAACCACTGAAACTGCAGAGGGAAGGCAGGAAGATCATTAGAGAAGTGACATGATGAAATTTGTTTTTAGGAAGACTATGGAAGATGAAAAGACAGGAAAGGTACTAGTGGCAGAGGCATAAAAAAGAGAACATTCTGCTAGTAGAATCAACAAAGCAGACGTAAGGAAAAAAAATCAAGAATATTTAAATTTTACCTTAAAAAACTTAGAAAATGAAGAGTAATTGAGTTTAGTAATTGAGTTTAAATATGGGTAAAGCCAGTTAACAAAACCGGAGTAAGACAGGGCTAAAAATCTGGGCCATCAGCACTAGGGCATCACAGAAGTGTGTGATATCACTCAGGAAGAACATGTTGAGCATTTTTAAAAACCACCACCAAGATTCATTATCTAGAGTGCTTGTCAGTAATGCAAATTCCTGGGTCCCAATCCAGACATACAGAATAAGTCATTTAAAGTCTCTGAAAATTGATGAGAACCACTGAAGAGAAAAAAAAAAAAAGAAGAAAGGACCAGAGTAGAGTTTTAGTGAGATCAAACATCATGTGCTCTATATGGGAGGCTTTGGTCAGAATTTTATGAATAACTGAGGCTGAAGTTTTGAGTACTTCACAACACAATCCATGGAGATCTTCCAAACTGGCCGATTTGGCTATACTTACGCAGTGAAATCTGCAGCTGCTGTAGCTGCTTTGGTGGCATCCTTATTCAATGTCGCGCCCCAAACAGCACCCTTATGACCCAAAAATGTTCCAATCCAGTCTCCGGTATCTCCCTGGCGTAGCATAGGTTTCCCGTCTAAAACACATTTAAAAACTGTGATTTAGAAGTTCAAATTACTTAAAATCTAAGACTCAAACATAAAGTGATCGTGTCAAATAACAAAGTGTTAAACTGCTTTTGTTGTGTAACTATTCTCATTCACTAGGGTCACTAAGAAACGTTCAGAAATAAATTAACTGAAGAGACAAGCCAGACATTCTCGCTGAAGCATTTGTAAATCGGTGGGAATACTGATTTGCATCAAAATAACCTAGATTTGAGTCTTATTTTGGACAAACTTTTTAACCTGAACCTGTTTGCAACTGAAAAATGGGCCTAATACCACATAGGAATGTCCAGTAAAGGCAATGACAAGTCTCTAAAATAAAGAAAGGTATTACTCGCCTGGCCTCCTGTTTTCTCTATTCCCCATATCCTTGAAAGATTACAGTATATGATGGCAGAGGCGTCTAGGCAAGTGTACAGTCCCGCTTCTCCAAAAATAGCAATAAAAGCGAAATGAGAGCCCCAAGTTGGGGGCAGTACTTAGCCTCGTCAGAGAATCAGAAAAGCCTTCCTTGACTCCAGCTGCGGAATCCCTAATACAGTGTTTTCCCTATCAGACCACTGTTGGCCCCAATCTCAAAGACTGAGATCCCCCCTTCCGCACTGGGGAGTACCCGCCACTCTACCTTCCGGCCCAGTCCTAGTCGTCAGGGACCCGGATCCAGGGGCCCTGCTCACCTTTGCAAGCGCTGATTAAAAAATAGCCATAGGGCGTGATGCCACTGAAGGCCAAATCGACCACAGGCCGCGTGTGGCCCGAGCAGGTGAGCGGCGTCTGCCTCATTGCCATGGCGGCAGTGAACCGAGCGATCCGGATGTGGAGCCGAGGGTCGTCTTGTCTTTTCTTTCCTCTGCCGCAGAGCCTCTGGCTCAAGGCCCCCGCCCTGACACTGGGGGCTGGGGCTGGGCCGAGAAACAGGAAAAAGAGGCCAATCGGGTAGCACCGAGGTCAGGAAAGGGTTGGGGATGGGTCAGGGAGTCTGCGGCGGGCGACCGACAGCCGCCAAGGGAGGGAAAGGGAGGGAGGGAGGAAAGTAGGGGAGGGGGAGAACCGGAGAACCGGCGGCCACGACCCGCACCGTCCACACCGGTACTGGCAGGAAGTGACGATCCCAATGACGCCAAGCGTCCGTGGGAAGTGACGATCTAGCGAGAAGGCAAGCTTGCCCGGTAGCGGAGCGATTAAGACAGCAGCGCGCAGGCGCGAGATCAGCGCACGTTGGGCACGTGATGCCGGCCCCACGCCGGCTACGTACGCATGGAGGAGCTCTGGACTTTGCCGCGGAGTTCCCCGGCGCCAAGCTCTGACCAGTCGGAAACGTCCTTTCTGTCTCCGGGCGGAGTCTGGTGAGTGCGAAAGCTGTGACTTCTCGTCTCAGACTCTGGACCCGGCAGCCCCTGTGGATTAGGCGCCAAGCAATACAACTGGCTGGACTGTGCTTGCTGTCTGAACATCTAATCTAGAATGGACAACCAGAGTAGTTCCCAGCGGCGGCCCAAACCAGCAAACATCCTCTAAGAACTTTTTTTTTCAGTTCTTATTAACAACTACAAAGGCAGCCCCTCTGGGGTTGTCGTTAAGGCCCATAAGAAAAATAATTTCTCCAGGGACTATGTAAAAATTCCTGTACTGCTAGCATTTTAGACATGAGTGTTATGTGACTTTAAATACAGTTAAATTTAAATCGCTTTCCCTTTTAAGGACTTTGAAGGTCTCTAGAGCAGTGGTCCCCAAACTTTTTTGATAAAATATTCACATCAGTAAAACTTGAATCGGCACTCCCATTATGGGGATAATAATGTGTATATTAAATGCGTGTGCATTATAATTAGGCAAAAACATACTAGAAGAATCTAAAAACTAAATATAAATAGAAACCCTGGTATGATCTTCCTGCAGGCAGCCCACTTAGGGTATGGGTATCACTGCTCTGTGTAACAACCGGACTTCTTGGTTGTCTTCTCATACAAAACCTTTGTAAGCAGGAAACGTCCTATCTGGGGCAAGTTGTTTCTTTCCTTTGTTACTAGACTGTAAACCGAAGACAGAGATTTTTGTGATTCTTTCACCACTTTATCCCCAATACTGTAATATATTAGCACATACCGATAAATAGCACAAATGATTGAATGTTTCCTTCTCCGTCATCTTTTTTGTAATAAACGTGTATCGTATTTCAAAATTCAAGTCTTGAATGGGGACTTGAAGTACTTCCACAGTCTATTTTGTTCATTCATCTATAGTACAGACTTGCCATATATGTTTTCCATTATCTTTGATTCTACTTCCTCTGTGCCAACCTCACCCTATGGTCCAACACACACAGAGACTCCATTCATACGCTTAAATATGAGCTGCTTCATGGCAATGGTTATGACTTTGGCATCTTTGTACTCTAGTACTGAAGAGCGAATGGCATTTAGTGGATGCTCAACAAATGATTGTTTACTGATTAAATACATTACTGATGGACGTAAATAAAAAGTTAAAACAGCTAGTCAGTCAAAAATATATATCCATTTGCTCCTCATTGTGTGTAGATAAGCATATAACTGATATGTCTCAAAAGAATGTGTATGACTATGTAGTGACAGATGGTAACTATCCTTATGGTGATGAGCATTGCATAATGTATAGAATTGTCATATCATTACGTTGTACATCTGAAGCTAATATAACATTGTATGTCAATGATAGTTCATTTTTTTAAAAAAAGGAAACGGGAAAATTGGTTTTTAAAAAGTGTACTTCCTCCTCATTTGGATTGTGGTTTTTGAGAGTATTATGCATCCTGATCAATGGTAGGGACTTCAAGGGGAGTTTAGTATTAGAAGACAGATTAATGCAATTAATGTAATATCACTCCAACACAGTATTCTATTAGATGTTTAGATAATCCAAGAAGGCATAAGTGTTGAAAAGAAAGTTACAAATCTGTAATGATTTAAAGATTATTTATGGTGATTATATATAAAGAAAAATGTTTTAAAGATCTAATATAAATTACTGGAAGTAATGAAAGTTTAGCAAGTTTGCTGGATTTTTATTTATTTGTTTTTTTAAAGATTTTATTTATTTGACAGAGAGATACAGTGAGAGAGGGAACACAAGCAGGGGGAGTGGGAAAGGGAGAAGCAGGGTTCCCGCTGAGCGGGGTGCCCGATGCGGGGCTTGATCCCAGGACCCTGGGATCATGACCTGAGCAGAACTAAACGACTGAGCCACCCAGGCGCCCAGGTTGCTGGATTTTTTAAAAAAGTATTGCAAAACTAATTGCATTTCTATAACTAGCAACAAACAAAATGTAATTTTAAAATGTGCCATGTAAAAAGCATGAAGACATAAAGAGTACTTGAAATTAAATCTGACTGAGTATGTTTCCCGGCAGAAAAAAAAATCTGGCACATTGAAATGTAGAATTGAGGAGAGTTTAATGAATGGATCATTTACTAAGATGTAGTGAGGATCAAAAGTAACCATGACAGGGCTCCTGGGTGGCTCAGTCACTTAAACCTCTGACTCTTGATTTTGGCTCAGGTCATGACCTCAGCGTCTTGAGATCAAGCCCAGTGTGGGGCTCCACATTGATTGTGGAGCCTACTTAAGATTCCCTTCTCCTTCTGTCCCTCCTCCACTTCACCCCTTATGTGTTTTCTCTCGCTCTCAAAAAAAAAAAAAAAAAAAGTAACCAACAAGGAATGGTGAAACCCAGGGAGAAGATGGGGGTTCTAACCATAAATCTGAGTGGGCAATTGAAAGAAAGCAAACCAACATATTTCCAAATTGATGCACAGATTCAATACAATTCCAAGTAAAAGTCCCAGTTGAAAATGAAACTTGACATACTAATGCTAATATATAGAATAGCAAAAGACCAAAACTAGCTGATACACTCTAAAAAAAGAAAAACAAGGGAGAAGACTTCTCTAAATATCATGAATATATTTTTCAATTTCAAGTGTAATAAACATTGTGGCGGGATGCCTGGGTGGCTCAGTCGGTTAAGCATCTGCCTTTGGCCCAGGCCAGGGTCCTGGGATCGAGTCCTGCTTCAGGCTCTTTGCTCAGTGGGAAGCCTGCTTCTCCCTCTGCTACTCCCCCTGCTTTTGCGTGCACTCTCTCTGTCGAATAAATAAAATCTTGAAAAAAAAATATGTTAGAATGGCTATCATCAAAAAGAGAAGAAATAACAATTGTTGGTGTGGATATGGAGGAAATGGAACATTTGTGCCTTGTTGGTGGAAATGTAAATTGGTATAACCACTATGGAAAACAGTATGGAGTTTTCTAAAAGAAAAAAAATTGAGCTACTCTGTGATCCAGTAAGCTCACTTCTGAGTATATAGTCAAGGAAAATGAAATTAGTATTTTGAAGAGATGTCTGTATTCCCACGTTCATTGTAGCATTATTTACAATGGCCAAGGTACGGAAGCAACCAAAGTGTCCATCCATGGATCAATGGGTAAACGAAATGTGATATATATGTAATGTGGTATAGATGTATAATGGAGTATTATTCAGCCATAAAGAATGAAATCTTGCAATTTGTAACAACATGGATGGAACACGAGGGCATTATGCTAAGTTAACTAAGGCAAAGAAAGATAAATACTCTATGATCTCACTTATATGTGGAATCTAAATTTAAAAAAGCAAAACAAGCTGATAGATACTGACAACAGATTGGTGGTGTCCAAAAATGGGGGCGGAGAGTGGTGAAAAGGGGAGGGGGCAAAATGGGTAAAGGGGGTCAAAAGGTACAAAATTCCAGTTCTAAAATAAATAAGCCATGGAGATGTGATGTACAGTATGGCAACTATAGTTAATAATACTGTATTGCATATTCAAAAGGGTGATCATTTTGCAGTATACACAAATATTAAATCATTATGTTGTATACCTATTATATGTCAATTATACCTCAATTTTTAAAAATTAACAGCTTGAAATTTCACAAATTTGTTATCCCACAGTTTCTGTGTATTAGGAGCCCAACATGTTTTAACTGGGACTTCTGGTCACTATTTTAAGGGCTGAAATCAAGGTGTGGGCCCACTGTGTCCTCATCTGGAAGCTGAACTAGGGAAATATCTGCCTCCAATTTCCATCAAGAACTTTATTAATATTATTCTTTCCCCTCTAATCCACAGTGTTGCCCTGTCATTAATTAGATTTTTCTGTATATGGACTATTATTTTGTTCCTTTTTTCTATTTTTATCCAGTGCCATTGCCACAATGGTTTTTGTTTTGTTTTTAAGATTTTATCTATTTGTCAGAGAGAAAGAGAGCACAAGCAGGGGGAGTGGCAAGCAGAGGGAAAAGCAGTCTCCCACCGAGCAAGGAGCCTGATGCGGGGATCCTGGGACCATGGGATCATGACCTGAGCCAAAGGCAGAGGCTTAACCGACTGTGCCACCCAGGCATCCCAATTCTAACAGATTTGGGAAATGATATCTTATTATGGTTTTGATTTGCATTTTCTCGTGATTAGTGATGTTGAGTACATTTTCATGTAACTGTTGGCCATTGTATTCCTTCTTTGAAAAAATATTCAGTTCCTCTGCCCATTTTTAAATTAGATTGAGTTTTTGCTATTGAATTGTTTGAGTTCTTTATGTATTTGGAGTATTAACTCCTTATCTGATATATGGTTTGCAAATATGTCTCCCATGGGTTGCTTTTTCAGTTCTTTTGCTGTGCAGATGTGTTTTAGTTTGATGTAGTCTCACATACTAATTTTTGCTTTTGTTGCTTATGCTTTTGTTGTCATCCGAAAAATCATTGCCAAGACCAAAGTCAAGGAGCTTCGTCCTGTTTTAGGTTTTTTTTTTTTTTTAAGATTTTATTTATTTATTTGAGAGAGAGGGAATGAGCGGTGGGGAGGGGGAGAGGGAGAAGTGGACTCCACACTGAGCAAGGAAACGGATTCAGGGCTCCATACCAGGACTCTGGGATCATGGCCTGAGCTGAAGGTAGATGCTTAACTAACCAAGCCACCCAGGGTGCCCCTATTTTTTTCTAGTTTTATCACTTTAGTTCTTATGTTTAAGTCCCTAAACCATCTCAAATTAATTTCGTTACTGTGCATATGATTATTCAGTTTTCCCAACATCATTTACTGAGTAGTCTGTCTTTCCCCCATTGTCTATTCTCAGCTCCCTCATCAAGTGTTAGTTGACTCTACATACAAGGGTTTATTTCTGGGCTCTTGATTTTGTTTCATTGATCTATATGCCTGTTTTTACACTAGTACCATACTGTTTCGATTACTATAGCTTTGTAGTATAGTTTGAAATCAGGAAGTTCAATGCCTCCAGCTTTGTTCTTATTTCTCAGGATTGTTACCTCTACTTGGGGTCTTCTGTGATTACATACAAATTTTAGGATTTTTTTTTTCTATTTCTGTGAAAAATGCCATTAGAAATTTGATAGAGATTGCATTGAATCTATAGATGGCTTTGCGTAGTATGGACATTTTAATCATATTAATTTTTCCAATCTGTGATTATGAAATATCTTTTCACTGGTTTGTGTCTTATGCAACTTCTTTAATCAAAGTGTTTAGTATATAGATCTTTCACCTCCTTGGTTAAATAATTCCTAAGTATTTTATTGTTTTTGATGTAAGTGTAAATGGGATTATTTTCTTTATTTCTTTTTCATAAGTTTTATTGTTAATGTATAGAAATGCAAATGATTTCTGTATGTTGTTTTTGTATCTTGCAACTCTACTGAATTTATTAATTAGTCCTATAAATTCTTTGGTGGAGTCTTTAGGATTTTCTATATATGAAATCATATCATCCCCAACGAAGATGATTTTATTTCTTCTTTCCTGTTTTGAATGACTTTGATTTTTTTTATAGGAACTCTGTGCTATTTTAGTTTATTTATTTAAATTCAGTTAGCCAGTGGTGAGCACTGTCAATTGTGTAAGACTGATGAATCACAGACCTGTACCTCTGAAACAAATAATACATTATATGTTAAAAAAAAAAGAGAGAGAAGATAGTAGGAAGGGAAAAATGAAGGGGGGGAAGCCAGAGGGGGAGACGAACCATGAAAGAATATGGACTCTGAGAAACAAACTGAGGGTTCTAGAGGGGAGGGGGTGGGGGAATGGGTTAACCTGGTGATGGGTATTAAAGAGGGCAAGTATTGAATGGAGCCACTGGGTGTTATATGCAAATAATCATGGCACACTACAGCAAAAACTATAATGATGTATGGTGATTAACCTAATTAAATTAAAAAAATAAATAAATTCAATTAACCAGGGGCACCTGGGTGGCTCAGTCATTAAGCATCTGCCTTTGGCTCAGGTCATGATCCCAGGGTCCTGGGATCCAGCCCCGCAGCATGCTGCCTGCTCAGCTGGAGAGCCTGCTTCTCCCTTTCCCTCTGCTGCCACTCTGCCTACTTGTGCCCTCTCTAGCTCTCTGTTAAATAAATAAAATCTTTAAATTCAATTAGCCAACATATATTACATCATTAGTCCTTGATGTAGTGTTCAATGATTCATTAGCCTTTTATTGCTTCTTATCTGATTGCTCTGGCTAGGACTTACAGTACTATGTTGAATAGGAATGGTGGGAGTACACACCCTAGTTTTGTTCTGATTGTAGAGGAAAGCTTTCAATCTCTCATCATTTGAGTTTGATGTTAGCTGTGGGCTTGTCATATGAAGCCTTTGTTATGTAAAAGTAGGTTCCTTTTATACCCAAATTGAACATTTTTATCACGAAAGGATATTGTATTTTGTTAAATGCTTTTCCTGCCTCTATTGAGATGATCATATGATTTTATCCTTCATTCTATTAATGTGATATATCACAGTTATTGATTTGCATATGTTGAACTATCCTTGCATCCCAGGGATAATCCCACTTGATCATAATGTATGATCCTTTTAATGTGCTATTGAATTTGATTTGCTAATATTTTGTTAAGAATTTTGCATATATATTTATCAGGGTTATGTGTCTATAGTTTTCTTGTAGTGTCCTTATCTGACTTTCATATCAGGGTAATGCTGGCCTCATAAAATGACTTTGTGAGTGTCTCCTCCTTTCCAATTGTTAGATGATTTTGAAAGTGATTCGTGTTAATTCTTCCTTAAATATTTGGTATAACTCACCAGTGAAGCCATCTGATAAGTAGGCTTTTTGTTGGGAGAATTTTTTACTGATTCAATCTCCTTACTCCTAATTGGCCTGTTGCAATTTTATATTTCTTCATGATTCTGTCTTGGTAAGTATGTTTTAGGAGTTTATCTATTTCTTCTGGGTTATCCAGTATGTTGGCATATAAATGGATAAATGTTCAAAGTCTCTTATGATCTTTTTTTTTTTTTTAAAGATTTTATTTATCCGACAGTGAGAGACACAGCGAGAGAGGGAACACAAGCAGGGGGAGTGGGAGAGGGAGAAGCAGGCTTCCCACGGAGCGGAGAGCCCGATGCGGGGCTCAATCCCAGGACCCTGGGATCATGACCTGAGCCGAAGGCAGATGCTTAACAACTGAGCCACCCAGGCGCCCTCTCTTATGATCTTTTTTATTTCTGTGGTATGTTACGGTACTCCTCTTTTATTTCTGATTTTATTTGAGTCCTCTCTCTTTTTTCTTAATGTACTTAAGGTTTGTCAATTTTGTTTGTCTTTCAAAAAAAAACCTGTTTGTTTCATTGGTCTTTTCAGTTCTTTTCTTTTTTTCTTTCTTTCCCTTCCCCCCCCCCCTCCGTGATCTTTGTTATTTCCTTTCTTCTGCTAACTTTGGACTTACTTTGTCTTTTTTCTTTTTTTTTTAGTTCCTTGAGGTACAAAGTTAGGTTTTTTTTTCTTGATGTCTTTCTTTTTCCTTTTTCTTTCAAAGACTTTATTTATTTATTTATTTAGAGAGAGCATGCGAGCAGGGGGAGGAGCAGAGGGAGAGAGAGAGAATATCACGCAGACTCTGCTGAGCATGGAGCCCGATGAGGGGCTTGATCTCACAACCCTGAGATCATGACCTGAGCTGAAATCAACAGTCAGAGCCTAACTGACTGAGCCACCCTGGTGCCCCAAGATTTTTTTATTTTTAAGTAATCTCTACACCCAATATGGGCTTGAACTCAACAACCCTGAGATCAAGAGTCATGCTTTACCGACTGAGCCAGCCAGGTGCCCTTATATCTTTCTTTTTTCTTAATGTTTCTGTAAACTTCCCTCTTAGAACTGCTTTTGCTGCGTCCCATAAGTTTTGGTATGTTTTATTTCCATTTTCATTTTCTTTGAGATATTTTTTGATTTCCCTTTTGATTTTGTCTTTGAACCATTTATTCAAAAGTATCTTTTAATTTCCATCAGTTTGTGAATTTTCGGGGTGCCTGGGTGGCTCAGTTGTTAAGCATCTGCCTTCGGCTCAGGTCCTGATCCCAGGGTTCTGGGATCGAGCCCCACATTGGGCTCCCTGCTCGGTGGAGAGCCTGCTTCTCCCTCTCTCACTCCCCATTTGGGTTCTCTCTCTCACTGTCTCTCTGTCAAATAAATAAATAAAATATTTAAATTTAAAAAATCTGTGAATTTTCTAGCTTTTCTCCTATTATTTGTTTCCTGTTTCATAAAATTGTGCCAGATACTTGGCACAATTTTAATCTTCTTTAATTTGCTCTGACTTGTTTTGTGACTTATCACGTGATCTCTCCTGGAGAATGTTCCATGTGCTCTCTGAGAAGACTATTTTGTTGCTGTTGGATAAAATATTCTGTATATGGCTGTTAAGTCCCTTTGGTTTAAAATACGGGTCAAGTCCAATGATTCTTTGTTGATTTTCTGTCTGGATGATCTATCATTTGTTGAAAGTGGGGCACTGAAGTCCCCTACTATTACTACATTGTTTTCCATTTCTACCCACAGATCTGTTAGTATTTGCTTAATGTATTTAGGTGCTCTGACTTGAGTGCATATATATTTATAACTTTATATCCTCTTGATGAATTTACCCCTTTATCATTATATAATGACCTTCTTTGTCTCTCATTATTATTTTTGGCTTGAAGTATATTTTGTCTGATGTAAGTTTAGCTACCCCTGCCTCTGGTTTTTACTTGCATGGAACATATTTTTTACACCTTTACTTTGAGCCTACGTGTAGGTAAGGACTTACTGATGCCATCTTATTAATCGTTTTGGAGCTGTTCTGTAAGTCCGTTGTTCTGTTCTTCCTCTCTTGCAGCTTTCTTTTGAAATTGATGATTTTCCATGTGATATTCTTTGGTTTCCTTTTCTTTATATTTGGTGAATCTACTCTGGCTTTTTCCTTTTGTCATTACCATGAGGCTTCTATAAAACATCTTATAAATATAACAGTCTATTTTAAGCTGATAACAATTTAACTTCGATTGCATACAAAAACTCTTTGTTTTTATTGTCAATTTACCTCACCTTTGTAATATGTATCCCTTAGAAATTATTACAGCTATAGTTATTTTTTAATACTCTGATACTATAACGTTTATTCTAGGGTTAAGTGGTAAGCACTCCATCATATTCCTGACTAAGGTACTAACACACCTCTACCAGGGTGTTGTATGTTTTTATGTGACTAGCTAGCATCTTTTCATTTCAGCTTGAAGAACTCTTTTAAGCCTCTTTTGTAAGGTAGGTCTAGTGGAAGCAGGTATAGACCTGAAGGAACAAAGAGAAAAACTTAGAAACGTAGAGAAGGGGCCCTGGGGTGTTGAAACCTAGACATCTGGGGAGCAGAGACCAGCCAGTTAGTGCTGGTGCCTGTGCGGGGTGGCGATGAGGCTGGTTCTGCAAGTGTTAAAAAATTGCGAACTGGATTCAGCTGCTGTTACAGAAAAGCGTGACTGCTGCAGGGGTGAACAAGTGCGGTCAGAGTGATTTTTAGTAGAACCCCTAGCAGATAGAAAGCACCCAAGAATCAAACAGGAAAGAGCAAATCCCTTTTTCCTCCTCCCTATTGTAGATTTCCTTTCTTGCCCCTGCTGGAAGAGCGTACTGCGTGGTTTGCCGAGTCCAGGTGTCCCCCACTAGGCAGGAGATAATTAAAGGGTGGGTGGAGCTAAGAGAAATTAGCCGGCCCAAGGGTTTGTAATAGGGAAAACAAAATACATCTAAGGGTGTTTGTGTCACTGATGATGAATCTAAAGGAAGATTAACATGCTCCCCACTTCCCACTTCCCACATACATGCCCAACTGGCTGTATTTCCTGCTGACACCACCATTTACCAAGGCACCATTAGAGAATAATCTTTGACTCCTTGTGTGCAATTATCAATTTATGTCAATTAAATAACTATGCTGTCACTCACCTCGTTTAGGCACACACCATTTTTCACATGATCTAATGTAACACCCTTCTAAATGGTACTTCTGTATCTAGTTTCATCTCTCTTTAGTCTAGAGATTCTCACCCCATGCTGTATAATAATACCATCTGGGAAACTTTATAAAAAATCTGATTCCCAAGGATCCTGATTTAATTGGTTTATATTGGAGTCTGAGGATCAGCATTTTTAAAGCTTCCTAGGTAGTTCTAAAGTGCAGCCGGCTTTGAGAACCATTATTTCAGTCTGCCCTCCATATTAATATCAAATTATTTTACTATTACTGTGTGGCAGGCAAATCCAAAGATGTCAGTCCACGACCCAAAATTCCTCGGTGGTTATCCATATCAACAATGTATCCAACTGACATGCCCATGGTGCTTGGTCCATACCTCTCCAACTCCTGTTAATTCTTCTTCCTAACATTCTCACTGAACTGTAAACTTCTCACTTTATTTTCCAACAGTATTGAGCCACTTGCAATTTCTAACATAAGATATTCTCTCACTTATCCATGCATGTGCATATTTTATTCCCTGCAGGGAAGGAACCTCACTCAAACCACAGCAGGTTTTAATCACATGGTTAAAAACACATTTTGTAACTTTAATGTTTTAAAGTATTCCTCAAAATATATTACTTTCTGTGATGTCAATTATACGAAAAATTGTGAATGCATAGAAAAGGACTTGAACAAAATTAATTAAAATGTTAACTATGGTTGTCTCTAGGTGGCAGGCTTATAGATTTTACTTCTCTATTTTTAATGTAGTTTAGAATTTTATTTAATAATAATACAATACAATAAATTTAATGTAGTTTAGAAATTTTCTACATTGGCATATATCTTATACAGTTAAAAGAAAAAGTAAAATTAGCAAAATCATTTATATATTTAAAAACACAAGATATATCTATTTATCTGAACCTCTTTGACTCCAAATAAAGATAAAAGTGTTTGATTAATAAAATGGGATAATGGGGAAATACTAACATTTGCTTAAACAAGTTTTTACCCCCATCCTACGCAAAAATATATCTTTTCTTTAGCCACTAGATGGCAGTCCCTTCACATGTGTTGGCCCATTTATAACCTTGAAGTGCCTTTGTAGGGCTTGTGCACGCTTTACATAAAGATTTTTATTTTTCAACAAATTATAATATATTTTTAGAAGATACTGCAATACATGCTAAGAAAATTGTGGTTTTCAATTATCTAAAATTTAAGTCCATTTCCTATTAAACACCTCACACTTATTGATATCATCACAAACAATTGTTTCTAATAGCCCCATCTCACTACTTAAAAGATGGCAGAAATTCCTTTCATGCTTGAATTTCCTTTTGCTTTTATTCTTGATTTAGACCTTTAGGCTTAAAGATGATACCCAAAGGAATTACTTAGTCTAGCTAATGTTATTCAGGGCTTGGAGACTACCAACTAACTCCATGTTGGCAGAGACCTAAGAATTGGGTCAAGCTTCCCAAAGTCAGAGAGTAGTAGGAGAAAGGATATTTCTGTGAAGAATGTCCTACTGACACATATCTATGGCAGAATGACTTAAAGTCCTTCCTGAAATAATATATTCAAGGATATTGATAATATTTGTTTCTAAGATTTTAGAGGATACCAGAACTTTAGGCATGATTTTTAAAATTAATTATTGCCCATTTCTCACTGCTCTTTGCATATAGGATATTGCAGGCATCAAAGAAATCCCAAAATCCTCTCCAGTTGTTTTCTCTTATTCTATGCCTTTCTTTCCAAGTCCAATTGCTTGTTAAAAAATAATTCCTCTCTGTGTTCCACTTTAGTTAGATGATGACTTATCTGCCTGGCATTACATTTCCAATTTACAATAAACAGTACTCAGGGAATAAGTCAAATTTGGAAGACTTGGAGCTGTTTTCCAGATTGACTGGGGCTTTTGCTTTCCAAAACGTGAGGTGCATTTTTAATGTCTAAATTTAAGGCCTGAACATTATGTTTAAGGGGAATTACTATATATTAGAGAAGAATATATAAGCACTTTATAACTTTCATATTTTTTCTGATGAAAAAAATGTATGTTCTTTATAAAATTTTTTACTCCAAAAGCTCAAAGAAGAAAAATTAAAATCACTCTTAATATCCCCACCCAGGGAAAGTATCCCATAATATATATCCAATTATAAGGGTTTGTATTTAGAGAAGTGAATCTGGATCTCTGCATTCTCATCATTTTCCCCAGTGACATTTTCTTATTTGGAGTTCTGTTGCTTTTGGGAATGATTTTAAAGACCGTAGCAAAAAATATAGTGCATTTTGTTCTCAAAGTAGATGTCAACTTATACTTAAGAAAAAACCAGTTTGGTAAATTATTAACAGTTTAGTTTATTTGCATTATGTGTAAGATTCAATATTTTTCTTAATTTATGTTAACACTTCAGGCTACAAATGAACTCTGTGACATGAACTGGAGCTATTCAACAGAATTTCCTAGGATAACAGAAGCTCTGAATGCTGTTCTTGCTATTCCATGATTTTCTGTGGGGCCTCAGCAAGTTAATTATCTTCTTTGTGTGTTTAATCCTCTTAGAGAGCAGCCCTCATCTCTTCTGCCACTCTATGAGGATGAATGTTTCTCTTTATCCTCTGCATATAGAAATGGAAAAAAGGAGAATTAAAATAAGAAAACAGGGAGCCTAAGTTTTGCATCAACCTAAGAAATATGGCTTCAGTGTCTAGAGAATTAAAAATGTCTGCTTCAGTCCTGTGTATTGCAGAATAATTTGAATTTTAAAATAAGATTAGAAGTCAATGTTCAAAATGAATATGGGTTGCTTTTCAATTATTTTTCTTGTCTTTTCAAACAAACAAACTAAAAAATAACACCATCTGTCCCTATTAATTGCAATTTGGTGTGAATGTAAAGTGATTTTTCGAAATAAGTAGAACTGTGCAGTTGTTTTAAAAACCTTTCATATTAATTCATTGAAAGAACACTGTAGATCACAGAGATAGATGGATAAGACATAATCTTTACATGGAGTCTAGTGAGGGAGTCAAGAAAAATGTAGAATTATAGTGTATGAAAAATATTTATTTACAGTGCTGCTGTGTTCCAGGCAGTATCTTAAAGACCGGGCTAGAACAGTGAAAAAAAAGACACAAATATTTCTGCTTTTTTTTTTTTTTTTTTTTTTTTAAGTAATCTCTTTGCCCAACCTGGGGCTTGAGCTCATAACCCTGAGATCAAGAGTTGCATGCTCTACCAACTGAACCATCCAGGCATCCCCATTCTGCTTTCATGGAGCTTACGTTTTAGTGGGGACAGAGAGAGTAGATACATAATCAAATAATATGCATGGTGTGGCACATGGTGATGAGAGCTGTGGAGAAAAATAATGAGCTATAGGAAATGCCATTGATAAAGTCACATTTTATCAAAGTCCTGAAGGAAATAAAGGAGTGAGTCATATGGATACCTGCATGAAGAACATTTCAGGGAAGAGAGGAGCAAGGAGGCCACCAAGGTTTGAGGGTAGTCATCGAGTTGGAGGTTGGTAGGAGATGAAGTGAGAGAGATGGAGGTGGGCACAAGGGGAGGTCATGTAGGCTTTTGAGGACATTGTAAAGACTTTGGCTATTACTCAGAGTGAGGAGGGAAATCAACTGGGAAGTTTTGAACAAAAGAGTAAGATGATCTGAGGTTAACAAAGGGACACAAATTAGGAGGATATTGCAATAATCCCCTGGAGAAATGATGGAAACTTGTACCACCATGGTACAGTGGAGGTAATACACGGTGGTCAGGTTTTAGAATGTTTTGAAGGAAAAGCTGACAAAATTTGCTCATGGATTAGATGGAGGCTGTGAGAGAAAGAGCCAAGATTTCTTTGTTTTAGTGAAAACATTCACATTTATTAAATGCCTACATTATGTTGTATAAAATACAGCTTATATTCTGCTTTGACTACTGTTCATTCCAGCAACTTCCTGATGTTGGCTTTTATTTTTATTTTATAGTTTTAAGTGGGTATATTTTTGGTCATCTGTTTTATCACTTATTTGTCTAGCTAAGCCCTCATCCTACATCAAAACTTTGCAATTCCAGTAGAATACAATTAAGAATATGGAGATGTAGCTTTTGTCAGAAAAGGCAATATATTTTAAAATCCTGACTTAAAAATTATCTCTGGAAAGCAATTAAACCAATTATATTCTCACTTCTATCCAGTATTACAAATTAAACTTTGAAGGTCCTTCTTTTCATGTTTCTTTCTTTCTTCCTTTCTTTCATTTTGATTGAACAAAATTAAAGCAGTTTTATTACAGGTTATGACAGAGGCTGTAATATTCTAATTCACACAGAACAATACAATGGGTTCATTTTCCACTACATATGTTTGCTCATGGACTTCCTTTTTTTTTTCACAACCTTCTTGTAGAACTAATATTTGCAAAACAGAAAAATTTTAATTTCTAGGAAGCCACCTTGGTTCCCCCATTTCTAGTGTCATTTTCAATGTACTAATTCTGCAATGGTAATTTAAATCTTAGCTACAGTGTTGGTTAAAAGCATAAATGAAAGCAGAGACAAAATTACAGTAAAAATTTTTTTCTATTATTAAAAATTCAAAGTAAATTATAGTTAAATAATTTACTTTTTTAAATTTTTTATTGTTATGTTAATCACCATATATTACATCATTAGTTTTTGATGTAGTGTTCCATGATTCATTGTTTGTGCATAACACCCAGTGCTCCATGCAGAATGTGCCCTCTTTAATACCCATCACCAGGCTAACCCATCCCCCTACCTCCTCCCCAATAGTTCACATTTTAATGGGTTTTTTTTTAAGCTTTTATTTAAACTTGAGTTAGTTAACATATAGTGTAATATCATTTCAGGAGTATAATTTAGTGATTCATCATTTACATATAACACCCAGTACTCATCATAGCAAGTGCCCTCCTGAACAGCCATCACCCATCTAGCCCATTCCCCACCCACCTCCCTCCATCAACCATCAGTTTGTTCTCTATAGTTCACAGTCTCTTATGGTTGGCCTCCCTCTTTTTTTTTTCCCCCTTCTGCTATGTTCGTCTGTTTTGTTTCTTAAATTCCACATATGAGTGAAATCATATATTTGTTTTTCTCTGACTTATTTCACTTGGTATAATATACTCTAGCTCCATCTACATCATTGCAAATGGCAAGATTTCATGCTTATTTCTATAATGTTCACAGAAAAGAACATGCCCCAATCACCTTCCTTTAATCTTATCACGGTAACCCATCACAACTGTAAAGGCATTGAATCCTTCAATAAGAGACAACCTGGCCACTACAATAAATTCTCCAAGAACCAAACCATTGTTGTGCTTCTTTTCCTATGAAGGGAATGCTGTGCTCAGAGGAAAATTTTGTTATGATGTGGTTGATTTATAAGTGGGAGTGGCAGCACATAAAGGAACCAGTATTCATTTCTTTGGGCTGCCATAACAAAGTACCACAAACTGTTGACTGAAAACAACAAATCTATTCTCACACAGTTCAAGATGCTAGAAATACAAAGATCAAGGTGTTGGCAGGACTGTGCTCTCTCTGAAGTTTCTAGAGAAGAATCTGTTTCATGCCTTTATCTTCACTTCTGGTGTTACCAGCAATCCTTGGCTTTCCTTGGCTGTAAATGCATCACTTCAATCTCTGCCTCCGTCTTTGTGTGGTGTCCTCTCTGTGTGTCTTGTGTTTGAAATCACTGGTTTATTACAAAAGCGGGAATGGCCAGATGGAAGAGATGCTTAGGGCAAGGTATGTGAGAAAGGAGGGTGGGGTTTCCACACCCTCTCTGGGTGTCCTACTCTCCAGCACCTCCATGTCTTCACCAACCTGGAAACTCCAGCGTCAAGATTTGTGGTCCAAGTAATAACATTCTTAGTTAATGAGAATCAACATTGATAATTTTATACTATGACATAGCCCATGTAATTTCTTTAACACCAAGGTCATAGATTTCTGCCAAAAAAGATTTATTTCTTTTCCATGCCCTAATATACACCATACTCCATATAATCGGTTAGGCATCCTGTAATCTTCAATCAGAAAAGAATAAGAAACCCTTGTTCTGTAATGACTACCAGGCTTCAACACTATTTCTACCAAAGATCCTGCCAGATCTTTTGGATCAGTTTTCAAGGCACCAGGTTGTTGACCAGACCCCGGGAATGGGCCAAGTGGGAGACCATCTCCATTTACTATCTTTAATAATAGTGACTTAAAACTTTGTTTGCATCATTCAAATGGTGTGATGTCCTTGTTCTTTTCTAGTGAACCAGAGTCTTTCATCATCTATGGTAAGAGTCAGGTGCTTGCCTGGGGAGCATTATTTGGCTGATCCTTCCATTTAAGCAAACTTTGTCTAAGCCATTCAGGTATAACCAAGGCTTTACAAACACCCTTTCAATCATGGCTCCCGCATCTGCTTATGTCTCTCCTTCTTCATGCTAAGATTGGTTTGAGAATTTATTTGAGTTTAAGCTTGTAGGTGGGGCTCCCTGTGAGCAGAAGTACCTGGCAATGACAAAGGCGAAGGAAGTGAGGCAGGGACTAACACCTTATTCACAGTTGTTCCTGAGTATCACCTTTTTAATATCCAAAAGTCATCACCAACTTTACTAGTTATTTAAATAAGGGTCACTGGGACATATCACTTCTGCTTCCACTGTTGTACCTGGGCCCTAGGAGGTGTAATGATTAAGAAATACTTCCTGAGTACTTAAATTGATACTTATATCCTGCTGCTAAGGATTCAGTGGTGAATAAGGGCTCTGCTATCATAGTGCTTGCATTTTATTAGGAGAGATAAGTAAGTATATATGTTAATTAAATAATTCACCAAAATGATAAAAAAAAATAAACAGGGTAATGTAATAGAGTTACTTTGGTAGGGGGTGGGTGGAATCATGAGGCTTCTTTAGAATTACTCAACAGAGAGGTGACATTTGACATGAGACTGAAGGATGAAAAGGAACCTGTCATCTTCACTTAGTAAACATTCATTTAAAGTCTAAGATACAGGGGCTCCTGAATGGCTCAGTCTGTTAAGCCTCCAACTCTTGACTTTGGCTCAGGTCATGATATCAGGGTCATGGGATTGAGCCCTGCCTCAGGCTCTGCACTCAGCAGGGAGTCTGCTTGGGATTCTCTCTCCCTCCTCTTCTGGCCCCGCCTCATGCGTGTGCACACTGTCTCTCTCTCTCGAGTAAATAAATCAGTCTTTTTTAAAAAGTCTAATATATATAAGCTTGGTATCAGGTATTGGAAAAAAGTGTACTGAGAGAAAAATATAAAGATGAAGACAACATGGTCCTTGCCCTTTGGAACTTGATATCTAATGAGGAAGACAAACATATATGTTAATACATGCAGTAGAGAGAAGCGTAAGAGAGATGTAAGCAAAATGCCAAAGGAGTACAGACGGAGAGGGATAGTTCTCATTAAAGTATTTGGGAAGATTCGAGAGATGAGCTTCACAGATGAGGTGACAGCTGAGCTTGGCAATGATCATAATGGCTCAGAGTCATCAAGTCCCATCTCTGTGTCAGCCACTATGCTAATGGGATTTACAGGAAATTTCTCACTTAATCCTGCTAACCCTAAAAGGCAGAGACTATTAATCATTCTCATTTCACAATAAATGTGTGAACCCAGCTTTGAACCCAGTTAATCTAAATATAGAACTCCTTATACAGATACCATGCAACTAAATAAGAATCAGTTGGTTCACTATTGTCTTTCTCTTTTTAGCTTATTCTTTTGGTGTTGTGTATTATCTAAACAACTCTTACCACATAATTCTGATTCATAGTATCATTCCCAAAACCTATGGACATAATAAAAACATTTAAAACTATGAGGAAGATGTTATAGCTCCCGTATTTAAGAACACGTAAGTTATTAAGATAAAGTGTGTCCCATGTGTCTTGGTTTGCTGTTTCTAAACAGAATTTGATTCATTTCACACGAAATAGATAACATAAAGTAATTCTTTCCCCAGACCATCAAGCTAAGAACGGCAAGTCTGTAAACCCATAAAGCCAACGAAAGATCCATAATCTTCATAGGGTGTTAACAAACAGAATCAAGACTTTTACCGGAAACCTAATATGTGAGCTTTAAGTTCAGGCAAGTGTTTTCTTTGGAAAACAAGGTATTAGCTTACATAATTTATATTTGGAAGGAAATAGCAAAATAAAACATATTATCTCTCTCTCTCTCTTTTGTCTTTTATGAAAGAGTAATATTTTGGTGACCCTGGAGATGTAGGAATGTCACAAGTTGATTTATTTGTTATTTTCTGATTGTGATAAATGATAGATGATCCTAAAAGTTATATTCGGCTATATTTTAGGTAGTGAAGCTGAGTTAAATATAAGAATATATCAAATTTTAAAAATGAGACATTTAGTATTAATCTTAAAGGTCTCTGGTTTAAGTTTACCTAGGTGCTGACTATAAGTTTTTTTCAATCTTTTAAAAATTATGTTCCAGGGAAATAAATTGAGGAGCACATTTCATATTCTAGGAAATTAATGTTTCTTCTAAAAACTGGCCATCTCAGCAGAAAGGACATAAACTGAATGAGGTTGTCTTTTTAACTACCTCACTTTTGTAAGACTCATTCTTTTTTTTTTTTAAAGATTTTATTTACTTGACAGTGACCTAGTGAGAGAGGGAACACAAGCAGGGGGAGTGGGAGAAGGAGAAGCAGGCTTCCCACCGAGCAGGGAGCTGGATGAGGGGCTCAATCCCAAGTCCCCAGGACCATGACCTAAGCTGAAGGCAGACTCCTAACGACTGAGCCACCGAGGTGCCCCTAGACTCCTTCTTTGACGACATGTTTGAAGGGGGAGTTTTTGTTTGCTTGTTTTACTTTCTTGCCTCTTCAAAAGCTGGGAAAAAGAAAGATGACACATAACAGGGGTATAGATTTGATTATCAATCAGCATTTAACTTAGATGCTACTGTGGGGTCTAATTTGATATTGTAATGCATGAAATTATTTGCATTACTACATTATGTAAGCATTGTATAATCCATATATATTATATACAATACATATATAATGTATATTATGTATGTATAGAATAGGTTATTAATATTATATAATACTATAATGTATAATTATTTGGCAATATAATGTATGAAAGGAATTTCCTACTACCTTTAAACACTTAGGGAGAGCTAGACAAAAAGTTGCACTGATTAGAATTGGAGAGGCATATGGTTTAGCATTTGAATTATGTGTATAATCCAGAAGTAACCTACAGAAAGTGACTTGGCTCTTTAGTCACTGTAGCAGATTGTGATTTTATTTTATTTTTTAAATTTTTTAAATTTTTTTATTTTTAAATTTTATTTTATTTAATTCAATAAATTAACATATAGTGCATTATTAGTTTTAGAGGTAGCATTGAGTGATTCATCAGTTGCATATAAGAGCCAGTGTTAATTACATCATGTGCCCTCCTTAATGCCCATCACCCCAAACTGTGATTTAAAAAAAACAGTTGCAGGGGCACCTGGGTGGCTCAGTCGTTAAGCATCTGCCTTAAGCTCAGGTCATGATCCCAGGGTCCTGGGATTGAGCCCCGTATTAGGCTCCCTGCTCAGCGAGGAGCCTGCTTCCCCCTCTGCCTCTGCTCCCGCCCCTCACTTGTGCCGTGCGCGCCCACGCTCTTTCTCTCTCTCAAATAAAGAAATAAAATCTTAAAAAAAAACAAAAACACAGTTGCAATGGTGTCTCCTACCCATGTGCTCTTTAAGAGCCTTGCCACTACCCAAAAACGGGAGTCTAGGTCCTTTCTCTTTGAGCCTGAGAAGTCCATTGTGACTGCTTCAAGTAAAGCAAGGTCATGAAAATGTCATCCATACCCACTTGTTTTCTTGGGACACTCACTATCAGAACAATAACTACACTGTGAAGAAACCCGAGAAAGTCATGGAAGGACTCATGTAAAGAGAAACTGAGACCCCTGGCCACAGCCACAGCTGAGCTCCCAGATGACAGCCTGCACCAACTTGCTAGGTATGTGACGGAGCCATATTGAAATTGGATCCTTCAGACACCAGTCAAGCCATTCCAGCTGATGGGCACTATGCAGAGCAGAGATGAACCACCCAGGAGAGCCCTGTGGATTTGTAAGCAAAATAATTGCCTTGTTTTAAGCCACCGTGTTTTGGTGCGGTTTGTCATGAGGCAAGAGATAACTGATATAGTAACCTGACGTTTGCACGAGAAGATGAATCTGGAAAGGAGCTCTGCTTTTAGTCGCTGAAAATGGTAACCAGTGAATATCAAGGAATTAAGTATTTCCCATGTAGATAATATTGTTTGGTTCTTAGTATTTTGATAGTGATAAAGTGTTCAAGAATTTGCAGCCATATTTTAAAGTCTTCACATCCATGGGGAAGACAATGGAAACTACTGAAGAAGACAAACCACCTAAAGTGACAGGAATTTGTAAGAAAAGAAGACCTAGAAAAAGTCACAAGCAGCTTTTGTATTTGAGGGCTGGGTAGAGGAGGAGGAGTCAGCAAAGTTGGCGGAAAAGAAGCTGCCTGGGGAGTAGCAGGATGAGCAGAGTCTGGGGTAACGAAGAAGCCAATGGGAGAGTGTTTTAATGTGAAGCATCTGTCCATGTTGATCATGTTTTATTTTTGTTAGATGTGAGAATTAAAAATAAAGTGGTTGTAAAGAAAATGTTATATATTACCAGGATCGAGGTAAAATCAAATGTTACCTAAGAGAGATCTAAAAAAAAATAGCATATAAGCATATATATCTTTTAAAAGTTTGCAAGTCTAGTTGAGAAATGAACTATACATAAAATGGCACAGAAGTAACAGGAGAATATAATTAGATTTGGGGATATAGGATAGTTCAAAGACGATTAAGAATTATCTTAGTAAGTTTGGTTGGAGGTGGGGCTTAAGATATAGTAGTTAGAATGGCAGAGAGCAAGATAGGAATAGAAGGATGAATGTGGGTATGAAATGCATGTAGACAAATAGCAATTGGAGCCAAGGGAGTTAATATTATCACCAAGAACAAATATAATAGTATAAGGAATAAAGATTTTCAGGGAATTGAAGAGCCTGTCGGAGATCACCTAACGGATGACTTGAAGACAAGGTAGTCTACTGCATGGTAGTCTATTGAGTAACTGAAGGAATTAAAAAAAAAAAAACAAACTAGAAAGAATTAAAACCTGGAATTTTACAAAGAGGTCATTCACACTATCCAATCTAGTCTGCACTAGTGAGAGACGCTTTATTTCTAGAAACGGTTATTTTAAGCATTTCAATATCAAATATATTTATCAATAATTCTATTGCTAATGAACCATCAAGTTTGAGCAGTACAAGACCAAACATTTGGTTTTTTTCATGGCAGTTTTATATGATCCAAATTTTCCATGTAATCATTCAACCCTTTAATTATGCATATATAAAATTTTACAGCCTTTCTTGCTAGCACTAATCTTAACTTTCCATTCATTTTAACTGTGAAAAAAAATCAAAGAATATTAATTTTTCTAAGTCTAGCATTTTCCCATGTGTTCCATTTTTTTTTCTAGATGTCAGAACTAATCTCATTGTCCTTAAGTTTAGCTCAGGACTGGGCTATGATCCCACAATTTGGCCAGGGAAACTCCAAATTCATTGGCTACTTTTCAAAAGATCAACAGATGTTCCCGCTAAGATTGTTTGTTGGTCTCCTGAGTCAAAAGGCATCCAAAAGAGACAGAATTAACAACATACTAGATTTCTAAACCACAGCCTAATGCAAAAGAGAAAGTAAACAATTCCTAAGAATGTAAAGAATACAAGTCCTTTAAGTAAAGGAAAACAATGTTTTCCTTAAAGTTAAATTCTAACATCCAAGGAGATACACTACCCATATCTGTAGCAACCAAAGCAACAATTTTCAATTTACATTGGCCTTTGGAATTCTCACATCAATAATCCTGAAAATCATAATAGCTTAAATGATTCAGATGCTAGCCTAATTACTATATTGATAAGCCACTTGGTTTTGATTGATTCTAAACCATACCTTTTTAGAGAGTATGGATTTTCTTTTGAAACAATGGTGCAAGGGAAACCTTAAGATTATTTGCTGCTTACAATCAAAAAACTTTCAGTGTCTGCTAAACCTACTGTAATGCTAGAGTGGATGGTCAGTCAGATAATTTTTAATGTATTTATTCATCTCATTTATGAAATACATATATTATCAGAACTTATCTGTTAATATTAGTAGCAGTAATGTTGCTCAAAAGTTTTAAAAAGTAGAAGGGTACTGAAGAACATGAACAGATCTACATCTTTCTGAGTATCTGGAAAACAAAAAAAATATTACTTACCTAAGTTTTGCATTGCTCAAAGGTCACCCTTTTCTATGATTTCAGCTCAATGATTCATAACTCGTGGATATTTCTTGAAGGTTAATATATCCACCAACTAGAATTTTTTCTAATGATTCCACCTTTCCATTTAAAATAATCTCTTAAAATATAAAGGCAAAACATCCTCACCTAAAGTTATAACCTACTAAATATAATTTTATAGTTTAGGAGTTAAATTTAATAATTTAATATTGCTTTAATGATTCAAGAGTTTAGAAAATTTTAGCATCAGTATTTTGAACATTAATTCTAATTATGCAAAGTGACATATGGACTATCTATCATTTCTTTTCAAATAACTGTTGTGTTAATCTAGATGCTCTGAGAATCAGATGCTGAGACAGCATTAAATGGGGAAATGTTTATGTTGGTGTGAAATGGAAGAGTCCAGAGAGGTTGAGAGACAGGTCTGATCCCAAGTGAAGGACAGAGGAAGAGGGAAGTTTGGGTGGGAGCCCCGTAGACTGTACCACAGTGGATAGATGGCTCAGCAAAGCCGTTAATGAGTCCTTGAAATCAAGTTGGCTGACAAAGAAGTCGTTTGTCTTCTTAGGCTGATCTTCCTTAGTATTCTGCTGCACCTGCTCATTGGCTGGAAGCCACCGGTGAGATGCATGTCCTCAGCTCAAACCCTGAGGGGAATTTCAACTTTAATAGCTGGAGCCCTCAGTTAACTACTTTCCCTGGAGGAGGAAGTTTGTCAGGCACATTCGAATGGCTCCCACAACCATGAAATCAGCATCTCCAAACCTGGCCTTCTTCATGATTTCTGCTTCTAAATTGTGAACCGCCTACTGGAAAGCTCCATCCGAATACTCTGGTGACATCTCAGATTCAGTAATTCAGCGCTTTCCAAAATGAATACATTAGTTCTGTCCTAACTTATACCACCATTCCCCCAAGTACCAAGGACAACCTTTTGTCTCTTCTCTCCTTTGCCTTCCAGATTCAAATAACTAATGAATTTTGTTGGTTGAATCTCTACCCCATTTTTTCTTTCTCCCTTCTGTAGGCTCCCTATGTTGCTGCTATAGTTTAGACTCTCATTACCTTTATGCTACATTATCTGTACTGTTGGCCCCTCTGCAGGTGTCCCCTATCTCCCAGCTCTCCTTTCAAATACTCTTCGAGTGCTGCTGCCAGGTTAATCTTTTTGGAAGGACAGCCTTCATTGTATTATTAACGTACCTAAAAAACAAACAAATGGGACGCCTGGATGGCTCAGTTGGTTAAGTGTCTGCCTTTGGCTCAAGTCATGATCCCGGGATCCTGGGATCGAGTCCTGTGTCAGGCTCCTTGCTCAGTGGGAAGCCTGCTTCTCCCTCTGCCTGCCGCTCACCCTGCTTGTGTGTCCGCGCGCTCTCTCTCTCTCTCTGACAAATAAATAAGATAAAATCTTTAAACAAACACTTTCAATGGCTTCTAATTTCTTACAACATGAACATCTACATCTATAGCCTGTCATTCAGGGGACTCCAGGATCTGGCTCCAATCAGGCTTTTCAATTTTACCTCCTAAAATTCCTTTTATACACACTGATCATAGTCTTCTTGAGTTACAGCCATACCACTATTATTCCCTTCATGAAATTTCCTCACAGACTTGCCTTCATTTTCTGTCAGTCTCGTCTGTGTTGCTTCCAAACCATCTATCACAGCCATGCTCAAATATTTCATCTACGGATCTTTCCCCAAATCCCTTAACTAGAAGTACTCTATTTGTTGACATTTGTTGGTAGGTAAAATATACTACCAGTTTATAATAAAATTTGTGTTATGGGAGGTGGTGATGAGTGAACATTAGCAAGCATGTTTTGAAATTGGTTTTGTGAGGAAACATGTATTATTTGGTTTATGTAAAAACCGAATACTATAATCAGCAGGAAGGCATAAATTCTGGGTAAACAGAACTTTTAACCCTTAGCCCTGAAAAACGGAAATCATTTCAAAAGAAATGTTTTGGTGTCATGGAATACTGACGTGTGGTGGCAGGTACACAGTAAATTTCCTGACAATTGGAAATCACACAGTACAGTAAAAGCAATGTTACTACAGTATTTCAGTGAGTGTTTTAACTAAATATGAAACCACAATGAACGTAAATGTGGCTGAATTACTGTATAGATAGCTAAAGTATATGTAGAAAAAAATATTTCTTTAAGAACCAGAACAAAATATAAAGCACAATAACAAACTTGAACAAATTTCAAGATCATGTTGATGAACGAAGCAAGTATTTGTCGGGCACCTGGGTGGCTTAGTCGGTTGAGCGTCAGACTCTTGATTTCAGCTCAGGTCATGATCTCGGGGTTGTGGGACTGTTCAGAGTCGGGCTCTGAGCTCAGCACGGAGTCTCCTTGTCCTTCCCCCCCCCACCCCCCGCTCCTCCGCTGGCTTACACTCTCTCTCTCTCACTCAAATAAAGAAATAAAATCTTTAAAAAACAAATAAATAAATGAAGCAAGTATTTGTTGAATATTAGCACCTAGTGGAAAACAGTAAAGAGAATTAAGTAAATACATTAGCTTATACATGATGTTACGGTAATGCCTTTGTTGCATTTAGTTATGGTTTATGTTGGCGATAAATTTAAATATGAAATGTTTGGAGAATAAATGAAACACGACATTGGATCAGCCTGTGGTCTGTGGTCTTTATATTGTAGCTAAGAAAGATGCACAAAGATGCAAATGCAAAAACTGCAATTTTATCTCCCTTCTCTGAACACTCACTGTCCTAAACATCTTGCTGCTTGTACCCACCTCAGCTTATTATAGCTCCACTGAACTCCACTGGACTACAAGATTCTTGAGAGTAAGCACTATGTTGATTCAGCTTTATATCTTCATAATTATTTGCACATGGATGAATGAAGGAAGAAGCGATCCACCGAAAAGACAATTGGGACAAATAGAAGGAAATGTAAAGGCTGATCCTATGGACCAGGGAGAAAAGAGAATTGATGATAGGCTGAGAGAAGAGCATGTGAGAAAGGCATCAAAGTGTGAGAAGCACATTCTGCCTATGGAGAAACTGTGAGAAAAGAAGCTGACCTGGTCAAAGCCAAATCATGAAAAACCCACATGTCATGCAAAAGAGTTTGGACTTCATTCTTTAGGCAATGGGAAATCATTCAAGGAAGTGAAAAGACAAGACTTGTATTTTAGAAAGATCATTCTGGCGCCATAGAAGTTGGCTCGGAGTGTGAGAGAGGGGTAGACATGCGACAGTGGGGCCAGGGGGACCAATTAGAAGGAGGCTGTTACAGGTTTTCGGACAAGACGTGCCTGGGGTTGGTCTTAAAGCCAAAACAATGGGAATGAAGCAAAGGGGAAGGATCTGACAAATATCTGGAAGTTTTAAGCAATCGGAGCTGGTGATTGTACATAGACAGTGAAAAAGAGAGAGAATCTAGGACAACTCTTAGATATTTGAGTGGCGGTGCCATCCATGACAGCAGGGCTTTAGGAAAGATAATGGATTCTGTTCTGGGACCCGAGAGGTGGGAAAATAATGGGGCTCGTAAAGCAAATACAAGAAATTCGATTCAAGAGGTAGCTGGAGAACCGAGAGAGTTGTTTATAGTACTGTACTTTCACTGTGCTTTATCTTTTCATAGCTAGGACCATTATTCTTTCCTTCTAATCATTTGTTCAGGCTTTCAGAACCTTTTAATATTCATACTGTATGTGGAAGAGCCCAAAAGAATCCTCTATTTTCCCTTATATATAAGGATCCCTTGATCTAGTGTATGTTTTACTGATCCTGCAGAGCCCCTCCTCATCATAACTACTCCAAGGGTAAAATTTAAGAAGAGACCTAGTGGGCCCCTAGGTCATTCTAACAGGAAATTACTTTTCAACATATAATAAGAACATCTTGGGCATTCCAGAACCCTCAAAGAATAACACTTCCCTTATATTTTTTGCATCAAATTGTGAATGAGACTTTTTGGTGACCAGCAGTATAAAACTTTATAAAACTGAAGCTGTAAATTCTTAAGTACTAGTAGAATCCCTGAAGATAATATTTTCATAGGCAAAAGACATCATGCTCCTTTAAAAAAAAATGAATCTCTACTTTTCTACAGCAGTACATTGTCCTTCAAAACAGAGTGGGGTGCCTGGGTGGCTCAGTTGGTTAAGTGTCTGCCTTAGGTCATGATCTCAGGGTTCCGGGATGGGGCCCCGCATCAGGCTCCCTGCTCAGCGGGGAGTCTGCTTCTCCCTCTTCCTCTACCCTTCCCTCCCTCACCAGCCCCTCTGCTCGTGCTTTCTCTCTCTCTCAAATAAATAAATAAAATCTTAAAAAAAAAACAAAACAGAATTATTTCTAAGGGCAGGACTACAAAGGTAGCAAAGGTAGTTGATGTTTAAAATTTAAAAAGGAAAGGGATGCCTGGGTGGCTCGATCGTTAAGCATCTGCCTTCGGCTCAGGTCATGATCTCAGGGTCCTGGGATGGAGCCCCTCATCGGGCTCCTTGCTCCATGGGAAGCCTGCTTCTCCCTCTCCCACAGCCCCCTGCTTGTGTTCCCTCTCTCGCTGTGTTTCTCTCTGTAAAATAAATAATTAAAATCTTTAAAAAAAATTTAAAAAGGAGAAAAGAAAAAACACTTTTGTTTAACTGAATATCGAACTGTTTCTCCATTCAAAAGCAAAAGTACCTGCTTTAAAAAATGAAATAAATATGATAAACTCACAACCGACATAAAACAGCTCACTGTCTCAAATAATTTACTTATCTTATTAAAGATAAATTTATATCCATGGGGGGCATAAGTAAATTTTATACATAAGTAAAAATTGGGGGACATCTTACCCCATACTTCCCCTTACCGGCACAAACTTTAAAAAGTAACTTTGTTCATTGTTCAATGTGTTTCTAACAAAAAAAAGAGCTCTTTTCTTTGTAAGGTACCTTCTTGTAGTGCTCAAATGTCAATTGTAACCTTGCTGAAATCAGCATGTTACATGCTGACTCTCTCTTCACTGTCAAAGAATAATTTTTAAATGCACTCATTTCACTCATAATACTTGGAATCTTGAAATGGTCAGGATCACTCACAAATTTCAAAACCCAACGGGTTAAAATGGCTAACAGACATATACGTGAGAATCATTTATTTTTACCAGTGATATGAAACCACGTCTGGGGCCATACAAGTCATCTCAAATTGTACCAACTTGATGCATAACATCTCTTAATGCAGAAAGTGAAAAGCTTTAAACTGTAGGAGAATTGCTAAATTTCAGACAACACATATTTACACTGGAATCTATCCCCAAACCCTGGAACAGATACTCAAATTATCTATGACACATAGGCCAGAATTTAAGCATTTGAATTCTCAACACAGAGATCTTCTTACAGAGATGACAAATGAATTCACAGCTGCCAAATTTTATGATTCAGTCAGAAGATGATTTGTTGAAAATTTTTTCCATGATCTCAACATCTTCAGACTTTAGAGAGTGAATGGCTGGAAGTTGAAGAAATAAGAAGTAGTGTAATAACTAAAATATGAAATACTTCAAAATCTACTTTTAAGAACCAGCACAGTAACTTGAATTCTTGGTACTCTAATTCTGAGATGTGCAGGTAGAATTTACGGACTTTTATTTTTTTTTGTTTTGGTTTCTGAGTAATTATGGGTGTCCACAGGATAGTTTGGCTGTTCTGTGTTTCAATAGACATTTGTATAATATTTTTCGCTTGTTCTTCATGGTGAATATTTTTTCTTGCAAATGTTACTGGGGATCACTCTGACAATGAAGGAAGAAATTCTGTATTTCAGAGGCTCACTAGGAAAAAAGTCCCACAAATATTCAGCATCTTCTGTATTTCAGGCACTGTACTGGGTGTTTTCACTTTTACTTACTCGAAATGCCTCAATTTGTGTCAATTCCAAATACAGGCAGTGTATTAGTTTTCTACTGGTATGTAACAAATTAAACAAATTACCACAAATTAGCAGCTTAAAACACCTGGCATTATTTAGGTCACTGTTTTATAGGTCAGAAATGGAGTCATGGTGTGACTGGATTTTCTGCTCAGAGTCTTTTTTTTTTTTTATTTTTTTAAAAGATTTTATTTATTTATTTGACAGAGAGAGACACAGCGAGAGCAGGAACACAAGCAGGGGGAGTGGGAGAGGGAGAAGCAGGCTTCCTGCGGAGCGGGGAGCCTGATGCGGGCCTCCATCCCAGGACTCTGGGATCATGACCTGAGCCGAAGGCAGACGCTTAACAACTGAGCCACCCAGGTGCCCCTCTGCTCAGAGTCTTAAGTAATTAAAATGGAGATGTTGGTCAGGCTGTGTTCTCATCTGGACCTCAGGGTCCTCTTCCAAGTAGAATTAAATTCCTGTGACTATAGAAATGAGGCTTGCATTTCCTTGCTGGCTGTCAGCAGGGAGCTACTCTCAGTTCATGGGGACCTCCTGCATTCTTTGCCATATGACCCCCTCCATCTTTAAAGCCAGCAGTGGAGAATCTACCTTGGGTTGAACACTCTCCACACTTCAGATCTCTCAAGGAAGGTCCTAGTCCCTTTTATAGACTCACCTGATTAGGTTAGGATATCTGATTATCTAGGATAATCTCCCTGTTCTAAAGTTAACTGATTTGAGATCTTAATTATATCCGCAACATCCCTTCACAGCAACATGTAGATTAATGTTTGGCTGAATAACTGGGAGAAAAGATGTGTACACCAGTGGATAGGGAGTCTTGGGGACAATCTTAGAATCCTGCTTATCACTCTTACAAGAATGTAATAAAAGTGTCTGCTAGGTTGTATTCTCATCTGGAGGTTTGACTGGGGAAGAATGTGCTTCCAAACTGACTCAGGTTGTTAGGATCCATTTCCTTGTGGCTGGCTGTATGACTGAGGACCTTGGATTTTTGTTAGCTGTTGGCTAGGCACCACTCACCAGTGTTAGAGGCTACCCATCTCTCCCTGCCATGTAACCTTCTCCATAGGCAATTCACAACAGGGCTGTTTGCTTCTTGAAGGCCAGTAGGAGAATACCTTTCTCCAGTCTGTTAAAACAGAGTCTTCTATGATGTAATCTAATCATGGGAGTGACATTACCTTTCCCATATTCTTTTGCTTTGGTGCAAGTTACAGCTTTTGTCCAACACTTAAAGGAAGGAAGTTATGCAAAGATCTGATTCACTGAGAGTCACCTTATGGTGTGTCTGCCAGAGAAAGTACACTCAGAATGACTATGGAACAAGTTCAAATCAAAATGGTTTTCAGTTTGTTTGAGTTCAGTGAACAGGGCCTGGGGTAGGGAGGGCAACTTTAGGTATGTTGAGTATACAGTAGTTGCCACTAGAATGTCAATCCAAATGGATAAAAGGATGTCCTATCTTCAGACCCCAGACCCATGTCAAATTGTGTCGGTTTGAATCCCAGCTCAGTCATGGATTAACTATGCAACTTTACTTCTGTGCCTCAGTTTTCTCCTCTGAAAAATGAAGATGATAATATGCCTACTTAAGGCTCATTATGAGGATTAAGAAGACACCATTTAAAATGGAGCCTGACATACAGTAAGTGCTCAGTAAGTATTAGATATTATTTTATATTCCTTATTCCCCTCTTGGTGATCTATAGTGCATCTGTCATTCATAAATTTATCTAAATCTAAATTCTTAATCCCGTGTATTTTGTATGATACAAGGATTTTGGTATACCCTGTCCAATCTCCTCAACTTTAAGGGCTCTTCCTTACTTCTTTTCATGGATTTGATGAGGTTGTCCACATTGATTCTTGGTTCACATATTATGGTGCTGATTATACTTTAACAGACATGTTTCATTTGCAAACTATTAATAAGTCTCCTGAGGGAAGGAAATTTTAATGTAGATTTCATTTAACATATTTGAATTTTTGTGTTGTATTCTTCAGTTGACATTGAGTGGTAGATTACAGGTAAGAGCTGATAAAATATGGTGAGTGCTGGTAGTTAAAAAAAGAAAAAATATATACAGTTTGTAGTGGTAGGTAAAGAGCTGTGTGTTGGGATGCTCACACACACAGCCAAACATCCTGGGAATTTACACAGTCTGTATGTTGGGGGGAAGCTTCAAATTTACTGAATTAAACTGAGTAGCATCAGTTCTGTGCTCAGCTCTACACCAAACTATCTACAGGAACAAAAGTGAGATAAGCCTCATTTCCTATTCTGGGGCTTATAGTGTTGCTAAGGAAATAAAGCTCATACATATTGGACAGACATAATATAAGATTGCATGGGATTGCATTAAAATGAGATAAATGAGTAAATGGGTATGAGTGATATAGGATCTCAAAGGAAGGAGAATCAGGGAGGGTTTCCTACAGGGAGGCTTGAGATTGGTTTGGATTACAAGTAGAATTTGGATTACTGAAATGAGAGGTTATCATTGTTCTCATTTTGTCACAGCAGACCTTAGGGTAACAGGGATTAAAATACCCATTTGAAACATGGAAAACAAAATGCCAAAATACGAAGTGACATGATCCATGTGTTAACATAGGATCCTGTTGTCTAGTTTTTTTGTTTTAAACGGAAAACCCTACCATTAATTTTTTTTAATATCTCCCAACTTGAAAAAATGTGAGTAGCCTTACATGTGATTACACGTGAATATCAGAGACAACAAAACAGGATATTAATTTCTTGTCTAATTAAAAGATGTCACAGAGTATAAAATGCTCCATCTTGTCTTACAGTTACGTAAGTTGAAAAAGTACTTTCAGGTCTCCACTTTCCTTAGATTCCCACAACAAATCTTTGACTAGAAAGCATGGTCATTTATAGCTACGTACATTCTATGTAATAACCTATCTACAAACTCATATTTCATTCTGTGTAACGGGAGAATCTATTTTAAATGGCTACTTATAAATCGCATTAAATCATACAGGCAACATTATTAGTTGAGAAAGCTAGTAATTGAATGTTATTATTCAATTGTTTATGACCTTATCATTTTTCAGAGTCTCTCAGAAACCAATTTTCTACCGTGAGCTATTGGGGTAAGTAGAAAGATAGTTAGAAATTCTTATAAGCTGAAGTTTACTTCTCCCAATCATAAATTCTTTGTTTAGTAAATACAAGTTCATCTCATGCTTGTAAAGCAGGGTACTACACTTCTTTTCAGCTATTTTAGTACATCTTGAATGTGTTTCCTTTTTAACTGGAAAAAGAATTGTGCTCATAAATTCTCCCTGAACTCCTGAAAGTCACAGTGAGCACTGCCTACAGGGAATCCATTCCAGTAGATAGCCCTGGGATCAATATTGATAGTGACATTGAATAAATGGGTTGGATCTTCCCTTTTAAACACTCAAGGCTACAAGTAATGCAATCTCAAAGAAATAGATGAGGAAAAATAGGTGTGGGGGTGGGGAATCCAGACTTATGTCTTACTGCACCAGAAAATAGATTAATATCATTTGAAACCTCTATCTTATTTTCAAGTCAGACAGGAGAGAGGGATGGGGCCTCCCACATTCACTTTAAAATAGCTAGAACCTGAGGATTGCTTGTCTGTTTGTTTTACTCCAGGGTATGTGCTACCCGAAGGTACTTAGGTAAGGGGGCAAGTGGGGTTAAATTCGGTTCTCACTTAGCTTGCCAATCTATGTGACTACACGGGAATATATCTGCTTGGATGAATTGGCATCCTTCTAGTAGATGGCCCTACTGAAGGCCACCCTATTGGTACCCAAGCAAATGTACTAATTGTACCTGGAGAATTTGAACCACTGTGATAAATGTCTTCGCTCTGCTTATTCTAGTTAAAAGTGCATGCCTTCCTTTCTCTGTGTGAAGACCGTGTGAAGAAGAAGAAAATTTTCAACTCATCAAGACAACTTTCAACTCTCTTCAGTAAAGAAAAATATTCCAGCTTCATAAAAGGCTATTGTTTGTTAATTCTACCCTTTTGTCATGACATTTAAAAAAAATATTTAGCTATGAGATAAAATACAATGTCACCAATCCCTTACATGAATTCTTATCACCTACTAAAGAGTTCTACGGTGTGACTCCCAAACACACGTTGTAATTCTATAGTTTACGTTTTACCCCAAACTCAGGAAGCAAGCTCTCCTTTATTTCCTCTGCCCTTCAAAATTCCTCTTCCTCCATGTTTCAAAGTTCAGCACAAGGTTTACCTTTTCCAAGAACCATTTCATTTTTCTCTCTTCTATGCTAGAATATTCCTCTACTCTATCTGTTCATCCCCATAACATACAGTTGGGTTGACACAGCCCAGACTCCAGGCTGTAGCAAAAGACCTCATAACTCCTAAGCAGAGTGGCTTGGGTTTAGTGGGGGTGGAGCGGCATGCTCAGTAGGAAGACAGAGAAAAGGCGAAGCTGGTGGCAGTAACAGCATTGGGCAATGCCATGGAGTTGAGGAGAGGAGGCATTCATCAAAAAGAACAGCACCACTTCAATCTTTAGACTCCCAGCCAAGACTACTGTCATTAGCATGCTCATGGGCCAATTTAGAGAGCTCTTGATCCCTCCAATACTGCCTGAGAAAAGAAGGGAAATCTGGGTACTTAGGACAGCTTTCACCTAGTGAGTACTCATCCAGAGACTCTGTATAGTATCTACTATTTTATAATTCTGTTACTCAAAACCCCTTGACTGTCTTGCCTTACGCCAGTGAATGGGGAATCATAGTATGCACAACCACCGACATGCCCAAATTGCCTTTTTGCAGCTCTGCTACCCCCTAGAACTATTTCCTGCTTTATTTTACTGTGTATTTATTTCTTTCCCCATCTCCACACTGCCTTTTTCCAGCATATTAGTTCTTTTCCCTAATATCAGGATTAGTCTTTAAGTATGAGGATAATGCAGTCAAATAGTCCTTGTGAGTAGAGGAGTAAGTAAGTAACTAGGGACCTACTAGACAGAAGCACACCAGATTAACCTGCTACTTTTTCTGAAATGTGCCCTTAGGTTTCTTCTGGTGTCTTTGCTCATACCAGTCTTTCTACCTTAATTAATTTTCTCACTCTCTTGACCTATTAAGATCAAACCTATCCTTTAATAGTTAAGTCAAATACTACTTCTTAAAGTATTTCCTGAAATACAATGTTTTTTACTTCCTGTTGGCATATATCTTACAGATTTAGAGGCAACCTGAGGCAGGACGAGAGCATGGAAGGCCAAATGGATGAGAGTCAGGATCCCAATGGTCCTGGACAGCCAGTAGGGGTTTAGAGATCAGAGAGATAATATAAACCACCTCTAGCATGTTAATGCTAAGAATGTGGAACAAGTGGGAAAGCCGATCAAGGTTGAAAAATTGTAGCCAAAATTTTGGGTATAATTAGAGCATTGACACCAATGTGAAGAATCAGTGGATGATCTCGTGGTAAACATGGAACAAAACATGTTGGTCTGCTTCCAAAGTTTGAAGTTCACATCTAGCTCTAGATGAATCTTTTTTTAAAGATTTTATTTATTTATTTATTTAGAGAGTGCAAGCAGGGGAGGGGCAGAGGGAGAGGGAGAGAATCTCAAGCAGACTCCGTGCTGAGTACAGAGCCTGTCCCAGGGGTCGATCTCAGGACCCTGAGATCATGACCTGAACCAAGACCTGAACCGAAATCAAGAGTGGGCCACTTAACTGACTGAGCCACCGAGGCACCCTTCTAGATGAACCTTTCTTCTTTCCCAAAGAGTTAGTGCTTGTGAGGTAGTTCCAGAATTTTCTGTCCTTAGTTTGTACTTCTCTTACACTTACCATGCAATACTTTGAAATGCTCATCCCCCTTACTATCTTATAAGCTTCTTGAGGGTAGACACTGTGGCTTACGCTTATTCTTCTCACCTGCATTATCTAGTGCAATGCCCTTTACACAGGGATGTCAATAAATAACTTTTGAATTGTAGTTTTGAAGATGAGTTGAATTAGTGGAAACTATTAAGAATTTAATATATGTTGAGATTACAGACTTCCAGGGCATCCAGTGGGAAATATCCTGCAATAAGTTGGAGTTGAAAGACTCAATGTTCGGAAGGAATGAATGGATGAACAGATATATTTGGATGATTTCCATATAAAGATGAAAGCCAAAGAAGTATGTGTAGAGATAAAAAAAAATCTAAGTTGAGGACTAATTAGTCCTCATTTCATTTATTCAATCAATATTTATTAATTATTTAGAATGTTCCAAACACTTAGGTATGCATAATTACACAAATATACTTAAGGAATCAGAAATAGTCTCTCCAATCAAAGATTTTCAGTCCTCCAGTGGTGGTGACAGACGGATAAGGAGATGATTGTGATATATATTAAGTGGAGAAAGAGTATTCAAAGAGGCAGGTGTGACTAGAAACATCTTCAAAAAATGAAGACAAAAAGGTGCGCCTGGGTGGTGGCTCAGTCAGTTAAGTGTCTCCCTTTGGCTCAGGTCATAATCCCAGGGTCCTGGAATGGAGCCCCGCATCAGGCTCCCTGCTCTGTGGGGAGCATGCTTCTCCCTCGGCCCCTCTACCCATGTATGTGTGTGCACTCACTCTCTCTCAAATAAATAAATAAAATCTTTAAAAAAAATGAAGACAAAAGGAAAACAATTTTATTTGCCCATAGCAAGATCACTGATCATCTTTGAAAATTCTGTTTCTAGGCAGATGTGAGACAAATCTGTTTAATGTTTGTCATACTGGTTATGTAATGACATAGAAAATACATATACAGGGGCGCCTGGGTGGCTCAGTCTTTAAGCATCTGCCTTCGGCTCAGGTCATGATCCCGGGGTCCTGGGATTGAGTCCAGCATCGGGCTCCCTGCTCCACTGGAGCCTGCTTCTCCCCCTCCCACTCCCCCTGCTTTCTTTCCCTCTCTCGCTGTGTCTCTCTCTGTCAAATAAATAAATAAAATCTTTTAAAAAAATACATATACATTTTATAAAGTCTTGCATTATTATTTGGTACAACACCTGGTGGAAAATTCACCTATCTCCATGTTTCTTTTTCTTCCAATTTCTTCTTTTTCATACAAATGCGATGCTCTGAATAATCTAAATGTTTTCTTTGGCATTCATTCATAAAGATGGGATTTTAATGGTCATGTTAGTCCAAATATTAGGGCTCCCGAATCCTATATAAGTGAATTGTTTAGAAAAAGAGGAGTGGCAAAAAAGTATAATGAAGTTATCTACAAAGTCCAATTTTATTCTCTCTTTATAATAAAGTACTTTGCATCTTCAACATAATTTTAGACATCTAGAGAAGATTATGCAGGAAGATCATTTCAAGGCAATCACCATATTTAAAGATTTGGATTAAATATTGATGATCCATTTTGCTCACTGAAGTTTTGTTCCAGTGTTATTTATGCCTCTGCTGGTGGCTTGCAGTTTCACATTATTTGAAATGAAAAGCAAGTTCTTTTCAGCTAAAACAAATTCTACATCTCACCAGGAAAAAAAAAAAGTTGCCTTTCCCATAAATTACCAAGTATTTAGAAAGGTGTGAAGCCCACATGCAAAAAGGATTGCAACATATTGAGGAAAATACAATGAACCCGTTATGGAGACTTAACACTGCCCGTGTGTTGCAAAGAGATTATACATCGCTGTGGATATGAAAGTACAGAACCCCGAGACTAGCACACACATGGCCTGCAGATGCTAGTTCAAATCTAAGCTGTTTTATTCTCTAGTATATAAGGGGATAAAGATTCAGTTGAAAGGTATCATTAATCAATGGTTATTCATTTTATTGACACATCAATTATAGACACAAGTGAGAGGATTATCCCTGAGGTCTTAATAGAAAATAGCCTCAGAGAAACTGAGAACAAAGCCTTTCCTTGGGTGAAGGGGAAAATAAAGTTGTTTATTTTTCTAAAGCATCCTATTCTGAACTCTGGTCTGGATGCAATGAAAAATTAATGGTGAGAGATCTTTTTTTTTCATTCCTTTATTAATTGTTACTCACTATCTTCATAAAATACATTTTTATATTAAACACATGAATTTAAAACATGATATGTAAAGTGACTTAATTAAGATTTTGATACTTTTTCTCAAGTATCTACAGTAACTGATGAGCACATGATTTGACAGATATTCAGAAATTGTTGACAGCATTTTTCTTTCTTTCTTTCTTTCTTTCTTTCTTTCTTTCTTTCTTTCTTTCTTTCTTTCTTTTCTTTCTTTCTCTCTTTCTTTCTTTCTTTCTTTCTTTCTTTCTTTCTTTCTTTCTTTCTTTCTTTCTTTCTTTCTTTTTCTTTCTTCCTTCCTTCCTTCCTTCCTTCCTTCCTTCCTTCCTTCCTTCCTTCCTTCCTTCCTTTCTTTCCTTTCCTTTCCTTTCCTTCTTTCTTAATTCCAATGTAGTTAACATACAGGGTTATATTAGTTTCAGGTGTACAATATAGTGATTCAACTGTTCCTTACTTTCCTCAGTGCTTATTAAGATAAGTGTACTCTTCATCCCCATCACCTATTTCATCCATCCCCCTCCCTCCCTCCCTCTGGTAACCATGTTTGTTCTCTATAGTTAAGAGTCTGCTTTTTGGTTTGTTTCTTTTTTTTCTCCCCCTTTGCTCACTGTTTTGTTTCTTAAATTCCACATATGAGTGAAAGCATATGGCATTTGTCTTTCTCTGACTGACTTATTTCACTTAGTGTTATCCTCTCTAGATCCATCTATATTGTTGCAAATGGAAAGATTTCATTCTTTTTTATGGCTGAATAATATTCTGTTGCATACATATACCACCTCTTCTTTACCCATTCATCTATCAGCACTTGGTCTGCTTCCAAAGTTTGGCTAATTGTGAATAGTGCTGCCATAAACATAGGGGTGCATGTATCCCTTCGAATTCGTGTTTTTGTATTCTTTGGGTAAATACCCAGTAGTGCATTAACTGAATCTTAGGGTAGTTCTATTTTTAACTTTTTGAGAAACCTCCCTACTGTCTTCCACAGTGGCTGCACCAATTTGCATTCCTCCCAAAAGTGGACGAGCCTTCCTCTTTCTCCACATCCTTGCCAACACTTGTTTCTTGTGTTATTGATTTTAGCCATTCTGACAGGTGTGATAGCTCATTGTGGTTTGGATTTGTATTTTCTTTTTTTTTTAAGATTTTATTTATTTATTTGACAGAGAGAGAGGTAGCGAGAGAGGGAACACAAGCAGGGGGAGTGGGAGAGGGAGAAGCAGGCTTCCCGCCGAGCAGGGAGCCCAATGTGGGACTCGATCCCAGGACCCTGGGATCATGACCTGAGCCGAAGGCAGATGCTTAATGACTGAGCCACCCAGGCGCCCTGTATTTTCTTTTTTTAAAAAAGATTTTATTTATTCATCCGAGAGAGAGAGCGAGGGAGCACGGGCAGGGGGAGGGGCAGAGGAAGAGGAAGAAGCAGGCTTCCTGCTGAACAAGGAGCCCAACATGGGGTTTGATCCCAGGACCCTGAGATCAGGACCTGAGCTGAAGGCAGATGCTTAACCAACTGAGCCACCCAGGTGCCCCTGATTTGTATTTTCTTGATGATGAGTGATATTGAGCATCTTTTCATGTGTCTGGTGGCCATCTGGATGTCTTCTTTGGAGAAATATCTGCTCATGTCTTCTGCCCATTTTTAAGTTGGATTATTTCTTTTTTGGATATTGAGTTTTATAAGTTCTTTATATATTTTGAGTACTAACTGTTTATCAGATATGTCATTTGCAAATGTCTTCTCTCAGTCAGTAGGTTGTCTTTTAGTTTTGTTTGTTGTTTCCTTTGTTTTACAGAAGCTTTTTATTTTGATGTAGTCTCAATAATTTATTTTTGCTTTTATTTCCCTTGCCTCAGGAGACTAGAAAGATGTTGCTATGGCCAATGTCAGAGAGATTACTGCCTGTCCTCTCTTCTAGGATTTTTATGTTTTCAGGTCTCACATTTATGTCCTTAATCCATTTTGAGTTTATTTTTGTGTATGGTGTAAGAAAGTGGTCCAGTTTCATTCTTTTGCATGTAGCTGTCCAGTGTTCCCAGCACCATTTGTCAAAGAGACTGTGCCTATTCTTGCCTCCTTTATTGAAGATTAATTGACTATATAATTGTGGGTTTATTTATTTATTAATTGACTATATAATTGTGGGCTCTCTATTCTGTTCCATTGATCTATGTCGTGTGTGTGTGTGTGTGTGTGTGTGCACCAGTACCATACTGTTTTAATTACTACAGCTTTGTAATATAACTTGAAGTCTGGAATTGTGATGCCTCATTTTGTTTTTCTTTTTCAAGATTGCTTTGGCTATTTGGGGTCTTTTGTGGTTCCATACAAATTTTAATATTGTTTGTTCTAGTTCTGTGAAAAATGCTGTTGGTATTTTGATAGGGATTGCATTAAATCTGCAGTTTGCCTTGTGTAGTATAGACATTTTAACAATATTTGTTCTTCCAATCCATGAGCATGGAATGTCTTTCATTTCTTTGTGTCATCTTCAATTTCTTTTATCAAAGTTTTATAGCTTTAAGAGTACAGGTCTTTCACCTTCTTAGTTTTGTTTATTCATAGGTATTTTATTATTTTTGGTGCAATTGTAAATGGAATTGTTTTCTTAATATCTTTTTCTGCTGCTTCATTATTAGTGTATAGAAATTTTTAGCAGCATTTCTTAATGGAAGTCCCACTAGCTCCATTTGATTTGAATTTGAGCAGCAAACACCTAACATGATCTTTTAACCAGGAATAAATTATATGCCATGTGATTTCACAAGAATTTGTTGACTAATTTCGTGCTCATAAATGAGGTTAATAGTGAGATAAACCAAATTCAAATCTTTATTAAGTAAAGGACTCATTTAACGAATGGAATGATCCCTCTTTGCTGGATATTATTCTGGGTGCTAGGACTAGAGCTATGAGGAACTGTGAAGGGTCTGGAATTTTACTCTACTGTCAAGCTAGTAAGCTAGCCTGTTACTGTGTCATGATGCTGGCAAAAGACAGAGACTCTTGAGTCAGAGACACGGAACTTTATTGCTCATGGCATAGCAGGCAGAATAAGCTTCCTGTTTGTGTCAATTTCTCACTCCCCCAAATGCCACTGGATGACACGGGGGAAATATGTGGGTGCCTACACACCCATTGGATTGCATGACAGGGGAGGAATATCGTGCTTGGAAAATCTATCATTTTCAAAATGAATGGTAACAAGCCTGTCCTTTGTCTGGGAGATGTTACTTCTTCCTCCCAAATTTGCCTGATACTAATGTGAGCCTGAAAAATGGCCCAGGTAAAGACCACTGAGGGTCTTGTTTTCTTGTCATATTTAGCAAGACTGTGCAGGGATTCTCAGGGCCCATGAGCAGATTGCCTCTCCTGACAAAAGCCCTAGATCCTTGCCCTTACAGAGCTTACACTCTGAGGTTAGGATTCTTACTGGTTTAAGGGATTTCATCTGAGGCTGTTTTACTCCTGAACTACTGTCAGCATTACCTTGAAACTGGCACTGGTCTCTTCCTCATTTTCAGTTTTTACACTCCCTTTTGCTCCATGGTCTGTGGTTATTTACATCTAAAGTCTCATCCATTTGTCAGATTTTGCCTATACCTATAACCCAGGAACCACAGCTGTCATCAAGACTGGATTGAGTTCCTAAAGCTATTTTCCCAGGCAATTTCCTCAAAGCTTCACTACCCATTCAAAGTATCTCTTTTGCCTAAAGCAATTGTCCCTTCTGGCCTGAAGACCAGGTCAGTCAGGGTTTTGCCCAGGCCATTGTTTAACAGTCCTGAGCTGGGTCTCAAGATTGTGGGCCTCTGTATCTGGTATGTCCAGCTAGCTGTTACATATCTGTGGTGGGAGAGGGCTGCCTGTGCTTTGCCCCTTCTTCCTATCCTTAGGTCTGGTTCTTCATAGCATGATTGTGCATTGAAATTTTGTTTTGAATAACGACCAGTATTAGAAAGAGAAGGGTTTGTTTGTGTTATAGTAGCTTTGCTCTGGAGAACCTAGAGAATCTGAAACATTCAAGTCTACTTTCTGTTTCTTTTTTAAGATTTTATTTAATTATTTATTTAGAAAAAGAGAGTGTGAGTGGGGGGAGGGGCAGAAGGAGAGAGAGAATCTCAAGCAGACTCCATGCTGAGTGCAGAGCCTGACACAGGACTCGATCTCACAACCCTGAGATCATGACCTGAGCCGAAATCAAGAGTTGGATGCTTAACCAACAGAGCCACCCAGGCATCCCCTAAGTCAACTTTCATAAAGGACTGTAAAGAACCATAAATTCATCTTTGGTGTCCCAAGATAGAACCAGTGTTATGGGGCGGTAGCAACAATGCTGAGAAATAGAAAAGAAAGGTGGTTTCTTAGAAGAAAGGGTAACTTGATGATGCCCGTAGAAGGTTTATTGTGTATCCTCAAAAGAGATGATATGATATAAAAGTAAAGAAATATTTTGCACTATCCTGTAAAGTCCAGTTATGTTTATTTTGGCACAAAGCCCTTCATCTGAATGCTCTTCCAAATAGTTTTGGGCACAGTAGTCAGTTTACCCATCAGTACACCATGGTCCTGGTGGTGACAAATATGGTTAAGGAGAAAACAGAAGTGTAAGAGATTATGGCTGTATGGGTAGGCCTGTGTTGTATTTCTAGATCAGCAACAGTTAATGTATATGTATGACTATGTACGTGAATGGGTCTGTATATAATACATCGTTTAAAGGTGGGTGTGTATTGTAAGTATATCTATATATACACATACACATATGTTTTACTGAACTAACTAGCTCGTAGTATGTTAAGTCTAAGATATTATCATGGTTTTAGAAGACTGAAGTAGTCGTCTCCTTACCAGTTTCATTATGTCTTATAGAGATACGTGTTCTGCATAGGAAAGAAAAAAATGTTGTATAGGTGAGGGAATTTGTATGAAAAAGATACAGGATGTTTGAAAGAGACTTAAAATCTGTGACTAAATGAGAGAAGGAAATGATGTTTTGAATACAATGCCCTTGCCAGGATATATTAGGGAAAATTTATGTCATTGGCTAGCCAAAGAAAAAGGCATTTGGATGCTACTGACAGTTGATAAAATACGTATGTGGAAATGAATTTCAGCGTGGGGTGAAGGGGGAAGGGAAAGAGAAAACTGAAAGAGAACAGACTACAGAGAGAGAACACCAATACAAAAAATAAAATGTTTAGCCATATGTAATGATTTTAAATATCATCATGTTAGATTCTCAGTGATGTATCTGTGCTGACATGGGATCTAGGATTTCCAAGCAAGTGCTCTATTCACTTGGGATTAAAATCATTACCCCAGACTTGTGCCAAGAGCATCCCTCTGTCGTGGCAGCTCAGCTGTTAGTACAGTGGAGTATATGAGTGTAAGTTGTTCAGGCAGAAGTCCTTCTGGTTTCAGACTAAAATGAGAAAGTCATGCCACCCCCATGAAGATGATGTTGTATTCAGAGCTGCAAATATTGGCTTAGGATGGTTTCAACACAGAGTTGCAAGCAAAGAACCTAAGTGCTATTATGAGTTAACTAAATTAAGGAAATCTACAAATGTTTCATAAAATTGCAGGATGGGAATACATTTTTTTGTATTGCCCTCCACAGATGCCTAGTTTCTTAAGAAATTGCCCTTCCTTTTGGAAAATGAGACACATTTGGATTCATTCAAGCCATTGCTTTGCCTGCTGGCTGCAGCTGAGTGCTCAGCTGCAGGGATATGGCTGTGACTGTATCTTGCCACGAAGTAGGCTTTGGACCATTGCTAGGAAGAACTCCCTCCCGGAAACCAGAGAAATTTGAGAGGGATCTAAGAACTATGAGTCATCTTTGGCACATACCGAAGAGTGCTGCTAAAAATTGGGCTCTGGAAGCCAAGAAATGAAGGAGATTAAGTGAGAGTCTCTTTCGTCCAGCATTAGGGATTATTTGAATAACATACACTGAGCTCAAGTGAGCTTTTGATATATACTTGATTGATGAACTCATTGATTAAATCTTCTCTAAGTATTTCCTATCCCTTATGAATTGTGGAGGCTAAAACCGGATTTGGTGTGTTGATGTCATTATCATATATGTATTCCAACACTGAGCAAACAAGTAACTTTTGTTGGTAAAACATAAAACTTTTTCTAGGTGGTGGGAATAAAAAGAAATATCAGAAATGACCCTGTTATTAAGGGCTTATACCTTGGGAGACAAGACATATCTGTAAAAAGAGAAATAATAATGCAAGATTGCCCCAGCTTTGTTCTGAACATATTTGTTTCCTCTCTCTCCAGAAACTTCAGAGGCAAAGATTTACTCCTTTGAACTGGTTTCTCGTTTCCTTTGTTCCTCTTCAATCATCCTTTCACCATCAACCTGAGGAGCTGGAAAATTTAGATCATTTATAAGTTCTCATCATAACTTAATTTGAGAAACACTGTGTAGGCAGTAATTGAGGAAGAGGAGTAAATGTGGCAGTAAGTGTGGGGGGTGGTAGTTGCTGGGCCTCTTACAGAAGGAGCAGGGCTCAGATATCTCGGGAAGGGGGAAGAGCTCAAGCAGCGCATGTTTGAAGAATAAATGAGTAGATATGTTTTGCTGAAATAGGTAGGATAATGTACTCTGGGAAAGAAAGAGAATGTTGGAGAGATGGGGCAGTAGGCAAATTGTCAAAGATCCTTTTTTAAAAAAGATTTTATTTATTTATTTGAGAGAGAGAGAGAGCACGAGCTGGGGAGTGGGCAAAGAGAGAGGGAGAAGCAGACTCCTCACTGAGCAGGGAGCCCAATGTGGGGCTCGATCCTAGGACCCTGAGATCATGACCTGAGCCACCCAGGCACTCCTGTGAAAAATCTTTAATAGGGACTTATTTAACTTGTAAGCAAGGAAAAGTCAATGCAAGTTGATATAAGTGTGTAATATATTCAAAGCAGGTTTTAAGAATTCTGCATTGATATGTAAGATGGAGTAAAGACGTGAGGAGCTAAGAGGTAGACAGACTACCCTAACAAGAGCTAGAAATGAATTAAATAATCATATTATTCAACTTCCTCCTTTTCTGATAAGGTGAGTGTGTGTGTGTGTGTGTGTGTGTGTGTGTGTGTGTGTGTGTGTGTGTTAGGGTGGAGGCTGAGAACATTTGGAACACAGGTTTTCTCCGGTCACAAGCTAATCAATAATAGCAGAGACAGACTGGGACTTAGGTATCCTCACTCACAACTTAGGACTATTTCCCCTATATCACGATTAGGAATCTACTGCAATATCCAGAGCTAACAAATGAAGGCCTGAACTAGATACTGCCATTTGAAATTGAGATGAAAAAGACATTTGAGAGGAAGTGTAAAGTAAGAACTAATGAAGGCGTGATTGGTGATTGGATAACATACTCGTTTCTTATTGCTGCTCTAACAAATTACCACAAACTTGATGGTTGGCCTAGAGCAACACAAATTTATTATCTCACCATTCTGAAAGGTCAGAGGTCCAAAATGGGTTCCACTGGGCTAAAATCAAGGTGTTGGCAGGGTTGCATTCCTCCTGGAGGCTCTGGGGGGGGGGAGGGTCTGTTTCCTTGTCTTTTCTAGCTTCTAGAGGTTGCCTGCCTCTCTTGACTTGTGGCTCGACTTCCATCTTTAAAGCCAGACCTGGCCTGTTGAGTCTCTCAGAAGCCAAGTCACTCTAACACTGACTCTTCTGTCTCCCTCGTCACCACTTAAAGGATCCTTGTGATTACATTTGGGCTCACCCATACAAACAGGACGATTTCCTTATATTAAGGTCACTGATTAGCAACCTTAATTCCATTTGCAATCTTAATTTCCCCTTGCTATGTAACATAACAGAGTCAAGTTTCCAGGGATTAGGACATGGACATCTTTTTGGAAGAGGGGTGTGTCATTATTCTGCATACTATGTGTAGATTATATAGAGGTAAAATAAATCAAGGATAACTCCAAGGTTTTGAACCTGGAAAAAAGTAAAGAAAATGATACCAATGTCAGAAATAAGGCAGTTGAGAGGGGAAACTGACATGTGGGCAAATCATCTTGAGAAATGTTGAGTTTTAAATAATGCTATATTCAGATGAAATTTCCTAGCAGGCTTTATTGAGAATTTTTATCAATAATAGAAAAGTTGTGGGGTGCCTGGGTGGCTCAGTCGGTTAAGCGGCTGCCTTCGGCTCAGGTCATGATCCCGGGGTCCTGGGATCGAGCCCCACATCAGGCTCTCTGCTCTGTAGGAGGCCTGCTTCTCCCTCTCCCACTCCCCCTGCTTGTGTTCCCTCTCTCGCTGCCTTTCTCTCTCTGTCAAATAAATAAATAAAAATCTTTAGAAAAATAATAATAATAGAAAAGTTGCTGTTTGACTACTGCTATTTACTACTATGGCAAGACCTTTTCCATGTTCTTAATTTTTTAATTTTTATGTTTCAGTATATTCAATAATTTTTGCAGTAATATTTCAATATAAAGTATATACGGATATTTGTTATATACCATAAAAAGTCATATTATGATTAATGTGTCTTACTATTCCAGAATTTAGTTACTTTGCTTTTAAAATAATTTTCCCATGCATGGTTTTATATTATATATGAAAAACTGAAAACAAGGCTCTAATGTATTTCTCATAGATCCAGTGTATTAATAGAGTTCTATGCATCTTCAGTTGAAAATCCTTTGCCATAGTAGATACAATATTCAAAGTCCAGAGGCAGTTGGCCATGATTCAAAACATGTTCAGATAGTTGCACATATCACTGACAGGTACCACTGTGAATTATTCCAAACAACATTCCAGAATCAATGCCAACATTTTATCATTTTGAGAAATTTATTTCCCCAAATATTTTGCCTACAAGTTTATTATATGATTGGTCAAAGCAATGCTGGTAGGGTATGAGAAAAAATAGCAAGACAGCAAGATTTATATGCAATTAAAATGGCATTGTATTAACACAAGAAAAGACAAATAGACCAAGGGGAAAGAATCAATAATCCAGAAATAGACAAAAATCTATAGAGGGAACTTGGTGTATAACAGTTATTAATAAGTAAGAAAAGGGTTCTAGGATAAGTGGCCTTTAAAGAAAAGAAGAAAAATACCTTTCTGTTTCACACAATACAAAAAATAAATTTCAGGAGGATTAAGATTCATATATGACAGGTGAAATCTTAAAATATGTAGAAGAAAATATAGCACAGTACATGCATGTCACTAAAAACACCAGCTATAAGGAAGCGGATTGTTACATTTAATGACATAAAAATTTAAAAACTGCATTTGACAGAGATGTTATTTAAAAACTTAAAATGCAAACCAACAGTAAGATGTTTAAAATAGAGCTAACTAACAAAGGATTACAATCCAGAATACATGAAGAGTCCCTGCAAGTCAGGAAGAATAGGACAAATAACCCAAGAAGAAAATAAGCAACGGATAGGGATAAAATATAGAAACATCCAAAAGGTAATAAAGACACAGATGTTCAATCACACCCAAATTTAAGAAAAAAATTGAAATACAATAATATATATATGTAGTTTTTAAAGACTTATTTATTTGAGAGAGAAAGAGAGAGAGCGAGCACATGCACGTGCGAGCCAGCAGTGGGGAGGGGCAGAGGGAGAGAATCTCCAGCAGACTCCGCACTGAGCTCAGTGCCTGATGCAGCGCTCGATTTCACAACCCCATGAACACGACCTGAGCTGAAACCAAGAGTAGTATGCTCAATGCACTCAGCCACCCAGGTGCCCCAAAATACAATAATATACTATTTTACCACCATCACACTGGCAAAAATTTGAAATGATTCATAATTCCAAGTGATGGCCAAGGTGGGAGGAATTCATATTCTCAAATTCTGTCAGCAAGGATGAAAATTGATACAAATGCTTTGGAAATTAGCCCAGACTATACTTAAAGCGATCATAACCTCTAACCCAGAGACTTGCACCATTAAATATATACTTTTTTTAAAAGATTTTATTTATTTGAGAGAGAGAGAGCACAAGCTGGGGAGTGGGCAAAGAGAGAGGGAGAAGCAGACTCCTCACTGAGCAGGGAACCCGATGTGGGACTCAATCCCAGGATCCTGGGTACACGGTTTCATTTTGCAGTGATGAAGGCAAACGCTTAATGACTGAGCCACCCAAGCGCCCCATATATATACTTCTTGATAAACATTTATAAACATGCCCATTAGAAGCATGTTGAAAGAATGTTTGTTCCAGTATTTTTTATAGTAGTAAAAGTTTGGAAACAACTTAAATTTTTATCGTTGGAACAATGGATAAATTAATTGTGCAATTTTTTTTCAAAGATTTTATTTATTTACCTGAGAGAGAGAGAATGAGAGATAGAGAGCACAAGAGGGAAGAGGGTCAGAGGGAGAAGCAGACTCCCCGCCCAGCAGGGAGCCCGATGTGGGACTCGATCCCAGGACTCCAGGATCATGACCCGAGCCAAAGGCAGTCGCCCAACCAACTGAGCCACCCAGGCGCCCTAATTGTGCTATTTTAACACAGTGGAAGACTATACAGAATTTAAATGGATGAATTGTCTACATATGTATATATGGATACAGTTTTACATTTTAAACACCATGCTATGTGTAAAAAAGCAGGCTTTGAAAGCTATTTTTATTATATCATGCATGTAAAATGTCCAAAACATTCAAAACAGATATTTAATTTATGGATATACACATAAGTAGAAAAGGATCAAATATGCATGGGAATGATGCACACCAACGTTATGACAGTGGCTATTTCTCGGCAAGGTGGCAAATGTGAAGTCCAGAGATTTCAACTTATTTTGTAGCCTTTTGTTTCTTAAAAAAAATTTGGCACAGGGACGCCTGGGTGGCTCAATCAGTTAAGCGTCTGCCTTCATCACTCCAAAATGAAACCGTCTACCCAGGATCCTGGGATTGAGTCCCACATCGGGCTCCTTGCTTAGCAGGAAGCCTGCTTCTCCCTCTGCCTGCTGTTCTCCCTGCTTGTGCTCTCTCTCTCTGACAAATAAATAAATAAAACATTTTTAAAAAATTTAGTGCAAAAATATCCAAACAACGTATTTTGAAATCTTGAAGGTATGTTTGTGGGTCTACTACATGTTATGTATAATATGCAGGGCTTTTTTCATTCTATATATTTTCTAACAGTTTTACTAAAATATAATTTGCATACCATATATATTCATCGATTGAAATTATACAATTCAATGATTTTTTAGTATATTCACAGAGTTGCATAACTATAACTATAATCAATTCTAGAAAGTTTTCATCACTCCAAAATGAAACTGTGTACCCATTAGCTGTCATTAGCTGTCATTCCACCCTTCCTCCCAACCCCCCATTGCCCAAGGCAAGCATTAATCTCCATCTTGTCTCTGTAGATAATTTGCCTATTCTGTACGTTTCACATAAGTGGAATTACACAATATGTGTTCTTTTGTGGTTAGTTTCTTTCACTTAGCATCATGTTTCCAAGGTTCATCTGTGTTGTAGCATGGATCAGTACTGCATATCTTTTTACGGCCAAATACTATTCTATTGTTTGGGCTTATCATAATTTTTTTATTCATTCATCAGTTGTGGATGTTTGTAATGTTTCCACTTTTTGACCACTGTGAGTAATGCTGCTCTGAGCGTCTGTGTACAAGTTCTTCTTTGGACATATGTTCATATTATCTGGAAAGGGTGGCTGGGTCATCTGTTAACTCTGGATGCCACATTTTGAGGACCTGCCAAACTGTTTTCCAGAGCAGCTGCATCATTGTGCATTCTCACAAGTGATGGGCGAGGATTCCGATTTCTTCACATCCTCCCCAACATTTGCTATCATCTTTAGTTTTGAATATAGCCATTCTATAGAGTGTGAAGTGTAAGCTCACTGTGATTCCAATTTGCGTTTCTCTAATGGCTAATGATATTGAGCATCTTTTCATGTGTTTATCATTTCTCTGCCTTTTTGAATGTATGAAATATTTTATAACTAAAAAAAATTGACGACAATCCTTGCAAATTAAATCTTGATAGGGAAGCTGATGGCCTTTGAAGGCTGTTAACATTGATTTGGGTGAGTGTTGAAAAAAGAATAATGTTTTAAGTATTTTTTCAGATACATATTTGGGACAAAGCTGCACAGAACATAAAGCAAGAGCAATATTCAACCAGTGGTAGAGAGAAAAGCTGTTAGTTGAGTGTTAATGTAATTTTGTAAAAAGTATAAAACCTCCATTTCACAATTAGAAGAAAAGGGTGTAAAAGAGTGCCAACATGATTAATGAATCATTATCTGTATCCATTTTTATGCCATAAAATACTAACAAAATAAATTGGAACACAGTGAGACAGAGAGGCTAGTGGGTGCTCTCCCTTGATAATTTAAAATAGAGGTATCATAACATCTGGGACAGAAACTTCTAGTGAAAACAGTATGTTCGGTAAAAATATATTAAGTTAAAAAGCAGATTTTGATCTCTGTTACAGACTGTTGTAATTCACATTCATTTAAAAGTTTGATGAAATTTGATTATTAGGTCAAGGATCAGAGCAATACATTCTTCTATTCCATGAATAGGATGACAGTGCCAGAAAAATGACAGGATGTGAAAAACTTATTTACAAGGAGCTGTGAAATCATATTTGGTATGGATTGGGAGAATTAATCAAATCTTTGTTTCCTGAAGTACTCTCATTCATTTCAAATACTGTGCCTTGTTTAAGGGGAAAGTACATCTTTCTTCTCCTTCTCCTCCTCCTCCTTCCCCTCCTCCTCCTCCTCCTCCTCCTCCTTCTTCTTCTTCTTCATGAGAAAGGAGCATTAGAAAGTGTTCATCGTGAGAAAATCTACTTAGCGAGCACATAAAAAGAAAGACCTCCTTTGGCAGCCATATTGGAAAGAAGAAGTATTATATCTATATTTTAAACTTTTGGGCATGTTCTAAGATTCATCAATTTAATTCATACAATACATGGAAAAATCAGTAATAACTTCAGTGAACTTAACTAAGGAAGGAAAAGAAAATAGTGTTAACGTTTTCTTCTTAAGTCCTTTTCTGCTCTGCTCGCTAATTTCAATCTTGGTCAAACTTATTTGTACATTAAAGGAAGAACCAGGGGCGCCTGGGTGGCTCAGTCGTTAAGCGTCTGCCTTCGGTTCGGGTCATGGTCCCAGGGTCCTGGGATCGAGCCCCGCATCGGGCTCCCTGCTCGGCAGGAAGCCTGCTTCTCCCTCTCCCACTCCCTCTGCTTGTGTTCCTTCTCTCGCTGTGTCTCTCTCTGTCAAATAAATAAAATCTTTAAAAAAAAAAAAATAAAGGAAGAACCAGCCTCCAGCTCACATGACTTTCAAAGAAGAAAGGGCACATGCCAATGTCCTAGGATTAGAGCAGTGACTATACAGGACAAAGAGGATTACTGGCCGTTCATTCACTCAACAAATATGACTGCATCCTACCTCTGGAGGCGGGTCACTCCAGGAGCACATGGTGTAAAAAGGAAGCAGGTAAGTAAACATCCTAACAGTTCAGGGTGATGAAATATAAGGCTCTGTAGGGTTCTAAGAAGGAATAAAGGAAGCTAGGTACCTAAGCTGAATTCTAGTCAGGAAAGCCTTCTTAGAAAAGACAACTCTTGGGGGGGTGGGGGGGGTGGGTTAGCCCGGTGATGGGTATTAAGGAGGGCACGTTCTGCGTGGAGCCCTGGGTGTTATACGCACACAATGAATCATGGAACACTACATCCAAAACTAGTGATGTAATGTATGGTGATTAACATAACATAATAAAAAAATTTAAAAAAAGACAACTCTTGAGCTGCACCCCGAAGATTGAGTTTCAGAGACACAACCAGGTGAAGGATTTGGGAAAGTGAATTACACACAGAGACAGTATCATGTGTCCTGAGGTAAAAGAGAGAAGACCACATCTGGAGAAACGCTCTTAATACAATACATTTGAGTTTGAGGGCCTGTTGTGTGGTGGCAGAAGGCTGGTAGGATGGGACATTAGCGATAGGGCTGGTCATGATTTGCCTTGTTTCTGCCATGCTAAGGAACTTGAGATTCCTTTTGAAGAGAGCAGGGAGGTACTAAAGGTCTTAAAGCAAGAGCATTAATATGATTAATGTGATTTAGAGGTCTCGGCCTTAACAGCTTATGGGTAAAAATAAGATCATACTTACTTTCAGTGATCAAATTATGCTGCTCATAATGACAAATGTTCGGATGCTGTTGTCCGGTTGGCAGCTGCTATTCTTGGTACACACTGCCGTTTATTTCCTAAACCCAGCTTTCTCTATTTTGTAACCACAGGGCTGCTCCTGGTGCCTCGGACCTTCATGAAATATCCAGCTTGCTGGGCACAGCTTCCTTCTGTTCAGTGCTTCTGCAACTCTTAGGAATTATGCACAACTTCCATACACAAATCCCTCTTTTTGTCCCCCTCATCTGATCAGGCAGATCCCTTGATGAAATCTATGTGCCAGGGGCAGCTCATCAATGTCCACCAAAGCCATTTCACATATTTCCTTTATTGGGAGACAAAAATTATCTGCTTTCTAGTTTAAGAAATAGGAAACTTCTCTCCCGTCTCAAGCCATCACCTTCTGTCTGATTCTCAGATATGCACATGGGATTTACTTAGTGGATAGACGATTGATATGGCAAACATATATCCCCTTTAGAGAAAACACCATTCTCAACTCATGATCTCATGATCCCAAGACCATGATCACAAAATGTAGTCTAATCCAACTACTACAATTAAAAGGAAGTTTGGTTCTCATGTGATACCTCATTTCTCCCCACTAAGGGACTAGAGAAACATGGTCAAACGTGGGTAAGAAATTCTCTCTGTTTTAGTGCAGTAGATAAGAGCTTGGCTTTCAAGTCAGATTTTAAGGCCTGACTCTGTTACTACACTAGGTGACTTTGATAGTTTAAGTCTTGTAACCCCTGTAAGACAGAGGTTCTTCATCTGTAAAATGGCATAAATAGTAATATCTATATCGAAGATGGTTGTGAGGATAAAATGAGATAAGATATACAAAGTTCTAGATAGTGCCTGGCAGGTAATAAGCAATAAATAGTAGAGATTATTATTTTGATATATAATTCTTCTTTATAATTATTCCTTTCCTCCTGATATGTTTCACATTGTTCTTCTTATTTTCCTAATATCAAAGTGTTTATTCTATAATAAACAATTTTCCATCCTTTCTGCCTCTACAATTGTTTGGAATATCAATTATTTTCATTTGCTTTTTTTCTAATCATGTCTGCTTCTAAATTCTGACTTTGTTACATGGAAAAGCATCTGATACTACTTATTAAAATCTGACAGACTGAATTTTTTTGTTGTGACTGGATTTCAAAGTGTCACTTCTTCTGGATATTTGATTTTTATGCCTTTTCTCTCCTACAGTAGAATGTGGTTCTTACTCCCTCAACATAATTTCAGGAATTAGTAAGCATTCCACATTTAGTGCAGTTTATCTTTACATTTTTCTTTCATTCATACTACACACAATTTACTGGATAGATTTTGTGGAGGGTCCTGCAACTAGATGCTGCTGGTAAAAAGCCATGGTTTCTACCCTTAAAGGACTCGTGCTTTTCTACAGAAGACGGACAGGCAAAAGATAATGGAAATACAATATTGTAAATGTAATAATAGGAGTTAGGTGTGGTTTAGGCAAAATTGGTAATATAATGCATTTAATAATAAACCACCTGCAGCAGAGAAGGAGGGGTGAGGGAAAGCTTCAAAGAGAAGGCCATGTGTACACTAGATCTTGGCAAATAGAGACACTATACCTATGAAGAGAGGGAAGGCATTCTACTTAGGAGGTTGTGTGTGTGCGCATGTGCACACAAAGGCATGGAGGCATGAAACAACATGATGGCTCTTTCAGGAAACTGAATAGTTTGGGAAATCAGTGCAGGAAGAAGTTAATAGAGAAGAAGACAAGGGCCATATCATGGAGGTTTTATTGTATTTGATAACAGAGACTGGACTGTACTCTGTAAGCAACGAAGGTAGATATTTTAAGTCACATGTTCTTATTTGTATCTTGGGGGCAGTCAGTCTGGCAGCAGTTTGTAGGATGGCCTGGAGTACTGGAAGTACTTTGCCCTATAAGGAGACCTTTGTAATAACCTAGGAAAGAAATGAGGGCCTGAAATATGTTAGTAGTAATGATGATGAAAAGGATCTGGAAAAGTTGAGTGTGTTTTAAGAAGAAATTGACCTAAGAACCCATTGAGCTAATGGATGTGGGTGAAGGGGAGAAACTCAATTATTTAGGGAGAGGGATGATGATTCTAATTTGGGACTGATGAGTTGAGATTCCTGTAAAATGTACAGTTAGAAATGTTGGCTTATAGGTGTGGAATTCAGTAGAGAAATTTGGGCTAGAGATATAAATATTGGGAGCTATGATCAGGAACTGTAGAATTATAATGGAAGAGGACCCGGAGCAACAGTCTGAAGATACCAACACTCTTCAGGTAGAAAGAGGACACAAGACTGTCAGAAACTGAGAGAAGCAATAGAGCCGGGGCCAGGGTGGGGGAGGGTGGGGGGTGGGAGCAGCTATCATCAAAATGTTCAAGGAGGAAGTTGGTGTTCTGACAGACAGTACTAGAAACTCTGAATAGCTTATCCTTGGAAGGAAAGACACTACCAGTGCAAATGCATACTTGTTTTTTTTTTTTTTTTGGTCTCTCATTTTATTGCTTTGACTGCTCATGCCTAACATTGCACATTGTTGTTGAAGAATAACTGACAGGCAATATTAATGATGCTTATAAAACTAGAGAACATAGAGTTTTCTCACAAATTAAAAAAAAGCCATTCTCTTCAGCAGCAAAATAATAAATAAAAGAAAAACCTGTAAGACTTGTCATTTAGTGTATCATGAAATCTTTCAATTTCTATAAAATCCAACTATATCATCCTCATAAAAATAAAAAGTTAATTGAAAACTACCTCCGTGTGCCTTCTATTGAGTTAATACTATTCTCCCACCCTAAAATAATAATTTTCATTTATTTATCATCAGAAGTTATCTGCAATGTTCCACATAACTCCATATAGATAAACTTCCCATTCTAGTTCACTTTCTTTTTTTTTTTAAAGATTTTTTTTTATTTATTTATTTGAGAGAGACTGAGAGATAGAGAGCACGAGAGGGAAGAGGGTCAGAGGGAGAAGCAGACTCCCTGCTGAGCAGGGAGCCCAATGTGGGACTCGATCCTGGGACTCCAGGGTCATGACCTGAGCCGAAGGCAGTCGCTTAACCAACTGAGCCACCCAGGCGCCCTCTAGTTCACTTTCTTATAACTACATACCAAAATACAATTTTAGAATATTTAAGATTCCATAATTAGAATATTGCTTTTTAAAAGAAAAGACATCTTATCCAAATAAGAATTATTTAATTAAAATAATTATTTAATTAAAAAGAATTATTTAAAACAAAGAAGTATAAGCAAGGAACATTTTTTTTAGTCATGATTACCATATTAAATATTGCTTCATGGTGAAAATTCGGCCAATCTTCTGAGTAGAGTAGAAAAGTATCGGTTGGATATTAAAGTTGAGTCCTGATTCTGTTGCTAATATTTTTAATAATCTTGAAAAAAATTAATTCACATAGGTAGGCTTTGGTTTTGTTGTCTAAAAAGTGTGATAAATATAACTTTCCCAGTATATGTTGTAAGGGTAAAGGTGATACCACAAAAAAAAAGACTTAGAAAAAAATTGGAGTTCTATAATTAGAAATTGTTATTAATCTCAGTTCTAAATGAGCTAATATTTCCAAATACCTCACAAAGAAAATAATCAAGTTATGACTCTGTAATACTCAAAACCCAAAGTAATTATCTAAAATAATACCTAGCATTAGCATAATTTATAAAATACAAAGTACATGATTTAATTTTAAATTAAATCAGAAAATATTGCTGTTTCCAGTTAAAACTTTAATAGAGAATATTTTTAATGCCAAAAATTATGGTAGTTTGTATCCTTAAACTCTGCTATATTTTCATTGTGGTTTTTATTTACAAAACTGGTAATCTTCAAGCTTTGACTGTACTATATTATAAAAAATAGAGAATTTCCATAAGAATGAACCTTGAAAATAGAACCAGATTCTCCTTCTAGTCTATGGTAATTAAAGATAGCCACTTTTTTCTTCTCTTTGTTTTTTTTGGGGGGGAGTGAAGGGACACTCCTCTCATTAAAAAGAGGAATTTATGTTTGCTTGCTTTAAATCTGGGTCGGCTTTGTGTGACTAATAGAATACAGCAGAAGTGATAATGTGATAGTTTCTGAACCTAAGCTTTAAGATACTGATAGTTCAACTTTTTTTTTGAAATATTAACTTCTGGAATCCATTTGCTATTCAATGAGGAAGCCCAAGCAGTCCTGTGGTGTGGCTCACACAGAGAAGCTCACGTGTAGAGGACCCAATGCCCCCAGCCAATAGCCCCAGCTGAGTTTGAGCTAAGCAAGGGCAACTAGCTAGCTGTGTAAGTGAACCATCATAGAAGTACATTCCACCCCCGTTAAACTGCCTCAGCTGATGCTGGCATGAACAAAACATGCCATTCTGACAAAGACCTGCCCAAATTGTTAACTCATGAGCAAAATAAATGATTCTTTTGTTTTAAGTTACTAAGTTTTGGGTGGCTTGTTATGCAGTAATAGATGATTGGAATATAGTCTTGAAAATATCACAGTGTAAGTGAAGAAGAATCCTTAAATGAAATACTTATATTGAAGCTTCAAAGTTACATGACGTTAAAACAAAGTTTTGTTTTTTGTTTTTTTTATGGCTGAAATGTTCTGTCATTCTACACACAGATGATAGCAGGGTTGCCACTTCCATGTTTGGTGTTTGGATTGAGTGATGTGGGAAGTTGGAACTCTGGGTAAATATAAGAAGTATAAGAAACTAGCACAATAAATTCAAACCGAGTACTATTCTGACAGAAACAATGTTTTCAAATATGCTAGCAATGCACATTTCTCTGACTTTCCTGTAATGTCTTCACATGGACCAGTTTTTAATGCCTAGTTGCTAGTATGAACCCCCTCAGCAAAATGTTCAGGTCACAGGTTGGACCAAGTGACAGAGGAATTAAGTAAAACTTTACCTAAATCACTATTTCCATCTGTACAATACTTATTGTTTCCTGCTACTAAAATAAAACTAATGTGGGACTAGACTGTGGCCATGGTTGACAAATAGAAAAGTAGTGTAATAATTCTATTAAGAGCAGTAAGTATAGGGCGCCTGGGTGGCTCAGATGGTTAAGCGTCTGCCTTCGGCTCAGGTCATGGTCCCAGGGTCCTGGGATCGAGTCCCGCATTGGGCTCCCTGCTCCTTGGGAGCCTGTTTTCTCCCTCTGCTTCTCTCTCTCTCTCCCTCTCTCTTTCATGAATAAATAAATAAAATCTTTAAAAAAAAAAAGAGCAGTAATTATAAATTCTATTATCAGTGCAAATGTACTGCTTATTTAAACGTGGTCTTGGGAGATAGCAAGGAGGCAGTTCATGGGGGGTTATTACATCATGGCAATCCTGTTGTCCTTCATCATTGATTGCTCTAGGGGTGGTGGGCATGTGAACCAAGTCAGGCCAAAAAGATATGGGGAAGGTTAGCAGGGCCACTTGGAAAAGATTTCCTCCCCTGTAACAGAAAGTCCCTTAAGGAGGATACCTCCTTTCTTATTGCTTTTGCAACTTTTGGGGGACTGCACAATGCTGGAGAAGATCCTCCAACCATTGTTCCATCACATAATTGGCAGAGAGGAAAGGTGGGAAGAACCTGGGTCTTCCATGCTACTGAGACTCTTGCCCTATTTTCAAATTGCCTACCTCCAGACTTTATTTTTGAGTGAAATAATGAAATGCCTCACTATTGTTTAAGTGAATTGTAATATGATATTTTACTCCATACAGCAAAAAGCAATCCTAATTCAATAATGCTGTGAACTGTCTATATAGTACCTGAAAAATAACATGTGTTTAAAAACTCTGGTTATTGCTCCTGTAAGTAAAATATTAGGTACAATATAAAGGTGATTTTTGACATAAATGTCAAAATCACCATTGATTCTCACTAGGTACTCATAATCTTTCCTCCTTCTGAAATGTTAAATTATTTTGTCCTTTTTTTTTTTGCAATAATCACATATGCCTTAAATTTGAATCATTTGTGTGCATGGCTTATATTGTCTACTGGATTGTAATCTCTTTTGTACCATTGATAGCCTTATATTCAGTAGATACTCAAAAGCTATTTGTGTTGAATGAATTAATAATTAAGTCAATGTATTTGAATTATATAAGTTGAAAAGCAGGCATCTTAATTTCCAAGGAGAACTGTACCTTTGAGGTGTGTGTGTATGCAATTTAACAAAATAACACAATAATTACTGGGACACGTGGGTGGCTCAGTCAGTTAAGCGTCTGCCTTTGGCTCAGGTCATGATCCCAGGGTCCTGGGATCGAGTCCCGTGTCGGGCTCCCTGCTCAGCGGGGAGTCTGCTTCTCCCTCTCCCTCTGCCTGCCTCTCTGCCTACTTGTGCTCTCTATCTCTCTGTCAAATAAATAAATAAAATCTTTAAAAAAAATAACACAATAATTACTAAACTTCCTGGTGGTTTATTTCTGTTTTCACTTTTGCACCCTATCATTGAGTGTAATTTGAATCCTGACTTCAAGATGCAAATTACATAAGAAAATTTAAAGCCATTTGTGTGTCTCAACTAAGATTCCTCTCAGGAAATAGAGGATAGGGCAACTTAGTTTCCCAAAGTTTTACGGGAGTTGGAAACCAGGTTCCTGCAAAAGTGTTGCCCTGAACTTTTATTCAGCTCAATTTAAGTTCATTTCTTTTTTAAAAATTTATTTATCTGAGAGAGAGAGAGAGAGTGAACATGTGCTCCTGAGCACAAGCAAGGGGAGGGGCAGAGGAAGAGGGAGAAGCAGACTCCCTGCCGAGCAGGGAGCCTTGTGCAATGCGGGGCTCGATTCCATGACCCTGAGACCATGACCTGAGCTGAAGGCAGATACTTAACCGACTGAGCCACCCAGGTGCCCCAAGCTCTTTTCCTTCCTTCCTTCCTTCCTTCCTTCCTTCCTTCCTTCCTTCCTTCCTTCCTTCCTTCCTCCCTCCCTCCCTCCCTCCCTCCCTCTCTCTCTCTCTCTCTTTCTTTCTTTTTCTTTCTTTCTTTTCTTTCTTTCTTCCTTCCTTCCTTCCTTTCTTTCTTTTTTTCTTTTTTGAAGATTTTATTTATTTGAGAGTGAGAGAGAAAGAGAGTAAGGGGAGTGGGAGAGGAAGAGGGAATCTCCCTGCTGAGCAGGGAGCCCAACGAGGGGCTCCATCCCAGGACCCTGGGATCATGACCTGAGCCAAAGGCAGATGCTTAATCCATTGAGCCACCCAGGCGCTCCCCGCCCACGGCCCAACCACCAAATTCATTTCTTTTGATTACAACGACTGCAGTAACATTTTGGCCATAAAATTATGACCAGATAATTCTAGACACTTCTAGCTTTCCATGTTAGGGAGGAATTGTTACCTAATAAGCAAGTTTTCAATCTCCAAATTGCAAGTATTATGAACCAATGAGATACCACATTTGGTGAAGCGTAATCGGACGTTAGTATGGCTGAAGATAGCTGGGGAAACAGATCAAGGCACATAGGCTCACAGTGAGGGAGGGAGTGTCCACAGCAGAAGCTTTTCGGAGTTGGTTGAGATGGATAAATCAAAAGGTTTGGGCACCAAAATTTAGGTCTTGAGGGGAAAGAAAAGAATTGAAGATTGACTACTCTATTATTAAAGTTTTCCTTAAGATCAGCCACAGTAAAGAGAAATGGGAAAGAAAGGATTTTGTCTAGGTCATGTTTATCTTTTATGTTATCCAAAGAGACTATCTTTGGAGTTTAATAATTTGCAACTTTCTACCTGTGTGAATATGGAGAAATTACTTCCCTCCCTTTCTGAGTTTCTGTTTCCTTGATTGTAAAATGGGGATAATAAGACTTCTTTCACAGAATTTTGAGAAGATTACATGAAATATATACGGGGTGCATGTGTGTATTTTATATATATATGTAAAATTATTTAGCATAGTGCCCTGCACATTATACCACCCCCATCTCCCCTTCAGAAATGTTAGACTTATTTGACCAATGGTAATTTCATGCCTACCAGCTGTTCTTCTTCAGGCACTGGTCATACAAAGGTGAACAAGATGAAGCCTACATCTAGGGGATGAATTTTTTTTTAATTTTTTATTGTTATGTTAATCACCATATATTACATAATTTGTTTTGGTGTACTGTTCCATGATTCATTGTTTGTTCATAACACCCAGTGCTCCATGCAGAACGTGCCCTCCTCAATACCCATCACCAGGCTAACCCATCCCCCCACCCTCCTCCCTAGGGGATGAATTTTAAAAGTGTTAATAAGGGGGTGCCTGGGTGGCTCAGTCATTAAGCATCTGCGTTTGGCTCTTGTCATGATCCCAGGGTCCTGGAATGGAGCCCCGCATCGGGCTCCCCGCTCAGCAGGAAGCCTGCTTCTCCCTCTCCCACTCCCCCCACTTGTGTTCCCTCTCTCCCTGTGTCTCTCTCTGTCAAATAAATAAATAAAATCTTTTTAAAAAGTGTTAATTAGAAATGACATTAACTTTTGGGCGCCTGGGTGGCTCAGTTGGTTAAGCGACTGCCTTCGGCTCGGGTCATGATCTCGGAGTCCCAGGATCGAGTCCCGCGTTGGGCTCCCTGCTCAGCGGGGAGTCTGCTTCTCTCTCTGACCATCTTCCCTCTCATGTTCTCTGTCTCTCATTCTCTCTCTCTCAAATAAATAAATAAAATCTTAAAAAAAAAGAAATGACATTAACTTTTGTGTTTAAAAGATACTGAGCCTTTGGCTCATGGTCTCAGGGTCCTGGGATGGAGCCTGTGTCGGCCTTCCTGCTCAGCGGGGAGCCTGCTTCTCCCTCTGCCCCCCTCCCCTGCTCATGCTCTCTCTCTCTTTCTCCCCCCCTCAAAAATAAATAAAATCTTTAAAAAAGTAAAAGATACCCAAAACAGATTCTTGATGTTTGGAAACTTATGTATGACATGAAATAAAGAAACATATAAAAGGTTAGCAAATCTTTATAAAGGGAAATGCATACTGAATTTTAATACACAATAGATTTGTTCTGTTTTATTTGGAATATCCTTTTAAAACAATTGCATTTCTGGATTGTAGTGGACATGCGAGTATCATCTCCTGGAGAATTTTGTAAAGAAGGAAGGGGAAAAGTTGAGTAGAACTCATAAATGAAACTAAAACATAGAGGATTTAGATTCAAACATGGTTAGGAAAAATAGCCCAGAGTGAAGTCAATAGGTATAATGAAGCAGAAAAAAGGAGTATTGTTAGATAGTTGATCATAGAAGAATAGGATAAAAATTGTCTATTTAAATCATGCAAATATTAAACAAACAAATCACACTAACAAAACATAGCTGGAGGCTAACTAGAAAAAGATGGCCAGGGTAGAAGTTGAAGAAGCCTGAATAGTATATAAAATACTTTTCATGCATTAGGAGCCCTTAAGGAAATGCACATCAAATAGATGCTGGACATACTCATATCTTACCAGGATATCATTTATGCAAAGTCAACAGAAAAGCTGGGGAAATGACAAAGGCGCATAGTCTAGCAGTAACAATTAGTTGCATTGAGAAAAATGGGAATAATTTTCTATTCACACTATAATCCCTTCAAAGAGATTATGTGGATAAATGCCTGTGTACATGTCTTAGGAAAAAAATCTATAGAATGTCACTAATCTGAGGCCATATCCAAAATATTTGGGTTTTATGGAGCGGTTAAGAGAAATATTTTTGTTTTCATTTATGTCACAGACCCACAAGTTTTCTTAGTAAATCAATTTTTGGACCAGGGCTGATCAGAAAGTCTGCAGTTGTTTAGAGCTTTTAAAACATCTGGAAAGTTATTCTGGCAAGTGGAGTCAACTCCATGAGCAAAACAGATGTTTTCCACTGCGGCGGGAAAACACAACTTCCTTATACATACTGCACATGGTCCAAATCCATTTCAGAAATAAGAGTCTATCTTCTAAACGGTCTTGGTACCACAGGACTCTCCTAGACTCTGCGGATAAAAGCATGGCCAAGGCCATTTAGGTGTTTGAAAGTCAGTATTTTATGATAATCTTTTATCTCATGTTTTGTAAAACAAGAGAAACAAGTTATAAAAATGTAGGTTGCCTTTTCAAGAATGCAGTGAAAAAGTTGGAATTGGATTAAAACCAATTGGCAGGACCCCAGGGAGCTAAGAGTGGGGAAGGACAGTACGTCACTAGAGAACAGAGGGGAGCTGTGCTGGCCTTTTCCCCTAGAGAAAGCCAAGAGAAGCTTCTTCCCACTGTTCATTAGGACAGAGTATCAGAAGCTCTAGGAGATGGGTCTTGTCAAAAAGTCAGAAATTGTTGTGTCCCAGGAATATAGGAAATGGATCCATGCAGAAACACATTTAGGGGAAATTGTTCCTTCCACAGATGAATCTCACATACTGATGAATCCTCATTATTGGTGGGCATAAAGCTCATATTCTACGTTTCTTTTTTAGCCTTTTAAAAATGAACATAACATTTTAATAGACAGAAATCATCTGCATTGGTTATTTGCCACTTAATTGTTTTAACCTAAAAAGTTCCATATTCCCAGCCAACATAACATTTCCCTGGTTTAACACTCGGTTTGTGCTTTTTTTTTTTCCCTTCAATCAAGAAAAATCAGAAATAAGGAAAAATAGAATGAAGGAATTATTTTTTATTGTATCAAATAATGTAAAAACGTTTTTTTTTTACCAAGAGTAAAATGAAGGAACACTTGCCCGATCAAGCTGATTAAATTGGTTTAGAATCATCAGAGTTGTCAATATTTGAAAATGTTCCTTACTGTATAAAAAAGTACTTGGGTTGCCCCAGATTATTGCCGACTACTCTAAAATCTTTTACAGTTACAAAACAAAGCCTGTAAAGATAAAGAGTGCAAATCATGATTTGGCTTCAGAGCTATGAAGAGTTCTGCAATATCTAGAAAAGTATTGCCTGCTTGTCACAAAATATTGTAGGTCTCTTTATAATGAGGTGCTATCATGGGACAGCCTACGGTACTGACAGATCCTTTATCTGTGTTCCATTCATCTTTGCTAGGTGCATAAGCCTGCCAAAATACTATCGCAGATGATGGGATTTAGATTCACATGTGTCAGGGAAAATGTGAATAGAGTCGATCACCAATACTAGACAGACACTTCTTATTTTCAACTTCCTATAAATTCCTATCATATTCACTTATGATATCATTGCTGTTTCTGTTTACCCACAGTCCCATCTGAAGCTAGCTCATCAGGAATTTTAGAGAGAACGCCTTTGAACCTGAAACACTTTATCACCTTGCTCCACGGAATTGTGAGCTAGAAAGACACCATATTTTAGAGGAGAAAATAAAGATCTCTCTAGGAAGATGATTTGCATTTGTTTGGGAGATAACGCTATTCATCCATTGTATGGAAGGGTGCCCAGAATAGAAATGAGGAAGGAGCAAAGATTTGCTAAGTGGACGGCTTTCTAATTCCTTTTGAGACATGTCTTCCAACGATAGCTTTACTTTGTTTGAAGTGTTGTGATTTTTCCAAAAGTGGGGTATATACCAATTTTGGTTAGTGTGAAAACACATTGGAGAGCCAAAAAAGAAACGAGTTCTCTATTTTTTTACAGCCAATCTCTCCCCCATCTTACAGCCCTATTGGTGGATAATGGAAAACGGATATTGTGTGGATAGGGCCAGGAGCAACTGGAGATAGAAAGGTTGTACAGAGGTATGAAACAAATAGGAATATGTGTAATTGAAGGATGTGTGCCGAGAAAGGGCTTTGTGCAAATGAGGGTAGAAACAAAATGAAGCGCTAGTATAATTTATGGAATGGGCATATGTCCACCGCAGTCAGGTACAGGAGGAGAAGGAAAGGGGAAGTTTAGCGTTAAGAGTTAGGAGAAGAGGGGCGTCTGAGTGGCTCAGATGGTTAAGTGTCTGCCTTCGGCTCAGGTCATGATCCTGGGGTCCTGGGATCGAGCCCCACATCAGGCTCCTTGCTCAGCGGGGAGCCTGCTTCTCCCTCTCCTTCTGCTGCTCCCCCTGCTTGTACTGTCTCGTTTGCACTCTCTGTCTCTTAAATAAATAAATAAATAAATAAATAAATAAATAAATAAGTCTTAAAAAAAAAAGAGTTAGGAGAAGAGGGTGCCTGGGTGGCTCAGTTGGTTAAGCGACCGCCTTTGGCTCAGGTCTTGATCCCGGAGTCCTGGGATCGAGTCCCACATCGGGCTCCCGGCTCAGCGGGGACCCTGCTTCTCTCTCTGACCCTCTCCTCTCTCATGCTGTTTCTCTCTCTCTCTCAAATAAATAAATAAATAAAATCTTTAAAAAAAAAGAGTTAGGAGAAGAGCTGAGGTGTTTCAAGGGATATAGTGGCGAGGGAATGACGGGAAACCATACTTCATGATGACATTAGGACATATTGTGAAAGAAACAATATGGCTTTTCTATAACTTCCTGCACTTGAGTTTTTCCTGTGGAAGGAGGGGTAGATCACAAAAATGAAAGGCAATGGAGGAAAAGAATATGAACCCAGATGGCCTCGACTCCTTTTTTCCTGAGCTTAGAAAAGAAAGCAAAAAATATGTCATCAGGCCAAATCCAAAGACAGCAAAAACTTAGGGCTCTCGCATCAGGACCAGCTGTGTCACAGACCAGGGTGGGAAAAAATTAAAAGCTCATGACTTACAAGGAAACTAGAATAAATAGGCACTTAGGTTTCTATTTAAATCCGTCTTTAGAAGTGTATGAGATTATTTTTCCAACTGATTTTATTGAGTGAAAGCTTCCATCTGGCTGCACTGAGGGAGACTCTCTGAGTTGTGGAGGGAGAGAATCAGGGCTGGAAGTAACCGGCTTGTCTTTCCTTCCAACCCCCTCATTTTTCTTCTAGCAATTCTGGAGTATGATGGAAACAGAATCTATCAAGTCCACATGCTCCAGACTTGCTCATTAAGCACAAAACAGCTTCTGCCGCTCCTGTGTTCCGTTCTAGCTCTTATTCCATCCCTCTTCCCAGCTAAGCTTCTTGCAGACTGCAATCTGTCTGCCTTTGTTCTCTCCACTTCCTCACCTTCCTTTTACCTCCCCAGGCCCTAGAGCTGCCACTGTTTGGAAACTGGCCTCACAGAGTGTGCTCATTAACGCCCCCTCCACCATCCATGCGAACATGGGCTTTGGAGCAGGATGGCTGAACTTTAAATCTTGCCTTTGTCACTTGCTTCCTGTGTAAGCCTGGGCAGCAAGTTCACCTCTCTCTGCTTCATTTTCTCATCTAGAAAGCAGGAATAATGATCATAATCTGTCCTGCACAAGGGGTTGTGAGAATTGAAGGTATCAAGCCATGCAAGCTGCTAAAAATGGTCCCTGCCATGTTATAATTTCTTTTTTTTAAAAAAAGATTTTATTTATTTATTTGACACAGAGAGACACAGCTAGAGAGGGAACACAAGCAGGGGGAGTGGGAGAGGGAGAAGCAGGCTTCCCGCCGAGCAGGGAGCCCAACGCGGGGCTCAATCCCAGGACCCTGGGTTCGTGACCTGAGCCGAAGGCAGACGCTTAACGGCTGAGCCACCCAGGCGCCCCCCATGTTATAATTTCTTAATAAAATAAATCTGAGGTCTTAGGTATCATTATCTTTCTTGATCCTTTTGGAGTATTATTGTTAACCAGTCTCTCTTTCCAAGCTTCCTTCCATCCCTCCCTCTTTCCTTACTTCTCATGGGCTCATCTCCTAACTGTCCTCTTTCACTCTATTACCTGCTTCTCTGTTTTCAGTGGAGACTCCTTTGCCTCTCTCTGCCTCTTGACCTCTTAAATTATACTTAAAATTTGCCTTCTTACTCTAATACATTTTCCTAAAGATGAAGGCATCCATGCTATTCCAAACCCATCCTCTGCCTTGACTTCACTCATAGTTCTACACTTGTAACTATGTATTACTGTCTCCACCTATTACAAAGATACTTCACTCCCAAGATGTCCAACACAGAATGGATTATCTCCCTAGGGCAGCTCCTTTCAACTGACCTGGTTTTACCTTGCAGTCAATGGCACCACCACCCGTCTGGACACTCACATCAAATTCTCTCCCTTCCTTGGCTTCTTCCACGTTCAATCATATGACAATCTACTTGTGTCCCAAGTGTGGTCTCTCTTCTCTATTGCCACTTTCTTAGTTCAGGCCTTCATTACTTTTCTTTCTACAGAAGACCAGACTTGTACCTTGTCTCCACTTCCTACCTTCTATTTCACCAACTACTGCTCACGTATTTTCTAGGATTAAAAACCAGATCATTAATTCAATCATGTATTCACCCACTCTTTCATTACTCACTTACTTATTTACTTAATAACATTTAATGAGGGGCGCCTGGGTGGCTCAGTCGTTAAGCATCTGCCTTCGGCTCAGGTCATGGTCCCAGGGTCCTGGGATTGTACCCCACATGGGGCTCCTTGCTCGGCGGGGAGCCTGCTTCTCCCTCTCCCACTCCTCCTGCTTGTGTTCCCTCTCTCACTGTCTCTCTCCCTCTCTCTGTCAAATAAATAAAAAAAATCTTTAAAAAAATAACATTTAATGAAAGCCCATGTGCGCCAAGTACAGATCATTGTACCCCACAACACATGCATGCTTGTGCATGAGTATGAACACACACATACACACATGCACACTGTTTCTCTCTTCATCCCCCCACAATTGCCTTGCATTGCCTCTTTTTCATAGCACTTAACACAGTCTGAAATCATCTTGTTCAATTCTTTATTGTCTGTCTCCCTTATGTAAATTCTGTAGAGCAGAGATTTGTAAGTTGTATTTGTTACTGCATCCCCAGTGCCTGAGCAGAATTGAATGAACTAATGAGGAAAATTTGATCTGAGTTATGAAGAACATGCAGCAGTTTGTCAAGGGAACTTGGAGTCGGGGGGCTGGGGGAGTGGACACAGAACGTACATAGGCACAAGGATAATAGAAAGGAGTCAAGGCACTTTGAAGAATTTAGAGGGAAATAAAATGAGCTGTACTTGGCACACAGTGGGTTTTCATTATATGTTATTAAATAAAAGTAAGTGAGCAAGCGAGTAAATGAGTGAGTGAATGCACGATTGAATCAACAATAGGTTTTTGTCTTAGAGAATGTGTGAGCATTGATTGGTGGAATAGAAGATAGAAAGTGGAGACAAGTTAGAAAGTGGAGACAAGTTAGAAGGTTTAAATAGGGTAAATTGGTCAGAGAAATCTTTTCTGATGAGGTAGCATTTGAGCTGAGCCCTGAATGAGGTGAAAGAGTGAGCCACGTAGATATCTGGAAGGAGAGCATTCCAGGGCTTGTGAACAGCAAGTGCTAAGGCACTGTGGTGGAAGTGTGCCAGGATACTTGAGCAAGGAAGTTGGAAGGTGGTCAGTGAAAGGCTATAGAGCAAGTCTCTATGATGCCAGCCTGATTTTGGTATTTTTGTTGGGCATCCATTTCTCTGTCCTCAGACAATGCTTGGTATTACATTGTGCTGTTATGACATGGCATATGGTGGTCACTATTTATGTCTGTTTAATTGCTAATACTGCAAGCTTTCAAGGGTGGGGACCATTTTGTACTCCTTGTCATATCCCCAGGGCCTATTGCCGTGCTTGGTAGGTGTTTGAACCTTTGCTGAAAAGATGAATCAGAGGCCTTAAAGATGCTTTCTCATGTTTGAATCACGTGAGTGGGTTTCTGGGTTCCCATTGTTTTCAACACTCTTCTTTTCATCACCTCATTCTCTTAGCATCTGTTAGTAATCTGTCGGCTTTGACTACTTCCCTCCTGGCACCTTGCATCATGGACATTCCTGTATTGATTTCTAGTCACGACCCTCTACTCCTTCCCAGTTTTCCGATGTATTGCAGTGATAAGTGTGGCCTGTGTGGCCAAAGAGCTCTGATTTTTGGAGCTGTGGGAACGCTCACCAGGGCACTGATAAATGAGGATAAAAGTATAGGGTGAGGTCAGAAAATGGAAGAATTTGCCAGGTGAGCAAAGACAGGAAACTGACTATGATTACTTAGAAGTACCATCCTGCAATCGTACTTTAAGTTTCTATAAATGCTTCGATATTTTTTGTGCAAGAATGAATAAGCTCTAGACCTTAGCTTACTTTGAGATGACCAAAAGGACATGTTTGCATATATTAGAATAACATGGTTTCATAAAATATCAGTCCCTGTAAGTAGGTGACCTCTATAAAATGAAACTCCTTTTTTTTTTTAGAGCAAGAAGTTGGAGTTAATTTTTAAAGGATAACAATCTCGAAGATTGTGAATACAAGTAATAATCATTAGCAAACAAAAAAGCCTCGTAATTGTTGAAAAGGTGTCATCAAGAATGTGAGCAAAATTTATATATCTTATCATAAAGTAATTTTTGAGTTCCCTATGTAAAACCTACTTAGTCAAATTTCATACACAATTATAATAATTTGGTTGCCCATTGTTTTAAGTCACAGCAGACTAAAAGTAATAATTACCAAGGCAGAAGACGGTAGAGGAAGTTACATCCATTAAGTAGATGGAGGGATGCCCAGCTGCCCAGAAAAGGCAGAAAGACTTAAAGAAGCAGATATCAAGGGCTCAAAATGATAGCTATTGAGGGAGATAATGCAGTTACCCTTTGTGGCACCCCCATACAGGTGCGTAAGACTTAATCTGCAATGTTGAGTTGAAAGATTCCAATTTTTAAAAATAATTATTTGTTTATTTGTTTTTCAAATCTCATCTGCTGACAGAGCCCTACTTGCATTGCACTTGTTTGGCCCCAAATCTGATCTGAACTGATAGAAGTTTACTTACAAACTTTATTCTGATTTGTGTGAGTATCTTTTCTGCAGAAACAATGTGTTAATTACAGACCCTGCTGGGGGTGTTAGAAATATATGGAATAAGCCCCATGCAAGATCCTGTGAAGGTTACGGTATCTTCAGAGTGCCTTCATAGGATTTAAACGTCTTAGTTGCAAGAGCTTTGCGTTAGGGGATTATAAAGTCATGAATGCACACAATGATACCTATGGTTAATAAGATCAGAAATGTTCTGCTTAACGTGGTACGAAAGTGTGGGAAATGCTTTGAAAACTTAGTATATGCAAGTGTTCATTAGAGGAAAGGAAAGTTGCAGTGCATTTGGAAAGTCAACAAGCCTTTATAGTATATTTTAGAGGTTTTCCTCTGTGTGTGTGTGTATGTGTGTGTGTTTCCAAGTCTTTTAAGATGAAATTAGACATGGAATCTGTGGGATATATTTGCTCTTGCCCTGCTGAGACTTGGATTTACACACTTATCAGAGAAATTATCTTTAAGGTTGTTGGGGTTCTCTCAAGCACCAGGGCTATCTGAGTGAGAAAGTTATTCAGAGATCTGAATTTGCTTTTTAAAACCTAAATTTGTAATAAGAGTTTTCTTTTGTTTTATCCTGTCCATTCCCCAGGATTCTACTGCCAAAGAAGAACAAATTTTGGGTGCCAACTTAAGGAAACAGAGTCTGTGTTTGCAATGCCAATGAGCATACGGAAACGGAATTGTTAAATAGCTTGAGAGTTATTATAGCTCAGTAACATAAAGACATAAAAACACAATTTTATATGTTGGGGCTGAATCTGGCTTAGTTATAGAAGGAGTAAAGAATTCAGAAACACCCAAAATTCACAATAGATAATAAAGTATTACTATGTTATTTTCTCTGCCCCCAAATAATATGGGTCCATAGTTAAAAATTCAAATATTATAGAAATATGTTAACTGAAAGACTAGAAGTAACTCCTAGCTACACTGTCACCTGTCTCCCCATAAAAATGCTATTAAAATGTTGGCTTGTATTTCTCTTACATTCTTTTTTATATGAATTAATTCATACTGTATAGGGCATTGCAACTTGCCTCCCCCCCACTTCACAATTATATATCTTTAAAAAAATTATTTATTTGAGAGAGAGAGAGAGCGCGCGTGCACACAAACAGATGGAGGGGCAAAAGGAGAGGGAGAGAGAATCTTAAGCAGACTCTGTGCTGAGCACAGAGCGCTATGAGGGGCTTGATCCGAGGATCCTGAGATCATGACCTGAGCTGAAACCAAGAGTCAGATGCTCAGTAGACTGAGCCACCCAGGCACCCCAACAACTATACATCTTGATGTCCACCCAGGTTAGTCGTTAATTACCACCTCATTCTTTTCAATTCATAAGATAGAATTCCATTTCATGATTATACTGTAACTTAAAATTGATGATTATTATTTACTTTTCTATATATTTTACTTTTTCCCATGGTTATTTTACTTTTCACTTTTGAATCTCTTCTAGTTAGACACACGTAGAAAAATAAAAAGCCTAGTTTGACTAGAAAAAGTGGCAAATAGTGAAACAAGTGCTACTTTTGAATGGCAAATTTCCAGTTCTGTGGAATAAGCATACGATGATCTCAAAAAAATAAAACAAACGATGTCTGTTTTGAATTTTAAAGAAAATTCAGAAAAAATAAAAAATAAATAAAAATAAAAAATATTCAGGTGTTAGTAATAAATGGATCAATATCTCTCAGATTCAAAAATTAAATTTCCCTCAATTGTAGAAGCAGAAGAATTTCTGGGAGAAATATATTGTACCGTAAAAATAAACATTCACACTTAAAATTAGGGACAGAATATCGGTGGTCCTGCTTAGAAAGCAGTGTTATATCTACAGAGCTCATGAGTCATTGAAAGGTCAGGGATAATAAGGAATGAGGCATTCCGATGACCTGTGTCCAGGTAAATAAAAGAATAGTAGCTGTATCACTTGCATCGACAATTGCCTTGTCCTTCTGCTGTCCTGCCTCATCTCTTTCAAACTCTCCATAGCTAAAGCCGTCTTCCTGCATTAATGTCCTCCCTTCTCTATGCAATTCAACAATCTTTTCCTCTTGCAAGAGCAAGGACTGTGAGTAAGGCGAAGGCCTCTGGCTCACTATTGCAATTTATCTAGGCAACCTTGCTGGTCTATCTCCCTTCTTGTCCCTCAGAGGTAACCACTGTCTTGAATTTTATAATTAACATCCCCTTGTTTACATGCTAGTTTTAAACACATGTGTATGTGTTCCTAGATAACATATCGTTTAGTTTTGTTTGGGTGTAAGCTTTGTCAAAGGACAACTTGAACAAAATCTGTGAACTCCGGTCAGTGTTATGTTTCTAAGAGTTATCTATGCTGCTGAACATACCAGCTGTTTCCTCATATTCCCCACTATAGAATATTTCATGATCTGGATATATCAAAATTTATTTCTCTTCATTCAATTTGGAGTACTTTTAAATTTTCATTCTTGATTTCTTCTTGGATCCATGAGTTATTTAGAAGTCTATTTTAAAATCCCATTTAAGTTTACCTTTAGAAATTAAAATGTGCTGTTATATAGATTTTTTAAAAGATTTTATTTATTTATTTGAGAGAGAGAATGAGAGAGAGAGAGCACATGAGAGCGGGGAGGGTCAGACGGAGAAGCAGACCCCCTGCTGAGCAGAGAGCCCCATGCAGGACTCGATCCCGGGACTCCAGGATCATGACCCAAGCCAAAGGCAGTCACTTAACCAACTGAGCCACCCAGGCGCCCTGTTATATAGATTTTAAGTTAAACTTAAATCTTCAAAAAATTAGTCTATTAATTTCTAAATCTATTGGGAGACTTTAGTAGAGATTACAGGGTCTAAATCATTGATCAACAAACCCAGCCTGCCACCTGTTTTTCTACACTAGTGAACTAAGAATGGTTGGAACATTTTAATTGGTTAAAAAAAAAAAGGATAATACTTTGAGGTGGGTGAAAATTACAGAAAATTCAAAATCAGGGGGCACCTGGGTGGCTCAATTGGTTAAGCCAATGATTTGATTTCAGCTCAGGTCATGATCTGGGGGTGGTGGGGCTCCACCAAGTCTGGCTCCATGCTCAGCACAGTCTGAGCCTTGCATCTATCCCTCTGTCTCCCCACCTCTCCCCGCTGCCCGCTCTTGCACACATTCTTTCTCTCCAAATAAATAAACAAAAATCTTTTTAAAAATTCAAATTTAGTGCTCCTAGATAAAGTTTTATTGGAAAAACAGTCATGGCCATTAATTTAATTACTATCTTTGCTCCTGCAGGAAAGGACAGCTGAATTGCATAAACATATTTTCTATGGCAGCTTTCATGCTACAGTAGCAGAGTTAAGTAATTGCAACAAAGACCTGCAAAGCCAATGTACTTACTATCTGACCCTTTACAGGAAAAGTCTTTCAACCCCTGGTCTACAAATTCTTTGACATGTATTAAGTATGCTGGTTAATTTATGTAAATTTTTTTTTTTTTTAGATTTATTTATTTGAGAGAATGTGCGCCAGCATGGGGGGGGGAGTGGAGGAGGGGCAGACGGAGAGGGAGAGGAGGAGAATCCCAAGCAGACTCCTTGTTGAGCACAGAGCCCGACAAGGGGCTGGATATCACAACCCTGAGACCACCCCAGCAGAAACCAAGATTCGGAAGCTTGACCAACTGAGCCACTCAGGTGCCCCAATTTTTGAAAATATTTCTTATGGGTTTGATGAGAATGTCCATTCTCTAAATGTTGTATTTCTATAGATCTACATCTATATATCCATATCTATCTATATATACATGGAATTATGAATAATTTATCAATAGGTGAGAGGGTGTTGAAATATCCCCCTGTAATGGTGGATTTATCAATTTCTCTTTATTGATTTATCATTAAGTGGTAACTTTGTCCATCGCCAATAATATTTTTTTATCTTAAGTCCACTGTGTGTGATATTAATACAGCTACACCAATCTTCTTTTCATTGTTTTATACCTGATATAGCATATGTTTTTAGTTCCTGGAGCCTCACAACAATAACAATAGGAACATCAAAGATCACTGAGTACAGATCACCATGCCAAATATAATAATGAAAAAGTTTTAAATATTGCAAGGATTACCAAAATGACACACAGAAATATGAAATGAGCAAATGCTATTGAAAAAAAGGTGCTGAAAAAAAAAAGAAAAGAGGTGCTGATACACTTGCTGGATGGGAGGTTGCCACAAACCTTCAATTTGTAAAACAAACAAACAAACAAAAACCCCACCCAGTATCTTTGAAGTGCAATAAAGTGAAGTGCAATAAAACAAGGGATACCTGTATACCTTTTCAAATTTATCTACAGATATGTTTTGCATTAGTTGCTTTAAAGACTGCCTATAAAGCTACACACAGTAGTCTCTAAATGATATTCAGGCATTAGATTGGGAGATTGGAATGGGGATGGGTATTTGAAGAATATATTTGATTCCTCAGTAGTTTAGATATAGCTCGTAGTCTTCAGATTACATACATTCAGCCACTAAAATTTCTTCACATTTTCTATATATAGCTTTACACCCAGCTGTAGACTTACTCTGTTCCTCAAGTTTTGCAAACTCTCTCCACATCTGAAAGACCCTATTCATTCCGCTTATCTCTCTTTGTTCTGTCTTGCCTTATTTTCATCCCGTATGCCAACATAAAAAATGAGATTTTTAGAAAGGGGACACTTGTATATGGTGTCACTATGAACAGGCAAGTTTGAACGATTCTCAGCAAAAGTATAAAAGAGATTAACATTGGTTCTAAGCACTTAGAAAAGGTAATGGGGATCATTGATGCCAGAATGGGTTAATTTGAAAATGGATCCTGTTTAACTAGCTTTGCTTTGTTCCCCCCTCCTTCTTTAATAGGTACTTGGACTGATGTATTTAGGCTTGCTAGAGGCAGTGAATTTTCATTTCAGTAAAGCATTTAGAAAACCATTCATGAAATCCTTGTTGGTTATAGTATGATTGCATGAACTAAAGTGCTTGATCTCAAAAAGTGTTGGTTCATAAATTATTATCTTGGAGATTATTTTTGGTGGTGGGCTACAAGATTCTTTTATTTTTTATTTTTTTCAAAAGATTTTATTTATTTATTTATTTGACACAGAGAGAGAGAGAGAGAGAGTACAAGCAGGCAGAGCGGCAGGCAGAGGGAGAGGGAGAAGCAGGCTGAGGGAGAAGCAGGCTCCCCGCCGAGCAGGGAGCCGGATGTGGGGCTTGATCCTGGACTCTGGGATCATGACTTGAGCCGAAGGCATACGCTTAACTGACTGAGCCACCCCTACAAGATTCTTTTCTAAGCCTGTTTTATATAATTTTATTAGATTTAAGTGGAAACAAAGAAGCCATGTTCATTAACTTCACAGATGACTATAAGTTAAAAGTGATGACTAATTAGATTTCAAAATCTCAAATTATGTCTTAAAACAAGATGAAATTTAATATGGATCAAAGGCAAAAATTGGGTTTAAACATGTAGAATTATAGAAACATAGACTATGTAAGGTGGAAGCTATGGTTTAATTGTAGTCCATGTAAAATAGACTTGGATGTTTTATTCAACTCTAAGTAATACATTTGCTAAAAGAAAAACCTAACACAAGTTTGGGATACCTTACTGACAGGGTATGCTTGGTTCAAAGGGCTACTGATCATTTTTTAACAAAGTTCATAGCCCACTGTATTTGAATGTTGTGTTCTCTTTTGAGTGCACAATTTAAGAAGGAAAAGGAAAAGTTGAAGAACATGCAAAGCAGGGTAAAAAGTGTGGTTATGATGGCTCACCATTCCATTTGACAAATAAAAGGACCTAAAAATTTTGAAAAATAGAAAAATATTAGATATTCTGATAGTTACTTAGTAGTTGGTTCAAATATTTCAAGGCCTGCAATGTCTGTAAAGAGTGAGATTAATTAATTCCTAGGGGTCAGAATCAGCACCAGTGGTGTTAAGGGAAGCTGAATTGATGTTCACAAAGCAAATGATTATAGACATTTTAAGCAGACCTGGGCTTTAATTCTGGCATCAGTATTGGCTGTGGCAAAAGAGATGATACTTCTGAGCTTTACTTCCCTGTTGAATAGGGATAATAAGGCCTATCTCATTTTAAGGATTAGAAATAATACATAAAAATTGCTTAGTTCCTGACATAGGTAAATTGAATAATCATTATACATAATACCAATAAATATAAAGATTTCCAACATTGTAAAAGTTTAAGTGGATGATAGTATGATGGAAATATTGCAGAGGATTTCTACTTAAGATAGGGGACTGGACTTAACATCTATTTGAACTTTTAGCATAATGGTTTCCCCTGACTGCCATGTACTTCTGCTTGTCTCACAAAGCAAGCAGGTCCACTCTGTTTTAACCAAGCTTATCTTCGTTGATTTCTGAGAGTCAATTGCCTTTAAAGAAGTTAGAACAGGAAGGGGGCATAGCTACGACCAATGAATGTTTTAAGAGTAGGAAAATACAACAATCGAAGACTACAGGGCTTCTCATTTAGTGGTTCAGTGAGCTACTCATGGAGCTGCTCATTACGAGGGTTGGTTAAGTTACGAGAGGGATTAAGTGAAAGAATCTCCACTACTTCAAACCACATCAGGCGCTTGGCAAGAACTACGTGAAGAATGGGATCTAAGGCAGGCTTGCGAAGCGGGTCTGGGCTTGCTGGCTGGAGCTAAGGACCGCACGGAGGCCCTTGGGTGCCACCAGTTGATGGCATGAAAAGAAACAAAAAAGAGGAAAGAGACAAAAGGGGGAAAATAGGTGCCAGGGCCGCGAGAAGGAAGACGAAGGTTGGCGGGTGGTTGGGCGCGGCGAGCTTTCTGCGCACGAGTTGTGCGCCAGGACCCGGGGTGCTGTAACTGGGCGCTCCCATGGCCAGGGGCATCAACCCTTGCCCGGGGGCGAACCTCTCCACACGCTCTGTTCTCCCTCCCGCGTCTCCCAGCTGCTAGTCGGTCCTGCTAGGGCACTTCTCGAAACCTGTCCGCAGCTAGGAACCTTGGCCCGACTTTGATGGCCTCGATAACTTAGCGCGGCACCCTGACCTCTCTTCTCCCGCCCCTCTCCCGCCCACCCGGCCCCACCGCCCAGTGCACCTCCGGCGCTGGGGTCGACCAGATACTCTGCTGTTCGGCTGCCGGCAAGACCCGGAGACTGGAGCCAGCTCGGACCGAGCCGGGCGCGCGCGGGCGCGCGCCTTCTCACTCGCTCCTAGCAGGGGTAGTGGGCATGCGCGGCGCGCGGCTGGCTTTGGTTGCGAGCGGGTGAGCCGGCGGGCGGCTCCAGACTTCACAGGCGGCGGCGGGCGCGGCGGTCTTGCCCAGCGCGAGGCCGGCGCTGTGCTCGCCCGGGAGATCGCTGCTCTCCAGCCGGGCGCAGACGGCGGCTTTGCGGCTCGCGGAGGATTGGAAGGCCGTGGTCCAGGTCGGGGGCTTTCTCCTGGCCGCCTCCTGCCTCGTCCCGCCTCGAGGCGCCTCCGGGGAAAGCCACGGCCCCGAGGGCGGATCCGAGGTAAGAGCCCCTCGGGCGAAAGGCGCCGGCCGGGGGTCCAGCTGTTTGAACTCAGCCTCGATTTTTAAAAATCCGCTTTTGTGTGCTTGGATGGAGCGGTGCCAGGCGCCGCGTCCGCTTTCATTCACTTTGACTGCTTTCAGCTGGTGTTGGGGGCCAGGTGTGCCGGGGCGCTGCTACCGGAGCGCGTCCGTGCGCCCGGTCGTGGGGCGCCGCGGAGCGGGTGCCGACCTTCGGCCGCCCAGTCGCCTGCCGAACCCAGGGCTCCGGGAGGGTGGGCAGAGAAGATTATCAGTGTCCTTGTGATATTTCCTGGTAACCTGAGCTTCCGGACATACACCTGCGCTTATCTGGTCGGTGGGGCGTCCTCGGAACCGGTATTCTCACAGCTTGTTTTAGGCTTGGGGTTTCGAGAGCTACCCTCCCCACCCTCAAATGGAGGGGTGTCTTTTCAGATTGGTAGTTTGGGGCAAGGTCCCACCATCGAATACCCTCTCAAATTAAGGTAACTCATTGTTTTTGAATAGTTGTCACTCCTGATTCCTGTTGACTTTCCGTTCTTAGTTTGTTCCACTTTACTCACCATTTTACTTTTGGCAGATGGCCTTTCTGGTGTCTTTGTCAATTAATGCCTTTGGAGTAGATTTCCCCACGTATGAAGACCCGGCTCGCTTCTCCTGGGGTCACTCTTCTTTCCTTTCAAGGACTATCTGTATGCAAAAATCTTTGCACGGATTGTTCTCTTCCTTTGCATTGTTTCTCATATCCTTATTTTCCCGTAGACCCATAGTACTGCTGGAATCTCTTTGGGGGTAAGACGCCTGTGGTATTAGGGTTTGAAAACCAGAGACGTCTAGGGCGGTAGAGCATTAAGAATTGGAGTTCTCCTTTACAAAATATATTTTAATGAAATGTATTACTGCTTTTCTTTTGAAGGTTTCAGTTTTTGTCATATAAGAATAGGTAATGTCTTAAGAGTTCAGGTAAAACTTGGTTTCAGATGCATATGAACAGCTTGATTTTGGTTTTTTTTTTTTTAAGATTGTATTTATTTGTTTGCTAGAGAGAGAGAGACAGAGAGAGTACAAGAAGAGGGAGTGGCAGGCCGAGGGAGAAGCAGGCTCCCCGTCGAGCAAGGAGCCCGAAGTGGGACTCGATCCCAGGATCCTGGGATCATGACCGGAGCCGAAGGCAGACGCTTAAGGGCGGAGCCACCCAGGCGTCCCTGGCTTTGTTATTCTTTAGGGAGATAGGAGAATTAGGATTCCCAGATGACTTTATATGTATGTGTATGTGTATATATAGTTATATTCATATACATATAGATATATGTGTGTATACATATGTATCCATACACAAACATGGATATATACAGAAACAGCAAAGTAGCTGTGTTGTGTTTTGCTTCTAATTTATTTCTACTGAGAGGATACCATTCTAAAGGGACTTGGGTTTTGCAAAGTGTGCAGTAAATGTAGATCCTGTGGTCATTGAAATTAAAGTCAATGTCATCCTCTCTCACCTAGTATAGCTTTTCAGTTTGGAATTGGAGTTTTTTGGACAGGTTCTTATAGTTCTTAAGTTGCTAGTGTGAAAAAATTTTGGTCATGAGTTCACACTTTGACTTACAATTAGAAAAATAATGCACTTTATAGAACTGCCACTAAAAGGTATCACAAATGTAATAACATTTTATAGAAAGCCTTTAGTGCAGACTTCATAGATTAAGACTTTTTAAAATGCCACAAGTCATTCACTCCACAGCAGAAAAAAAAAATGAAAAGAAGAAAACTTTTTTTTTTTAAAGATTTTATTTATTTATTTGACAGAGAGAGACACAGTGAGAGAGGGAACACAAGCAGGGGGAGTGGGAGAGGGAGAAGCAGGCTTCCCGCTGAGCAGGGAGCCTGACGTGGGGCTCAATCCCAGGACCTTGGGATCATGACCTGCTGGAAGGCAGAAGCTTAATGACTGAGCCACCCAGGTGCCCCAACAAGAAAACTTTTAATTCCACTATTCTGAAATAACCACTGTTCACTATATTTGGTACATTCTCTTTGAAATCTTTTTTCTTCCCACTTTCCAATGTCATTGAATATCAATAAATAGTAATTTTCACCCTTTTATTGATGATGGGAGAATACTTGAAGTTGTATTTGGGGTGATTTGTCAGCATTTGTTTATTCTGGTTCTCTTGGGAGTCTAATGTCTAATTTTGAACACTTTGCTTGTTTCCGATCAAACGAAAATATTTTGTTTTCATTTCTAATTTTTTCTCTTTTCAATTTTTTACTTATGCTGATACTTTTCAGGTATCAGTCCTTTTCTGTGCTATAACATAGGCTTCGTACTCTTTGCTTTCAGTTTTTATTTGACCCCAAATCTTAGACCCTTCCTTTTCTTGTGTTACGCTACATACATGTTCACTCACTGCCTTTTTTTTTTCCTGCTGACTCTCCTGTTTTTCATTTCCCTATTTTGATTTTGCAAGAGCTCACTTAAACCATGGTTTGTATAAGAGAATATAGTATCCACAATAAGAGATGATAGTTTTTCTCAAGGTTTCTCTTAAGATGCTTGAAGTTTTGCTGGGTGAGTATTTTAGCACTGATTTCATTTATATAAAATTTAAGTTAGCTTTGGTGGGTTGTATTAAACAGATTTGGATCATCACAGAACAACCTAAGTTAATGACAGGTTACAAACTTTCAGACATCTGCAATGGTATGTAAGGGGGAAAGTGGAATTTTAGTTAAAGTAGTTTAGCTATAGTACATCCCTGCTGGGAATTACTGCATGAAATTGTTTGCAGCTGTTAGTGATTGAAAATAGTTTCTTAAGGAAAATTCTGTAACAACATAGTTGTCAACATTTTAAGTTTAATGTATGCAGGGAAGGTGTTCAGTGCTTCACTACAGCCTTTTCAGTGATTTCTGGATATATTCTTAGATGGTATTTAAAAAAAATATATATTATTTTTTAGATCAGTTTTAGATTTACAGAAAAAGTGTAAAGATAGTGCAGTGACTTCTTATATACACTGTTACCCAACTTCCTCTCTTATTACATCTTATATTAGTATTTGTGATGATTAATGAAGCAGTATTGGTACATCATTACTAACTGAAATTCACACTTTATTTAGCTTTCCTCAGTTTTTATCTGATGTCATTTTTCCTGTTTCAGGACCCTACTATCTTAGATACCACATCACACTTAGTAGTCATGTGTCCTTACGGTCCTTTTGGCTGTGACAGCTTGTTAGACCTTGTTTTTGATGACCTTCACAGTTGTGAGGAGTATTGGTCAGGTATTGTGTAGAATGCCCTTCAGTTGCAGTTAGTGTGACTTTGTTCTCATGATCAGACACGGCTTTTAGTCTTTTGAAAGGAAGATCACAGAAGTAAAATGCTGTTTTTATTACATCATATAAAAGGTATGTGCTATCAACATGACTTATCACCGCTGACAATGATCTTGATTACCTGTCCGAGTTAGTGTTTGGTAGGTTTCTGTCCTGAAAAGTTACTCTTCTTCTCTCCATGCTGTACTTTTAGAAGGAAGTCACTGTGTACAGCACACATTTAAGGAGTGGATAGTTTTACTTCTCCTCCCTGAGGGTGGGGTATCTAGATAGATTATTTAGAATCACTCTGTGTGGCAGATTTTTCTTTTCTCCCCATTTATGTATTTACTCAGTCATTTACTTATATTTGTCTGTACTCATGGATATACCTTATATACTTTGGGTTATAATCCAGTACTACTTTATTTTGTTGCTCAAGTTGTTTCAGCTTTGGCCATTGGGAGCTCTTTCAGTTGGCTCTTGTGTCCCTTTGACATGTCTCCATCAATGTGAGTTTTTTTTTTTTAATCATTTCCTTACTTCCTGGCATTAAAAGATGCTCCAGAGTCATTTTTTATATTTCCTTTTCCTGTCCCAGTCCTAGAATTAGCTGGAAAGAATCTGTTTCATCTTCTTGGGAAATAGTATTAGAAGCCAAGATTTGCGTGCTGGGTTCTTGTTGCTACTGGGGTGTCATTGCCTCTAGACCCTCTTATTTGCAGAGCAGGAAACATATGTATGTATACAAACCCTGTATTTACACCTATCTATACATATTTCTCTATGTAGTCATATGTATCCATGTTAAGCAAAATATGAGTTCATATTTTGAGTCTATAACATAATATGAGTCTACAACTCTGCCTACCCCATTACCATTTGTATCGTCTGGCCTTCTCTTCTTGCTTATCTGTAAACTCATTCCAACCATGAAAAGAAACCTGGCTCCCACCATCTGTCATACATTTACGTAATTGTCAATCCGTTTATATACTTATAGCAGTATTGAAATTGTTAACTTATATTCTCTTTACAGAGAGTGAGAAACAACTTTATCAACTAGAGTACAGTTCTTATTTCAGTTCCTTTTGCTTTTAGTTTAGATTCCATTCCTTTCTGTCCTATCCCACTTAGTGAAGTAGTTGCACACAGTAATAATAGTGTCAGGGGCGCCTGGGTGGCTCAGTCATTAAGCATCTGCCTTCGGCTCAAGTCATGATCTCAGGGTCTTGGGATCGAGCCCCGCATTGGGCTCCCTGTTTGGCGGGAAGCCTGCTTCTCCCTCTCCCACTCCCCCTGCTTGTGTTCCCTCTCTTGCTGTGTCTCTCTCTGTCAAATAAATAAATCTTCAAAAAAAAAATAGTATCAGATCCTTTTGTTACAATTTTTGTTCCATCCTGGGATCCTTCTGACCTTCTAAATGATTTTTTTTTTTAAATGATTTTTTTTTTAAAGTTTGCATACATTAAATTTCTCTCTTTGACCTGTAAAGTTCTCTGGGTTTTGACAAATGCATCATTTCATGTATCCATTACTAATAGTATCAAAGTATCATACATTAAAAAAAACCCTGTTCTTCATTTATCACTCCCTTAATCCCCCCTCCCCTCTTCTCCCCCTCCCCCACAACCACTGATTTTTTTTTTTTAATTGTCCCTATAGTTTTGCCTTTTCCAGACATCATATAATTGGAATCATACAGCTTTTTCAGACTGGCTTCTTTCATTTATGAATACGCATTTAAGGTTCATTCATGTCTTCTTGTGATTAGATAGCTCATTTCTTTTTATCACTTGATAATTTTGCATTGTGTGGGTGTATCAGAGTTTGTGTATCTATTTATCGATGGACATCTTTGTTGCTTCCAGTTTTTGGCAACTATGAACAAAGCTGCTACAAATATTCATGGACAAGTTCTTGTGTAGACACAAGATTTCACATCTTTTGGGTAAATACCTAGGAACATGATTGCTGGATAATGTGATAAGATTATTGTTAGCTTTATGAGATATTGCCAAACTGTTTTCCAGAGTGGCTGTGCCATTTTGCATTCCCATCAGCAATTAATGCAAGCTTCTGTTGCTTCTCATCCTTGTCAATTTTTGATATTGTCAGTTTTTTGGATTTTATGCATTCTAATAGGTATAGTAATATCTCATTGTTGCTTTAATTTGCCATTCCCTAATGACATTTAATGTTAAACATCTTTTCATATGCTGCTGTCTTTTGTATATTTCCTTGGGGAGATACCTGTTCTGAACTTTTGCCCTTTTTTTAATAGGATGGTCAGTTTTCTTATTGTTTTAAGAATTCTTTATATCTTTTTCATACAGTCGCTTTATCAGATATGTATTTTGCAGATATTTTCTTCTAGTCTGGCTTTTCTTTTTATTCTCTTAACTGTCTTTTCAGAGCAAATGTTTTTAATTTTACTAAATCCCAACTTGTCAATTTCATGGATAGACTTTTGGTGTTGTATTTTAAAAATTCATTGCCAAACTCAAGGCCATCTAGATTTTATCCTTTTTTTTTTTTTTTAGGAGTTTTATAATTTTACTTTTAGGTCTTCGATCCATTTTGAGTTCATTTTTATGAAAGGTGTAAAGTCTGTGTCTAGATTCACTTTATTCAGTTGATTCAGGACCAAGGAAATGAGATTTTTCAGTCAAGTAGATTATAAATTGGGCTTAGGATTGAAAAGAAAGTGTTTTTATTTGATTTTTAAAAACCTTCTGCAAAATTCCTTAAGGGAAACAGTTGAGAAATGACTTGGAAACTAAAATGTAGTAATACATATAGACTGTGTGTTGAGATTGGTTTCTGGACATTTGTGGAAGATGGAATTGTGTTTGTTTTTTTTTTTTTAAATAAAAGATTTTATTTTTTATTTTAAAAAAGATTTTACTTATTTATTTGATAGAGAGCATAAGCAGGAGGGAGAGGGAGAACCAGGCTCCCCACTTAGCAGGGAGCCTGATGTATGACTCTATCCCAGGACCCTGGGATCATGACCTGAGCCAAAGGCAGACACTTAACCGACTGAGCCACCCAGGCACCTGGAAGGTGGAATTGTTAATACAGAGTGATATCTATCAGTTCTTTCAGATTTAACCATAAGAAATAATAAATAAGATTTTCTTTTTCTCAGAGAGGATCTGAAATAAGGGATTTGTAAGGTGTATGCTGAGAAGAGGCAGATGATGTATGTACCATCTAGAAACTTGAGACTTAACTGTATGATCTTGAATTGTATCCCATGCCACTCTTCTTGCCAGAAAGAAGTGGTTTTTTTTAAGTACCTTTCTTTTGATATGTCAATAACACTGTTACTGACATTGGGGCCAGAATTTTTATATTGTTATGCTACGGATAGAACCATTAGCTTCCAAAAAGCATCTAGTGAGGTCTGACATAGTGAAAGTAGCAGCTTTGGTGTGGCAGGTGTTATATACATTATCTTTTTAAACTCTTACAAGAGCTCTTTAAGGCAGTTCTCCTTATTTCCATATTACAGGTAAGAAATGTGTTCAGAAAGATAAAGTGACTTGTCTGTGATCCATATGGAAAGAAAGGGACAGAGTTTGGATGGGAACTTTGATCTTTTTGACTCCAAAACTTTCCAGTTGGCTGTGAGGTCTCTCATAAAAGAAAAAGTGCAAGGATTGTTACTATCAGGTGTCCTTAATTTTATTATTTTCTTTAAAATTGTACATTACTTAAATTACTGAGCTAAATGAGAATGGCTCAAAAATTGTGTTTTTGAGATACATGGAGATGATTTTAACCTTTTTCTTTTTCTCCTGTTGACTGATCTGCATCTTATTGGCCCAGAGGTGTGAATTATTAGAAAATGATTATAAAGAATGAAGTTCCTTTAAAGAGAGGAACTTGAGGGGTTTAGGAAAAATAAAACACATAATAGTAGAAGTAGCTAATTGTTTATACCTTTCTCCCACTGAATTGTAAGTTCCTTGAGGGCAGGGAACCAAACTCAATTACCTTTACGCACAGTATATGATATACACTCACAAAATATTTGCTGAATGAAATAAGTGCTTACTAGCATACTCGTTACAGAAGAATGTTTAGAAGAGGAATTTTCTTCCCAGAGTAAGTTGAACATCATTACATTTCATTTATTCATTCATTCATCATTTATTGAGCATTTGTGGAGTATCTGTTCTGCGCCAGACACTGGGAATACAGAGATGAATGGGACGGGATCTCTGCCTTCTGTCTTCAGGGAACCCAGAGAATGGGGCAACCATTTTAGTAGATTACGGAACTAGTGAGAGTATATATGAAATAAACAAGCAAGGAATAGACTTTGAAATCAGAAAGTCTTTACCTCCCTTTGTTTTCTTACCTAGGAAGTAGAAACGATAATAGTACCTATTTGACACAGTTGTTGAGGGTAGGTTAAATGAACAAGAATTTTATTTATATTTCATCACATAGAGGCTCACTGTGGCTGAGGAATCAGAAGAATCTTTATTGAAGAGTGTGACATTGGGTTTTATAGGATGAATTTTTGAGGCCAAGAATAAGAGTATGATGTGGGACTCTAGGGCATTCCAGGCAGAAAGATGAATATGTTTGACGTGCAGGATGGGTGGACATGACAGGAGTAGTGGGAAATTCTGTGCATTCTCACAGAGCCTGTAGGGATATTAGAAAGAACTGAATAATCATTTTTCATTTTTGTAGTAACAATACAATACAGTGTTCATTGCATCATAGTAGGAGAGGATAAAGATCTCAAACCTGTTTCAAGAATTGTGTGAATTTCCTCTTTTAATCCTATGACTTTCTAAATATAGTCCTTTATGTAGTAGATAAATTCTTGTGTTTTTTGTTTTTTTTTCCCTTCCAGTCCTGTGATACTCAAGTGATTTTATTAAGAAAGAGGACTTGTGTGTTTTGGGGTGAAATCAGAGGTTCTGTCTCAAATGATGCTTATATTTAGTAGCAGAGCAACATTAGAATGTAACATCATTTAAAGGCACCATCTAGTCCTGTTTGAGCCAATCCAGAATTCTAAGAGCTATGAATGGTTTCTGAATAGAACCTGAACATAATACTTAACAATGTGCTAAAATAATTTGTTCATTGTATGAATTATGTGCTTGTTGGGGGTTAGAGTTCTACAGCTGAAAAATCGTGTTTTGAATATAAGGGGAGAAGAAAAGGAAAGACAAAATAGAAAAAAATGAACATCAATAGAAGGAAGTTTATATTTAAAGAGAGGGGCAAAAGTCTAGAACCAGACTATTTCACAGTTACATTTTACCAAACAATTTAAAGAAGAGTTAATACCTATCCTTCTCAAACTGTTCCAAAAAATTGAAGAGGAAGAAGTGTTTCCAAATACATTCTCTAAGTTCAGCATTAATCTCATATGAAAACCTGATAAAGACACTACTAAAAAAGAAAATTACAGACCAATATCCCTGATGAACATAAATGCAGAAATCCTCAAAATCTTAGCAAACTGAATTTAATAATATTGAAAGGATCCCATACCAGGATAAAGTGGGATTTATTCTGGGGATACAAAATATTTCAATATCCGCAAATTAGTGTGATATACCACATTAACAAAATGAAGAGTATGAATTAATATGGTCAACTCAGATGCAGTAAAAGCATTTGACAAAATTCAGCATTTATTTATGATAAACGCTTTATTAGGAGGGAGCATACCCCAACCTAATAAAGACCATATATGACAAACCCACAGCTAACATCATACTCAACTGTGAAAAACTGAAAACATTTCTTCTAAGATCAGGAACAAGACAAGGTTGCCTAATTTTACTACTTTTATTCAACATAGTACTGGAAGTCTAGCCACAACATTCAGACAAGAAAATTGGAAAGGAAGAAGTAAAACTTACTCTTTGCAGATAACATGCTAATATATAATCAGTGGAAAACCCTAAAGATTCCATAAAAAAACTGTTAGAACTAATAAACAAATTCAGTAAGTTTGCAGGATACAAAATCAACAAACAAAAATCAATTCCATTTCCATATACTAACAACAAGCTATCTGAAAAGGAAATTAGAAAAGCAGTTCCATTTACAATAGCAACAAAAAGAACAAAGTACTTAGTAATACACTAAGGAGGTGAAAGACTTGTATACTGAAAACTACAAAGCACTGATGAAAGAAGTTAAAGAAAACACAAACAAATGGGAAGACATCCCATATTCATGGACTGGAAGATTAATATTATTAAAATGTCCATACTACCCAAAGCAATCTTCAGATTCACTACAATCCTTATCAAAACACCAATAGTATTTTTCACAGAACTAGAACAAATAATCTTAAAATTTGTATGGGACCACAAAAGACCCCAAATGGCCAAAGCAACCATGAGAAAGAACAAAGCTGAAGGTATCACATTCCCAGATTTCAAACTGTACTGCAAAGCTGTAGTACTCAGAATTGTATGGTATTAGCACAAAATAGACCAATGGAACAGAATAGACAGGCCGGAAATCAACCCACACTCTCATATGGTCAATTAATCTGTAACAAGGCGGGCAAGAATATACAATTGGGAAAAAGTCTCTTCAGTAAGTGGTGTTAGAAAAACTGGACCACCTTTTTATACCATATGTAAAAATATACCTGAAACCATAAAACTCCTAAAAGAGAACCTAAGCAGTAAGCTCTTGGACATCAGTCTTAGCAACAGTTTTTTGGATTTGTCTCCTTAGGGAAGAGCAACAAAAGCAAAAATAAACAAGTGGGACTACATCAAATTAAAAAGCTTTTGCCCAGCAGAGGAAACCAACAAAATGAAAAGGCAGCCTACTGAATGGGAAAAGATATTTGCAAATGATATGTTCGATAAGGGATTAATATCCAGAAATATAAAGAACTTAGTACAACTCAGCACTGGGTGCCTGGGTGGCTCAGTCAGTTAAAAATCTGCCTTCGGCTCAGGTCATGATCCTGGGGTCCTAGGATTGAGCCCCGAATCAGGCTCCAAATCAGGGAGTCTGCTTCTCCCTTCCCTCTCCTCCTCCCCCCACCTCGTGCATGTGCGCTCTCTCTCTCTCTCTCTCTCTCTCTCTCTCTCAAATAAATAAAATCTTTTTTTACAAAATACAACTCAACACCAGAAAACCCCAAACAATCCAATTAAATAAAGAGCAGAGGACCTCGATCGACATTTTTCCAAAGAAGACATACAGATGGCCAACAGACACATGAAACAATGCTCTACATCACTACTAATCACCAGGGAAATGCATATAAAAAGCATAGTGAGATATTACCTCACACCTGTCAGAATGGCTATTATCAAAAAGACAAGAAATAATAAATGTTGGCAAGGATGTGGAGAAAAGGGAATCCTCAAGCACTGTTGGAAGGAATTTAAATTGGTTTAGCCAACTATGGAAAACAGTATGGAGCTTCCTAAAATAATTAAAAATAAAAATACCATATGATCCAGCAATTCCACTTTTGGGTATTTTTTTGAAGAAAATGAAAACTTGAATTTGAAAAGATATATGTACTCATATGTTCATTGCAACATTGCTTACAGTAGTCAAGATATGGAAGCAACCTAAGTGTCTATCAATAGATGAATGAATAAAGATGATTGTGTGTATATACATACATACACACACAATAGAATATTAGCTATAAAAAAGAATGAAATCTTGACATTTATGACATCGTGGATAGACCTAAAGGATATTATATAAGTGATATAAACCAGACAGAGAAAGACAAACACTGTATAATTTCTCTTGAATGTGGAATCAAAAAAACAAAGGAACAAACAAAACAGAAACAGACTGATAAATACAGAGAACAAAATGTGGTTGCCAGAGGGGAGGGGGGATGGGAGGATGGGCAAAAAGATGAAGTGGATTAAGAGGTATAAATTTCCAGTTAGAAATAAGTCATGAGGATATAAAGTACATCTTAGGAAATAGAGTCAATAATACTGTAATAACTGTGTATGGTAACCGGTGGTAACTAGGCTTACTGTGGTAATTATTTCATAATGTATGTAAATGTTGAATCACCTGAAACTAATATTGTATGTCAACTATTCTTCAACTATTCTTCAACAACAGTAACCAAAAAACTTGGAAAAACATATTTTTAAAGTCCTATTAAAGGCTATTGATATGAATTTCATTTTATTTAGAAAGTCTTTTATTAGCACCATTAAAATGTTATATTTCTTTTAGAATATCACCATTAGAATATTATTCCTTATTCTAGAAATACATGTGTATTTTTGACATATTATTTGTTTGTTTAGTGCAACAATAGAATGTTTCCAGTGTCTGAAATAGAAAGTCTGTGATCATTAAACACTGTGTAATTTTTTTTGCTGATTCTAGTTTTTGTAATATTTTGTAATACTGTAATTGGTTCTATTTTTCACTAGAAAATAAAATATTTTAAAAAAAGTACAAGTAGTGAAACAAATCCATAAAGAAAAGTATGTGTGAAATTTGTCATTGAGTACATTGAATGCAATTTGCTTAATCTTCTATAATAATTTTGACATTTGAAGTTAATGGTATTTTTAGACATGAACATACAGTAAGGTGATTTTAAATATGTTGACTTTTAAATTTGAAAAAAGATATACTTGTGATGATAGAGAAGATACATTTAACTTTGATAAATGGAAGGAAATAGAACATTACTATATCTCTGTATAGATTCCCCCGCCCCCCAATAGCATGCTCAGCTTGTTTGTGTTTGTATGTATATGTGTAATTTCCAATTTCCTTTCCAATGTTTTCAAAACTTTAACTGTTTTATGACCAACCATATATTGGGATTTTAAAATATTACCTTTTAATATAGAAAAATACTGATTAGAAACCCTACCTTTAGGTTGAATTGTCTTTAGTATGTTTATCTTCATTATTAAAACTTGTGGTGTATAATCTGTTCATTTTCAGTACTGTATACTACAGCTGGTGTTTTTTTTTTTTATACATCGCAGGATCATTTTAGTCAAGAGAAGACATTAATTTTATTGGTAGTACTTTTCTTTAGTTCTTTTGGGGAGCCTTATTCTGAATAATTTAAAAGCAATGGAATTCTTTCTGTGATAAAAATCTAGTCAGTGAGATAAAGCTTGTAGCATTTTTCACACCATACTCATGCATGTAAAGGTGTGAAATTAATATGTATGTCTAAAGAATTTATATTAAAGAGGGTGTTGTTAATTTTGAGGAAAGTAGCCCTCTAAAGATTTTAACTAGATTTACATTAATCCACAGATTTGTTAATGTCTCATCTCTTATTTTTCTTTTAAAGATTTTATTTCTTTTACAGAGAGAGAGCACACAAGCTGGGGGCGAGGGGGGGAACAGAGAGGGACAAGCCGACTCCACACTAAGGGCAGAGCCCCATGCCGGGCTCGATCTCATGATCCTGAAATCATGCCCTGAGTGGAAATCAAGAGTTGGATGCTTGGGGTGCCTGGGTGGCTCAGTTGGTTAAGCGTCTGCCTTCAGCTCAGGTCATGATCCCAGGGTCCTGGGATCGAGCCCCGCATCGGGCTCCCTGCTCCTTGGGAAGCCTGCTTCTCCCTCTCCCACTCCCCCTGCTTGTGTTCCTGCTCTCCCTGTGTCTCTCTCTCTCTGTCAAATAAATAAATAAAATCTTAAAAAAAAAAAAAAAAGTCGGATGCTTAACTGACTGAGGCACCCAGGTGCCCCTCATCTCTTCTATTTTTAAATGACTAATCCACAATAGCCAAGCTTGAATAATATGTAAAGAATAATAAAATAATATAAAAAATTATGACCTCATTTAAATTTAGTAATGATCAATTCTATATTGTTTGTATATTAGTAGATTTGCTATCTTTGTAGAATTATGGAATAAAATGTTTAAAGTTTCAACTTTTCATTTCATATTATCTTAATTTTTTTTATGTTTCTTATCCAAATAATTGAGAGAGAAAGTTTTAGCACCATTTACTGTAAGATCTATGCATTTGGTCATATTTCACATTTTTCAAAACTATCTTGAGACTTGCTACCTTCTATGGCCTCATGAAGAAAATAGTCATAAAAATTTTGAAGCAGTTAAATGACTGTGTGGGTTTTCCCTTGACATGCCTTTTCCACCTTGCTCCCCTCATCCTTGTTTTACCCCATCCTCTAGCCCCGGTGTCTGACAGCTTTTTTCAATCCTCAGATGACTTAGTTGAAACATGTATCTTTCGTTACTTTGCTATCTTTCCAGTTACTGTTCTAACTTTTTCTCACTGCCTGGTGAGATCTCAGTCGTGGCGAGTGAAGTCTGAATAAAAGGGGCATTCATGGTGGTTATGACAGTGAAGGTCAAGTTTAGGCTGCTAGAGGGTTTGAAACAAAGGAGTAATTGAAGCCCTCATCACCTTCATCTTATTTGGGTAGTAAGTAAATTATTTTGGAAGTAGTAAGTCTCATTATGAAGATAATGAAATCCTGTCCAGACTGAATACATTAACAGTGATTAACTTGAGCTGGAATACATTTTAACACCAGTTTTTGTACTAATTAGGAAAGATCCACTATGGTTTTGTTTGTATATTAGAATATATGCTACTGGCTTTCCCCTCCCTCCCTCTTTCTTTCTTTTTCTTTTTTCTTTTTTTTTTTTTTTTTACATTTTGTTTTGTAGGAGCCCCTTAACACTGTAGGGAATTTTAAGAATTTGAGTTCAAATATATCTCAAGTGAAGTCATATAATATAAAAAATAATTTTACATGGAATACTCCATGGCCTTCTAAAGGGTCTTCAAACAGGAATAAAAGTCTTATCTCCGAGACTTCCTGCCCTACACCTGTATCTGTTACCAGTAGTTATTTCCATTTTCTTGCTCTGCCAGGTAGTTAATGGAATATTTAAAGTATGAATTTGTGAGCTATTACTTTGTTATGGAATAGAAGACCTGAGAATAGGGGATAATTTAACCTAATGGCTACCAGTTATATTTTGTTTTATATTTGTGGTTTTCAAAGGTACTTATATGATCAAACTAAAAGATTCCAGACTAATGGATAAAGTAAATTATTGGGAAAACTAGTGGTGGTAGTATCTGATCATAGAAATAGTTTGGTGTGACAAAAGTAGAAACACTAAAATTTCACAGGAACCTATAAACCATTTTTACCATCACTGTGCTGTTCATGAACTACATCTGGGGAACTCTGATTATACATATTGTCACAATGTATTATGTGGTAGAAATGTATATTAAATATTTATTCAAATAAACACAAAAGACTTTGGGTTCAGGACATGGGCATTCTTAATATTGCAAGATTTAACAGCCAGATCTTTCTAGCTAACATCAATTCTATTAGGCTAATGTGGACATTATTTGGATTTTAGACATTAGGTATAACAAACGCTTACTTATATATGGAGGCTGATCTAGTTACATATTCTTTTTTTTTTAATTTTTTAAATTTATTTATTAGAGAGAGAATGAGTGATAGAGAGCATGAGAGGGAAGAGGGTCAGAGGGAGAAGCAGACTCAACGCTGAGCAGGGAGCCCGATGTGGGACTTGATGTGGGACTCGATCCCGGAACTCCAGGATCATGACCCAAGCCGAAGGCAGTTGCCTAACCAACTGAGCCACCCAGGCGCCCCCTGGTTACATATTCTTGAGAGAGCGGACATGAATTTGGGGGAAAGCTTTTTACCTTAGGTAGCTGATCCAAGCCTGCTGAGTTTTTCTCTCTTCCAAAGGAAGACAAGAACCTGTAGATTTTTGCAAGGGATTGATTTGAGAACATAGCTTAATTTTTAAAAGTCAAAGAAACTAATTCAGCTCAGAGTGTTGTTTTTGTTTTTTTCTGAAAGAACTTTTAAAAACTTCTAGCTGTGATCCTTCAGCTTCTTATTCCTCCCTCTCTAATTACTCTTAGCAAGGTTTTGTTACTGCTGTTAACCCTAGCAGTCATTGGGAAGGATAATATTGGGGCAAAATTTCTTTTAAAAGAAAATTGTACAAGAGGAATGTGTACACAAATGCATACTGAATACAATAAAATGCATATGGAACTGTCCTTCGTATGTGAGGGTGAGTTTTGTTTGTTGTGGTGGTGATAGAGCTTGTTTGATCATTTCAACTTTCTCCAATAATTCTTCTTGTATGTGTATGTGAGTTAGTTATACGAGATTAGGGATTTGGCTAAACTATTAGCAGAGTCACTGGTTTAATTCAACTCAGTTTAATTTCTTGATATAATAGTCATGGACATATACAGCTTTAATAGAAAATAGTTTTGTTTCAGTTAGTGGAATTTATATGTCAATAAAGAAATACGAAAAAAATACTAAGTGAGTGCCTATTAAGTGCTAGGTGTATTACAAAATAATGAAGATGCTGCAGTTGAGACGGATAAGATTTATAGTCTTACTGAATTTACAAATGTCAGAAGCCTAAGTTAAAAGAAGCATAAAACCTTAAAGATCAAATTCTAGGTAAATGGTCAAAAATGTGGAAAATAAAGAATAACCTTCCTGTCCTGTCCCTCCTTCCTCCTAACTTCTAAGACAGTGAAGATACTCACATTTTGTATTATAATTTTACATATACTGATATTGTAGATTTATAAGTACTTCAAATATGTGTGATTTTACAGTAACTCCACTACAGGAAGATTTATTTATGAAGAGCTTTGGGAAAAATGATAGTACAGCGGTACTCCCTTTGGAAGATTTTCAGCAGTTACGGTTAATTTAAGATCAGATCAGACAAGCATGGTTCGTGTTATTTTTATAGACACTATTCCATAGTTTGTTCTTGGAAACTTTTAGGAACGAAGAAGCTATTATTCATAAAATGAAGTCATGCTGGAGACTTAAGGCTGGTTGTAAAGTGTTAATCTTTGGAGATGGGGAAATATTTCTTATCTTGAATTTGGAATGTGGGTAACTTTAAGACTGCTGTATGAAGCAACATTGCTTTTGCATTTTACTTACAAGAGAGAAAAATGTGGACTCCTTTAGTGTAGCAAAGCACTTTCTGACACACCTCTCAAATTACACACCATTGAAATGATCCCCACAATGTGTTTGGCTCATGTGTTTCTAGTTAGCTACCAAGAATGAAAGATTCATACCGATCTATTTCAAAAAACATCTTTATTTGCATTGCAAAGAGCTTAATTGTTTGGAAACAGGATCAAGAATTGCTTTCAAGTTGTAAGCTGGCGTGTATAGGTTGGGCCATGATTGGCATTGAACTTTAAAAAAACAATTTCTGTGCAAAGAAGGTTCTCAATAAATATTTATCAAAGCACTGATTACTATGTTGAATGTAGAAGGATAAAACTGCCTGTGTTTTCCCACATTGTTAGTGATGTGGACTAAATATTTTTGTAGCTATTATAGAAAGTCCTGATAACCTTTCCCTTATCTTGCCTTTTGGGCAGTGTATAACAGAATCACAGGGAGGAGGAAGTCATACAGACTTGCAAGACAGATGATGGGAGTCCCTCTGGCAAGCTTGTGACCTAATTTTCCAAGCTTGTCTGCCCAGCTGTAGAGTTATAGCTATATGCTGTTAACTTGAATAACACTAGGCTTGTATACAAGTTTGGGGGTTGGGGAGAGAAGGAAAGAGGAAAAGGTATATAAATCTCTCTAGTTTTGCCAGATCCCGTAACATAGAAGCACTTTTGTTAAAAAAGAAAACTTAATTCATTATTTCCTCATTTTGGTTATTCCTTCTTATATGGGTCTCAAATAATTAATAGAGGACCTTATTTATTTTTTTAAAGATTGATGGCATACTCAGTTATTTTTGAAGTTTATTTTGAAGACTTTTTTTTTTTTTTAAAGAAAAAGGTAGTATGAGCGTGTGTTGGTTAAAGATGGAATTGTTCCCATGCTTTTCTTGTGCAGTAAATGAATTTGTGCATTTCTGGTAACAGTTCCTTGATGATCCCAAGATGAAGAGACTGTTTTCCTCTCATTAAGCAAATATTTATGAGTTCATGTAGTTGATAATGTTTAGTAAAGTTACATAAGATTTCCAGCTTTTTTATAAGTTTTACAAATTGCCACTACAGAGATGAGAATTTTAGATACTAGTATGAGGTAGTTTTGTTAGGTCATACGCTGCCTTCTACTTGCCATCTTGCCTCTACAATGTTAGCTGGACAAGGATAAGACCTTTCTTTTTCTCCAGGTATGTATATAGGTCATGTCATGTGCTATTTTGAAATATGTTGAACCAGCTGGGATGATAAAACTGACACAGACTTGTCAGCAGGACTTACCTAAATCACACTATTTTTTCTAGTAAGTACTTAGAATATTTATTTGCTTCTACTCCACCATCTCTCCCCACCCCCAACACTTTGTGACTTCTCTCTAGCATCTCTTGAAGGGGCCAGTAAACCCAATACTAAAATATTTCATGCATCTCCCTTTACCAGGTAATTGGTCCCATGCATATCTTTAACACCCAACTGCATCAAGGTATCTCATTCATTTTCCTTCTTTCTCTGGGGGGTGATTGAATTTCTTTGGCCCCAGGATTGCCTTCTAATTTTCAACTTGACTTAAACCAAACTGTAGAAAGAAAATCATTATTAATCAAAATTAATAACATTGGATGTAATTTTAATAATTTAGGCCTCAGGCTCTTTTAGAATGTATTATGGAATCAATTTAAAATGTTATTCTTCTCTGTCTTATATGTATGTGTCTATGTCAGACTGTTTATATTGTAAGCTCCTAGAGTCCATGTGTCTCTTAATTCTCTTGATGTGATGTTCTGCATATCTGGAAGTTATTTTCTTAATGTCTTCTTTCTGCTGCCTCATTTGTGTCTTGTTCCCAGCTGCGGTTCCTGGGGACAACCTTACTACCTGTTGTTTCCTCTTCCTCACTCTTCCTTCAGCAGTCCACCCACTGTCGTCCAGTGCCTGAGCTCATCATGCCTCTAGGTCATTTGTAGTCTTGTAAAAGCCAAGCCAAAAGGCAAATGTTTAGTTTTTATCTTACTTGATTTTGCTGGAGCATTTGCTGCAAGCTCTTAGAGGACATGGATGGTAATTTGTTCACTGTTGAATTTTTTATTGCTTAGAATTTGTAGTACTTTGTAGATTGTCCATTTATTGAGCGAATGTATGCTTGTAATGAAATGCCTTTTTTTTTTTTTTTTAAAGAATGTCTTCTTCCTTGGGCTCCCATGGTGCTTGCTATTCTTTCCTGGTTTCTCTCCTACCTCCCTTTCGTTACTTACTTGCACTTAGATGTGCATTCAGAAGCTCTGCTCCTGGGGCGCCTGGGTGGCTCAGTTGGTTAAGCGTCTGCCTTCGGCTCAGGTCATGATCCTGGAGTCTTGGGATCGAGTCCCGCATCGGGCTCCCTGCTCCTTGGGAGCCTGCTTCTCCCTCTGCTTCTCTCTCTCTCTGCCTCTCATGAATAATGAATAAATAAATAAAAATCTTAAAAAAAAAAAAGCTCTGCTCCTAGGAGTTTAGTATGTATCTAAAGTTGTTCCAAAGCTGTAGCTCCATGTGTTGGTAGCAGAGAAAGCCAGTGCTTTTTTGGGGGGGGAGGGGGGGCTCTGTTTATGGTTTTGTTCATAATCTGAACACTCACAAGTTGAGAAGTTTCTGAGTTTTCCAGAATTCTTTTCTCAGCTCTCATCTCATTTCATGTTTCATTGTTTTCCAAGATGACGTCAGCACTTCACATTGTTTTCATTAGAACAGTGACTTTTCAAATTTTTTATCTCCTGCTGGTAGTAATGTCCTAAAACTCTAATCTAAACTCTAATCCTTTGTTTCTGACTATACCTGAAGGTTGCACAGGCCTCTTAGACTTCACATTTACCAAAATATATTTGTTACATTTTTCCTAAACCTCCCCTCTTTTTTTTTTCCCCCCTATTCCTCTAAATGGAGCCACTATTAGTGAAATGGTAATATTAATGATCTGTGAATCTTTGGACTTTTCTTTGCCTTACCCACCACTCTGTCCCACCTTTAAGTGATCAGTCACCAAATCCTTTGATTCCTATTACAGAATGGCTGACAGAGCATTCTCTTCTCTGTCCTCACTGCTAATTATATTATTACCTTGCTTAAAATTCTTCAGTGTTCCCCATATGCTCGTTGTAAAGTCCAGTTCCTCTTTATAGTGGCACACAACGACTGCCCTCTGTGACCTAGTCTCCCTACTTTACTTTCAGGTCTCATTCTTTGACTCTTGTACTCCACAAATGCTATAATTGAATACAGTAATTGAATACACTTAGCTTCATGCTTCTGTGACTTCACATAAGCTGTTCCCTTGGCCTGGAGTTTGCTCTCAGTCAACCTCATCATTTTATCTATATTATTTTAAATTTGGCTTAAAGGTTACTTTCCTGGAAAAAATTAGTCCCTTCTTTGTGCGCAAATGGTATCTTACACTTACTTTGAAGTAGTAATTAAGTTGCATTTTATGGTTTCTTCACTTTTTTTCCCTTTAACTAGTCCAAACACTTGCAGGTAGAAAACATGTCTGAGTAATCTTTGTCTTTCTTGTGTCTTAGCACAATGCTAAGTGGACAGTATGTATTCAGTTTTTGTTTTAATACATTTTCAAGGAATAAATGTTTAAAATGCTTTTTGATGTTAGTGAGATTCCAATATCTGTTCTACATGTGAACAAAGTGTGATAGAAAAACTGAGCGGGATTCCTTTGTGCACTGACTGTGTCACCTGTTCTCTCTCCCAGAGTGTGCTGGAGGTGAAATTGAAAGGTAGACAGTTTATCTGCAATATCATTCTATTTCTTCCTCTCCTGTCATTCTTCCATATTTTGTACCATAGGTGTTACAAGATTGTCCTCCAGCTGACCAAGACCTGTCACTGTCCCCATACCTCTACCTTTATGAAGTTTAACATTTACGTTCTATCTGGCTGGAGAGCCTGTGATTTATAGGTAAAATGCTGGGATTGGGCCAGTATGGGAAACTTTAAAATTGAACCTTTTGCTTCTTGCCACCACCTTTATGGCTCTCCTTTCCACTCAAAGTGGACCTACAGTATTTGCCAGCCGATCAGTATTCAATCAGAACGCCTCTCTGGAGGTGACTTATTTTATAACCTTAATTATTTAAGAAAACAGAGCTGATTAGTAATCAGAATAGATGATAATCTTAAAATGTATAATATATGAGATATGTAAAGATCGTGTGGTCTAGCTGTCTTATTTTACTAATGAAGAAAGTAAAATGAAGACAGGTCAAATGATTTGTCTGACGTCATACAACTAGTTCATGCAGAGTTAGTCTTAAAATCTAAGCATCTTAAGCCTTTGTGTGATTGTACTGATGCTGTCTTAAATTTGGTCAAGAATTTGAAAATTCATTTACTCAAAATGTTTATCAGCTCTATCTATATACCTACCTACCTACCTACCTACCTATCTGTACTAAGTACAGTGCTGGGCACTAGGGATGGTATAAAGTAGCCCTTCATAGCTGGGACTAAATCATGGAGTGAAGGAGGCATAAATAAATTATTAAAAGGGTATAAATGATAGTTCATCTACTCAAATCACAGGTACAATACTTAGGCTTTTACTTAAAATCTCTTTATTAAAATTTTAGAACTAATTTGCTCAGCTTATTTCTAGTCCCAGAGGAATAAAGAAATAGAAGGTGATGATGAGGCTCTAGAGAGGTATGTAAATAGCAAGGGGAAGGGACAGCTGAGAGGCTGGTGAGAGAGAGGAAAAAGTGCCTGCCTGTACGTATTATATACTATATACTTTATATACCATATATATATTAAGCAAAAGAACCCAAATCATCATAGACGAAGTACATTTAATTAAGGGGAAAAGTTATGTTTCAGACTTAAGTACACTGTAAGAATATTGTAACACATTATGCTACTTGTTATTAAAAATGTTCAACCATAAAGTGACCATTAAGAAATGATTATAGGCTGCAACCAGGGCAGAATGTTGGTGGGTGAATAACCCTTGTGCTACTGAAGAGTGATGTTATCATTATAGTGGAATAAGAGGTTTTTTGTTTTTTTTATTTTTTTCCATTCGTCCCTTTCCCTCCTGCGAAGAACACCAGTTTTGGCACTGACAATCACTCATGGACAGTAGTGCCCTTGTGGAAGCCTGGGAGTCCAGTAGAAAAGTTCCAACACATCATTGGAGCAAAAAAAAAAAAAAAAAAAAATCAGAGATTGAACACAGTGGAGAGGGTAACAGGTACAGTTTCATTTTACCTGTGTTGCCCCCCCCCGCCCCCAAGGCATAGCTCAGTGCCAAAAGAGAGCTCCTTGGCCCAGGATTTCTCCTGTGGGGGAAAGTGAGAGTATGTGAGTGAGTGTCCAGCTTCTCCAGTATGTGGGATGCCACCAAAGAGACCAACTTCTTTTTGGCCCCATCCACAATACTAAGTAGTGAATTACATAATGGGGAAAACAGCTGTTAGGGCTCAGGGTGGAATGTATCAAAGGGCTGCAGATCCTACTAACAGCTTTGCAGACTATATTAGGAAGCCCATTCAGGAGCTGCTGGGGATGCCTCACCTGTAGATCTTTATGACTGGCCCACAGGCACCCAACACTCCATGTACCTTACCCCTGCACCTCCTCATAGTGGGCCAGCTCCTGTGTATACTCCTGAAGCAGTGAGAATGAACTTTTGCAGACAGTTAGTGAGTTCTTGCAGAAAGCCGGTCTGACTCTGCAGAATTGGGAGAAACTATATAAGCTTGAACATTCAGTACTGCCCTAGGGAAAGCAAAGGGAGGTTATCAGCATTTGACCTGACTTGCAGGATACACAGAAGGTATACAATCTTATGAATTCCCCCAGAGAAAGGAATAAGAAGTATGCAGCAGGGATATCCATAGAAAAGATCTGAGAAAGCCTCAGAATCTTTAAGGGACTGAAGGAAGTTTTTCTCTCCTGAAGCCAGTCGATAAGGACTGGAGAAGATGACAGTTTCTTCAAAATGCAAAGACAGCAGCACAGAACTTTGAGGAACCTAAAAAAATCAAAGAAAAATGACACCAACAAAGGAAGACAGTTTTCCATTAACTGACACCCTCTCTCTTCCCATGGATGTTTTCAATTTTCCTGATAAAAGAATTCAAAATAGTTATTTTAAGGAAGCTCAGGGAACTACAAACAACAAAACACTGAAAGGACAATTCAATGAAATCAGGAAAACAATACACAAACAAAATGAGAAGTTTAACAGAGATAGTAATTATAAAAAAGAACCAAAAGAATTTTGAAGCTGAGGAATATGAATGAAACAAAAAAATGCAATAGAAGGCATTGACAACAGACTGTATCAAGCAGAAGAAAGAATCTGTGAAGTAGATGACAGATTATTTCAAATTATCTGGTTTAGAGGAGAACAACAGAAAGAATGAAAAAGAATGAAGAAAGTCTGCTTGAACCATAGGATACCATTAAAAGAAGCAATCAGCACATTTTTGAAGTCCCAGAAGGAAAAGAGAGGGAGAAAGGGGGCATGAAGGTTATTTAAAAAAAAAAAAAAAATGGAGCTGAAAATTTATCAAATATTGGGAGAGAATTAGACATCTAAGTTCATGAAGCTCAATCTCCCCAAGATTTCAACCAAAAATAATCTGATCCAAGACACATAATAAAGTGGTCTAAAATCAAACACAGAAAGCAAGAGGGGTGCCTGGGTGGCTCAGTCAGTTAAACATCTGACTCTTGATTTTGGCTTACGTCATGATCTCAGGTAGTGAGATTGAGCCTCGGGCTCTGCCCTGGGCATGGAGCTTGCTTAAGATACTCTCCCTCTCCTCGCTCCCTCCGCCACCCTGCCCTGCTCTTGTGTGCTCTCTTAAAAAAAAAAAAAAAGTTCCTGACATACAGGGGACCCCCACAAAGCTGTTAGTGGAATTCTCAGCAGAAACATTGCAGGCCAGGAGAGAATGGGATGGTATATTTAAGGAAAAAAAAAACTGCCAACCAAGATTTTATCCAGTAAAGTTGTTCTTCAGAAATAAAGAAAGACTTTCCCAGACAAACAAAAGTTGAAGGAATTCATCACCAGTATACTTGCCTTATGAGAAATGCTGAAAGTAGTTCTTCAAACTGAAATGAAATGATGCTAATTAGTAATAGGAAAACATATGAGAATATAAAACCCACTGATAAAGCCAAGTATTTAGCCATTTTCAGAATGTTGTAATACTATAATATAGTGGTACATTAACTTACTAACTCTAGTACAAAGATTAAAGGACAAAAGTATTCAAAATAACTATAGTCATAATACATTGTTGATGGATATAAATGACAAAAACAGGTAAATTTTGATATCAGAAGCCTAAAATGTGTGTGTGTGTGGGGGGGAAGTAAAAGTGTAGTTTTTGTCTATGATCAAAGTTAAGTTCTTATCATCTTAAAATACACTATTATATCTATAAGATATTCTTGTAAGCCTTGTGGGTAACCATAAGCAAAAATCTACAGTAGGTACACAAAAGATAGAGAAGGGAATCAAAGTATACTATTACCAGAAATGATCAATTCACAAAGGAAAACAGCAAGAGAGGAGAAAAGGAACAAGGGAACTACTAAACAGCCAAAAAACAATAAGATGATATTAGTAAGTCCTTCCCTATCAGTAATTCTTTTAAATGTAAATGGATTAAATTCTCCAATCAAAAGACATAGGTGGATGAATGGATTAAAAAAACAAAACAGAACAAGAGCTAACTATATGCTGCCTATGAAAGATCACTTCAGCTTTAGCAACACACATAGGCTCAAACTGGAGAGGTGGAAGGTATATTCTATATAAATTGAAACCAAAAGAGAGAAGAGGTGGCTATACTTAATATCAGACAAAATAGATTTTAAGTTAAAAACTATAATAAGAAACAGAAGGTCATTATATAATGATAAAGAGCGAATTTATCAAGAGGTTATAAAATTATAAATATACATATGCACCCAACACTGGAGGACTCAAATATATTAAGCAAATACTAACAAATCTGTAGGGAGAACTAGAAAACAATACAATATTAGTAGAGGACATTAACACCCTATTTTCAATAAAAGATAGATAGTCCATACTGAAAATCAGTAAGGAACCATTGGATTTGAACAATACTTTAGATCAAATGGATCTAACAGACCCATGTAGAACATTCCATCCAAAAGCAGAAAAATAAATAGTCTCAAGTGCACATAGAATATTCTTCAGAATAGATCATATGATAGGTCGCAAAACAAGGCTCAGTAAATTTAAGAAGATTAAAATCATACCAAATATCTCTTTTGACCACAGTGATATGAAACTAGAAATCAGTAACAGGAGGAAAGCTGAAAAATCTACAAGTAGTGTGGAAATTAAACAGCATACTCCTGAATAACCAATTGGTCAAAGAAGAGATTAGAAGGGAAATTAAAAAAAAAAATCTTTTTTTTTTTAAAGATTTTATTTATTTATTTGAGAGAGAGAGAATGAGAGATAGAGAGCATGAGAGGGCAGAGGGTCAGAGGGAGAAGCAGGCTCCCCTGAGGGAAATGCAAATCAAAATCACAGATAGTACCTCACACTTGTTAGGATGACTTCATCAAAAAGACAAGAGATAACAAGTATTGGTGAGGATGAAAAGGGAGAAGAGGGAACCCTTGTGAGCTGTTGGTGAGAATGTAAATTGGTAGTCGTTATGGAAAACAGTACGGAGGTGCCTTAAAAAATTAAAACCGGAACTATCATAAGATCCGGAAATCCCAGAGCGCCTGGATGGCTCAGTCGTTAAGCGTCTGCCTTCGGCTCTTTTTTTTTTAAAGATTTTATTTATTTATTTGAGAGAGAGAGAATGAGAGATAGAGAGCATGAGAGGGAAGAGGGTCAGAGGGAGAAGCAGACTCCCCGCTGAGCGGGGAGCCCGATGCGGGACTCGATCCCGGGACTCCAGGATCATGACCTGAGCCGAAGGCAGTCGCTTAACCAACTGAGCCACCCAGGCGCCCATTGCCTTCGGCTCTTGTCATGATCCCAGGGTCCTGGGATCGAGCCCTGCATCGGGCTCCCTGCTCGGCGGGAAGCCTGCTTCTCCCTCTCCCACTTCCCCTGCTTGTGTTCCCTCTCTCGCTGTCTTTCTCTGTCAAATAAATAAATAAAAAATCTTAAAAAAACGCAGAAATCCTGATACTGATTAATTGAAGGATGGAAAGTTAGGATCTCAAAGAGGTATCTGCACCCCTGTGTTCGCTGTAACATTATTCACAATGAGTAAGACTTGGAAACCACCTTAAGGGTCCCTCCACAGATGAACTGGTAAAGAAAAATGTGGTGTGTATATATATGTGAATATATATGTATATATATATATAAATATTATTCCTATATATTATCAGCCAGTGGAAAGAAGAAAATCCTGCCATTTGTGACAGTGTGTATAGATTGAGGGCAATGTGTATAGAGAAAGACAAATACTCTATGATTTCACTTATGTGTGGAATCTAAAAAAGCTGAACTTAGAGAAACAGGAATAGAATAGTGGTTGCCTTGGCTGGTTGTGGGGCAAATAGGGAGTTGTTAGTCAAAGAGTACAAACTTCCAGTTATAAGATGAATAAGTTGTAGGTATCTTATATAAACACCACATTGTGACTATAGTCAGTAGTACAGTATTATATCCTTGAATGTTGCTAAGAGAATAGATCTTAAATGTTCTCACCACACACACAAAAATGGTAATTACTTGAAGTTATAGAGGTATTAACTAAAGTTAATGTGGTAATCATTTTGCAATATACAATATGTGTATCAGATTATCACATTGCATACCTTAAACTTACATAATGTTATATGTTAATTATATCTCTAAAGCTGAAAAAAAGAAATGGTTGTAATATTCAAAATTTTCTGTGGAAAGATTGGCAAATAGAGGCATGAATAAGATTTTTTAAATGATTAAGAAATATGCTGTAAAATATATAAATTGTTACAAAAAATATTTTAAATTTGTATACAAAAAGAAATAAAAGTAATTAAAATAATTTAAAATTACTTTAAGAGGTACTCTATTATCTAGAAAAGTCATGTATGTGGAAAAGCTGTATGTTATAATTGAAATGAATTGGAGAGTGATCTATTATTCATGATATCGAGAGGCTATTATTTTTTCACTTATATTTATACCTAACTAGAGGTATACATAATAACTTTTTGAAGAGTAGTAACTTAAAAAAAAACTTTCCTGTCCAGTGCCAAAGTTAGGGTCTGGTTTTTGCAGAGATTATAAATGTGTTGACTGAGTACTGAAATAAAGTCTCATGCTTGAAATTATTTTCCCAAAACATTCTGAAAATGTTATGTTCTCAGGTGAGTTTGCAGAAGTTTATTTAATTCCCAATAGAGCTGATTTATAGGGACTAAAGTTTTCTGTTTTCATTTTTTTTTTTGTTAATCATTCATTCAACACACATTTATTCACAGAGCATCTCTTCCGAATAAGGTATACAAAATTCTCTATTTTTCTTTCTAAAAATTTGTTTCCAGCAAACCGAATGGGAAGTTTGTTAAGTCTATCTGCCTGGATGCATAGCAGTTAACATTCAGTTCCACCAACGGAGTCCCTCACTCCATCCCCCAAAGGACAGACGGGACTCCAGGAGCGAATACCCTCCCAGGTGCTGCTGACACAGCACATATTTGGCTATTCCTCTCTGTGGGAAACAGAGACATAACTTCTCTGCGACTACAACTTTCTTCACAGCCTTGGTTCTTCAAAGATTTGAAGTGAACTCTTCTCTTAGAGACAATATGCCAACAAGTCAACTCACAACTTCATGCAACACTCTTATTCTGGAGCTCGGGTTCTTGCGTCTGTGATGACTGCCCGCCATGCAGAACGCTGGCCTCTGGCCTGGAGAGCTGCATGCCAGGGAGGGTGCCTTGGCTCCAACGGTTACATCTTCAAAAAGGCCACCTTTCCCACTAGAAGTTTTCAGACGAATGAGGTAAACTGCAGAGGTTTGGGGACTTTTAATCTTCATTATTGCCTCAAATATCAAAGATTTATCTTCTTTTGCATGCCTGTGAATATGAACTGGCCTCCACTTTTCGAGTGGGACAGATAGTAGAAGGTATTCCTTCTGTGGGCTGGCAGGCTGGCTTCATTCATTCAACTCATTGAGTCATGAAGTGTTGTGTAGGTGCCAGTGACTGTGCCAGTCCCAGAGCACACACAGGAGGCGTCCTCTTAGGGTGCTAACATGACAGCGGGGGAGACAGCCCAGGAACGAGATGATTCTAATAAGGTGGGATAAGTTTAAGATGGATGCTGAATGCCGGATCTTGATCCTATTCACCAAAGCAAGTAGGTTCCAGACATGAAATTCTCATCAGTTCTTCCAGAATAAGGGGACGGTGGCCAATACAGCTGGCATTGTCATGAACAAGGAGTTCGGATGCCATCACTGAAGCTTCCCGTTCTAGAAAGCAAATCCAGGCCCTGGGCTGAACAGCTTACTTCTGTTGGTTGGCATTCAACACGTTCTTTACTTTCAGAAAGTGGTCGCTTTTCTGTTCAGAGAGTTGCTGCTATTCTTTGCTTTGATCTCCTATCGCATTTGTAGGTGTTCAGAATGGTTTGATACCTATCTAGCTGAACTGCTGGGACCAGACGAAGTTTAGGTCTCCTATACCTCCGCCATCTTGCTCCTCCTCCTTCTGTTTTCATAATAAGAACAAGAACCATAAAATCTATCTGAGAATCCGAGAAACATATCCTACCTTTATTTTTGCCAAAACCTCTAGAATAATATTCTTTCTAGCCTTTCTCTTGTGTTTAACCAGTCTGTTCCACCCTACACCCTCCCACCCCTTTCCCCCTAAGAGAGGTTTTCATCTCTCTTTTCCCTTTGCTGATCCAGGGGTAGAAGAATTCTTTTGCTAAAAGAAGATACTACTTTTGTCTGATAGTGATTAGGTTGGTTTATCTCATTTCAGCTGTCTTGATCTTAAATTGTTTATGCTATTTAAATTCTTGTTTTGTGGATACAGTTGACTCTTGGACAATATGAGTTTGAATCAGTACTCCACTTATATGTGGACTTATTTCGATAAATACAGTATAGTACCGTAAATGTATTTTCACTTCCTTTTGGTTTTCTTCTTTTTTTTTTGTTCTGTAGCATATTTTATTGTAAGAAAACTGTATGTAATATATATATATATATATATATATATAACCTGCAGATTATGTGTTGGCCAACTTTTTATGTTATTGATAAGACTTTGGGCCAACAGTCGGCTACTAATAGTTAAGGTTTTGGGGAGTCAGAAGTTCTGTGTGGATTTTTGACTGTGCAGCAGTTGGTGCTTCTAACCCCCACATTGTTCAAGGTTCAACTCTCTTTTGTTTCACATCCAAACTATTCCCCAAAGTCTCTAACATCTTGATAAATTGATTTTTTTTTTCAGATCATCTACTAGAGTGATATGGCTGAAATTAAACCAAATTAGAGAATGGTGATAAAATCTTCCCAAATTAAAGCATGAAGGTAAAAAAGCTTGAAGGACAAAAATTTACTCAGCCATGTTTCATGGGATAGTTTTACTCCTTCTGGTGACAATGTGTTATTTTGGGTTGCTTGGGCTAGGACTTGTCTTTGGTTGATATCCAAAAGTTAAGCTCCCTTGTTTTGGTAGGGAGTGGGTCGGACTCCACAACTCTCTATAGAGACCAAAGTTTTTCCACTCCACAGTGCTAACCTTGTGCTTTTCCAACCCTCATTTGTTGTTTGGGCAAAGCTTACTCTTCTATCCAGTGGCTTATTGCCTAGAGTTTGAAAAGAAAGTTATGATTAGATAATTCTTGAGTTTTGTGTTTCTTTGTCACTTGAATGACTTGTATATGATGGGTATGTTTTCTCTAATTCATTTCCAACGGTATAGAAATAAAAGGCAGAGTGAAGCAAATGTGGACAACAGTGTCTCTACGGTATCTCATTTGAGGTCATGATGAAATTGTACAAAATAAATTCCCCCCACTTTCTTTTGTATTTTGAAATTAGCTCTCAATACTGGCACAGATAATCCTTACAATGAGTTAGCTCCAGGAATAGTTCAATTCTAGGGAGAATTTCTAGCCCATTATAAGAACATAACTTTGACCACTTCTTCCTTTGCCGTATCCAGTTGGTTGCCAAGTACCGCTATTTTCAAACTGAAGTTTTCCCTTGCTTTTGCCTTATTTGCCCTACTTTCACTACTTTAGGGCACATGACTGTTTTCTTAAACTGTTACCTTCTATGTGGTCTCTACATCTGCCTCCATCCTACTTCAATTTATACTTAAGTACTGCTTCTAGGTCAGTTTTGCTGAAGCTGAGCTTAGATCATGTCAGTCCATTACTTAAAACACTGCCAACAGAAGCAGGCTCAGTTTCAGCCCTCCACAACCTGGTGACCTCCCTTCGTTTTAAGTTTAGCCCCGCTACCGTCTTTCCTATGAACTGCTGATTAGCCAAGGTGAAGTACTGCGCACGTCTCCCTGTCCTCCTCAGTCTTTCCGATTTCTCTGCCTTTAGTATCTCTCTTTTCTCTTTTTACCTGGAATATGTTTGACTTTATCTTCACGTGCAAATCGAATCTGTCATTGGGCAAATTTATTCTGTGCCATCATGGAATAATCTTTATGTTCTCTGATAAATGTTCTCCCCATATGTTTTCTCAGGATCCTTTGGCATTTCTTTTTAACGTGTACTGTATATATATATATACACACACACACACATCTTACCTTCCACCAGGTATTAAGCTTCTCCAAGGGATGCTCCATATCTAATTTCTACTTTGAGACAAGTCACAAGGCCTAGAGTGGTGATTGTGTGTGTGATAGGAGCTCAATATACATGTGTTAAATGATGAAATGAATGAATTCCTGTCTTGTATATTCCCTTGTGAATTTTGTACGAATAACACCTCAGCTCTCAGTCTGAAAAGGAAAAATGTAATAGTGGCCACAATTTTTACTGAGCCTAAATTGAAGTACTCTGAAAAAGTTTAATCATGGAGACAATCAGAATGCACTCTGTTATTTAGAATAAAACCTCTGGCAAACATGCCTGTTTTTCAAGTTCTTACAAGGTCTTTTAAATGTAGGCTATGATTATTCCCTTTAAACATCTCACAGATTTAGTCAGTTGAACCATTCATTGTCTTAAAGTAGTTTATAACTTACTCTATGGAGAAACTGAACTGAAATAAAAGGCCAGCAAAGGTGAGAGTATTTCAATTTTACACCTCCCCTTTCTATCCATTCCTGTCATTAGAGTACAGTTTTCAAGGTTTGTGTAAAATAACAACCTATGAGTAAGACAGTGAGATCTCTCTGATATTTTCACTTAAAAAAACACTCATGAAAAGGGCCTCAAAAGCCATGCTTTAGTACATTGTTTTTATCAAGCTCCGTGGTAATTATGAATTTTTTAATAGTATGAATAATGCTATCTATTCTTTTCCTGCTTTTTTGTAATTCATTTTGCACATTTTCAAAATGTGGTAAAGTGAATTAGATTCACTATTGCCTATTAGGGTATTATTAAGTGATTCTTAATCCAGGTTTTTATAATGAATCAAATCCAATTAAAAGTATGAAAATTACAAATAATTATGGCAGTGGAACTATTTTGGATATTATTCAGCTGCCCAGAGTAAAACAAAACTGGAAGAACCTTTGAAAAATAATGAAACATGTCTTTGGTCAGCATGCTCAGGAAATTTTTTTGTACTGTGTTCAGTTCATTTTGCTGTGTACTCAGATTCTGGAGAATGCTAGCATTAAACAAAGGACTGAAAATGTTACTATTTAGAGATGTTCATTGTTTGAGGAGAACTTCAACAGAATCTTGAATATTCTCATGACATGTATAGAATAATTTTATAGAGACTATTTTAAATCATAAGTGCCTTTATATGTTAATGTCTTAAAATGTGTCTTGCTTTTAAGATATTTCTGTGGGAATGTTTTGTTTTAATTTTTGCCAACAATAATGTCTTATACCATATTTGTTTGAACTTTTGAAAGTTGATTGATAACCATAAATTAATTTGCTTATTGTACCTGAAAAAAAATTTTTTTTTTTTTTAGACAGCATGAGTTGGGGGCCTTTGTGGGGGGGCAGAGAGAGAGAAAGAACCTTAAGCAGGCTCCACACCTAGCACGGACACAGGGCTCAGTCTCATGACCCTGAGATCATGACCTGAGCTGAAATTAAGAGTTGGGTGCTTAACCGACTGAGCCACCCATGCGCCCCTTTTAACTGAAATTTTGAATGATTCCCTTAAATATTTCCACAAAAATGCATTTTTCATTTATCTCTTCCTTGTTATATGTATTTTAATGAGAATCCTGGATAAAATTTACAGAAGTAGAATTGCTATTTTGTCTTAATGATTGAGGAATGATTTATAACATGTACCTGATTATATCTCTTATTTTGTGTGCTTTTTGATAAGTATACACCAATTTATTTTATCAACATTATTCTATAGAAAGATAACTCCTGTCCTTCTCTTTTTGGTTCTTGGAACATAAAGTAAATGTTTCGTTTAACTTGAGGGCATATGGAAAAGGAAATGGGCTATTTCTTCACAAAGAATTTAAGAATCTTCCAGAGAATTATTTGCCACTGCAATTATGAACAACAGTAGCTGTGCCTAATTTTTATTTTCTATTTTAAATGCTCAGTGATTTTAATTTCATCTATAAATGTCAAAAGTATAGTCTGATTAAAATAGTATGTGTCTAAGAAATGGTTTTGGCCCATTTAGTTTGTTTTTCTTTTTTCTTTTTCGACCTAATCAAAAGGCGCATAAACCTAGAATACCTGCAGAGAGTGCCAGACTTTCTCTTTTTGTCTTTTTTTACTATTGTATCATATTTTCCCGGGTTTCACTGTTAAGATGACTTCATGAGACAACTGTCAATATTGTTTAATGTTAGCTATCCACCTATATGGGTGTGTGTGGATGGACAAACCACTGCTATGATAGAAAGGGATTATATTTGCTTGATTTAACATTAAAAATTTTTTTCCCCTTTTAAAAAATTGGCATCTGATAATTTTGTGACTTTTAACGTATCAAGAATCCAACTTTTAAAGTGGTATTCTTTAATTAATATTTGGTAACTACTCCATACCCGACTTTGTGTATTTTGCTGGGAAACTGCTGTAATCTCTTTTAAAATTCACAGATCCCAATCTTAACCCATTCCCCCAGGATTATTCAATAATTAATTGTATAACCCAGAACAGTCTTTAAAAAGTTGGGTATCTCCAAGATTCCTTCCCAGCTCTAATATTCTACAAGTCCTTGATTTTAATCCATGTCACTTCTCAATTACAGTGGAAGAGTAGCACCATTCTAATTTTTTGGATAATGTTTATCATTTCTTTACATTATTCTAAATCTAATGGAAAACTTAGTAAAATAACAACCCAAAAATATCTAGCTTTTATTTGCTGGGGAAAGATAATTCTGTAATATATTTTTCTACTTGATATGTTTTTACTTTGGGAAATCCTATGGGGAAAATACATTTCCAGACAGCTTGAAACTGACAAATGGGCATTTTGACAGGTATTCCTGGAAGGAGTGCTATAGCCAGCAATCTTTTAAATTTCCTTATTACAACAACTATGTTTAGTAGAGACTAAGACATATTACAGTTTGATGTTGGGGGGTGGGTGAATATAAAACTTTCTTAATGTATTGGAAAAACAGAGCATTTAGTTTGCTCTTATGGAGACTAGAGAAACTCACAGTGTTGGTATAAAGTACTTTTTTATGGACCAAGCCTGACCTGTTATTGTGAACTTTTGTGTTTTCCATTCAGTAGGATGTTCCTTGAGGAGGGTTTCATTTGTACCGCTCTTCTCTGTCATTTAATGGGCTTGTCCTGTGTACAACCTGTGGCTTTAGAACAGAAAGCTTCAAAGTAAATTTTATAGCAGAAACAAATTTTGTGGGTTTTTTTCCCCATAAAATACCGCTGGTAAGCAGTATTCTCCAGACCTCAGTGGAACTAGTCTATTTCTACAAAATTAATTTGTGAAAAAGGTGGCAAGAACTCTCTTGATTCTATTTATATCTCATTCTCTTTCCATTTTGTAAACTCATCAGTGTGGATATATATTTTAAATAACATTCTTTAGGTGCTCCTTAACTGTATAAACACACGGTTATTTTTTGAGTGTAATACAAAAAGCAATCATGCAGTCTCTCGTTCTTCACTTCACACCACACCTTAGCTGCTGCCATTATATTTCTCCACCATCATCAGCATCGTCATTGTCCCCTTTGTCAAAAACCAGGGATTGCCGTTTGATCTGTAGAATTTGAAAAGTATAAATCTGAGAATCTTAAAATGTGAGCTGGTCTTTAAGGTTAGAGGAAATGTTGTGAACATCTACAACTTAAGACTAATTCCTTGTGGTAATAATGATTGAATGATTTCGCCTCTTTCGGAGAATCAAGTCAGATGTATATATGAATGACCCTATGGAGTCTTATTTTGTATGTTTGAGCCTGGATGAAAATCAATTTCACTTAGCTTTTAACTTGGACAAGGGTCTCATGGTCAGTATCGCATTCTTTCTTAAACTTCTTTTTTTTAAAATACCAGCGCAAATCACTGAAGAGTATTCATTTCTCTGTTAAAACTTTTCTGCAAGTGTAGGCATGTATCTAAAACAAAAATACTATATGAGATTTAGATCTCATTTATATGAGATTTTTCTGATTCCTTTAACTCCCTGTAGACATTTTGAAAAGCACTTCTTTGTAATGCTAATGATCACACTTCTTTTTTTAAAATTTATTTATTTTTAGAGAGGGAGAGTGAGAGTGTGGAGGGGAGGGGCAGAAGGAGGGGGAGAGAGAGATTCCCAAGCTGACTTTGCTCTGAGGTCAAGCCTGATGCAGGGTTCGGTCTTGTGTCCCTGAGATCAGGACCTAAGCCAAAATCAAGAGTTGGTGCTTAACCAACTGTGCCACCCAGATGCCCAGATCACGCTTCTTTTCTGAAGAAATTTGTCTTCTTCAGTTTTTGTTTTTGTTGGCCTCCTGTTGTTTATTTCTCCCTCTCCTATCCCCAGTAATTTCAGTGTCTCATACTTTTTTCCTACTTTGTCACTTTGAAGCTTTACCAAGCCCGGAAAATACAACTTTGATGATTTACAGTGAGTCATAGACTTAAGAGAGAATAGGTCTTCAAAGGCCTGTTCATTTTAGTTTTCATAAAATCAGTCCGTCTGTGGTCCTGATAGCTTTTGTTTGATATTTGTCCTGTCTCCTACTGATCCTGGCAGGTTTCTTAATTTGCTTTTGCCTAGAACTATGTTGATTTAAGTAGATTGTCTTTTGACCTCTCATCTAGCTTCAGCTAACTTTTCTGATATAGTATCTTTTATACTCTGGCATTGTACAAAATACTGTGCTGAGTATTGTTATGGATAAAAAATGAACAAGTCATGGCTTGTTTCACAGTACCAGGGAAACTACTTGGAAGATAAATAATTTTGTATACTTTAACAAAAAATGGTAGACATAAATAAGTGGAGGAGGCATGGGATAGGTATATCCTGGGTGTGAAATGTGACTGGAATTTGTGACTTTGAAGTCTAAACTAGAACAGTGGCATTATATGGCATGGAAGAGCCTCACTAAAATTTTGTGCCAGGCTAAAATGGGACAGAGAAAGGAGGGTGCCATGTAGCGTGTGCCTGTACTGTAGCCTCGTGAATTTACCTTTAGCATCTAGTTGAGAGGAGCATCATTACCTTTACAAAGCTGCTTAGAGTTTAGAATCTTTGAGTATTTTCCATTAAGGAACAGAGGCCCCTTGTTGTAAATCCAGCACAGTAACTGTGGTGCAAGGTGGTAGGTTGCCTTGCATGTCAAGTCTGTTCCTGCCTCTTATTCTCATGCCCTAAGGATCCATTGTTGGAAAACTAAGCAACAGTCAGGCTATTTCTGTATTCTCTAATAGGCCCAGTCTCTCCGTTTAGTTTGGAACTGATCCAGATGTGCCATCCTTCAGCGTTGTTAAATATTATATTCCACATTTCATTGCCTTCCTTGTTTCTATAACCAACTTGGAAGGTTGGGTGTTTGAACCCAGCCAGATGTCATTATCTGATGTCATTAGCATACATACCTATTCTTATTACCCAGCTACGATTATGACTTTTTCCTAAAAAAAAAAAAAAAATCTATTTTAAGTTGAGTTAAATTTATATCAGAAACACCTGATTATAATTTTATAGTGAAAACACAACCTGAGATTTAAGAGAGTTTGAGAACTTTTTTAGTATATGGAGATTTAACTTGCTGATTCTTGTATCTTTCTTTTTATGTATACATTTCTCATTTCAATATAATTCTTTTTTTGTATATATCTTAATTGATTCGTATTAAATACTTTAGGCCTTTAGTATTTTATTTATTGTGTAAAATCATTTCTGTGTTGAATCAGATCAACATTCTGAAAATATAGCTAATTGCTACGTTGAAAACATGATATAACTGGGATGTTAACTAGACTTAACGTGGTGATCATTTTGCAACATATACAAATATTGAATCATAATGTTCTATACCTGAGACTTAATACAATGTTATATGTCAACTATACCTCAATAAAAAGTATCTGGAAGTAGTAAAAAATTTTTTTCAAGAGCACATTATAACTTTATTTGGCAGGGAGTAGTTCTGCTTCCCAATTAACTAATAAATGTTCCTTTTTCTCTCTTAGTAATCTCTACACCCAATATGGGGCTTGAATTTACAACCCCAAGATCAAGAGTTGCATACTCTACTTACTGAGCCAGCCAGGCACCCCCCATACAGATGTTCTTTTTTAAACTTAATCAGTCAAATAAAACATATATATATAGATATATATATATTTAAAGAAAACATATTTCTTTATTTTAGAGAGAAAAAAGAGCATGTGCATGTGCACGAGTGGGGGAGGGGCAGAGAGAGAGAGAATCTCAAGCAGACTCCCCGCTGAGCATGGAGCCCAACATGGGGCTCGATCCCAGGACCCTGAGATCAATGACCTGAGCCGAAACTAAGAGTTGGATGCTTGATTGACTGAGCCACCCAGGCGCCCCTCAAAACATATTTATTGGGACACTTGGTATATCATAACAACATGGTTACTATTGAAATCCATTGAAAATGTAGGAGTTATACAGTACCAAGTCATAAAACATGAAAGCATAGCTAATTTTGATAATACAATTTATGTAAGAAATATAGTAGGTATTAGAGAAGAAAGAAAATTTAATTCCCCCACATCTTTCTATTAAAAATTTTTTAAACCTATGGAAAAGTTGAATGAATAGTACAGTAAGCACCCCCACATATGCTTCATCTAAATTCCCCAGTTGTCAGTATTTTACCACATTTGAATTCATTCTTTCCTTCCTTCCCCTCCATATGTATGATGTATGTGTCTTTCTGTGTATAGGTACATAGACACGTATGCTTTTTTCCCCCTCTTCATTTCATTGCAGGCTGTAGACATCAGGGTGCTTTATCACTGACTACATTATCTCCGAAGAACAAGGATATTCTCCTACATAGCCACTATACCACTTTTATAATAGAAAAGTTTAACACTGATTTAGGACTTCATCAATTGTATAGTCCATTTTCCAGTTTCTCCAGTTGTACTAAAATTGCCTTTCATAGATTTTCCTTGTTTGTTTGAGCTAGGATCTGCCAAGGCAAATGCATTGTATTTGGTTGTCTTGTCTCTTCAGGACAGGCCTCCTCTGATCTATACCTGTGCTCTCCAGTATGGTAGCCACTAGCTGTATGTGGCTAAATAGACTACAATTTAATACAATAAAAAATTTAGTTCCTTAGTCACACTAGGCCGATTTCAGGTACTGAGTAGCCATATGTGGCTAGTGGTCATTCTCTTGGACAGCACAAATACAGAATATTTCCATCATCACAGAAAGTTGTATTGGACAGATCTAGGACATGCCCCATCTCATTTGTCTTTTTTTTTTTTTTTTAAAGGTTTTATTTATTTGAGAGAGAGAGAATGAGAGAGAGAGAGCACGAGAGGGAAGAGGGTCAGAGGTAGAAGCAGACTCCCTGCTGAGCAGGGAGCCCAATGTGGGACTCGATCCCGGGACTCCAGGATCATGACCTGAGCCGAAGGCAGTGGCTTAACCAACTGAGCCACCAGGCGCCCCTCATTTGTCTTTTGTGAAATTTATTTTTTGAACCATTCAGGCTGGTTGTCTTGTTGAATAGTCCACATTATGAATTTGTCTTGATTGCTTCTTAGTGATTAGATTCTGGTTGTAGCAGATTATTTCTTTCAGAGGTAGCTGCACTAATATATTTAGCCCATCTCACATCCTTTCTTTCTTTTCTTTTTTTTTTAAGAGAGAAATTGTGTGCATGAGTCACAGGGTGGGATGGATGCGCAGAGGGGGAGGGATAGAGAATCTTAAGCAGACTCCACACCCAGTGCAGAGCCTGACAGGGGGCACAATCTCATGACCCTGAGATCATGACCTGAGCTGAATTCAAGATTCAGATGCTTAACCGACTGAGCCACCCAGGCACCTCTCATGTCCTTTTCTTAAAATGTGACTGACATCCTTCACCTGAGAGGTGGAGTCTTTGTTCCCTCCCTTTGGGTGTGGGCAAGGACTTGTGACAGCTGACAATTGCAGTGAGGTGGAAGTCATGCTCTGTGCCTTAAGACTCACTCACTCACTCACTCTGGGGATGCTTGCTGTTGGAACCCAGCCAGCACATTGTGAGGAAGCATAGGCCCTCTGATGACGTTAGACAGTTACAGTTAAGGTCTCAGCTGACAACCCGATGTGTGAGTGAATGGGCCTTCAGATGATTTAGTTCTGCTGGCTGAGGTCCTAGATGTAGTAGAGATAAACAGTCCCAGCTGGGGTCTGTCTGAATAATTGATGCACAGAAACAGGGAGAGCTAATAAATTATTATTATTTTTTCAAATTTCTGAGTGCTGGGGAATTTTCACACAGTACTAGATAACTTATACAGGTTGGACGATTTTGTAAGGGGACTCCATGAGTGATGGTGTGAATTTCCTATTGCATCACATCAGGAGGTGTGTGATGTCAGTGTGACTTATTGGTGATAATTGATCACTTCGTTAAGGTGGTGCTCCATCCTATCTCTTCATCATAAATGCCTTTTTCCTTTTGTAAGTAGTAAGTAGCCTGAGAGAAGTTTTAACTTTGCAAATAATACAAGCTTCCACCAACGTCCTTGTCAACATGTCACACTACACCATTGTATTGAGTGGATCTAAAAATGGAAATGATCTTAGAAATCATTTTACTGTTGTCATTTTGCAGCGTGATTTAATAAACATGATTAGGTATCCATGGGAGATACTGCCTTGCAACGAGGGACATAGAAATATAGGACATTTGATTTTACTGCCTTGAAGCACGTGGAGGAAACCTAACATGGCTGGAATTCAAAAGGGTTTGACTGAGTGATACTACGTTTGTGTTCCAAGATGATTCAACTAGGACATTTTATTTTCCAAAAGAGTAAAATGATGTCATTATGGTAACTGTATATTGTAGTTTAAGACTGGGGGCGCCTGGGTGGCTCAGTCTGTTAAGCTTCCGACTCTTGATTTTAGCCCAGGTCATGATCCCCGGGTTGTGAGATCGAGCCCCGAGTCAGCTCCACACTCAGCACGGAGTCTGCTTGAGATTCTCTCTCCCTCTCCCTCTGCCCCTCCCACTTGTGTTCTCTCTCTCTCTCAAATAAATAAATAAATCTTTAAAAAAAAGGGCTGGTCAGTGGTGCTGTCTAAATTATACTTTTATCAGACAATTCAAATTAAAACAGGCTCTTATTGGTTTGTATTTTGGGTTTTTTGAGAGAGAGAGAGAGAGCACATGGTGGGAGGGGCAGCAGGAGAGGGAGAGAGAATCATTTTTTTTAAGATTTCATTTATTTGAGAGGGAGAAAGAGCACAAGTAGGGGGAGCAGCAGAGGGAGAGGGAGAATCAGACTCCCTGCTGAGCAGGGAGCTGGATGAGGGACTCGATCCCAGGACCCTGGGATCATGACCTGAGCTGAAGGCAGACGCTTAATGGACTGAGCCACCCAGGTGCCCGGAGAGAGAATCTGAAGCAGGCTCCCGCATGGAGCCCAACAGGGGGCTCTGTCTCATGACTCTGAGATCATGACCTGAGCCAAGATCAAGAGTTGGATGCTCGGGCACCTGGGTGGCTCAGTTAGTTGAGCGTCTGCCTTCGGCTCAGGTCATGATCCCAGGGTCCTGGGATAGAGCCCCGCATTGGGCTCCCTGCTTGGCAGGGGACCTGTTTCTCCCTCTCCCTCTGCCTGCTGCTCTGCCTACTTGTGCTCTCTTTCTCTCTGTCAAATAAATAAATAATCTTAAAAAAAAAAAAAGAGTTGGCTGCTCAACTGACTGAGCCATCTAGGGACCCCTAAAAGCGGATTTTTAAAAAAAAAGATTTTATTTATTTATTTGACGGAGACACAGCGAGAGAGGGAACACAAGCAGGGGGAGTGGGAGAGGGAGAAGCATCCCACTTAGCAGGGAACCCGATGTGGGGCTCGATCCCAGGACCCTGGGACCATGACCTGAGCTGAAGGCAGATGCTTAACAACTGAGCCACCCAGGCGCCCCTAAAAGCAGATTTTTTTTAAGTGCACTTTTATATTAGAAGTCCTGTGAGTCCTGTATTTTAGGGATTTGAATGTATCTTTTTCTAAATATAGAAATGTATGTGTTTTAAAATATAAACCTGTCATGGCCAAAATTTCTTATTATTAAATACTTAGTAAATAATGTTTATTAGTTGAAGACTGTAAGGATAGTGTTGTATAACATTTAAAAAAATCTGGGGTACAATGGATTAAGGAACCATGGTAGTATCTAATATAGTGCCCCAAATAGTTGTTGAGTGAATTCTATACGGATGAACCATGCTTTACAATCCCTGTTACTTGATTATGAATAGAATACACATAAATTAACTCTAAGGGGGTTTAAAAGTTTGTTCTGCCAATAAGAACCCATAATTTTCTTATAGTTTTTGTTTATTTTGTTTTGGGACCTAGGAATGATAGAAGCACTTTTTGTTTTGGTTTGATAATGGTAAATTTACAGATCTATGTGTTCTGAGTTCTATTTAAAGTTCTTGGTAGGACATATAATTTAGTAATAAAGAATAAATCCTACACGTTAGGATCCTGGAATCCTAACTGGGTTTCTGATAGATAAGTAATGTGAAAAAAGTACTAAATGTGCCAAATAATGTATTGTATAATCAAATAGTTGTACGTGTGTTTATTGAAATGGTGTTAAACTTTCCCCAAAGGATGACTTCATTCCTGTATATATTGTAAAAACAAAGTAAAAATTTAAAAATTTTTTTCAGCAAAATCTCTTTGTGGATTTGAGATGTTGGGATTTCCTCAGTCTAAAAACACTCCTTGAAGCCCTGCAATAAGTATTGATTTCTGCTATTTATTATTTTCATCATTTTCATATATCAATATAGGTCTACTTGGAGTATTTCATTGTTGTCTTTTCTGGTGAAACTCTGTTGTTAGACTACATTGCTAATGTTCTTAAGTTCACCATATTTAATTCCTCCGTGGACCATACAGTTTCACTTGTTACTTATTCTCATACTGAATATTTAGCAACATTTTCTTCCATGTAACTTTGGTTACAGGAAAAATTCCATGCGAGAGTGAACTGATCAGTCAACAGTTTGGAGAAGGATATCAGAGTACAACTCTTGCTAAGTAAAAATGGTATATCTTTAATAGAGGGGAAATGTGATTGGAGCTGCTTCAGAATCATCTAAAATATACGAGTAATGGTATTTAGCTGGGGAAAGAGCAATCAAAAGCAATACTTCCTGGAAGCATAAAATTGTAAGAGGCATGTGGTGTTAGGAAGGCCTCACTCAGGGAGGGTGAGATAAATGTGCAAGAACATGGGATTATTTAAGAAGTGGAGCAAAACTGCAGAGTAAAAAGTCAGCGGAGGGTTCGGGAGAGATCATTAGGGTAGCTGTGAATGTTGGCAGACAGGAAAGGAGGAGAGGGGAGAGTAAGCTTGTTAAATTTTGAAGTAGAGTTGTGGGTTTGGGTGCTTGGGAAACAGTAGTTTAAGGATTTGCTGAGCAGGAAACCCATGGAATGAGCCACCACTGCTTCAGGGTGGTGGCAAGGTGAATACGTTTAAGTATCTAGGAGGAAGGGCTGATTTTCCAAAATCTTGAGACAGAAAGCATTGGCTGACAGACTTCAAAAGGCTCTGAAAGTGTGCCTACATGTGAGTGATGTCCTCTCCATGGTCCTTTGGTAGATGTCATCCATAGACAGTTACTCTCCTGACAGCTTTAGCCAGTAGGATCAAGCCGACTTGATCTCGGACACACCCTTTCTGGGTATGTGCACACATAGGGCCAGGGAGGTACTTTGGTAGAGAGGGTAGTGAGGTGAGGAACTGTGGTCTCAAGGGCTTAAGCTTTAGACAGGGAGCACTCTTTCCCTTCAGGTGGAGAGGTGGAGAAGAGAGTGAGTGGCTGGGAATGCCCAGGGAGCCTAATGATTGCCCTGGCCTCTTCATATCACAGCATCCCATTACACGTTGCTCAGCCAGCCTGCATCCCTGTGTCTTACACATGGGAAGAAAATACGGCTAATATTTTTGCTCATAGAGATTTTTTTGGGGGGTGTGGTTCTTTCACATATTTCACATACACTTTTACATGGAGTTGGGTGTTCAGGGACAGGAGTCCTCATTTCCAGTCATGGAAAAAGAGTTTGAGTTATTTGGGGATGTCTTTGTCTCTGTTAGCATGCATGACTGTTACTCTGTTCACCCAGGACCTAAAGCTGAATACCTATTCACTTATTCTTCATTTACTACCAACCCATGTCAACTACTAGATCCTAAGATGAGCTACTAAATAAAACAAGAATCTGTTATTATGTGACTCATCCTTCTGTTTCTCCCTTGTATTTCCAAATTTTTAATGATGTGGTGTGAAGAGATTCAGGATTTCCATTCCTGTTTTCCTTTTCCTGCCAAGCTCATGACCCCTGCCAACTCCATCCTTTCCTTCATTTGCCTGCAATTTTGGTTTGGGTTCTGGACTCTTTGGGAGTTTATAGAACAGGAGCCATTTAAACTCCTTTTTTCCAAATGGGACAAGTATCTTTTTTTTTTTTAAGTTTTTTTTTTATTTGAGAGAAAGAATGAGAGAGAGAGAGAGAGAGAGAGAGAGAGAGAGAGCACATGAGAGGGAAGAGGGTCAGAGGGAGAAAGAAGCGGGACTCGATCCTGGGACTCCAGGATCATGACCTGAGCCAAAGGCAGTTGCTTAACCAACTGAGCCACCCAGGCGCCCGGGACAAGTATCTTAATTGAGGTCAGGCCAACACTGACTGTGACCGAATCTTCTCCTCATCTGCCTGGCACAGGGGGAGAATTCATACGGTAGAAGAATGGCATGAAACTGTGCCTCCTAACAGTGTCCATTGGGATAAAGCTAATGCCCAGTTGGAGGCACGACACAGTGACTTCTTTTGCCAGGCTTGATTGTTCTCCTTGGTCCCAAGCCAGATGGCAACCTGGTGGGTGAACCATTGGCTCTGGCCTTTCCCCAACCCCCTCATGTCTAAGATAAAATGCCCAGCTGTCCCTTTGCAGGACTTACCCTGTGGAAACAGTAGTTGCTCTCACTGTTGCTTGATATTTACATAATTTTGTTTAAATTTATAACTATAGTACTACCAATATGCCTTTATTAGTGGTATGAAAGCTTCAAATGGCTTGCCAGAATTCAAGAATGGAATCCATTTAACACCAGGCTGTTGAAGTATTAAAAGAGCTTCTGGAGTGAGCGTGGGAGAGGAAGTGTGAAGATGTGAATTATAGAACTAGTGTAATTCATGTGCTGTATATAGTTATTTTGATCACTAGAAATACTTGTAGCAAGGTTTACATTAGTTTTAGAACCTTTTATCTTTTTGTCACTCTCTGACATATGCAAGACAGAAATGAACATCCAGGGTCTCCCGCAAGTGGATATATATCTGCTGAATCAGATGATACTTACGCTTTTGTGCCTGAATTGTAGTGTAATGTTAAGTATGCCTCATTTGAATAATGGTAGTAGGATGTATATCTGTTAACGATTTGTTTTAAAGTTTCAAATGGAGTTGTAGGTATATGAAGAAATCAAGAGAGAATTCTGAAAAAGAAACAAAGACCTGGTCATTTCACAGAGATTCATCTATATAAATCTTCCATTTTAACTCTAGCTTTGCTTTCTGAGATTATGATGCATTACTAATAGCATTCTTAAATTACATTTTCTTTAATTAAAAAAATCTCTGACAGTAACAGAGAAAGCCCAAGAACTTTATTGATGTTTCTGAGACACGTAAATGTTTCTAAACAAACCTAAATAATTTGGTAGGTTTGGGGAAAAACACTTATTTGTGTTAGCCTACACTTGGGAGTCTCTTGTTCACCACTGGATTTGCAGCCCTAGGAAATGTCCTGATTTCTTAAGGATCCAGTTACAGCCTGAAGCACATTTCTGTTAGACATGCTATAAGTGAATGATGCTTATCCTACAAATGCTTTTTCTACCATAACGTCACTGAAATGATGCAGCTAATATTGTTGATGTCATTAGAAAAATAATCATTGCTTTGCTTTCCTCATAGGATTTTATAAAATGAAATGAGATAGTAGATTCAAAGGTCTTTTTTAAGATTTTAGGTGATCAATAAATATAAAGAGACATTATTATTATTATTACAATTTAACTTTTCTACTATTACTTTTATCACAACCAGCATCACTATTAACATCTTCACCACTGGAGTATAATTTCTCTGACCCATCTTCTCTATTTACTGACTAAATTTACCAGGAAAGGGAAGGCACATCATGCCAATTGGTAATCTGGAATTTCTAATTGGAGACTTTTTAATTGTTTTCCTTGGAGAATCTGAGGCCTCAGTGTAATAATAATCCTGACTCTGGACCCCTAAATTTCTTTCCCCTCTGAGTTTTGAGAATATAATTGATAAATAAAAATTGTATGTATTTAAAGTGTACAGTGTGATGGTTTGATATACATTGTGAAATCATTACCATAATCAATTAACACACCCATCACCTCACATAGTTAACTTTTTTTTGTTTTTTGTTTTTGTTCTGGTGTGGCAAGAACACTTCAGATTACTCTCTCAGCAAATTTCAAGTATAGAAAACAGTATTACTGAGTCTAGTCTCCATGCTATACATTGGATCCCCAGAACTTATTTGTCTTCTAACTGGAAGTTTATATCCTTTGACCAATATCTCCCCTTTACCCTCATTCCCCAAGCCCCTGGCAAACACCATTCTACTTGCTGGTTCTATGAGTTTACCTTTTTTTAGATTTCACATACAAGTGAGATCATATAATATTTGCCTTGTTTTGCCTGGCTTTTTTCACTTAGCATAATGTCCTCCAAGTTCATTCATGTTGTCGTAAATGGCAAGATTTCCTTCTTTCCATTGGCTGAATAATACTCCAGTGTGTATATATGTAGCACATTTTCTTTATCTACTCATCCCTTGATGGACACTTAGGTTGTTTCCCCATGTCGGCTATTGCAAATAATGGTACAATGAAAATGGTAGTGTATCTCTTTGAGATACTGATTTTATTTCCTTTGTATGTATACGCAGAAGAGATTGCTTCTGGAATGAGATTGCTAGATCACATGGTAGTTCCATTTTTAAATTTTTGAGGAACCTCTGTACTGTTTTCCATAATGGCTGTACCAGGTCTATGTTTCTTTTTCAGAAATTTACATTCCCACCAACAGTGAATAAGGGCTCTCTTTTCTCTATCCGCTTGCCAACACTTGTTATCTCTTGTTGATGATAGCTATCCTAACAGGTATGAGGTGATATCACATTGTGGTTTTGATTTACATTTCCCTGATGATTAGTGATGTTAAGCATCCTTTTATGTTTTTGTTTGCCGTTTGTGTGTCTTATTGGGCAAAATGTTTATTCAGGTCCTTTGCTCATTTAAAAAATCTGGTTATTTTTTGTTGTTAAGTTGTATGTATTCCTTATATATTTTGGACATTGACCCCTTATCATATATGTGGTTTGCAAAGACACATTCCTTTTAATTTCATTGCTGAGAGTATTTGATTTCTGCTTAAAGGATCAGCCTAGTCCTGAAGGGCCAGTTCTGTCCTTTGGAAATTTTAAGAACCCTGATTCATTAGCTTCTTACTTGATAGCAAATACTGTTGCTGTTGATTCTGTGTTAACTTTGTGCCTCAGTCTGGTAATTGGGTTTCTGTCTTGCTTGTATGGTAATTACCCCAGGCCTAGTCACAGATTTCCTATATTGACTCTTTGTCTCAGCCTTAAGAACCTGCCCAGAATCCCTTAATTCTCTTTAATTTCCTAGATTTAGCTGACCACCCCTCCCAACCTTCCTATACCCACCCACAGATTTAAGTCTTGCTTGAGTCTCCCGTTTCTTCACCAGCAATCCAGTTAACATGGTATCTGAACTATGGTATAAATGGAATTTGGTAGGACTGGTTGGTGCTAAGGAGAAGGGAAGGTGTCCAGAGGTAAAGAGAAGGGGAAATTGACATGAACATAGCAGAAAAGTACAAAAAGACAGGTACATTTCTTCATTCACAACGTTGTGAACTTTGTAAAGGAAAGAAATCTTGTCCCATTGTTTACTGCTCTATCTCTCTAAGACTGTCTAAAAACTGCCCAGCATTTAACCTATCCAGTAAATACTTGCTGAATGAGTGTTTGGGAGATACACTGAATTGACTGGTTTGTCTGGAGGGCACTTTAATGTGAACTTTTAGGGATTGGGATCATTTTGGTCTTGTTTATTACTAGAGCTCCATATATTTTTGTTGAATGAATGAATAAGTAATGGGATTACTGGAGTAGAGGCTAGAATGCTCAAATTGATAATGCAAAATCTTGAATGTCGTGCTAAGGACATTCTCATGACAAGAAAAAGGGCAGAGTTCAGGATCTAATTATCTTATTATCGACATCTACGGCCTAATGTAATAAGAGTTTTATTCTCTGAGTATACTCTTGAGCCGAAGCGTTCAGAAAGGGAATCCTTTCTCAGCATCAAAATGCTGAGGAAAGAAGGGTTCTTTTTATCTAAGATATTCCTTTTTGAGTTAAGTGTACTATCTAAATAGGTAGATATGTTTCCAAAACATGCTTTTAAAAGTTGCTTGTTTGAATAGTTAACACTTTTATACACATCAATTCCAGAAATATGTTTCTTTTTAATGTCATGTGAATAAAGATGTGCTTTCAGGGACTCAACAAGGTGATGAAAGGCATCCACTGTTTTCATTCTTGCTGGTCTATTTTGACATTCAGTGGTGTTAAGCAAGTATTCACTGCTTCAGGCTCCTTGAATCTGTGTGCTGGAGTGAGTGTTTCTAGGTGTTGAATACACACCTCTTCATCTGCTTTATCTCTGGACTCTGGCATGGGCCATTTTAGGCCATAGGATGTTTACTTTCCAAATACTATTACTCTGGAGAAGTGAAACCTATCCAGCCTACAAATCAAATGATTTTATTGAGGAAGAGAGCTTATCTTGATAGATGCACTTAAAGGAATTTCTTCTCAATGTTTTATCTTCATTGAGTGCCTGTACTGCTTAGGGATCAAATCATCCCTGATTGTGATAAATATTAGTTTTATATATAAATAAGAGTTTTTTTTTTCTTTTTCTTCCTCTTGTGAATGTGTGTCTGCCATAGGATAATGTGTAAAGCTAGACTTGCTAATTAAGAATATTGTTTCTGCCAGGTATAACCTAAAACCAGAGCTGGAATTAGGGCAGGACCATGGCAAATGCACACTGAGCACCAGAATGGCAGGTGTGTCCTCTACAGGATAGAAGATCACTGTCACTCTTGGCTCCCTGCTTTCTCCTTATCTTCATCCAAGCACCCGGCAGGTTCAGAAAGATAGAGTCCAGTTCTCCAGGTAGTCATCCTCAGCAGGAGAAAACCAGGGAAAGTGATCATCTGAAATCATGGACATAGGGGCAAAAGGCAGGAAGCTTGAGGTTTTTGAAATGTAAATAATTCTATGGCAGGTGATTAAATTTTCTTAGATGAATTACTATAGCCAGTCTAGATTCTGGAGGAACTAATTCTTTTTTTTTTTTTTTTAAGATTTTATTTATTTATGGGACAGAGAGAGACAGGGAGAGAGGGAACACAAGCAGGGGGAGTGGGAGAGGGAGAAGCAGGCTTCCCGCCGAGCAGGGAGCCTGATGCAGGACTCAATCCCAGGACCCTGGGATCATGACCTGAGCCAAAGGCAGATGCTTAACGACTGAGCCACCCAGGCGCGCCCCTGGAGGAACTGATTCTTTTTAGGCTTACTGGTGTAGGAGATCATAAGCAAAATCTCCTAACCAATGTTGGGAAATCTAGAAAATAGGAAAATAACGATGTATAATTTTAATATATAAGGACGATTGCTTACTATTTTTGTATTTGATTTTAATGAACAAAATGCTTGCTCTATGTTGTTTTGATGAGGATAATTTGTTTTTCCACCACTACTACTAGCATAATTGTTCTTGTCATTGTCTTCATCATCATCAAATATTTATTAATTCCTGGCTAATAAGCAAGGAAAGTTCCAGGAAGAGTGGAGAAGATAAATAAGTGGAAGATGTGACTTCTTTTTTTAAAGAAGATTTATTTCCTATTTCGGACTGAACATGTCCTAGGAAAGTAAAAATAAAGTATATGATTTATTCATTACATAAATGATCATTAATCTCCCTTATGTGCTAGGCACTGCCCTCAGAATTTGAGAAATAATGTTGGATAAAATATAGTTTCTGCCCTTAAATTTAATGTCCAGGGAGACATTACATTTAGACTTGTCTATCTAGTGATAGACAAAGACATAGACTTGTCTATCCAGTGATAGACAAGCAAATAAGAATTTCAATAAATTGTAACATAAATTGTCAGTGAAGTGCCACAGAGAGTGCTTGCTATAGGAAGATACTATATTAAAAGATGTATGAAATAAAATATTGGACAGTTTGGAAGGCAGAATAAAAACATTCTTTTGGGCTCCTGAGTGGCTCAGTTGGTTAAGCATCTGACTTCGGCTCAGGTCATGATCCCGGGGTCCTGGGCTCCAGCCCCACGTTGGGGCTCCCTGCTCAGCGGGGAGTCTTCTCCCTCTGCCCCTCTTCCCACTTGTTCTCTCAACCTCTCTCTCTCTCTCAAATAAATAAAATCTTTAAAAAAAAACATTCTTTTAAGTCCTTATTTCTTATGTTGTCCCTTAGTAAGAGCCTAAGGCATAACCTTAAATAGTCAAGTAATAAAAACATTCTGCTAACAATGAAAGTACTATAGTTCAGGTATGTTACATTCAGCTCTTCCAAAAGAACACAGGCATGGATCTTGTGAAATTTGGTTAAGTGGGCCTTAAATTCTTTCTAGCATCAATTGTCTTAATATTTGCTTTTGCCTGATGCCCTGTGGTATGGTTTGAAAAGAAGACCTTGTTTTATATGGTAGGTTGGCAGGTGTCAAGGTTAGTATTCCATTATGAAAATTAAGAAACCTGATCTGCGTTTTTTTTTCTTTTGTTTAGGCAGTGTATGTTTCCACCTCTGTGAGGAGGGATTTGATGAAAGAGAAAAAGCTTAGGTCCATTATTCCTTGGCTGTTTTGTCTCTGTCTGCCATAAAACTTTTTGTAGAATAGAATTTTTTATAGCCAACTACTGTTTTACACCAGCTTGGTGTATTTTATTTTCTTTATATCAGGTGAAGGAAATCAGAACTTTTTTATACGTTGAGTTGTTCAGTTCCAGAGGGAAAAATACCAAGAGAGCTGTGGAATTTTTCTGCCTAGAGATCTTTAAGAAAAGATGTTCAGACACTTAACTGCCTGAAATTGTGTAGAGTTTTGTGTGTCCTACTTGAACGAGCAAGATGTATAAAAACCCAGACTTAGAAAATTGGTATCATTAAGGATGATTCTTCTCTAGTCATTTTCGTTTGCCTAGTAGGTAGATTTATTTGGTAATAAATACTTAAAATTGGTGAGTATTTGACTTATGAATATTGCTTACATAATATCTTAATTTGTACTGTGAAGGATTTTTGCAGTTTTCAGAACACTTGTACATAATTACGTTATTTGAAGCTCAGGGGTCTTCTGTGGTAGACAAGGCTGGCATTATGGGTGATCCCCATTTTGCTGATGAGAAATCTGAGGATGTGAGTTTATGAGAGTTTCCTCTAAGTTATTAAATGGTGGGCTTTGGCACAGGCTTTCTGATAGCACATTTTTGCTCTTTTTAGGATGTTATGGGGCACTGATTTTTTTCGTAAATGAGTATTTGTTCTGTTGTATGTCAAAATCAGGTCCGTGTGTTATCTCTGGGTCATTGATTTCTCCTTTCTTCAAGCTGAATGATCACTGGCGGAATGGAGAACGTGTTTGGCCTTCCTCCCCAGTTATTATTTCATCAGCTGGTACTTTCTTATCAGTTGGTGTTGAAGATGGTAATTGGGGGTTCTCAGATCAGCTCACAAAAAATAATTTAACTTACAAAAGTACTGAATCAATGTTATTGGAAGTAACTTGCTGCTCATAAAATAATGTGGTTTGATGTTTAAAAACTGGTTGTTTCTAGGAAACAGGGAGTGAATTTGTTAATGTACGAAGATTAGGTACTTTAACTACATTAGCTATATATGGTATCCACTTCAGCTGAGCTGAATTTTGATAAATTAGACTGCACTTAAGAGAACCAAAATAAAATCAGTTCATTAACTATTGAGTCTTTTCATGGGGGCCACAGGTTAAATTTTAGAGTTAACAGGGCCAAATGTGTACCACGAATAAAATCTCTAGGAAGAAAAAGGATGTATTATTGATGATTACCAGATTAGGCTTTGTGTGTTGAGATAATTTTGCCTTATAGCTCTGGTTTAAGAATTTGTTTTCCCCTGAACATTTAGTACATACATAATACAGAGTGTAAAAAATTTTGCAAACGTCAGAAAAGGACAAAGAAGAACGTAATTCCTTGTAACCCTTCTGTTTGAGAATGTTTTTGGTAAGAGAAGGGTGAGGTCATTTTAGAAGAAGGAATTAGTACAGCACAAGGATGACTGACATATTCAGGAGCATATAGACAGTAGCTAAGGGTAGGAGAATACTTGCTGGGGTATAGTTGTAGATGAGTTTGATTAGCTCAGTTATGTTGGACCACAAATTCCAGGACAAGAGATTTGTTGCTCTCAAATAAGGGATTGCAAAGCTCTTGTAGCCTAGGACTCATGTTTTCCAGGTAAGGAAATCTAAGTGAATCATTCAAATAAGTGGAGAAATTGGGGCTGGAACCCAGGCTTCTTGATTATTAAAGAGAATGTTGCTTCTATTATGTGATCTTATATGTTGGCCATCATTGGTTCTGGGACAGAGGAAAGCAAAGTAAAAGCATTGCTTTTTAAGAGTAAATTTTCACAGTCTTAGAAAAAGGATTAGAAGGAGAAGTTAGTTGGAATAGGAAGACCAGTTAAGCTTATTTTGATAAATCTGGCAGTGAGGAGATCCAGAGTGGAAAAGATGGAGAAGTCAGGAACAACCAGAGTTTCAAGCTGAGTAATGAGAAAGGAAGTTGCATTAAAATAATAAATGAGTAAATTTGGAGAGTAAACTTGTTTTGTGAGGAAGATCAAGTTCAATTTTGAATAAATTAGGAAATCAAGGAGAAATGTTTTATTAGGCAGACAAGACTATGGGGCTGATGTTGTAAATGTTAAATTACACTTTGCAGATAATGAGGATTGACTAGTAGGATAGCATGTATTATAGGACTAATTTCTTCACAAGGTACAACTGAGGGCAGTTTAATTCCAGAAAGTCTTCCTGAGACTGTTGCTTCAGGAAAGAATAACTTATCTATTAGATGTGTCACTGAATGAAACATCTGGTTAATTAACTGGTGTGGGCAGGTGCACTTCAAAAAGACCTTTGTTGGCCTGGTTGTGTGATGTCTAATAATAGTCTTCTTCTCTAATAAAAGTCTAAGTTGGAAGAGCAACCCCATGTAAAACCTATGTGTTAAAGAAAATGGCCATACCTTTCAGCCATTCACTGCCACAGTGGCTTCATGATATTCTATGATGTGATCACATTTTTTTGTCATGATTGTAATTCAGTTTAATAATGCTAACTGGTTTCGTTTGGGCAATGCATTGCCCTAATCACTCACCGTTTGTTTTTAAACTTCTTTGTATGAGTAAAACCAAATGTAACAGCTGTTGATGTTTCTGCTAAGAGGTAGTGAACCTGAACTATTATCTGTATGGTCCATGAAGGTTTTAAAGATGGAGCCCATGTCTTTGTTTACCTTCTGTTTGTGTATTTCTAAGGATTTCTAAGACTTTAAAGCATATTTATTTATTTATTTATTTTAAAGATTTTTATTTATTTTAGAGAGATCACGAGCCTATGGGGGCGGAGCAGTGGGAGAGGGCAGAGTCCACTGTGGGGCTCGATCTCCCAACCCTGAGATCAAGACCTGAGCCAAAATCAAGAGACAGATGCTTAACTGACTGAGCTACCCAGGCGCCCATAAAACATATTTATTAACTTCATCTATTACTAACCAGTTTACTTAAATTTTGGGGCCTTGATGTTCCTATGCTGGTGTTCCAGCATTTATCACATTGTGTTATCTACCTGGGTTTGAGTCCAGCTTAACTGCTTAGTGGCTGAATGGATTTGCAAGTTATTACAGTTCTCATGTTAGGCATAGGGCGTAGTTAAAAAAAAGAGAGTGTGCGCTAACCACTCTTGTTGCTTGCCTTTGAAGCCTGCCCTGGTGAAGAACAGTTTTTTTTCAGATCTCCATTTCTGGGTGGGGACCCCTATGTAGGCCGTCCATTTCTGCCTGGGAATCTAAGCCTGAGCACAGCTAATTGTTTTTAGTTTCTTTGCTGCTGCTTTGAACAGATGTGCTTAGGTTAATAGCTTTGGGCAGCTGGATGCATTAATGGTTTTTCTCATAATTTTGCTACACAGGAGGTATTATTTCTGTTTTACATACCTGGAAACTGAGGCTCAGTGTGGTTGATAAGTACCTTTCCTTTTTTTTTTTTTTTAAGGTTTTATTTATTTATTTGACAGAGAGAGACACAGCGAGAGACGGAACACAAACAGGGGGAGAGGGAGGGGGAGAAGCAGGCTTCCTGTGGAGCAGGGGGCCTGATGCGGGGCTCGATCCCAGGACCCTGAGATCATGACCTGAGCTGAAGGCAGACACCTACCGACTGAGCCACCCAAGCGCCCCCCTCCTTTTTTTTGATAAGTACCTTTCCTAAAGCCATGCAGTAATTGTCAAAGCTGAGATTTAAACTTGGGAAAAACTGTCTTACTCATTAGCCTCTACTATTTCTCCTGGCTCTAATGAAAGTTTCAGTGTCAAATCTATATGACACCTATGTTCTGGTGCAGCTTTGCACCTTAGGAAATCCCTGTTTAGTGAATTAGTATGTGTATTTGTAGGTGCTTTGTAGCTTTTAAGTTCTATACAGATGTTAGTCATTAAGAGCGATCTAGTCCTTTATACAATTATATTCTGCATCTCTCCCTTTTATTATTTTTCTAGTCCTGTTCACAAGATTTCTAGACTGCTCAGATTTTTTGTCTTTAAGCATGATTTCTATCCTCAACTCTGCTGCCATCTTAGAGTTAGCTTCTGTTGGTTGGGGTCCCTGTGTGTCAGAAAATACAATAGGAAAAAATGAAGGACTCCCCAAAGGGAACTAATGTCACTTTTAAAAGCTTATTTAAAAACATTTTAAATCATCTCAAGGGACTTTCAGAGTCTTTTTTGAAAAGTTTTGTTTACTAGGAGTCTTCCGTTCAGGGGAGTCAGTGATTGAGAATGTGGACCACATTCAGACAGACCTGGCTCAAATCCTGCCTCTGCTCTATGACTTGGGACTTTGGACATGTTTCATAACCTCTTTAAGCCTTAGTCTTAACCTGTAAGATGGGAGTAATACTAATACTTACTCCCAGGTTATCATAAAGAACACATGAACTAAAGTATATGCTGTGTTTAGTGTAGTGTGTTACACAAAGAGTGCTGTCAGTAAGTGTTAGCTGGTATTGCAAGTTGAAGGCTAGGCTTGAAAGAGGAACCCATGGATATAGTCTGTGCTGAACTTGAATGATCTGAAGTAGATGTGTCCTCTGCGGAGTAAGGGGTGAGGATAAGACCGCAATGGAAGTCTCTTCAGGTTCTGGTCCCAAGTGTGGTAGGCTCAGTCCCATCATGGAGTGTTTAACAAGGGGGTACTTAATGATTTGATCCAGAAGTCCTTAGAGAAGGAAGGTATATATACTCTTATGTGAATTCAGCAAACACGTATTAAGCACCTGCTGCTGCCAGGCACTCCCTATGCAAATGCTGATGATACAAAAAGAAAGTAAGTCTTCCTCTGTCTTTTTGGAGCTCATGTTCCAACTATGGGACCAGTATGTGAAGCAATGACTGATAAAACATGATAAGTTATAACAAAATAAAGCTTTAAGGTACATGCAATATGCCCTAGGGCATCAGGTGAGGGAAGGAAGCCCATTCTTATTGATACTTTATCTTCAAGGGTAAGAATTTTCTTATAGAAGCATTAGTCCAGTGAATTACTTTGATTTTTTTTTTTTTTTTAAGATTTTATTTACTTGATAGAGACACAGCGAGAGAGGGAACACAAGCAGGGGGAGTGGGAGAGGGAGAAACAGGCTTCCCGTGGAGCAGGGAGCCCAATGCAGGGCTCGATCCCAGAACTCTGGGATCACGGCCTGAGTCTCGAAGGCAGACGCTTAACGACTGAGCCACCCAGGTGCCCCGACTGTCTTTTTTTTTTTTTTTTTTAAGATTTTATTTATTTGAGAGAGAGAGAGCGCGCGCGCACAAGCAGGGGGAGTGGAAGGCAGAGGGAGAAGCAGGCTTCCCTCTGAGTGAGGAGCCCCATGTGGGGCTTGATCCCAGGACCCTGGGATCATGACCTGAGCCGAAGGCAGACGCTTAACTGACTGAGCCACCCAGGCGCCCCTACTTTGATATTTTTTAGGGTAGATTTATCCTTCAAACACCAAAGATAGTCCAGATGTAACTTAAATTTGGCTATGTGACTGAAAACAGCCTATCTTTAAACATTTGTAACAATATTATCCAAAATCTTTACAACTTAGGTAAATAAAAGTTATAGGCAAATTCTTGTCCTACTGATTACATAAAGGACACTCATAGCTTCAGTGTATAAAGGGGTTTCTTAGTTCATCAGAGTGGATATGTTTTCCAAATTATTATTTATACCAGTGGGGATTTTGTTGGCATTTGGGGAAGAAGTGAGTTTAATATTAGGTAGCCTAACAATATTAACAATACTAATAACTAGCAGAATAATGATTGGTTGTTGACAATGAATATTAGCTACTGTGAAACACTAACACAACAGTGGTAGGAAATGTGTGTGTATACCCACACTTCTGTAGTTCATATAAAAGATTAAAATATATTGAATCTTGTATAATATCAAATCCACATATCACATTATATGGAAGAAATTATTTTTCTCATTTTACGGATGAAGGAGATAGAACTTGCTTGAGATGATGTAAAACTAATAAATGATGGATCAAAAATTGAATTGCAAAGCCTTGTTCTTTTCACCTTTTTGTGTTGAATACAATTGTTTCTCACTTAACAGGATTCATCATATAGTAATTTAAATTACACATGTATTTTTTTTTTAATATTTTATTTATTTATTTGAAAGAGACACAGCGAGAGAGAGAGAACACAAGCAGGGGGAGTGGGAGAGGGAGAAGCAGGTTTCCCGCGGAGCAGGGAGCCCGATGTGGGGCTTGATCCCAGGACTCTGGGATCGACCTGAGCCGAAGGCAGATGCTTAACGACTGAGCCACCCAGGTGCCCCTAAATTACACATGTATTGTCCATACTTGAAGAATTTGAGCCAAACTCTTCACACCCCTGTAGCTCAACATGAGTCTTCCTAGTGCCAAATGAAGTGAACCAAAACCTTTGAAGTAAAACATCTAAAGTCTGGCAGTTTGCTTATATTTTTCAGAGTCACTATTCCATTTTCTGATAAATTGCTGTTTTCAATGTACTAGCTGTACTTAATAAAGAGATCAACCATTACATACAGAACATAACATTTTAGCTAAACAATTGAGACAAATATCTACTAGCTCAGACATTAGTTAGTATTATTTTGTTAAAACATCTCATAGGAACATGTAGTTAAGTTTTAAATTCTTAAAAGTACTTCTGTTACAATACTTGAAGTACCATTTATTTTGATATGTTGTATACCTCATATTTTTTGTATTTTGGAAACCTTCAAATATACAAGGTAGACAGAATAGCAGAATGAACCCCTGCGTAGCACCATCAAGCTTTAGCAGTTATTAACTCTGGGCTAATCTAGGTTCATCCATCTGCCCACTTCTTCCCTCCTGTGTGAAACAAAGCAGATCTCATCTCAGATACACCATTGTATATGTAATTACTTCAGTATGTTATTCTTTTTTTAAAGATATATTAATTTGAGAGACAGTGAACGAGAGAGAGGAAAGAGAGATTGAGAGCAGGAGCCCAGGGAGGAGGGGCAGAGGGAGAGGGAGAAGCAGGCTCTCCACTGAGCAGGGAGCCCGATGCGGGGCTCCATCCCAGGACCCTGGGATCATGACCTGAGCTGAAGGCAGACACTTTACTGACTGAGCCACCCAGGTGCCCCTCAGTATGTTATTCTCAAAGATAAAAACACTTTTAAAATGTTGTAACCGGGGCACTTGTACACTTTCTCTCTCTTTGTCAAATAAATCTTTAAAAAAAATAAAAATAAAATGTTGTAACCATTTAATTATCACACCTGAAACTAAAAGTTAATTCTGAGTATTAAATATTTAGTTAATATTTGATTTGTAAGTCTTCTTTTTATAGTTTGATTAAGGTCCAAATCATGTCCTTTATGGTTAATATTTATTTTGCTAGATATTACTAATGTCTCTGTGATACAGTTTAACATGTCCTTCTCTCCTGCGTGTTTATAAAGTGGTAGAAGGATCTAGAGATTTAATCAAATTCAGATTCCCTTCCTTCCTCCCTTCGTTACTCCCTCCTTCCCTCTCTTTGTTTCTTCCTTCCTTCTTCCTGTCTCCCACCTCCACCTCTCTCTTCTCTTCTTTCTTTCGCTCCCTTTGTTCCGCCTATTCTTTTCACTTCCCTAATATATGAATGGTATTTCTTCTTTCCTCAGGAGACATAATATGTGGTGGTTTTCTTTTTTGAATACTAGTAGCTCTTATGCCTAGATACTTTAATTCATTAGGAGTTGCAGAATATGATATTTTAATTTCTACTTTATATTGATTTATTACCTGGAATATGTCTCTAAAGAAAAACTCTCCCTCATCTACTATTTGTTTAGCTAATTGTACAGTTTATATTAAAAAGTTTGAGTTGGGTTGATTTGATTACCAACTTCATTTGAACTTTTTCTAAAATGTGATCTAAACTGAGCTTGAGGGCATCTGAATAAAATGGAGAAGTTTAGCACATAGACTATGTGGCATCTATTTAACTAGCCATGTAATTTTTTAATTTACTCTGTGATATTGCTGAGGTTGTCATTGATGTGTGGCCTCTAAGCAAGTGAGACTATATTATATGAGCATCTGAACAGAAGAATGAAGTGCTGATCTTCAGTATTTTCATGCTGTTATAGAGTTAGGATTCAAATTCGCACTCCTGTACTCCACAGTCCCTTTTCATTGCTGTTAGAGCCACGTGACAAAGAAGTCCATACTGCAATTATTAGTTCTTAAGCATTATGCGGTATTAGTGATCATTTTTAGTTTTTTTAATTAATTGTTTTCAGTGATCATTTCTTATTTAAAGCACAAACTCTTTGTCTTGTTATTTCACTTTTAAAAAATTTTCACACATGGAATCTTTAACTATCTAATGGATATGTACCTATTCACAATATTTATTATAATATTGTCAGTTACACAGATATGTCATGTACTAACATGCGCTCCTAGTGTGGGTCTGCATTTTAAGTACCTAGGTTACTGGGGCGCCTGGGTGGCTCAGTTGTTAAGCATCTGCCTTCGGCTCAGGTCATGATCCCGGGGTCCTGGGATCGAGCCCCGCATCGGGCTCCCTGCTCCGCGGGAAACCTGTTTCTCCCTCTCCCACTCTCCCTGCTTGTGTTCCCTCTCTCACTGTGTCTCTCTCTGTCAAATAAATAAATAAAATCTTTAAAAAAATAAATAAATACCAAGGTTACTATGTGTGTTTATAGACCTTGAGCTAAATATACAAGTCTAACTACATACAGAAAAAAATTGAATATGGCTATTCTATATATAGTTTGTGAAATGCTAGATAAATGTAAAAACATGAAAAATTAAGTACCTCTGAGGCATTGGTATGTTCAGATCCTAGTATAAGTCTTAGAATTTTAGTTTGTTTAGAAGTTAAGTACTTCTCAGAGTTACTACAAGGATTAAATCAGATGGCATGTTAGTGTGCTCATCACAATATTTGATCCTTTGTCACTTCTTTCCCCTTTATCTTTTCCATTCATATAATTTTTAATCTACATGAAAAGAGACAAAAAATTTAAGTGAAAGAACAAATATATGTATTAAGCAAAAGCAGCTACTGCTTTTTCAGACTGTGCTTCAAAATGAAATTTTATTTTTTTCACTTAATTTTTATGCACAGGTCATCTTTAATACAGCTCTCATTGGACTGAAGTGGAAGCATAAGAACTGGAGCATATTTTCATTTTTGAGGTGAGTCCATTTGTAGAAAAATTTAGGCATTTAAAGCCACCTGCTGTTTCTTAGGAAATTTTGACATTTGCATGTATTCTGAGAAATACTACAGTTATCCGTGAAATGCTGTTAGTGTGAAGTGGTGGGAGAGCCCCAGGTCCCCACCTTCATGCCCAGTCCTGGTTACCTGACTTCTCTGTGTCAGTTTGCCTGTTTTTAAAATGGGAATGATGGGCCTATTGACTCTGCTTACCTTTCAGATTACATGTTGTGAGAATAAATTGAGATCATGGATATGTAAAGTGTCTTATTAAGAAAAATGTAAGGTGGAGGTGTTAATACTGTGAACTGTCAGTGAGTTAAATGGGAATTAACAGTTACATGCAGAGAATCTGTAAGTATGGAATTTTTGGATGTAACTAGCGTAGCCAGTGGAACGGTAGGAAGACCATGCCGTCTTATGTATTGTTTCGGAGAGAACTGCGAACACAGAAGAGGGGAAAGTGAGAGGAGGAAGAAGTGGCGGAGGAAAGCGAGCCAGACCAATTAGATGTCTCGGCAAGTATTGGCGTTTTTAGAACTAAAAATTTCTTTACTTATGAGGATGTATTTGGAGGAATTATTAATCTGTGGATTACAAAAAATGTATTTTCTATTGAAAACCTGTTATGTCGGGATGCCTGGATGGCTCAGTCGGTTAAGCGTCTCCCTTCGGCTCAGGTCATGATCCCAGGGTCCTGGGATCGAGTCCCACGTCGGGCTCCCTGTTCAGCAGGGAGTCTGCTTCTCCCTCTCCCTCCGACTGCCGCTCTCCTACTTGTGCTCTCTCTGACAAATAAATAAATAAAAATCTTTAAAAAAAAAAAGCCTGTTATATCTTTTCAATACTTTTATATTCAGTATTTTACTTTCTTGCTGTGGGAAAAACATCTAGTTCTGATTTTTCTCTTCCCTGGAGTTTCAGCCATTCATCTGGATGCCTTAGTGTCTGCGGCCTGAGTCAAGCTGAATGGGTGTTTGTTCTCACTCCATCAGTTTTTGTTTGTTTCATTTGTCTCCTTAACTTCCTTTATTTCTCTTATTTGTCTTCAGCTCAGCCAGCACGTGTCCTGTCTTACCTCTTTTTGGGTTTAGGTTTTTACACGTAACCTTTTATTCTGGGTCTCCCAAATTGTACCCTGAGGCTTTTCAAAGGTGTTAGAATACTATTTAGCAAGTACTATTTATCAAATACTATGATTACTGTATTTCTTTCTAGTAACTATGTTTTGAGAGTAATTTACTTATATCTTGGGAGAGAAAGATAGTAGTAAATCGGTAAAATGGTAGTAAGATTCCTGTCTTCCTGCAGTCTGTCATCAGGTGTTATGGATTCTAGCGTGGTGGTCCTGACTCTGTAGCTAGATGATTTGGTCATCTTTGGTCAGACGTTGCCGCTGCTATTTCTTTTTCTTAGTCCAGAAGAAAATGTATTTTTCTCACACAATGGACTTATTCAGTTCTTTGTGGAGTGACTGAGGGGGCGGTGTTCAAGGTCCTGCCCAGGGATCAGGGACCTGTCTTTTAATCTCCAGGGCCAGCTCGACAGTTTTAATTCTCCTGCTGCTACTTTCGCCTCTAATTTATTGTTTGGCTGAGTCATCTAGCAACTACTTCTGTGTTCTCTTAGTACAATTGCAAGGCATATTCTTTTGTATTTTTGTTTCTTACTTAGTAAACAAGTGGCGTATTTAGTTCCACTTACAAGTCATTTCTTCAGTTTCCCAAAAAAAGTAATTGACCAGTCTATAGAAACATAATTGTAGAGGGTTTTTACCAATTGCTTTTCTCTTTAGATGGTGGGTGTAGGCTGTAGGAGAAAGCCTGTTCACAGTCTTCACCATCTAACATTTGTAAAATTTTGGGCATGTATCCTCTTGAGCCTCAAACTTCATGGTTGTAAAATGGGTATAGTGTTACTGACACTATTGAATTGTTAGGATTTAAGGAGATAGCCTACAGAAAGTGTCCAGTATGGTGGAGCCTGGGTGGCTCAGTCGGTGAAGTCTCCAACTCTTGATTTTGGCTCAGTTCATGATCTCAGGGCTTGAGATTGAGCCCCGCATCTGGCTTTGTGCTCAGCGGGGAGTCTGATTGAAATTCTCTCTCTCCCTCTCCCTCTGCTCCCCCCATGCTCTCTCGCTGTCTCTCTTTCTAAAACAAACAAACAAACCGTAAAAAGAAAAGAAAGTGCCCAGGGTGGTATGGAGCACAACTGTGTGCTTAGGTAATTATTGTCATTTTTGATTTATCCTCTTCCCTCAATCTGTTATCATTGTCATTATTATGAGATTAAGCCCAAAGGGAGTTATGTATAGGTGAGCTTATAACAGGATGCAGTGTTGATAAATAAGGTCTCTTGTTGAAGTTGTGTGTAGTTGTGGATTCTCTGGTACACTCTTCATCTTCGTTAACATGACAAAGTCCCAGCTTAGAGATAGGTCAACATGTCTGACTGAAGTTACTGAGATGGGTTAATTGGTCACTACTGAGCTGTTTTTGAGAATAGTGTTAAGAGTTTTCTGAAATGCACAGTTTATCTTCAGATTTAATTGCTCTCGGAAGTAGGCAGTTATTTAAACTGTTTATCTTTGCAAAAACAACACACAAAAAAGTATTAAGTACTTAAAACATTTACCTTTTCAGTGTGTATTTCTGTTTTATGGATATGATGAAAAAAATTCTACAAAATCAGATTTTATTTTATATTTTTAAAGGTTTTATTTATTTGAGAGAGAGAGAGCACAGAGGGAGAGGGAGAAGCAGACTCCCTGCTGAACAGGGAGCCTGGTGGGGGACTCCATCCCAGGATCTTGAGATCATGGTCTGAGCTGAAGGCAGACGCTTAACCGACTGGAGCCACCCAGGCGCCCCCAAAATCAGATTTTATTTTTTTAAAGATTTTATTTATTTGACAGAGGGAGACACAGCGGGAGAGGGAACACAAGCAGGGGGAGTGGGAGAGGAAGAAGCAGGCTGCCCGCGGAGCAGGGAGCCCGACGCGGGGCTCGATCCCAGGACCCCGGGATCATGACCCGGGCTGAAGGCAGACGCTCAACGACTGAGCCACCCAGGTGCCCCCAAAATCAGATTTTATTTTATTTTTATTTATTTATTTTTAAAGATTTTATTTATTTATTTGAGAGAGAGAATGAGAAACAGAGAGCATGAGAGAAAGGAGGGTCAGAGGGAGAAGCAGACTCCCTGCTGAGCAGGGAGCCCGATGTGGGACTCGATCCCGGGACTCCAGGATCATGACCTGAGCCGAAGGTAGTTGCTTAACCAACTGAGCCACCCAGGTGCCGCAAAATCAGATTTTAAAGAACAGAAATATATAGTGATTAATCATTCAGCTTCTTTTTGTCTTCAGATTGGCACACTTTATTTCGTCTTGCTGATGCTTACATAGAATGCAATGAAGTATTTTTATGCAGGAATACTAGAAAAAAGATGTTTCTATTTGGAAAATACTCTAGCTCTTTGAATCTTTAGTGTGAAGTTTGCGTGAGGTGAAGAAGACCTGAGTGAGTGAAACATTTAAAATGGTGAAAAGCTTATCTTAAAGTTTTATATTCTGTATTTAACCCTTAAAATATTTTGAAAAGAGAATAAATATTTCCAAGAGGACAAAGGTTCTGTTTAGGGGATTTGATTAAATCAGTGAAAAACTTGGATAACAGTTGCCCAGAACATTCTGATTATTTTATCCAAAAAAGATTTATTTCCAGATGATATGAAGGCATGCCTTTAAGATACTATAAGATATATTGTTGACTGAACTTTCTGCCTGAGATGCATTTCTGAAATGAGTAACTGGAATATTGAAATGTCATATGGAAGCTTGTCATTTGTGAATCCATTTTTTAAAACAATTCTTAACACCTAGTAGATCTTTTGTACTATTAAAGATTTTCTTAAAAAAAAAAGATTTTCTTATTTACATGTAGATAAGGAGGCATGCAGTTTGTCTCTTTTTAGTTACATGGGAAGTGTAATATTTTCCGAGGAGGGGTGACAGAAAAGAGGAGCGTGCTGTATTATAACTTGAGAATATGGTTACTATGGGAAATTTATTATGGAACCAGAAAGATATAAAGTGTTGATGGCCAACAGTCAGAGAGCAACTAAGACTGATAGAGATTTATAGAATGCCTGATTGTCCAGTTTGTAATTCTCCTTCGTAACCCAGGAAGCAAATGTAAAGAAGATTGAGTAGTGGTTGGCCACAATAAAGATAAAGTCCCTACCCTCAAAAACTTCATAGTTTCATTGACAAAACAGAATGTTCTGTCTTAAAGCCTCTGAGTTCTAAGCTCCCTGTAGACATGAACAGCCTAGTTCCAATTTATGTTATGGAATCCTTATTTTTCAGATCCTCTCCAAGTACCTAGCTCAGTGTTTGGAACCTAGCTCAGTGTTTGGAATATGTATTGGTTAAATTAAACTGGCAATATGGAATCAAGTGCTAGAGGGAAAGGCTGTGCTTTTATTCTTAAGAGTGGCTAACAGCACACGAAGTAGCTCACCTATAGAGGAATTACACTGGGCTTCTCTTCAGAAACCATGTAGGCACGAGGAGAATATAAAGTGAAATATTTATAGTTATGGGGAAAACCAAACCTCCAACCACCAACCTAGAATTCTGTATCCCCAAAATGATCCTTAAAAAATGAAGGAGACATAAAGACTTTCTGAGACAAAACAAGGACAATACCGCACTGGGAATTTCTCACCAGTACACTTGCCTTGAAAGAAATGTTAAAAGAAAGATGATTTGTAAATATTCCAGTCCATGGCTTGTCTTTTTATTTTTTTAATTGCGTTTTTTAGCATATTTTTGTTGGCTTAAATATTTTGCGCCCAAAGCTTGATACCAAAATATATTGTGCTTTAACTGTTTCTGGAAATCGTATTTTTGAAATGACTGTTTTCAGTAAAGCTTATTTGAAAACTTAGATATGGCATGAGTAGGTAGAGGGAGAAATCCGGTTACGTTGTAGGACCAATGACACAGACTGCTGACACCACCATAAGTTTTGGAACAAAAAATGGCCTGTAAAAGTTGTCCTGCATTGGACTGAAATGGCCAACTGTCTATACCCCCACCTTGATCACTCATTGGTTGTGGACCCCCCTAGGAAAGGCGTGACCTTGGGCTTGGTAGCTTGCTGCCCCTGAGGCAGTCCCTCAAAAGGCTGATTGCTCAAGGCTGTCTGTTGACTGTGCTACCAGCAGCTGGGGCAAAAAAAAAATCATTCCTTTTTTTTTTTTTTTAAAGATTTTATTTATTTATTCAAGAGAGAGCGAGCGAGAGAGCGGGAGTGAGAGATGAGAGAGAGCATGAGCGGGAGGAGGGGCATAGTGAGAAGCAGACTTCCCGCCAAGCAGGGAGCCCGGTGCAACTTGGGGCTCAATCCCAGCACCCCGGGACAATGACCTGAGCTGAAGGCAGACGCTTAACAGACTGAGCCACCCAGGCACCCCAACAAATCATTCCTTGAAGGGGTATCTGGGTGACACATCTCCAGGTTCACCTCAAATCTATAAGCCTGGGACCCATTTTATTTGTGGTAAGAGGCCCTATAAATATGGGGCAGAGGACTCTAAGAAATCTGCATATGTGGACAAACCTGAGTTCCCTTACAAGAAGAGCCACCTGCAAAGCAAAGGGCTCAAAAGTAGGGCTTAGGGGAACAGTTAAAGGAACTGGGTACAAAAAAAAAATTGTATGAAGTCTTAGATTTGTAAGGTTCTTTTGTATTCAAGTCACAAATCGTAAATATCAGACTTGTATTTTCATGCAGAAGGTATATGCTCTCCTCAGGTAGATATGATGCTGTTAGGAGAAATGCTTGACCTTTCAAGTTCAGTTAATGACTCAGCACCCTGGAGAATGTTCCTGATTATTGTTGTGTTTTTTGTAACATCCTCTATGGTTCTTCGCCTGAGGAACAGATAACCTTTCCATGTATTAGCAGTCTATATTATTAAAAGGGCCACTTGCTGTCGTTTATTTAAGCTTCATCTCTTGGACTGTTATTAGTTTGGCACAAGACACTGTATAAATTATATACGTATATACACCCTCAAATTGCTCCCTGGTTTGAAAATGGAATCTATGAATTGGCTTCTGTGTCTTTTTTTTAAGAGTTAGTACCATGGGGATGAATAGTCTGCTTAGTTCTGTGGTTGGCATGATTCTTCCAAGTTAGGTCACCTGTGTTTTCTTACTACCAGTTGCCCACACTTTAGGCAACGGTTAAATTTCCATCACTAAAAAGTACATAGTTAGAATACAAAACTAGTGATTTAGTAGAATTAGCTACATCAGTGCTTTTAATCTGTTGATTGTTTCCTTTCATGCTAACTAGCAGGAGTTTACTCATTTCACAGTTTTTAAACTTTCCCATTGCAATCAGAACTGGTGGGGAATTATTATCCTGTACTGCAGTTGTAAACTTTTAATCATTTGTTGAAAGCATTATTGGGCGGGAGAGAAGAAAACTGACAGAAACATCATGATAAAGGAAACTAGGTTTATCCATTCTTAATTTTACTGAGACAACATCACATATATTTTGCTTTACTGTATTTACATAAACTGTGGCAGTGGATCTGCTGTCATAAAGTTAAACCTGTAGGTTTCTACAGCCCATTAAAAGAAATGTTAAGGTGTTTCAGTTAGGTTTAAAATATAACCCAAGAATGAGGAGGGGTGAATACAAGCAGAACAGTGAATCAGTGAATTGGGGGTAGTGATTTGTTGATTTGGAGATAGATACATGTGTACACACACACACACACACACACACACTCTCACTCACTCACTCACTCACTCACTCTCTCTCTCTCTTTTGCCAAATGGCCAAACTGGATATAATGAGAATTTCCTACTTGGGGTCAATGCTCCTATAGCAAACCCAGCTCTGTACAGCCTTAGCTGTTTAGAAGTTAAATCAGCCAGGAAACCAGTGAGAACCCCACATGCCACAGGCCTTGTGAGATGTAAACAGTAAAACTAGTTACTTGTGTGTAATTCAGATTCAACTATACAAATTATAAGATTTCCTGAGTAGAATGATGACTTAAGAGAGCTAGTAAATTTCAAACCCTGAGAAAAATATCACTTACTGAATTACAGTCTTTCTTATCTATTTAATAATTTAAATCTGAGGAGTCATATATGCAACAAAGTTTAAATTAACTCTGGTTATGATATGTCCTCTCTAAACCATAACTCTCAGTAATCAAAATGGTTTTCCATTTAATTAGTTTGAATTGAAGAGCTTTTTCTTTTTCTTTTACTTCTACGTCATTAATGAAATTATCATCATTTCTGCTTCTAGGACAACTATATGATTTCATTTATACCTAATGTAGTACGCACTACATAATAGGCACTCAGTAAATCTTTATTCATTCTTTTAGGAGGCAAGGAGAGGTGGGATAATTAATCACCCACTTACATTAAGTAAATTGAAAGATAAAGCTTTTCATTTGTCACTTCAAAACCTGCCTCTTATTGCCATTTCACTGCTTCGAGGAATGCCTACTGTATCACTAATGTGTCCAGCAAGAAAGCATCCTGTGTGTGTGTATGTACATACATACATATGCGTTTCTCTTCACTCATTGCTGTCACTCCACAGACAAACAGGCTTTTGACAAAACCTGGCACTTCCCTCCTGACTGTTTTTCATAAAGCCACCTGGCATATATCACTGTAGAACTTTCGTTCTAGTTCTTTGCCTGGACCTTGGCATATATTTGAATTCTACTGAGCCAGTGCTGCCTTTCCAGGTGATTTGTTTTTAAGATGTTTTTTACTGCCAACCACAGGGACTGAATTTTATATCCCACAGGTGAATATGAAATTCTCAGTCCCTTCCCCAAACCCATCACTCTGTCATCCTGGACAATAAGGATTCCTCTTGTTTCTTGCTGTTTTTCTGCTTGTATTCTTTTTCAACTTGTCTTTCATGTGAAAGAAACAATCTTTCTTGCTTTTCAGGCTCTTTAATTTTTGTTGTGGAATTATCTTCAGATATTAAACTCCCCACAAAGCCTTTCTATCCTTACTGGAAAAGAAGTGGCAATTTGCTTACTGAAACCTTTCTTTTTCTTCAGTTTTCATGACTGACTGACTCCTCACGGCTATCATATTAAAATCTTCTGACCTTTCATTTATACATAAGTATGATTTAATTAGACTTACGCTGTGTTCAATGTTTATACATATACCTGTGTTACTTGTATGCTTTTAGTATGTGTATGTAGATCTGTAATACAGATAAACCTAAAGGGCAAACTCTATTTAGTATGTGTATCTATATCTCTAATATACCTAAAGGGAAAATTCTATATTTTTTATGAACCAGTCAGTCTACTGTTGCGTTTGGGGCAGGTTGCCCCAAAATATACTGCCTTGGCATATTGATTATTGTGAGTTAAAGTCACTTAAGAAATAGCCCATGCAAGGACACTGACTCTCTTCTCTCCCTCTGAAAGCAGGAAATAAATTCCCCATGTGAAGGGTATCCTCCCTGCACCTGGAGGGTAAAAAGCATCCTTTTTGCCAAAGAGAAGGAGTTCAAGTCTGAGAAGGCTGTATAAACAAACCTTGTTACTACATCTTTACTAATTTCCCACCGCAAGCCCAAACCCCTTTGTCTTATCACTTCCTCACAAGTGTATTCTTTCTTTGTCTAAAACATATAAAAGCTGCCTGTTTCTGGGGACTTCTTTGAAGCTCTTATTTCTAAGAGCTTCCATACGTATGGATTTATTTTGTTATTCTCTGTTCATCTGTTTTATGTCAATTTAATTACTAGACCAGCCAAAGAACCTGGAAGAGGAAAAAGGAAAAGTTTTCCTTTCCCCTTCAATACTACATGAGACGAACTTCCAACAAATGTTTAAGACACTGTTGACAGAGCTTAGGAATTTTTAAAATTCATATTTCCCCCCTCATTTGTATTTTTTTTCCCTCACCCATCTCTCTGTTCTTTGGTGGTGGATCAGGGCTGTTGTAGTGAGATTTCTACAGGTCTGATGTCCAAGGTCAGTACTGAGTAGTGGTTGAGGCATCGTATGACTGAGAGTCACTAGTGTAACCCCATTGTATAATTTTTGATAAGGTAACAGGGTGCCTGGGTGGCTCAGTTGGTTAAGCGACTGCCTTCGGCTCAGGTCATGATCCTGGAGTCCTGGGCTCGAGTCCTGCATCGGGCTCCCTGCTCGGCAGGGAATCTGCTTCTCCCTCTCCCACTCCCCCTTCTCATGTGCTCTCTCTCTCTCATTCTTTCTCTCTCAAATAAATAAGTAAAATCTTTAAAAAATTTTTTTTCATAAGGTAACAAAAGTAAAAGAATTAAGAAGAATAATGCAAGTGAAAATGCCATGTACTATAGAATGTGTGCGTACACACACTCTCTGGGAATGATTTCAGTCCTTGCAAAGTTAGTGGTAGAGATGAAGCAGGTTGCTGCTATAATTACTGACAGTCCCTGTAACTGAATACAAATTGGTTTAGAGATCTAGCAGGCAAGTAGAAGATCTGCTGGCTTATCTTAATTTATTGGCATGGATCCCTAGGTTAGTGGTATCCTAATTGAATGCAGAATACTGTTTGTTCTTGAAGTAAAGTATTTTTCATGTTGCCCAACAGGATACCTAGGTGATCTTTTGTTTCGATACTGAATTTTATTTCATTGTTAAATGAATCAAAATGATACAAACGGAACTGAAGATTCATTATTTTAATGCATCTTATGCTATTTTAATTTTGGGGGGGAAACCTTGAGGATTGATAGGTTTAAACAAGAAAGCAGTATCTATTACTCGCAGATACTGAGTTGTCTGTAAGCAAGCCCCTTTACAAAACAGCAGCAATGCCAGGAGAATCTGTGTGAGAGTTATGTGTATGTACGCGTCTTTCTAAAAGAACTATGTAAAAATCTACTGAAAATCCATGTAAGTGACTAATATGTACTCACTATATCATAGCAGCCAATTTTAAAATAGAATTATAGTTGATTTGAATTAATTTCTATATTTAAAGATAGAGAAAACTTCGACAAAATTTACTGACAGTCAGAAAAGCTGTCTTGGGGGCGCCTGAGTGGTTCAGTCGTTAAGCGTCTGCCTTTGGCTCAGGTCATGATCCCAGGGTCCTGGGATAGAGCCCCGCATCGGGCTCCCTGCTCAGCTGGAAGCCTGCTTCTCCCTCTCCCACTCCTCCTGCTTGTGTTCCCTCTCTCCTGTCTCTCTCTCTGTCAAATAAATAAAAATCTTTAAAAAAAAAAAAAGAAAGAAAAGCTGTGTTCTTTCTGCTTAGTCTTCCCTACTGTTGAAGTCAGTTAATGGAGACTTTTGGGTGATATTTGAAATACATCTTATATGTAAAGTGCACAATTTATCCTGGGAGTCTGAGACATGGATTAGATTTTGACATCAATTTCTGAAAGTTCATAAGCCTTAGGGACTGACTGACTCGTGGGTTATATTTTGATTTTTTATTAAGAAGCCAAAGAACTTTTCTGTTATGTGAATGAATACTGTAATACTCAAAGTCAATAGGAAATAAAGAAAGAATGACAATAGGCATCCTTACATAAATAAAATGATGCTTTAATACTAACATAGTCAACATATTGGTTATCTTAAAAACTGAATTCTGTGTTTACAGTAAAAATTAAGGTATGCCGTCTTTAAGATGGGAAAAGGTGGCATTAGGTTAATGTGTAAAATGATCTTAACTTGGGAGTTACCCAACAGGCACTTTGGTTTTGGACTAAATGTAACTAGAATAGGGGTGCCTGGGTGGTGCAGTTGGTTAGGTTTCTGACTCTTGATTTTGGCCTAGGTCTTGATCTCAGGGTCCTGAGATCGAGGAGTTGGGCTCTTCACTTGTCCTGGAGTCTGCCTGAGATTCTCTCTCCCTCTGCCCTACCCCCTGCTGAGGCATTCTCTCTCTCTCTCTCTCTCTCAAATAAATAAATAAATAAATAAATCTTTAAAAAGTAAGTATAATTAGAATAATCTGGGCAGGTATATAGAAAGTGTTGCCACATGTATCAGATTTAAAAAAGAAATACAAATGTGGTTGTTAATTTAGGGAATAATGTCTGATATTATTGAGAGTATCAAAAGACCTAACCTACTACCTTTTTTTTTTTTAAAGCTATAGAATAGGTCTACATTATGTTTTTTAAGTTAGAACTTGACACTGACACCATAAATGCGAGGTATATGTTTATTTTGGTCTAGAGGATAAATGTTATGTATGTTTATGCCTTATATGTAACAATAAAAAATCTATTCTGACAACTAACAGAATGAATCCTGTTGATCTAAAAGGAAAGAAAAAGGTGAAAAATCAGCAAGAAAAATTTGAAGTTATGGGCAAAGGGTTTTAATAAGGGATCACTGCTAAACTAAGAATTGTGTAAAAAAATTTCCTCTGTCTAATTGGGATAGATTTTTCAAGTGATATACATGCAGTTTTGGTGAGAGTGAAGGATAGCATCTGTGGAGTGTAGGGGTGGAAAAAGTTTACCTCAACCCTCTTAGGGTCTCCAGCTGGATCTGCAAATTAAACTGACGAATTAAATTTTACCTTAAAATATTCAGTTTGCTAAGGTACCATATTTTGGGGGTAGTATGTCCTGCACCATGTCATTCATTCCCCCATCGGAAACTTCGTCAAGAACTTTTTTGGTCTAGAAAATGATTTAGTGGATTGTCGCATAGCCCACTGAGCCAGTTTCTCCGTCCTGGACATTACTATGAGACAAAAGAAAAAAAAAAGGTTAATGGTTAGAACAAACCATAAACATGGTTTTTGAGCCCAGAGGGCAGTTAGTCATGAAGAATATTTATAGATATTTGACTCAAAGCATCTTTAGATGGGGTGAGGGCAGATGATAGTAATCTGGCAGGCTTTCCTGGTTTGGAGTTTGAACGAACATCTCTGGTGATGCTATCAGGTGCTCTGGTGAACTTTCTGAGTGGTCCACAGAGCAACAGGCAGGAAGGTTGCCCACCATGAGCTGTTGTGGTGATTTCTCTGAGGACAATATCAAGTTGTCCAGCTTCAACTTGCAGGGCTTTGGGAAAGAGACACTTTTAATTTTTAGTGATTCCAAGTCAGCAGGGCAGGAGAAAAATAGTAAGCATTAGTTTGGAGAATTGTGGCTAGATATTAGAGGAGACTAGAAGAAATCAGGATCTGGCACATTATAGGTAGATAACAAAACCTTAAAGACAGTGAAGAGGAGTAGAATTTAATACCCGGGGGGGTGTACTCTAGTTTTCCATTGAAACTTAATTTTTGTGTCTGTAGTCACCCCCGTTTCAATCAAAGATAATTTAAGTAAGACCAATTTGTTTGCAAAATAATTTGTCTTGTTTCATTAACTTGGCCTGATTATTTATATCAGTGCAGCAAGAAGAATGATGCACCATATATGCTTTTTAAAAGTCATCTTTGCTGGAACTTCTAATGAGGAATCTGAGATTGGACTTTTAAAAAAGCCTCTTGAGGCTAGGAGACCAAGCCAATGACTCCCTGTCAGATTTTGCCTGCAACACTTACAGATGTGGGTGGATTCCTCTCTTCTTGAGGTCCCCCAAATACCTTGAGGTTCCTAGATTCTGCTAGTAAGTGACCTTCCTTACTTACCTATTAGGCAGAAATCCTATAAGCAAGCTACTAGTCAGTTTTTAGAAGGGGAGCTTTATAAGCGTTGGCTCCTTAAAGCCAGACTTACTTCCTTATAGCTGTCCAGTCATATCAGATTCTGTGCATATCATTCTCAAATATGGCATTCCAGTCAAAGTCTAATATAACCAATGTTTACAATGGTGTCTTGTTACAGGGAGGAAAGACTTATTGAACTTATGCAAATAACTATATTGCCATGAAAATAAGAATACTCACTAAGAGTTTTCAAATTCCGGAGGCATGAGTTAGGGAGAAAAGACCGATGCTTCAATTCTGTTTACAAAAATATAATTTACCAAATTGGCTGTGAGTTACAGATAGCTCATGAGAAAAGAGGAGGTTTCCTTAAATCTGAAAAATATAGCATTAAAGAACAAAAGTGCTGCTTCAGACAAAAGTTATAATCGTCCACGTCAGTTCATTCATTCCCTTATAATTAATTCTTATTCTGCTTGATCTTTGGTTACCAGGTTTATGGATCCATCAGTTTCTTCATTATTCTGGAAATTCTTACCCATTCTAGTGGCATTGTCTCAAAGTTTTTCAAGTGATGCCATCTTGGAGCGTTCTCATAGTAGATGACTGTAAACACTTTCAGGAAAGAATCGGAGCAGAACCGTAGCTCTGTGGATGACAGAAGACTTAGAAATAATCATGGTTAAAATCTGATGACAGTTCGTTTGATAGGAAAATTTAGTTATTTCTGCGGTATACAACAATTTAAGATAATAACCAGACAAAGAATGTATTGACAAGTTTCTGTGAACTTTGTACAACTTCTGGAATACTTACATTAATAAGATATATCCATAAACATATAATCGGTGAGTGTTTATCACTCTTATTTGGCAGTCTTTCCCATAGAATTCACCATACCAAATAAACCTAATTATACTAACATCTCTCTTTTATAAGAGGAGAGACAAATTCTTTGAGATTTTCCGAGGGCCCTCTGGGAAGCTTATCAATTTGATCTTGAAAAGACTTTGGGAATTTTGTCAAAAATACCAAAAGGTTTGGATTGTTGACCAAATAGGATCACAGGTGACTATAAAATAATACTTAATTATCTATTTACCAAAGTGAAAAAAGATTTTAAAAGGCAAATACAGAAGGTTACCTACTTGTGAACAAAATTCTTTTTTCTTTTTTTTAAAGATTTTATTTATTTATTTGACAGAGAGAGAGACGGAGAGAGAGGGAACACAAGGGCAGTGGGAGAGGGAGAAGCAGGCTCTCCGGTGAGCAGGAGCCTGATGCGGGGCTTGATCCCAGGACCCTGGGATCATGACCTGAGGTGAAGGCAGATGCTTAAAGACTGAGCCACCCAGGCACCCCAACAAAATTCTTTTAAAATAGAGAAAACTTAGTTTTCTTAAGTAATCAGTGACCTGAAAAAGACAACATGAAGCACAGGAAATTATTCTAAGACAACATCCAAGGTAGATTACTTAAAAGGTAAAGAAAACCCAGAGAAGTAATGGTGTTTTTCTTAAGCTAACCATTTATTAATTAACCACTTTTCTACACCATGCTGTGCTCTTTACATGCGTTATTTCATTCAGTGCCTCTGAAGAAGATACTGTTATTTTCATTTCGTAGACAAACCAACAGACTCAGTGGAGTCACTTGGCGAAGTCATACAGCTGTCAATGCCAGCACTGGTCTTTGTACCCGTTTTGCACATGAACCTGAGTTGTTTACAGCTGTATTCTATGGCCTACATTAATGATTTGCTTCAGGTCATGTGACTGAATTGTAGAACCTGGGGAAGAAGTTAAGCTTTTAGGTTTCAAATCCATGGCTCTTTTGACAATCACATTTTACTTCCTGACATAAGTTTATTGAATCTGTTTTCCATAGCCCCATGTCCTGAATACAAAGGAATTAGATACTAGTGTTAGAATTGTCATTGAAAGGTCTTGAAACTGCACCCTAAACAAAGATTAAGAATTGGTTTGGAGGATCAATATTTTATTCACTGAAAATAAACTTGAAAGTAATCCTTAATATTTTGCCCAACCAGGCTAAACTTTCATTGTATTAACACTTCAGCCAAAGGCCATATCAGTATATATTCTTCTGCCGGTGCAAACTCTAGTCCAGTGATATTCAAAGAAGTTAAATCGCTTTTAAAATGGGTATAGCCTCTGACAATTTCGTATCAGTGTATCTGATATGATCACAGTATATGAAATACCGTGACATTCAGCTTCGGATCATGTTGGCGCTTTGCTGTAATGGCTTCTCTTTCTATGACTCCAGTTCTTTGTGCAGCTTGTCTGATTTAGGTGCCCTCTACCATCCCTACTTATTGGTAACATTTGAGCTTCAAGGATCACTTGAGGTGCAAATTTAATTGCAGGTTTTATTTTTGAAGGATGATAAGTCATTTTAACAGCTATTTATACGGCTTTTTCTAAACTGCTACAATAAAAACATGCATTTCGTTCTGTCTGTTGTCATGCTTCCTGATTTAATTTTTCAAGGTGGCTTGCTCAAGGATATATATGACGATTCTTTTCAATATTCCAGTAGGTATATGCTTTGAAATTAAACTTGGGCATTTCTGCTGATTTTTTGATAAAATAGTACCTTAGGAACATTTGTAGTTCATGTTCTGTATTTGCTGATTTGCCCCCCTCCCTTTCTTCCTCTGTGACTTTCTTCCCAGTGCTTTAGCACATGATTATAGTTTTTAGGAGAGGTTAAGTCTCATTACCTAGCTAATGTGATAATTTCTTGACTGTATTACAGAGTTACGGGTAAAATACTCTGGAAAGGATTAGTAGTCTTAAATGAAAAGCCTTTTTCTTTCCAAATGGCACTTAAAAATCCAGAAGCACGCCATGATTTTAATAAACTAAAGCAGTCCTATCATTTCTTTCTCTTTTTTTTTAGAGTTTAACTTTTGTGGAAAGCACAGGTGTGGGGGATGATGTGTTTAAAAAATGGTGTTTTACAAGGAACATCCCGTCAGTTTTTTTTTTTTAATATTTTATTTATTTATTTGACAGAGAGAGACACAGCGAGAGAGGGAAGGAGTGGGAGAGGGAGAAGCAGGCTTCCCGCCGAGCAGGGAGCCCAATGTGGGGCTTGATCCCAGGACCCTGGGATCATGACCCGAGCCGAGGGCAGACGCCCAACGACTGAGCCACCCAGGCGCCCCTTCTGTCAGTTCTTTTGATAGGCATTCACTGAGCCAATTATGTGGAATGCTAGCACTTCTGAGTCAGGTGAAATGAGGAGGCTCTGAGTGAAATCTTAATAATGATAGGAAATATTGTTACTATATGCCAAAAGTTTCCATTTTTCCTGCCTCCCAGAAATTCTTTATACTTACTGCGCTTTAGCAGAGTTTATTTATTTATTTATTTATTTAAAGGTTTATTTATTTATTTTGAGAGTGTGAGAATGAGAGAGAGAGAGCACATGAGAGGGGGAAGGGCCAGAGGGAGAAGCAGGTTCCTCGCTGAGCAGGGAGCCTGATGCGGGACTCGATCCCGGGACTCAGGATCATGACCTGAGCTGAAGGCAGTCGCTTAACCAACTGAGCCAACCAGGCGCCTCTAGCAGAGTTTATTTAAATCAGAATTTTTCAGCATAAATTGAAGGTTCTATGAAAAGTGTTGTTTCAAATTGATGGATGTCCTCATAAGCAATTAATACTTTTTCCTCACTTGTCATTAGATATCGTGACTATTAGCACCCATTGATAGCTCAGTTGGTAGATATCGTGACTATTCAGTGATTTCATTTTTCTGAAAATTTACCATTTTATGTTGAAAAGTATAAAACTGCCATTTACTATGTTTTAGCCAAAATCTAATTAAGTAGATTTTCTGTTTTTAACTTTGAACTATGTAAATGTTCTAGAATAGACCTGAATGAGAACTTACAAATTTGTCTCATTGATCTCACATTTTTACAGGTAAGGAAATGGAGGCTGAGAGAGGTTAAGTTACTTGCCCAAGGTTACAGAGCTATTAAGTGGCAGACTTGGTGCATAAACACAAGTCTTCAGTTTCTTAGTACTGAGGTCTTTACACTTTACTACTTGTCTTTGGTTATAGGACACAAATAGAAATGAGAAATCACTTTTTTTTCACCATTAATTTTTTTTTTCTTTTTGAATGTAATTGCCAAACGAGAATGTGACTTACCAGAACTGTATGGTGATTCCTAGGTTGAAAAATGACATTTAAAATCTATAACCAAATGAATTTGTGTGGTGTTTCCCTGAGTATATACCTAAACTTTACCAGTTTAAGGTGAAACTACCATTTTCCCTTATTTACCCTGTTACATAATTTTGCAGTTCATTTTTCTCAAATCAGTATTTCCCTAACTTACAAGAGACTCAAGCCATCTGTAGACTTGAAAATTGAATTATGCTACCACTCTTCTAAATAACTTATGTAAAGAATAAATATTGTTGGTCCTATTGTTTGTATTTATTCATTCTGAGAAGTGTCCATCATATTTTTTGTTTGTTTGTTTTCCATCTTTAATCCAGATTCTGTGCCCAAACAGTAGCTCCAAAATGATAGAAACTCATTCAGTCTTTTTTCATATGAACAAGTTGGTTCTTCGTCTCATTCACATGCCATGCATATTTGTTCTTTTGTATACCTATAATATATTAATAATTTTATATGATTCTCCCCAAATATGAATTATATTGCACTGCTACTTCATCTCTAGATAAGTTGTTAAAGCATTTGGTCGATCGTTCTACCCGTATGAATTTAGCTAGCTTAACTTGTATGTAATTGAGATTTGACAATATGCAATTTAGAGTTTAGAAACTTCTTTTGGATTCTCTCATATTAGTAACATATTAGTTTCTTCCATTAAAAAAGAGTTTTAAAGTCAGAAGGAGCAGAAGGGGTGGTTTACAGAAGACAAAGCAGATGGTGATTCTTAGGAGAGGAAGTAATGAATGACAGACGAGGAACTGTGATTGAACTGAGGATGTACAGAAACTGAGTATGAAGGAACTGAGAATGAGGTTCTGCCATATTCCCAAGGTGAATGTATTGTGACATTGTTGGTCCTTTCTGCTTGCCTGCCGTAATAACGTATGTTAATGACTTCCTGTCATTGCCAATCCAGTGGTTTTACTTGATACGTTTTGCTAAAGCTTATCTTGTCTGCCTCTGTCTTTGTGGTTACAAAGTGTGGAATGTAGGGCAAGGTTACCAGTAGAGAGGTGTGGGTGTACAATTTCCAGCTTCCTTCAGTAGTTACAGGGAAACCTATGGCAACCAAATCTTCTGTGTTCCAAATATATTTCTCATGGCTACTTCTGGTAATTTGCCCTATGGTAGAAGGGTGAGACAAATCGACAATCTAAGCCTTGCTTAGATTGGTCCCATGTATTTGGCATCCTGAGCGTGCATATAAGTGAATGTGGTTTTAGTCCATGCAGTTTTTTATTAGTATTCTTTATAATGATTAGTTATATACCAGCCTGAACCAGATTAATCTTTTATAAAACCATCATTAACATCTTTACTGATGGTTTAGAATCAAAAGGTATATCAAAATTCTGTTGCTTGGACCATGGGACAAATGTAAACAAGGCTCATGGGTATTTTTTGATTTCCTCACCATTCTAAGAGAGAGCATTTACCAGAAGTAGCCATAAGAAATACTTTTTTTTTTGGAACGTTAGATTTGGTTGCTGCACATTTTTCCATGACTATTGAAGGAAGTTGGAAATTGTGTACATACATCTCTACTGGTAACCTTGCTCTCCGGCTGGGAATTAAATGTACCGGTAACTTATTATTAGGAAGATGACTGTCTTAGGAGTATAAATGGCCTGTATCTAAGCAGCGACATTTTTGGCATTTAGCAGACCCATGGACCTAAGAGATGACATCTTTAAAAAGATGGGTTGGAATTGGTATACCCTGTAAGATCCCTTTTGGCTTTCAAGTTCAGCAAGACAATTGAAATGTTGTGCTGGAATTTTGTGATTATACTATTTATTTTGAAAAAGGCTTTCCCTTGTGCTACTGATCTCGCCAAAGAGATATTAGCACTTTCTGGTGTTCTCATTGGTTTCAAAGCTTTATTATTTTTCTCTTCTCACTCCTTTAAAGTGCTGCCCATATTCTGTCCTTTTTGTTTATGAGACTCTTCTGTTGCAGTCTGGGGTCCCCAGGATGCAAACTCTGAGATGGAAATTAGTGTGCTGGAAGTTTCTTAGAAAGTGCTCTTTGGATCAACCCCTGTGGAAGGGAAGGGAGAGACCAGTAGTGGGCAGATGAGAAGTTAGGCTATTGTGCAGTCTTTTTTTTTTTAAGATTTTATGTATTTATTTGACAGAGAGAGCGAGCGCGAGTGAGCACAAGCAGGGGGAGCGGCAGAGGGAGAGGGAGAAGCAGGCTCCCCGCTGAGCAGGGAGCCCGATGTGGGGGCTCGATCCCAGGATCCTGTGATTATGACCTGAGCCGAAGGCAGAGGCTTAACTGACTGAGCCACCCAGGCGCCCCTCTTGCGCAGTCTTAATGGAGATCTGACCCAGTGGGGAGTTCTGAAGCCCGATGGCTGTTCACCATTGTCTCCAGTTGGGGAGAGAGGGCCAAGTCTTTATATTCCGCATGTCAACCAGTCTTTGGGTGTGGGCTGCCCTGGGAAGGGAGCAAGAGCTTGTGTGAGGAGAATCTTCAGCCAAGGTCGTTCTCAAGAGAGCTCATAGCTGAGGGCCGTTTGCTGGCAGCAGTACAGCAGGGGAATAAATCATTCAGTTCTGAAAGGAGATCTGGGTGGCACATCGCAGTTTCCACCCCATCCTTTTTGCATGGGTGCTGGAGATGGTTCCCGATGGACTGGGGGATGGGTCAGAATTTCCAGCAATGAGGAGTTGCAAGGGCAGAGTGGTCAGAAATAGTAGAGAGGGAAAGTTGGTGTGGAATAGATCCTACCATACAGCTGAGTTCCTGCATTGACTATTGTTTTTCTAGGTATATTTTAAAAATTCTGTGTATCTATACTAACACTATTCTCTTTTTAAGTTCTAGAAACTTGATGAGAACTCTGGGTGCTCTGTGCAGAGAATGTGTATATCTTTGCATATAAATTCTGTATGGTTTTTGTAAAACCTACTTTTTTTCAGTTATTCTTTATAGGCTTCTTTTTTCTTCCTCCATTCTTTAATAATAATGCTTTGTTTTTTTGTCTTCACACTACAAAATTAGTTGAGTGCTAAATTTTCTGTTTGGTATACTTGTTAATGGCCCAATCACAGAAAATCATTTTTTACATATTTTGTAATTTCTAAATTACAGGCTCATCTTCAGTGGGGATTGTTTTTCGGTTTTGGTTTGGTTTGGTTTTTCTAGCTTTTAGAGATCCCATGTGGCCTTGTTTATGGAGTGTTACTCTAAAGTGGTTTCATGTTTGTTTCTTCCAGATACTCCAGGGATATCATAAGCGCAGAACCCAATTTTATCTTAATTTCTTAACTTGAAGATTCTCATACAAATTCAGACTTCAAAACTGTTGTGACACAGGCATAGGGCTTTTAATTTCTGGTTGTAGCATTTCCTCTGCACTTTTATCCAGATTGTCAGAGACAGGTTCCCTTGACGTCTTATTAAGACAGTGGGTGGCTTTGTCCTGTTCTCATCATTTTTTTAATGTGATTGCAGCCTTTTGAAAATAGCTCTGGTTTTATGGAAGGACCTCCACACCAGCTTTATACCTTGTGTGCCTGAGATCTCTTCTTCTGCCCTTACATGGCCACCGGAGTACAGCTGGGTAGGTTATATCCCAGGTTGAGGAAAAGCAGGGCCAGAAATCTAGCCTAACTCTTCTCCTGAGAGAGTACTTTCTTCTGAGCTCCTTATCCTTACTTGAGGGGGCATCTCCTTACCAATTTCAGTTAGACTTAAGTGCTAGAGAGACATCCGTGATCCTTCCTGGAGGCCTTAACTGGCAATATTTGCTTTTGTGCATACCTCTTTGGTTTAGTACCAGGGGATTTTCTTTTTTGTAAGTAAAGCTGTGTATTTATTTTAAAATTTTTTGTTATACTCTTTTTCATCTTTTCTAGGCTTCTCTCATGGAAGATCTTCTTCATTAGCTCATTTAACCATATCGCTGTACCTGGAATTCCTGCAAGTTACTTATTAACCTCTATCCCTCAGATTCTACCTCTTTACAATGGGAATAATAATAGTGTCTGTGTGTATAGTATTAGTTTGGAGCACATAGTAAGTTCTCAATTAGTGTTAGCCATTGTTATTTGCAACATTTAAAGCTTTATTTTATCACCTTAGTGAAGAGTTGGACATGTAGTAGTGGTTGTGTTTACTTACTTAACAAGAAGAGGAAGTCTTAGTTAACGCCCTAGAGAAACCAAAGGAGAAACGTTGTTCACTACAGTACAATGCTGAAACTGAAGCTTAGAGTCCCACCCTCTCTGTTAATATGCCGAAGGTCACTTGGCACCAAGAGGGAACTGAGAGTAATGTCCTCTCAGTATTGCCTGGAAGATCGCTCAGAGGAGTCTTGCCTGGATTGTGTGGGTAAGTAAGTTTGAGTTTGTGAATATTTACTTTGCTAAGGAGGGCTCTCAAAGGCTTAATTATTACAGAGGCTATTTGTAGACCTTGAAACATGCAGTTATACTTTTAGTCCCAGGTAGCCTTTTGACAATATTTTAAATTGCGATTTGGTATTCCAAGTGGATTCTGAACTTGCTGAAATTGGTACCTCGAGTTCCTCAGACTCCTGCCTCCTGCCTCTTGGGGATTTAAAGGATTTCCTTCTCTTAGGTCATGTGTTTAAGAGAATAATCCGCCTCCCCCCCCCCCCCGCCCCCATTGTAGGTAAGAAGAAATCTGTTGACTAATAATAGTTGGGGAAGCACAGACATAATATATCAAGGTATCTTAAAGTTACTTTTAAATTATTCTGATATGCAAAATACTGTGATTATCCTATTAAAACTGCTTTGGATTGTTTATACGGTGTTAGTTGTACTATGAAAATTTGCTTATTGACGAAGTTCAGTTTTCTTAGGTTGTTATTGGCTTTGAGTCCACAGACTTAACACTGCCAAATTTCTGTGTAAACATTTTGCTTGGGACCTAAAATGTAGTGAATATGTGTATTTAAAGTTTTTTTTTTTCTTCCCCTAAACCCATGTATATTAATGGAACTTGTAAACATTTAAATAGTCAATTAATGGAAATTTTTAAGGAACAACTCTTTCAAAAAATTCAATTATGTTGTTTTTATTATAAAATTTTAGCTTAGCAAGAAACATATACAATTCTTATATAGAGATCTATTTTTGTAGCTCTTACAGATTTGTTACATTTAATTTTATTCAGGAGGAGTTCATTTCCTTGTTCTGTTACTAGTGATTAAGTGCAAGGTTAAGATTTATACTATTAAAAACAAGAGTTAATATTGTATCACAATAAAGTAGATGGAGAACTAAAGTAAATAACTGGTTACATCTCCATTTTGGTGCTGGGAAATGTAATGCATTCTTAAATTCAGATGCCATGGTTATGCCTATATTGATCTTTTTTTGAAGTACGTTCTTGGATATGTTGATTTTCCTCTAATGTGACTGTTATTATTAAGACTACACCATAAGGAACATTATCAATTTACCCCAAAAACTTTAACTGCCCATACAAACATCATGTGCATAGATGTTTGGTAGTATACATAGGTGAGGTTCCTTGGAATGTTTGTGGCTTGAGTTATTCTTAACCTTGTTGCAAAGCTTTGGTCAGCTTTAGAGGCCAAATTCTAAAGCAAGTGTCAGTGTTATGTTTTTATACTTAAATTTCATATATAGGGGCGCCTTGGTGGCTCAGTCAGTTAAGCGTCTGCCTTTGGCTCAGGTCATGATCTCAGGGTCCTGGGATGGAGTCCTGCATAGGGCTCCCTACTCAGCAGGGAGCCTGCTTCTCCCTCATGCTTTCTCTCTCTCTCTCTCACACACTCTCTCAAATAAATAAATAAAACATTAAAAAAAATTCATATATGCTCTGGGAATGGTATGTGTTTTGTCCTATGACCTGTTCTCACCTTAAGGAGGATATCCCTGCATCTACTGTACCTGGGGTGTTTAAAGTGGTTTCTGTTTTTCTACAGATAGGCTTGGAAACACTTTCTTCCGTTTAAGTAAATTGTATGTAAGAGAAAATGACTTTGGAGAGGATAAGACGTTTATACTCATTTTCTATATAATTCTGAAATAAATTGTGTAGAGAAGTTTCCTTTCCAGTTTATTTTTCAGAGAAATCATGTTTCTTTAATTCATCAAGGTACTGCCTCGGAGTTTGAAGTGGACAAAAATTAGCTCATTATATTTTAGATTTTTAAGTAATAGTTTACTTGAATGGTATAAAATTTTTGTGCAGGTGATACAACAAAGTAGATTTTCCTTTTTTTTTTCTTTTTTCTTTTTTTTTTTTATAAAGTAGATTTTCATATAGTCTTTTGATCATTTACCCTGTAGGATAGTTCTAATTTAATTAAACAATTATTCTATAAATATTATTTTTTATTTTAGGGATGCCTGGGTGGTTCAGCCAGTTAAGTGTCTGACTTCTGATTTTGGCTCACGTCCTGATCTCAGGGTCCTGAGATGGAACCCCTTCTTGGGCTCTGTGCTGGGCTTAGAGCCTCCTTAAGATTTTCTCTCTCACTCTCCTTCTGTCCATCCCCAAATCCCTGTCTCAACTCTGAATCTCTCCCTCTCTAAAAAACAAAAAAACCCCCCAAAAACAAAACAAAAAACAAAAAAACCCCGTTTTTTTTTTTATTTTAGAGTTTAGGTTTGTATATGTATTTTTAATTTTTTCATGAAACATTTTTTTGGATTTTTCAGCTATATGAAAATATATTTCCTATTTTAGTTAAAATTTGTGGCATTTCTGTCTTATGTGTAGAATATATTAACTAGATTCAGAAGAAAAAAAGAAAAAAGTAGAATCAGGAATATGATTAGAAGAAACTTGTAGTTTTAATTCTTAATGTATTTTCTAAAATTTTAAAGCAATATGTGAAATACTGTCTCTTTGTATTTAGTAAGGTAAAATCTGATCTGAAATGGAGTGTGTTTCCTAAGCTTTCCTGAGACCTTATATGAACATTTATCTAAGAAGGCTCTGCTTTGGGGAATATTGGTATACAGTTTCTTGAGGATTAAAAATACCTTGTGTCAGACATTTAGATGTAATTCAGAACCATATTATTTACCTTTCCTAATTATACGATCCTAGTGATCAGATTTAAATATCTGATAATATTGTTATTACTATTAGGTTTCCTTATATTCTTTTATTCCTTCATTGTTTCTAAAAATATACTTCCCTCTGATTTTGCAGGTAATTTCTTTTTATTCCACTATTTTATATAATTTGCCATACCAAATGACACAGTTAGGATCCATTAAGTAGAGCTGTGAATATCAATCTTGGACACAAAGCTGGGGATTGTTGTTGGGGAAAGCCCTCCTGCTGCTCTAGCTTGGCATTCCGAAGACTCTGAATGAAGTCTCTTAACTTATTCAAAGCCTGGATTTGTGAAGGCCAGTTGGGCTCCCTTTTGCCCTTTCGTAACTGATGTTGTCCTCTTCTGGTTAAAATTTGTCAGTGGCTTTCCCATCAGATAAAATTCAGTTTGTTATATAACTTATTATTTGTAGTCATGTATCTTAATTTATGCTCTAAGCTTCTTGATCTTGATGCCTTATATATATCTCACATTTCCTGCCTTTTTCTTTACTCCTGCAGCAATTATAAAGTCTTTCCCTATAATCAAAATTCACCTCATCCTTTAGGTCTACTAATCACCTCCATTAAATTTCTCCTGATTTCTTCTAACAACATTGAATTTTTTTTTCTGCAATTTCATAAGGTGCTTCATATTATATCTTGTGTTACAGTTATTTTTCCATATGTTATAATATATTTTTTAAAGATTTTGTTGAGACAGAGAGAGAGAGAGAGAGAGAGAGCATGAGGGAGAGGGAGAGAATCTCAAGCAGACTCCCTGCTGAGCAGGGAGCCTGATATGGGGCTTGATCTCCCAGCCCTGAGATCACGACCTGAGCAGAAACCAAGTGTTGGACGCTTAACCAACTGCACCACCCAAGGGCCCCAACACACGTCATAATATTTTACAACTCCTGTATTACACTGACTGATCCACTGAGTTAAGTCTCTTACTCTCTTACTAGGATGGGTAGAGTTGGTTTCGTCACATTTCTCCTGTTATTCCTTGTAGCCAATAGATGCTCGTAAATATGTGGTGACTGAATAAATGAAATGACATGAGAGTGAGTTACTGACTACCAGACATTTTACTGCTCTGTTGGAATGGACATGTGGGAACAGGGGATCAGTTAGGGAGCTAAACAGTTAGGCATGGCTGTCTGAATCTGAGCTGTCCCCAGAAGGGAAAGCTGAAGAAACATCAAAGATGCAGTTGAGAAATGTTTTCAATCATGTTTAATGACTCAGTACTGATAAAGAACAACTTTTTCTAGATAAAGACTGGGTTGATAGGATACTGAAGAGTAACACAGGCTTTGTAGATCGTGACTACAGTTCTGAGTCAGAGAACATTTGTCATGAGTTCTTAGTTTGGGAATGAATACAGTCAGTTCTGCTATAATGCTTGTTTTGAAAATGGGAACTTATTCCTACGTTATTGGTATTAGGGAACGATTTGAGGATAATGTAAATTTCACATTTGTTATATGTGATTTTATCTGAGAAATAGGAGGTGAACACAGAAAGTGCCACCTGGTCGAACTGAGCCGTATAGGAATACACAGAATGCATGTGCACAGACCTCAGACATCTTCCAGCTACCCCAGTTCATTGCACATTGTGAGCCACAAATGCCTATATCTTGTTTTATAATTTTCCCTCCACTTTCAGATAACCCTTTACCCACCCGTTCACAGTAACTCACAAGCTATAACCCTTTGGACAGCCAGTTCCACAGGCAAACTTCAGGTCTTTTTCAAGGTCAGGTACCATGTTTATTGTAGTTTTTATTGGTTTTCTATTTAACATATGTAAAACTGTGTTGTGATCTCTGTTAGGTTCTTTTCTTTTTTATGGAGTGTCACTGACAAGAGTTTTTGAGTGTTGTGCTTGTAACCCCATTTTCTCCATAAGCCTGTGATTTTTTAATGATGTGATTTTTGCATAGCATCATGATCTTTAGGAATATGTATGTTGCGTTAGAACTGGCTGTACTAATTGTTAACATACAGAGTGTGAACTGATGGTTCTCTCTTTCTCTTTCCTTCATTTCCGCTTTTCCTCTTCCCTCTTTTTTGATGGTGAAAGGCACTAAACAGTCCCTGTAAGGAGGAACACAGCACAACAGAGGAAAATGCCAAAGGACTTTAAAAAAAATAAGGGCATAAATTTACCAGTGGAAATAAATGGATAGCTTCAAAAGCAGGTAGAGAGTAAGAAGTAAACATAAAAGGCCTGTGGGCTCTGGAGTGAAAATATCTCTTACCTTTAAATAATAATTACGTTTAACATTTTTTGAGCCTTTACTGTGTGCTGGGCACTATGTGATAAGTCCTTGACATGGATTATGCCACGTAATCCTTGTACAACCCTATAAAGTATGTCAATACTGTATTTTATAGATGAGGGAAATGAAACTTAGAAGGGTTAATTATCTTGCCCAGGTACATAATTCATAAATATAAATGGCAGAGCCAGTTCTAGAAGCAAGTCTGACTTCTGAGACTTCGATTTTAGTGGTCTGTCAGAGGACTTTATAGATGATAAGTTAATAACTTCTGCATGTGTTATTTCCTCAACACTTAACTGTGTCTGACTGGCATCACAGGCTATTTCAACCCCTGTAATAAATGAAGACACAAAGGTGCCCAGGCTAAAAAATGCAGATTGTCAGAGGCAGAACGATAACAGAAATTAATTCTAATACCTAATTCAGGGTTTTTTTCTGGGGCTAATTCATAAAAAGGGAGACAATTTTGACAATTAGCAATAAGGTGAGCTGAGCTGAGTAGGAGAAATGATTGTGTTGGAAACTGGAATAAAAGGGGGGTGAATTTATAAAGTGATGTCAGAATTGAAAGGAGAGAGACTAATGGAGAATGAACAATGGGGATCCTCTAACTCTGGGGTACAGAGACCTCTAACTCTGTGGTACAGGAAGCCCAATCAGATTCTCATAAAGGAACTAAAACTAGCACCAATTTCAATACAGGGTTATAGTATGAGAAATCTGAGGTCATGAGCATAAATTGGTTATACTATAAATCCTGATTAGTAGTATGCTCAGAAAAAACCCCCACAAAACAGAGGAAAGAGAGGTGACACTAGAGGAAGCCTTCCAGAGGCTTTATTCTGGGGCGGGGGGAGGGGAGGCTTTATTTGTACTTCTTTTATTGCATGTCCTGAATCACTTTTTCTTTAGGTGGCCAGTCACCTCGTAGGGTTTTACATAAAAACAACTAAACAAGTGTTTAATTGATATTTGTTAAACAGAAACATTGATAAATAGAGAGAGTAGTTCTTCAGTTGGGTTTGAGTGTTGATTAAAAGCTAAATATCATATAGTTAATAGGATAAATAAGGGTGGAATTGATGAGTATTTGTATTTAGAGCAGGGGATTAGCAAACTCCGGCCAGTGGTTTCTTTCTACAAGCCAAGAATGATTTTTACATTTTTAGTAGGTTATTAAAAACAAAAACAAAAATAAAGAATATCAGCAGAGAGATATGGTGCCCACAAACCCTGAATATTTACCACTTGACCCTTTACAGAAAGTTTGTCAACACCTGACCTGAAATACTGTCCAAAAAAAGTTAGACTTGTTCTCTTAGGAAATCAGATTAGGTCATGGAAACTGGTATTATATTTCATAGAGGGCTACATTTTTGAACTTGTGCCTTTTTTTCCTTCCACATGTGGGAAGGAATTGATATTTACTTTATATATATTGCTAGAGGCTTTGTATACTTTATATTTATTTTTCTTACCCTTGAAAGATATTACAAGTACTTTATTTAAAATGAGGAAATGAGGCTTAAGTAATCAAAAGTTTCACATTTAATAAATAGTGGGATTCAAATATATTTGTCTGGGTCTCCCAGATAAGAAAATGGTAAAAATTGAGTATGTACTATTCAGAATTCTTGGTTGAAAATATCTAAACAGATTATCATATGTGGACATTTGTAGTAACATAAGCTAGTATCTAAAAATATAAACAAAACATTTAAATTTTACATACAAAAATTAGGATTGGTTGGAGAATTGTAATTTTATTATAAAATTTTCATATGCAGGAAAATCTTTGGATAAACTGTGGAGTTATAAAGTGTAAAGAAAAAATTCAAGACTCATATTAAAAACTCAAAATAATATTCACCTAGGAGAAAGAGGATACTTAAAATGTTTTCAATAGAAAGTACAAAATAGAAGTTTATTCTGTTTCAATAGAAAGTACACCAGGCAGCAGCTTATATTTGAAAAGCCACTGTTAGACAAATATTGGCCCATATGTTAATTATAAAGTCTTATGAAGAAGATTTCATGGTGCTGTGAAAACATGTAATGAGGGATCTAATCGTATAGATTGGAAGGTCAGGCCAAGACTTCCCAAGAGGGGCCCTTTAAGCTGAAATACAGGAGTTAGGCAAAGACAAAGAGGATAATTATTCCAGACAGATAATGATAGGCCTTGAGGATGGTAAGAGCTTGGCATATTCAAAGGAACATCAAAGAAAGTCATTGTATCCCCTGAGAACTCTGAGGACAAGAATTGTATCTGTTTTGTTCATCCTTGTATATCCAGCTTCATACATATAGTGTTTGCTGGCACATAGAAAACGCTTAGCAAGATTTACTGAATGGACAAAGAATGAATGGACATTTCACTGGGAAATTCATGGTATAATTGTGAGTACAGGGATTGCCTGGATGAAGGCTACTACTCTCTCTCTGAAGCCTACCTAATTACATGAAACTACTCAGATTTTTGGTAATCCCAGATTATCCTAGGTCACTTGCAGCCCAGGTGTACCAAACCTTGGTAACCACTGTCAAAGTATCTGAATGGAGCTTTGACATAGAGACAATCTGCACAGAAAAAGCAGGAAAAAGGAATGTAGACTGTTCAAGCTGGATCTGATCCTGAGAAGGAAAGTGAATTTGCATTATTACAATGTCAGGAATAAATCTGAGGTGGAATGAATACAGCCACTTTCCTGAAAATAAACCACCTGAAGGGAAGGGTATTTTGTACTAGAACATAGGATCCCTGGTTCTCTGGGTGGTCATTGGTGACCAAATAGCACATGAGCGTCAGGCTTAGAGGTTTAAATTAAGAAGTTAAGTACTCAGATACTTAATATTTGTGGAGCCTATTTCTTCAAAACCATATTTGGACTTTTAAATTTAGATAATTTCACTTACTGGTTTGAGTGCATTGAGGAATTTATAAAGTAGAAAGAATGAGGAGGGGATTGCATATTTCTCAAGTCTGTGAAATAAAGTTGTAGCAGCCATGGAAGGACTATTTTTACAAAATATTGACCATACAATGAAAGTGAAATAGAGGCTTACAACAGTCAAGGAAAGAGAGAGGATAACTTTAGGTGGGAAGGTAAATGAGGATTGGACAAAAAAGAAAACATTTCAGGGTTTTTCATGAATGATGGTCTTTTTTTTTTTTTTTTAAAGATTTTTTATTTTATTTATTTGAGAGAGAGAGAATGAGAGATAGAGAGCACGAGAGGGAGGAGGGTCAGAGGGAGAAGCAGACTCCCCGCTGAGCAGGGAGCCCGATGCGGGACTCGATCCCGGGACTCCAGGATCATGACCTGAGCCGAAGGCAGTCGCTTAACCAACTGAGCCACCCAGGCGCCCCGATGGTCTTTGAGTTAAAAAAAAAAGTAGCCTCTAAGTGGTAAAAACAACACATGTACAATGATGATACAAGAACTTAAGAATGACACTTGTATATGCTTTAGTTAGGCTTACACTTCAGTGAACTTTAGTTTAATAGTATCACATTGTTGGGGGTTTCCTATGAACTTTGAGGAATTCCTTACTGGGTGTCATAAGTCTGTTTCCTTACCAAAAGTATAATACTGGCCAGCAGGTGAGGTAAGTATTTACCAAGAGCTCTAAGTTTTGTTTCTATTAGTGAGAAAAAAAAAGACCTTCTCCTTACCCCCTGCAGTATAATATATGGTTTTCAAAGGGTGTGTTGGGAGGGGGATTGGTGGTACTGGCATGTGAAAAACTCTTAGGTGTTTATTTTATTTATGTATTTATTTAAATATTTTATTTATTTGAGAAAAAGAGAGTGCAAGCAGGGGGAGGGGCAGAGGAAAAGGGAGAAGCAGACTCCCCACTGAGACCATGACCTGAACTGAAGGCAGATGCTTAACTGACTGAGCCACCCTGGTGCCCCCTTTTAGGTGTTTATTTTAAATGGATTATTTCTTGAGTATTGAAATTAGTGAGTTAGATATTATCAGTGTCATTAGTCTCACTTCCAGGATATTCTAACTATTGCCATTTACAATTGATTTACCATAAGACATCAAGTTCGTGATGACTTTCTTAACCAAAAGTACCAACATGTTCTTTAGGCCTTTTAAATGAATCATGTTTTTGTTAGCATCATTCTGTAATTCCTGTTGATGTTCAGTATGGAACTTAATTATGGACTAATTATAAAAGCAAAATTAAATATTTTCTTCTCTTACCACTTTAAAAGCTGGACCTTTGAAGCCATCTTACTGAATATATGTATATTCAGCATATCAGTTGACCTTTGAACAATGTGGGAGTTTGGGCACTGATCCCATTCACAGTGGAAAATCCATGTATAACTTTGCCCAAAAATTGAACTGCTAATAGCCTTTAGTTGATTAACACATATTTTGTACATTGTATATATTATATATTGTATTCTTACAATAAAGAAAGCTACAGAAAAGAAAATGTTATTAAGAAAAACATAAGGAAGGGCACCTGGGTGGCTCAGTTGGTTAAGCAACTGCCTTCAGCTCAGGTATGATCCCGGGGTCCTGAGATCAAGTCCCACATTGGGCTCCCCCTGCTCAGCGGGGAGCCTGCTTCTCCCTCTCCTTTTGCCTGCCGCTCCCCATGCTTGTGCTCTCTTTCTCTTTCAAATAAATAAAATCTTAAAGAAAAGAAAAACATAAGGAAGAGAAAGTATACTTACAGTACTGTACTGTATTTACTGAAAAAAAGCCTCATATATGTGAAGTGCAGTTCAAACCTGTTTTTTTCAAGGGTCAATATATACAAATATATGTGTATATATTTACCCCCTTAGGAATACTGATATATTTTATTTTGTTCAATGCATGTTTTTCTCAAAGTTTCTCTGCCCTTTAGATTGTTTAAAAGCTCAATTAAAAAGTGAAAAATGCAGAGAAATTTTAAAGATTTCTTTAACCCATTTCATAAGTCAAATGATCCTTTTGTAAGGAGCATATCTATTCCAAATCATTTTAAATTTTAAAAGTAATCCTATGTATATATTGTCTTATTTTATCCCCCCATATACTGTGAGATTGGTGTGTAGAGTGGAACATATGAGAAAATGAAGGATCAGTGAAAAATGGCATTTGCAAGAAAGACTGCTAAATAATATTAGAGCTGAACTTAAAATCAAGAATTGGTAAAAACTTGATCAGGGCTCTTTTTTTTCTCCCCCCATAGTTTAATTTACTGTTTTTATAGATTAGGGATTTTGTGTCTTGATCTTTCTTAAAGTGGAGTGTATGATCTAGTTTATTTCAAATTAAAAACATACACACACACATTTGTACATAGGGATGTGTATACACACATACAAACAATACAATATAGTTTTACTTCCAGAAGTGTTTGAAGTTTAAAAGTGGTGCCTAGGGGTGAAAACACTTAATTCAAAAGAATAAGTTAATTTCCATTAGTAGAATTTCATTCACTGTGTCACTTGGGTAAATGATATACTTTAAAAAAGCAGGAAGACTCTATCTTGGCTCTAAAATCGCACTGGGTAGGCCAGCTTCCAGCAACACCTCTGCATCTTCAGCACCTCCCAAGTGGTGTGGACCCTGGGAATAATCTATTTCCACAGGCTGCTGCCTTAAGGCCTTCACCCTCTGGGATAAATTTGCCCTTCTTATACTGCTCCTTAATAATCTGAAGGGCAGAGTGGTGTGGCTTTTTTCAAAGTGCTTATTCTGCCTCATTAGCTAACTAGGAATTTCTTTTTCAGATGTTTAGAACTAGAAATATGCAGTCATTTAATATTTAAACTTGTTTCTATGAACCAGATATAGATATGAGTGAACACTTATTAGCTGAATTGGCATATTAAAAGATGGTCTTTCTACTGAAAGCAAAATACTATGCGAGTCAGATATTCGAACTCTTTCCAGTCTAGATTACTCAAGAGGAAACAAACAGCAAGATTCAGTTTAATTGCTTGTTATTTTGAAATAGGAAATGTTATGTGTATTTTTCTTCCCCAAGGGCTGTGTCCAGGACAGTATCATTTTGGTATTTTTATCGTTCTGTGAGAAATAAAAAAGTGAGATGGACGTAAAATGTATCTGGACAGTGGAATGTTTTGCAGCTTATCTAAGTAATTGTTCTTCTAGGTAAAAGACTTGGGATTATTTGAACACAAATCCTATCAACATAATAGTCACATTAGGATTTATTAACTAATGTAAGAGGACGTACGAAATTTTGGCACAGATTATGTAAATGAGATGTTTATACGGGTATGTATAGGTTTGCTTATATGTGTGTGTTGTGTGTGTGTGCTAGAATGCTTAGGCATTCTAATGGGAGGCGTGTGGTCATGCACGCAGAAAGCAGAGAAAGAGTTTGGGCTCTTGAGTTGGTCTGCTGGGGTTTGAGGCTTTGCTATGTACTAGGTGTCATGAGGCAAAGTACTTCATTGTTCTGTGTCTCAGTTTCCTCATGTGTAAAATTGAGATAATAATTGTACCTATCTCTTAGAGGCCTTGTGTTTATTGAATTAATGCCTGCTAAGAACCTATAACAGTGTTTGGCACATATAAGCATTTAATAAGTGTCCTTTATTCTTTTTGTTAAATTATTATTAAATATTGGCCACAGAGTTGATTCAGAGAGGGGAAAAGAATTACCTTGAAAAACAAAATGACTATTTTGAAGACAAAGACATTAGTTAATTTTGTGGATTAAAATCTTAAGGTTGTTTCTTTATCATTAAGAGATTATGGTATAAAGAGGGATATGTGTATGTAGTCAGTGGTTTAGTCATTGTAATATACCTGGGATTATCCATTTTTGACTGTATTTAAAGTCTTCCCTTTTATGACCAGATAATATATGTTTATGGAATGGTCTACTTTGAAACTTGGTTGGCTTTGGAAAATCATGTCTTTTTGTCCATTTTGTGTTAGACTTCAATTTTGTCTAATCAGTGTTTGAATGAAATGGCACTTGTATAGACTTCCTTCCAAGAAAAACATTGGGTGTTTCAGGAAGTGGTCTTGATGAGTCAGAGGATAATACTTTTTCCTCTGAGTCAGTTCTGAGCCTCCTTGATATAAATAGGCTTACTTTTACCAAAAGTTCTGCTTTTTAGATCATGTGTTAAAAATCATTGATACATGACCACACCAACAATAGTACTTTTATCGGTATTTCACCGAATTAACACCAAGAGTCTTATCTAACTGTGATTGTAGAAATTCTGTTAAATAATGTTTTAAGAAAAATTTCAATTCAGTTTCTGTACTTCTTTTTTTTAAAGATAATTTTATTTATTTGACAGAGAGAGATACAGCGAGAGAGGGAAAACAAGCAGGGGGAGCGGGAGAGGGAGAAGCAGGCTTCCCGCTGAGCAGGGAGCCCGACGTGGGGCTCGATCCCAGGACCCTGGGATCATGACCTGAGCTGAAGGCAGACGCTTAACGACTGAGCCACCCAGGCGCCCCAGTTTCTGTACTTCTAAACCAGTTTTTATTTTGCATCAATTTTGCCTCAGACAGGACTCATTTGTTGTATCATTGTTTAGTGATCTTTGATCACTAAAATGCTAGGACTCTTCTTTCAGCACATGTATATAAAACTCCTATAGTATGACTTCAGTACAACGTTCATTTCTCAGAAGATTGTTCTAGTTCGCCACACCCCAGAACTGTGTCAGAGATACAAAGAAATAAACCAGACTTCTTCTTCATAACTACATTAAAAAATACTAACATGATAAGTAGTTGGCAAAGGACTAGATATTGTTAATGCCGAGTTGGTCAGGGAAGACTAAAATGGGGGTACGAAGAGTGGAATTGAGCTTTTGCTAGAAGGGAGGTATGAAGTGGCAGGAAGAGTATTTAAGGTAAGAACAGGCCTGAAGGTGAGTCAGTGCACAACATGCTCAGAAGAGAGTGTGATGTAGTGAAGGTTTATAGGTGGGAGTGCTAGGGAGAATATGGAGGACTGGAGAAAAGACTTAGGACAAAATTGTGGTAGGCCTGGAATGGTAAGCAAAGGAAATTTCTTTGTGTGTGTGTGTATGTGTGTGTGTGAGTATGTAACTGGTAACATTTTGCTCTGAGTATCATGTATTTCCCTTGAGTTGTATTTGATGGATTGCAATTGGTTTTTACTTTAGTGAATCTCATTTTTAGAATCCGTATTTAAAGAAAACCTCTCCATTTCTATTTTTCTCCAATACACATTTCTTCAGGAAATTAAAGAACTGATAGATGTAGATATAGATAATAAATCTTAAGTGACCCACGTGTGCTTTTGCATGTAGTCTTCATAACAGTCTTATTTCACAGATGAATAAACAGAGGCTCAGCCGATAATGTTTGTTCAAAGTCACAGAGACATGGTAGAGTCAAGATTTACATTCAGGGCCATCTGTCTTCATAGCATGCTCTTTTCACTATCCCACAGTACCACAGCATAAGCATTGTAGTACGTTTTGGTTGTTTCCAGTAGCTCTGAAATAGCACCCCAAAAGCATTTTTCTTCTTGGCAGAAATACTATTATTGTTTTTTAGGAACTGGAAAGTGGTCTTTGGGTGCTGGGAATTGCCTTATGGGCAAGTTTGCTCACGCCCTCTCCAGGAGCAGCAGTAGGGCTTTGTTTTCTAAGAGTCGATTATTGCCATTTGATGCTTTGTAAGGTTTGCAAGGGCAGCCACATAAGTTTTAGGCACATTTGTGGGTGGCAGTGATCCATGCTGTACATCACCTGTCCTTTGCCTACTTACATTAGTAGATTATTGGTCGTTTTTCACTTCTTCTATCTTAAGCATTTGGGCCTAGATCACGTGGATTCTTTGGTTTTCTGTCTTGGCATATACAGTTACTTCTGGAGTAGGGCCACTTTGCCTCATCCTATTTCTTTCATGGCAGTGAAGCCGTTCCCCAAGAAGACAACAGTGGTAGTTAGGATTAAATACTATTCTTGTAAACATATCATATCTCATAAAATTCAAACACTTGTTTCCTAGAAAAATTTCCTTTTTGGCATCCCAAAATAGAGCAGCTTCAGTTCCTGGGAGAGCAGGGACATTCATCTTATTCTTCCTAGCCAACTCAAGTTGGAGGAGTGTGCTACTCTGGGCTGCTATGTGGTGTTCCCAGGGCTTCTCACCAGCTAAATTGTAAAAAAGAAAAGAAATTATATCACATGCTTTCTTTGTAGGCAGCGTAAGCAGGCTGTAGAGTTTGTGCGGGTAACGTATAGCCAGTCCTCAAAGTTACTTATGTTAACTCCCCCCGACCTCTCCCCAACACCATGAGCAAATAGGTTACTTTCTCCTGTTTCTGTTTTGTCAGGTGATCTTTAGAGGTAAATTTAGTTGACACGAAGCACACTGAGCCAGTGTGCTAGCCTCTGTGATTGATGTCACTGAACTAATGCACTGGACTTTGGAGCTTCAAAGAACCCCTGGAAATACCCTAATTTCCAGCTTACTCGGTACTGTTGAGGACCCATGAGTTTAATATGTTCAAGGGCCCAGAGTTAGGAATAGTATTGACAAAGCAAGGAATAGTATTAACTTTGGTGTCCAGTGTTTTCTAATCTCACAACAAACCTGAATCAAGTTGACATCTAAGATGTTCCAGTGGCAAGTCTAGGAACAAAATTTCCTCACACTCACAGAAAGTGGTTGGATCCTGGTGGGACTGATGCTTACCATCAGACAAGGGAAGGAATTGGAAAGGTAAGAGGATATGGTTAAATGAGGATTTTTTTTTTTCATTCCATTTGGGGAAAATAAGGAAGGTTGCTGGCAATAAGAGAAATCAAGATGGAGAGGCAGGAGGAGGGAATTGGGTATTTTACAGTGTGGATGGGGTGATTTAGAGAGATTTGGGTATAATGGTGGACCACGTTTGCTGTTTTCCTGGAGTGGCCCTTGTTAGAAGCTAGTGATGCTAAATATTTTCAGTTTTTAACTCTTCAACTAGCTAAAATAGTTCCTATCAGTTTTTCTTGCTTTTAGAGCAATGTTTCATTCTGTTTTTTCTTAATAAGATTTGAAATAAACATTTTAATTTGGCCAAGTAAAAAAACAATTGTGGGCACAATATTTTTCATTTATCTAATACATTTTTACCAAGAACTTACTATGTATTAGGAACTCTGCTTCACACTTGTGTTCAGTAAAATTATTTAACCCCTGCCCTCAAGAAACTTACAAACCTGTGTACAAACAAGAAAGCAGGAAGTTACCGTAGTATGCCAAGTGCATCTTAGTTTAGACTCAAACATAATGGGAACACATGAAAGAGGCATCTATCTACCCTACTTTACAGAAATCCGGGAGGGCCTCCCTAGATTGAGATCTGAAGTTTGAGTTGGAGCTGGCCAGGTGAAGGTGGCAGGGAGGTTTTTGGGTGAGAGAATATTCCAGATAGAAGATGTTACTTGATGGCAAGAATCTTCAAAATGATGTATAGTCTGCCTGTGCAAATATAGGGAGGTGTTCAGGGTGGAGGAGTGGGTCTGGGACGGAACAGGGGAGGTGGCAGGAAGGCAGAAATGGTGAGAAAGGCAGCTTTAAAGGTATAAAAGGCCAGGTCAGAAAAGAGTACTATGCTAGTTAATTGAACTGGATGTTTTCTGGAGGGCACAATAATAAATTTAAGTTTTAGAAGGCAACAGTATTAGATTGATTCAGATTTTATCTACAGAAGCTTCTGAAATGATTCCAGTTTAGATCATCAAAAGATCACTTAAGGGGTGCCTGAGTGACTCAGTCAGTTCAATGTCCCACTCTTGATTTTTGGCTCAGGTCATGATCTCAGGGTTGTGGGATTATGAGATCGAGCCGAGGCCAGCATTGGGCTCTGTGCCGAATGTAGAGACTGCTTAAGATTCTCTCTCTCCCTCTCCCCTGCCCCTCACACCACTAAAAAAAAAAAAGATCATTTAAAATCCTGGTAATCCTCTCATTAATAGATTTTTACTGCTTACATGACTCAAATATATGGAGTTTGAAAACTACTTTAAGAAATAGTACCAAATATAAAAAAAAACATGTTTTATCAGAAACAGTCATGGGTCTCTCTTACAGTGTAATATATTGAAACTATTAAATGAGTTTGCTGAGTTTCAGCTATGCTGACACTTAGTTTAGCAGCTTGGGGAAAACTTCTTTCCTCATCAAATTCAGTAAAAATATGTAAGATTATGTTAGAAAAATCAGAACATGTTTTTAAGGTGATTTGTTGGAATTCCTGAGAAAATATATTTTCCAAAAACTTGGAGGAAAATCACTCACTGTGTATACTTCTGCTTAATAGAGATAAAATGGATTATTTCTACATTTTCATAGAGCCTTTTTAATTACCTTAATGCTTTATTTCTGTTAAAATAATTCATGTTACCATGTTTGTAAAAACATGCTATCCTAAAATTGAATATTAAAGTCAATTCTAGTTTTATTGATTGCCATTATATAATTGGAAATGTGTTCCCATAGAGAAATACTCTGTAACAGGCATAGATTTTGCTGATCAAAAGTCGAGGTGATGCCGTGACCTTTTGGAATTTTGTAATCATTTGAAACTATAGGGTGCATTGTTTTTGTTCTGGTAAGACCTTTGCCTTTATCTTGATAATATTTCTAACATTCCTGATTATCTCCTGCCTTTACTTCATAAACATTCAGAAGCCATTCCTTTTCTTTCTTCTTTATAAGTAAAGCTACACTGTTCTTTTCTATACAAATGTATGTACTCTTACTATAATAAATTTATAGCAAAACAAAAAATCCTTTGTTCCGTTTAGATGCTATGTGATCATGTGATTTTGGGCAAAAAACCAACTCTCAGAACATTGTTTTCTTTTGTATGGCAAAGTGGTTGGATTTTATTCCATATCTACTACCTTTTAGCTCTTTGACATTGGGAATTTGATTAAACTCAGTCCCTAGCTTAATGCATCTGTAAAGTGAGGAGAGTAATGGTCTTTACCTCATGAGGTTGTTGTGACAATTAAATATATTGAAAGCACTTGGAATTGTGCCTGGCACACACAGTGCTATCTAAACAGCACCTCCTCCTCCTCCTCCCATTGCTGTTAGCGCTTAACAGTGGTAGTTTAGTTCTCTTAGTGCTTTGATTTTATTAAACAGTTGGTTTAAAATGGTAGACAGCAGTTATGCCAGCTAAATTACACCTAGTTTATTTAATAAAGAGCTGGAATTAATTTGGGGGGGCTATTTAGAAAGATTAAACTTGTTCTTCTTATGAACAACACATTTCAACTAAATCAGGTCATGCTTCAACCCCCTCCCCCCCCCGCCCGCCCGCCCACCCACCCACCCACCCACCCAATCTTACTTATCTTGGTCTCTGGACCAGTTTTCTAGTGGCTTGAGATGGGAAAGATGGAAAAGGAAAAAAAAATGCAAATGTGGCATTACTAGCCCTTGTGCTAATTCCCTCTTCCTTTTAACTTGAAATAGCCTACTTACCCAAACAAATCTATCTTAACTTCCCAAACAAAAATCCACACAATATGATCCAGGAACATGAAGGCATTTGGTGATTCTTCCTTCCTCTGCTGATCCAAGCACCTCTTTTTAACTTATTAATTTACTACATAGAGTTCTGTTTGCTCTGTTACATTTCTACGTGCTCAAATCTAGGAATGTAATTTCTGGAAAAATTTTTTCTTTTTTCTTCTTTTTTTTTTTGGTTTATAAATTGACACTGGTCCAAAAGAGGACTTGTTACCATAAAAAGTTCTATTTCTTTCCAAGTGAATAGTACTTCACTTGTTTTACTCTCACTTCCTGATCCCTCAAATCCAGATTCTTAAACTTGGAGTATCTAAAGTTGGCATTTTATATATCTTACTGTTTTATTTTTTGTGATTCCTCTTCCCTACTCTTTCATTTTATTTTGTTTAAATTCAGGCTGTTAACAGGATAAGAAGAAATTATCCTTATTCAGAATTATTTTTACATAGATTTCATTGCCCACAGAGCATTGTTTCTCTGATCAGTCTTAAGACATTGAAGGCACTTTCAAAAAAATGCATCAACTCTTTGTTTCAGTGGTTCACTAATTATCCTGGATTTTAAATGTGGAAATAACATTTTCAGGATAAATCTCTTAATCCTATAGTTTTTAGAAGTTCATAGCTAGATGTGACCCAGTCTGACTTTATATCCTTATAAATACTATCTTTTCTATTCTTTTTCTTCTAAGCCATTAACAGAAATTATAATAGTATATTTATTATCATTCATGTTGGCTTTCCCACTAGACTGTAAGCCCCATAAATGTGGGAACCATGTCTGCTAACTGGGCACTCAGTATCTGGAGCTCTCCTGTCTAGTATGATAGCCATTAGCCATATGTGGCTATTTACATTTAAATATAAACTAATTTAAAGTTAATTTTTTTTAAGTAGGCTCCATGCCCAGTGTGGAACCCAATGTGGGGCTAGAACTCACGACCCTGAGATCAAGACCTGAGCTGAAATCACAAGTTGGGTGCTTAACTCACTGAACCACCCAGGCACCCATAAACTAATTTAAATTTAATAAAATTAAAATTATAGTTCTTTGATGGTACTAGCCACACTTGAAGTGTTCAACACTTGTGCTCAGCTACTGTATTGGACAGTGATATCACACATTTTCATCGTCACAGGAAGTTTTATTTAACAGTGCTCATCTAGATCACTGATGGGCACATAATGGTTACATAGTAAATGTTTGTTGAATGAGTGAATGATTGAATAAATTAGTACTGGTTTTGGTTGGTAATAGTTGCTGTTGAATGAATCTTACTTGAATTTACAAAGGTCATTTTGGCTTTTAATTAATAAGTGTTGACATATCCCTGACCAATTTCAAAATACTGGATTTATCAATAGTTAAAGGGAGGTATACAATAGTTAAAAGCTTGACTTGTTAAACCTTAGCCATAGTATGTTGATGTCATGGCCAAGTTACCTTTACTTATAACTTTTATAAGTCCCAGAGTCCTCATTAATGTAGGATAATGATGAAACAGGAGAGAAGGGAGACTAAAGAGACAAGTTGACCGAAGTAAAGCCATTTCGGTTTTAGGCTGACCCTTAACCTAAAAGCAAGTATCATAAACAGAGTCACAAGACTCAACTCCTGGAAAACTACAAGACCCCACTCTCTCCAGGAATAAAAGCCACAAAAGCTGGACGTTCTTAAAAATGCTCGCTGTGGGTAATTCCATAATGCTAAGAAAATGGACAAACTACCTAATGTAAGTGATAAACCCAAAGTTAGAGTAAGCCCCTCCCTATAGGTTAGCTAATTAAAAAACAAAAAAACAAAAAAACCTTCATTAGAGGCAAAGTGGGGTTCCTCTTTCTTATCTGAGAGGAGAGACTGCTTCTTTGTGAGAGAATGCTTCTAGCTCCATTCTTCTGTACTTAATAAATCTTTGTCCCTTTTCTCTGAAATGCTTGCTTGGTTTCTTCCTCACACAAAGCCAGGAACCCTCTTGGCAAGGGGCCTTGGCCTGTCTGGTATCGGTAAGCTCTTTCAACCTCATAAGGTGGGTGAGAATTAAATAAGATAATGTATATAAAGCACTTGCACAGTAACTCACACACTAAAATGCTTAATAAATGAGCATTTTTTTTTTTACAGTAGCGAACAGATACATGTCTAGATTTACCCCAGTTCATGGATAATTTGAGGCTTATGAAGAACTTTACTCCTATTTTTGAGCGCTTCTGTTGTTAAAATATAGTAGACATTTTTCAAGGTTAGTATTATCCATAGCTAAAAAGCTTATATTTCTGCTTTTAATATGAAATTTAGTAGTCTCAATTAAAAAAATTTTTTCCCATTGGACTTAATTTTTTTCTTCTTTAATTTTTATGACTATGTGAATATCTAACCTCCTAAGGAAAGAGTTTCACACTACTTCATATGCCTATAAGGCAACTTGATTTTAAAACTAATGCACAGATATCTCTGATTTCTCTTTTAGAGAGCTGACACAGAATTTATTACCACGTATATTCACTTAAATAGGGCTTCTTGGGGTGCCTGGGTGGCTCAGTTGGGTTGGGCATCTGGCTCTTGCTCTTGATTGTGTCTCAGGGTCATGGGATTGAGCCCTGTGTCTGGCTCTGAGGTCAGCAGGGAGTCTTCTTGAGATTCTCTTCCTCTGCCCCTTCTCCCATGCACTCTCTCTCTCTCCTCATAAATAAATAAATCTTTAAAAAATAAATAAGTAGGGCTTCTCTTTGGAAAAAATATCTGAAAAATTAAAATGAATAAGTCACTGATTATTTATCTAAGGGTGATTTCAGGTTTCATTTAGTCATCTAACTGTATTGTGCATTTAAAGATGTGATTTAGGGCGCCTGGGTGGCTCAGTTGGTTAAGCGACTGCCTTCGGCTCAGGTCATGATCCTGGAGTCCCGGGATTGAGTCCCGTGTCGGGCTCCCTGCTCAGCAGGGAGTCTGCTTCTCCCCCTGACCCTCTTTCCTCTTGTGCTATCTCTCATTCTCTCTCTCTCAAATAAATAAATAAAATCTTAAAAAAAAAAAAAAAGTGATTTAATTTCTAGAAAAACAAGGCATTTTTTAAAATTAACAATAATGCCTGATTTAGTTGAGGATATTGCCTCACTTTTACACACTATAATTGTTGTTTCTTTCCTGGGATTTGAAAACAGCATTTGTTGTTATATATAACAACAGGTAGTTAAACATACACTACCAAAATATCACAAAATATCAGCTGACTTTATGTTAGGTCAATTTTCTTCATTTTTGTGTTGCTTTCACTCTAGTTGTCCTAGTCTTTTTGTTTTTAGTATAAACTTGTGCTCATATTACATAGTCCACCTTAACCTCTCAAGTTCATATTGGAGGTGACTTGAATTTTTCTCTTGAGTTTTTCATTAACAAATATTTGTCAGTGTTTTGACAATGAAAATATGTTACAGGAGGGGCGCCTGGGTGGCTCAGTTGGTTAAGCGTCTACCTTTGGCTCAGGTCATGATCCCAGGTTCCTGGGATCGAGCCCTGCATCAGGCTTCCTGCTCAGTGGACAGCCTGCTTCTCCCCCTTCCTCTGGTGCTCCCCCTGCTTGTGCTCTCTCTCTCTGTCAAATAAATAAATAAAATCTTAAAAAAAAAAAAAAAATATGTTACAGGGAAAGGCAGATCAAGCACATACATTCATTCTACTCCTCCCAAAACAGTGACAGCAAAGGGATTAAGAAAACGTAGAAAATCAGTGAGATAAAGTGACTCTGGAAAGCCCATGGGTGATGGTAACTAACGTACAAGTACTAAGAAGCTGGAACCTGAGCTGCTAGGGAGAGACACTTCAGGATCTCAGAAAGGCTTGAAGTGAGAGTGTGGTGAAAACAGTGGTAAATGTGTTTAAAGTGAACTTAGACCCCAGATGCCTCCCTACACTCTAGCAACACTGGAAGTTAATTCTCTGGAGAATGTGAGCAAGAGAACTCGAGTGAGGGATACCAAGGCACAGAAGGAGGGTGGAAAGTTAAATGAAACACTAAATAGTGAGATACCCCCAGTGTACTTCCTCTACTCATCTCCAAAAATTTGGCAGTCAGATAATACATTCTCTAGCTATTAAGTTGGCAGATGCTTCTTTGAAGAATCTGACTCTTCTGTGCAAAAGACCTATGGATACTGACAGTTGGGGTCTCCCAGTGGAATAGCCCAGTGAGATTGTTCCACAGTGAAGCCTACATGTTGGCAAGCCCCACTCACCTAAACAGACTTTCTAATTGGCCTGTTAGTGCTCCATCTTCAATGTGAGCAGTAACCAGTGATCACTAGATATTTGAAGAAATTTGGAGACCAAAACAAGCCTGGAGAAAACAAGGAAATTGACAGCAATAGACACAAAGGGAGAAGACGACACAACTTTAAAATATTATCATCAGTATTTTAAGAAATATCAAAGAATATACTGCAATCTGGAAATAAGAACAAGTATTATTAAAAAAAGGGGGGGCATGAAAATATACTCTGGAAATTGAAAATTGATAGAAGACTTGAAAAATTTAAAATGATTTTTTGGAAATGAAGTTAAGGAACCACCTAGAAAGTAGAACAGAAATACCAGGAAATGACAAACAAATGTTGAAAAGTCAATAAAATTAGAGACTCAGTCCTCAGAATAGAACAGTAGCATTTTTTAGAAAAGCAAAGTTTTAGAAAATGTCATGAAGAAATGCTCAAAGAAATAACTAAAGAAAATTTCCTAGAATTTAAGGACCATCATTTTCAAATTTGGAAAGACCTCTCGAGTTTCTAATATATCGAATTTTTAAAAAACAGCTATAGCAGTATATTCATGAAATTTCAGAACATCCGGGGAAGAAAAGTGAAGATTTCCAGACTCCAGAATTGCAGAAAGAAAGAAAAAAAAAACAAAACAACACAGAATGGCACCTAACATCTCAGCAGCGACACTGAAGACAGATCAATGGCTTAAAAATTCTGGGGCAAAAATAATATACAAGTTAGAACTGGAAATGAAGACAAACTACTGGTCATCTGTGAGGTGGAATAAACACGTTTTCAGTCAAATAAAGCTTCGGAAATTAGCTTTCTTACACTCTGAAGTATGTGCCCTTCCAAGATAAAAAAGTAAATGTAAAGAAAAGGGAGTCATGGGCTCCAGGAAACAAGGATCTAAGACAGGAGGAAATGAAAGTAATGAATAGGGTAGTGTTGATTTGGATACCACAGTGGATGCCATGCAGGAGGCAGTGCATGGAAATCAGGGAGAGAGGCCTGCAGAAAGATAAAGATGATAGCGGAATAGATTGCATTGAAAGGAAACTTCACTTCTGGTGGAGAGTGAAGGGATCAAATTAATGGAGATGAAGGAAAAGTAAGGGTTGAAGGTAAGATGATTATTCTAAAGACAAGAGAGTGTGCAAACAAAGAAATATCTTAATATTTACTGTGAATAGCAATTACACAGACAGGGTTAGTAAACACTGAATTTTGGTCTAACAAAATTTGATATAAAAGTAAGTTTGCCCTCTGTGATAGGCAGTCTTGTTTATCTCCCTCATTACCTTCTACCTCTTAAATTATTCTTCAGCGACCCTGAACTCCTGTTGGTTTCCTAAATGTACCACACAGTCTCCTGTCTTTGCTCTTCTCTTTTCCTGGCTTACTCAGCTCATGCATCACAGCCCGGAGGAAGGCTTTTTATGAACTGAAGGCCCTCCCCTCCTGCCCGAAGCATAAGGTGCCCACTTTGCATTCTGTCTTTCTACTTGCCACCTTGAACTGTAAATGATCCTGTTGATGTCTCCCTCCCCTACTGTGCCATACATTTCTAAAGATCTTTATGTTGCCTTCTTTGATTCAACCCTTCTTTGAGGGAGATATTGTTTTCTAGACCCACTCCTAATCTAACTTCCCTTAAACTTGATACTATGCTGTCCTAACATTGCCTGCAATGTTTTCCTAAATATACTTTTTCTTTCTTTTTTTTTCCCCCCTAAAATTTCCATAGAAGATGGGGAAGTTTTCAAGGAAGATTTTGTTAGGATTTGTTTTCTTAGTAGGAGTACTGACTGGCAATCAGTTATTTTTATATTCAGTCAAATGTAGATAATTACTGGAATTGATTTTTGTTTTGTTTTGACTGTTCTTTGTTGAGTCACTTTCTAACAGCATATTGGGACTACCTCTGTTTTTAAAGATAAGTGAAAAGGAGTGTATTTTTATCTTTGTCAACAAAATATGAAGCACTGTGGAATAATAGGAGTAAGGATTAGTTAAGAATGATTGTAGAATTTTACCTTATAGCCCAGTCATGAACTTTCTGTTGGCTTATAAAGTTATAGATATTAAACTTCATACACCTGCCCCCATATTACCATTATGCTGACATTTGGATCTCTAAAACCGTATCTTGAGAAAGATAGAACTGTCTAATTGAAATAATGAATAATTCTTGATATGATACCTCTGTGTCCTCTTATCAAAATAACCAATATTTGAGTAGTATGTCAGACAGAAAGAAATGAACTTGAGATGAAAAGCAGTATCTTTTTATAAAATATCTGGGAAGCAGTTTGAGGGTGATGGATGCTATAATACAGTAGAAAACTATAACCTTCATTTAAACAGAATTGCATTGGGCGCCTGGGTGGCTCAGTTGGTTAAGTGACTGCCTTCGGCTCAGGTCGTGATCCCAGAGTCCCGGGATGGAGTCCCACATCAGGCTCCCTGCTCAGCAAAGGAGCCTGCTTCTCCCTCTGACCCTCCCCCCTCTCATGTACTCTCTCTCTCTCACTCTCTCTCTCTCAAATAAATAAATAAATCTTTTAAAAAAATAAACAGAATTGCATTGCTTAAAGTCCTGTATGGTTTAGAAATTAAGCATTTCTTATTTATCATAAGCTTGGGGGGATGTATTTATAATTTAGAAATGTAGGATGAATTGAGTATAATAGTTGCTTGAAGGTGACATTTGCCACTTTGTAGGTTGTAACCATTTACTCTAAAAATATGTTGTACAGTTTGTAAAACCATTGATCCTCTTAAGGAGCTGTACTAAAAATGCGGAGTGGAGCACCAGCAGTGTTTTGTTTACTGCTTTGTGTCCTTTGCTGTAGGTAATACAGAGAAAGGTAATCATGTGGCAACAGGGTAGTTAAATATTAAAATGTTATATCTTATCCATGGGTTAAAACTCTTCTCACTGTACCTGTAAGGTTTTATGATTTACTATTTTTAGAGGCCATTTAATACGTCATAATGAAATTTGAATTCAAGAGTTTCGATTTCATTAAAGATGATTTTAGAACATATTTTTCCGTCTTTCAGGTTGGGTTATGTCTGGCCCAGATAGCTCTTTATCTATTTGCTTTTGTAAAATATGTTGAACTGTACTAATTTAGCTTGTGGCACTATATGGAAAAAGAATACCTCACAATAAAAATACTCATGTGAGATCCTAGGTTCCTCACTAGCTTTTGTTTTGCACAAGTCAGTGACACAAAGTTTCATTTTGGAGCCTTTCCAAAAGGTTCATAGAATGTCAGTGAATACTGACCCTTAAGGCTAATTTTCAAAAAATAGAAATTTGAAAAAAAATTACTGGGGAGTAGGGAAGAGGTGAGGTAGGTGAGATGGTTTTCTTTACTTCTTGTTCCAAAATGTAGTTCACTGATATGTGTTCAGTTGAGAGCTGAACTGGCAGAAAAAAGCTGTGCTTTTTATTCTTATTTTGGAAGAAAATGCCCACAGGGAATATTCTTCTACCTCTTCTGAGAATCCGCACTCAACAACTTTTTGCTTCTGGGAAGATTTGAACTTCTCAGATAATGTTTATTTTTTAAAATTCCAATCATCTTTTTTGGTGGCATTAGCCAAGGTTTTGTGTTAAGGGTTATGATCTCTCTCATGCCTCAATTTCTCTCTTTCTCTCTGTCACTCATCACTGTGCAATACCTAGCACAGAATGGAAACCTAACTCAGATCTCGTCTGAACCACCTGAGATAGGAGTTTTATAGGGGATGAATAATCAGGAGTTTCTATTTGATGAATCAGATCCCCTCCTGTATGTTTTTCCATCTTTTCTGTTAATTAAAAAATAGAATAAATAAGTAAAGAGTGGAAAATATACAAATCTCCCATGCAGAAGAATTCCAAATTACTCATGCAGATATTCCCTCCTCTAGGAGGTGGAGCATAACTCTCTACCCCATAAGTATGGGCTGCATATAGTGAGTTCTTCCAAACAGGCCTGTAGCATGGTGGTGAGGGAGGTCACTTTATAATAGAGAAACATGACGAATGCTAATTTAGTCAGTGAGCAAGGTTAGCATAAACAGTTTTGTCATAGCTAATAGCATGGACTTCTGATATGATGTGGTGAGAGTGGCACATATCTGTATTCTTCCTCCCTAAAACCTATAACTCCAGCTTAATCATGAGAAAAACATCAGACAAATCCCAATTGAGAGACATCCTATAGAATATCAAAATACAGTACTCCTCAGAAGGCAATCAAAGTCATTATTGCAAGTTGAATTGTGTCCCCCAAAAAGATATGCTCAAGTCCTACCACTCTGTACCTAAGAATGTGACCTCATTTTGATAGGATCTTTGCCAATGAATCACAATGCAGTCGTACTGGGTTGGGGTGGACCCCAGTCCACTGACTGGTGTCCTTATGAGAAGAAGGAAATTTGTAGATAGATAGACACCCAGGGAGGCCATATGAAGACAGAGCAGAGATTTGAGTGATGCATCTATAAGCCAAGGAAAGCTAGAGATTACCAGCAACCATCAGAAGTTAGAAGAGACAAGGATTCCTCCCCTACAGCCTTCAGAGAGAGCTTAGCTCTGCTGACATCTTCATTTTGGACTTGTAGCCTCCACAACTGTGAAAGAATAAGTTTCTGTTGTTTTAAGCCACCCAGTTTGTGATGCTTTTGTTATGGAAGCCCTAGAAAACTAAAATAGTCATCAAAAACAAGGGGAGTGTGAGAAATGGTCACAGGGGAGAGGAGCCTAATGAGACATGAAGACTAAATGCAATGTGGTATTGTGGATAAGATCTTGGAACAGAAAAAAACATCAGGTAAAAAAAGTGAAGGAAGTCAGAACAAGTATTGATTTTAGATAATAAAATATTGATACTGGTTCATTAATTGTCACAAATACATCATGCTAATGGGAGATGTTAACAGTAAGGAGATACGGTGCAGGTTTTGCAAGAACTTTGTGTTCTATTTTCACAACTTTTCTGTAAATATAAAGTGATTCAAAAATAGAAAAGTTGGTTACAAAAAAATTTTAAAAACTGCAAATTTAGCTGCAGTTTTAACGAGCCCTCCGTGGCATGTGACAGAATTAGTGGCAGTCTGTTTAAAGGTGTGGCAGTGGTGAGCAGGCGCCAAGGCCTGTGTTTGCTGTCACAGGGTGGTTATATCAGGAACGTCCACTGATAAAGTATATACTCCTTTAAGCGTGTTTATTGCCACAGTCATTATACAAGGCTAACTGTAAGTCCATTGTGAATTGTGGAAATAATACAATCAGGGAGAGAAACATTTTGATAAAAGGTTTTTTTCAAGCCTGTGTAAGGCAAGGTATATGTAAAAAGAGGAAAACTCACACATAAATATATATGTGGAGATTTCAGTTAAAATTCCTCATGTCACTTATGAAATTTAACGTACACTTTGCTGAGAAACAGTTCAAGATCCAATCCAACCACCATTTCTCTCAAAACCCAACCCCAGGGTATGCCTCAGTGGGATAGGGGGCCTGGTAATAAAGAAGGGTTAAGACAGTTTCTTCTCTCTCTGAATTTTGTTCCCTTTCCTACCATATTTTTATTTTTTGTTGGAGGATTCTAGCTCAACTGGAGACTTATTCCTCTCTCCCCGTAATATGTAATTATAATGGAAGAAATGCAAATGATCCAGGTAAATTTATGGGTTTCACATGCTATTTACATGTGAATGAAGCACTCAGAAGACCCACTTTTATACACTTGACCCATAAACAACATGGGGTTTAGGGTCACCGACCCCCTCACAGTCAAAAATTATCATAGAACTTTTGACTTCCTCCAAACTTACCTATTAATAGCTAATTGTTGACTGGAAGCCTTACCGATAACATAAACAGTTGATAAACACATATTTTATATATGTATTATATACTCTATTCAGTACAATAAAGTAAGCTAGAAAAAAAATGTTATTAAGAAAATCATTAGGAAGAGAAAATCCATTTACAGTGTTGTACTGGAATTACTGAAACAAATCTGCATCTAAGTGAACCCGTACATTTCGAATTCTGGCTTCTTATGTTACCACTTAGGCAGATGTCTTAACTTATTTGAGACTGTCATTCACCTACAAAATGGAGCTAATAACTACCTCAAAAACTTCTAAGGATGCAATGAGATGAGGTTTCTAAAATATCTTATGAGGGGCACCTGGGTGGCTCAGTTGGTTAAGCGGCTGCCTTCGGCTCAGGTCATGGTCCCAGGCCTGGGATTGAGCCCCACGTTGGGCTCCCTGCTCAATGGAGAGCCTGCTTCTCCCTCACCCTCTGCCTGCCTCTCTGCCTACTTGTGCTTTCTCTCTGTCTGTCAAATAAATAAATAAAATCTTTAAAAAAATCGTATGAAGTGGGGGCTCATGGAATGTCATTTTCTTTCCCCGTTCTCGTTCTCTGCTTATGATTATATCTGATAAAGAAACAGCACGTTAACTCTTTTTTTAAATGATTTTATTTACTTGAGAGAGTGAGCGAGAGAGAGAGAGAGAGAGAGAGAGCGAGAGAGAGCATGCGAGCACAGGCGGGGGGTGGGGTGGGGGCTGTGAGGCAGAGGGAGAGGGAAAAGCAGACTCTGCTGAGTGGGGAGCCTGCCTTGGGGGCTCTATCCCGGGACCCTGGGATCATGACCTGAGCCGAAGCAGATGCTTAATGGACCGAGCCACCCAGGCACCCAGATAGTGTGTTGTTACTCTTTAGTCATTCGTGGAACTAGTTGATTTTTAGTTTCAAAATCACATGCAGGGGCGCCTGGGTGGCTCAGATGGTTAAGCGTCTGCCTTCGGCTCAGGTCATGATCCCAGAGTCCTGGGATCGAGCCCCACATCGGGCTCCTGGCTCAGCGAGGAGCCTGCGTCTCCCTCTGCCTCTCTCCCTGCTCATGCTTTCTCTCTCTCTCTATCTCTGTGTCTCAAATGAATAAATAAAATCTTAAAAAAAAAAGAAAGAAACCCCAACCTTTAAAAAAAAAAAATCACATGCAAATGGCATGTAGTCTCTTGAGCTCAACGTCTTCATCTATGAGAATGGAAAATAGTACTTCATCAAAAATTAATGTGAATATTAAATAGGATAAGGGATAGAAAACATTTAGCACAATACTTGGTACAGGGTAAACTGTAGTTCTTTTTAAAATTAGCATATTTTCCCAGATCAGTAAAGTATTGACAATGTTTTTGAACTGAGTTATTAGTCATTTCCCATGTATAATATCAAGCAGTATATGTGCACTGATGATGCCATCAGAGCAACCAGAATTAGAGGGAAATACTCAGATAGTGGTAATAGGGTATATATGGCTCTTCTCTGTATTAGGCCTTCTTATGAAATCTATCACAGTATTGAACATACAGTTAGTACTAAAGTGCTTTTTAGTTGCTTATTAAATTTCTGCAACAGATCTCTTTCTTCAGCTAGTTGTTAAGCCAACAACATTATAGATTGAGTATAGACTTGCTTCCAAATCGTCCTAACTTGTAAACAACCTAAGAATTTTCTCAGCATTATTTAAAAAAAAAAGAGAGAAATCAAAATAATTATTTTAAGTGATTACAATGTATTGGTTTAAAGGTACAGAATTACTCTCGATTGATATTGAGAAAATACCGTACTTCCATATGGCCTAGAAATTATTGTGGTACCTGCACAGATGTTGGCCACTATCCTCATCATCATCACCATTTCTATTATTGTAATAGTTTAATGTACTTATTAGTTTCCCAAGTTTATTCACACACAATCTCTCTCTTTTTTTTTAAGATTTTTAATTTATTTTTTGACGCAGAGAGAGACAGCAAGAGAGGGAACACAAGCAGGGGGAGTGGGAGAGGGAGAAGCGGGCTCCCTGCTGCAGGGCTGGATCCCAGGACCCTGGGGTCATGACCTGAGCTGAAGGCAGACGCTTAACAACTGAGCCACCCAGGTGCCCCCACACAAACTCTTTATTACTGAATATTAGACCAAGTGACAGAGAAATAGAGACTGCTATACTAATAGTACTGGTAACATGTATTGAAAAGTGGTTACTCCAGAAGACAGCACAGGAGACAGAACATGTGATGCTTCAGAAGGTTTAAAACAAATTCTTTGTGGGGGCGCCTGGGTGGCTCAGTTGGTTAAGCGACTGCCTTCGGCTCAGGTCATGATCCTGGAGTCCCGGGATCGAGTCCCGCATCGGGCTTCCTGCTCAGCAGGGAGTCTGCTTCTCCCTCTGGCCCTCTTCCCTCTCGTGCTCTCTATCTCTCATTCTCTCTCTCTCTCAAATAAATAAATAAAATCTTTAAAAAAAAAAATTCTTTGTGTTTTTATGTTTTAAGCACAACCCCTGGCAAATGATGTCACAAAGTACTGCTAAAAATTAAATTTCAGTGACTTTTTAGTTAAAAACCCTAAGTAATGATGACAATACCCATCCCCCTCCCCTGCCATTGGTTATAATTTAGACCAAGAGATATGAATTTAGTTAAATTGAAATCAAAGTCAAGATACTTCAAGATACTCTGTCAAACCTAAATACGCCAACCAAAACTTAAACAAAAAAAGTCTGGCATTTTCTGAGAGAACAAGTTATTTCAAGGACAGCTCAATATACAGGGAGAGCTACTCTTGTTTAGCAGCCAAAATGGGTGGGTGGTATTCTAACATTGAGTAATGACTACCTACTCATTCATCCATTTGAAAAGTGTTATGAAATGCCAGTGAGAGTAAAGAAGAGGAAAGGGAATCTAAATATTTATTTATTTATATTTGGGATCTTAACACTGTCTAATACAAATGCAGCTTTCTGGTTTTGCCTTATTATAGATAACCTCATTTATTTCTGCTTATAGTGATTTTTTCATAGACTCTGTTTACATTGAGAATTTCAGTGTTTACCATTTTTGGTGTGCTTAACTTAGATCTTAAATTTGCCATTTTACTCTTTTTGCTTGGCTGAAGAATGTTATCTTCTGTAGAAAATAAAATTATAATAACTATAACTTATAAAAAGTTTTTATAAGGAAAGTGAAGCTGTAATCTCAAATCTGTGGAAGCAATTAGGACAGTTTTAGTGAACACCTTTAGCAGGATTAAGTAGCTAATTTGGTAGCATTAACTAATTTGTGACTCTGTAAAGTGATAAAGAAAATGTTTGTTTCCTTAGTTTTAAGTTGTTTTGCTTAACAGTTAATAAAAATGAAAACACCTATTTTTTTAAGAAGACTTGAAGGTTCCTCTAAACTATATATATGGTCTACATAGCTATAATTTGGATATGTCTTTTAAAAGCCTGAAGGAAAACCAAGCATTTGTAATTGTCTCCATTGCAAGGTGTGCACTCTAATTGCTATATTTAAATATTTGAAAACTCCATATTGCTACATGAGCATCTGTGACAAATGACACTGTGATTGCCAAATAGGAAAGGTTTCTATATTTAAAATTCAATTTAGCAAATTGACATTTTCTATTCCCTTTTCTAATATTCTCTTATTCTGACAGATCACTGTTTTAAAAACAAAACACAAACCACGCATTTATTTGACCGTCAGGAAGAATTAAACATGAAAAGGATGAGATGCTGTGGCTATCACTTTTCATTAAAACCAGCTGGTGTGGTTTTAAAATGCAAACCAGATCAAAATCAGTACAAACCCTGGGGGTTTAATTTATATACTGAACAAACCAGCTTGTTTTGAAAGAGTACCTAAAAAACAAACAAACAAACAAACAAAAAAACTTTAGAAGAAACTTACACATCCATCATTTGATTTTTCACTAGCTCTGTGAGTTAGAAAGACCCAAGAATTATCTCTATTTTATTGATGAGAAAATTGAAACAGAGGCTTAATTGACTTGTGTAGCTAGTTAGTGCCAGAAATAGAATTATAGGCTTCTGTGAATGACTGTGTCCAGCCATGGGCTCTAGATCCAGAATGTTATTCCAGGCCCAAATTCTAGAATATAACAATGATGTGCTCTGTTTGGGTCCTATAGGCGTATGAGAACCAACTGTGAGATTTAGTAATTTTGTAAGCTGCTGTAAAAGTATTGATAACTTGAGATGAGCCATAGTGGAAATATTTATACCATGGAAGTCACTACAAATCAGGATTTAATGTTTCCCCAGAGAACTGCTTTACCTGTATATTACTGATCATATCCAAGTATGATCAGATCACAAAAACAATGCAACAATGTAATATAAGTGTAATGTAATTTTGTAAATGTAGTAATTTTGTAAATTAATGTAATTTTGTAAATCAAGGGGAGAGGTCAATATTTCTTTGTTCCTTAATTTAGAAATTTGCTTCTAAGCTGTGAATAAATATGAGCAGGACTATTGGGAAAGCTTGAATTAAACTTGACTGTTTTGAGGACCTTTATAAATCCTTAACTATTCTTTAAGAACTAGGTCAAGTCTCACCCCTTCCAAAAATTATGGCAGTCAGCCTGGCTTTTCCCTTTGAATCTCTAGTAGATTTAAAGTAGAGCCACATACACTGGGACTTATTTACCGTGTGTTCCATGTGAATTAATTTTGTATCATTAAGAATGCAGTAAAGTCTTTGAAAAGTGGGACACGGACTTCCTTCATTTTTTTCTTTCTTTGAAAAAATATTTAATTAACACCTATTCTATGCCTGGTACTGTTCTTACTGCTTGAGAAACAGCATTAAACAAGTCTCTGCCCTTATGGAACTTACAGTCTACTGAGGAGTCAAGAATTAATGTAAACAAATGAAAAATTATAACTGTGATAAGTACTTTGAAAAATTGCTTATAGTTTGAGAAAGTACTTTGAAAAATGGTTTATAGTCTGAGAATGTCTGATAGTGGGCTTTTACCTATTCAGGGAGGTCAGTCAAAGCTTCCCTGAGGACACTGTGATTGAACTGAGATCTGAAGAATGAGAAAGAATTAACTTGAAGTTACTGGTCTTGAATATAATTTCTTTCTGTAGGCTTTCTACGGCCTCCTAATCTGAATGAAGTGCCCTTTCAAAATGGACCCCATATCATCCTTTGTAAGAGAAAACGATTTTTAACTAAGTGACTGTTTTTCCCACTAGACTATTGACCCGAAGCTGGGACTCTTGCATTCACCTTGCAAGTATCAGTCATATTACCTGACACATAATAGTGACTCAGTAGTTATTAATTCTACTGCTCCCTCTGTCTTTGTCTTATAATAAAGCTGGGATGTGCCCTACCTACCTCTCCATTATTGAGAAGACATAGTAATATAATGTATACAAAAGTCAGAAAAGTAAGATAATATCCAGAATTGTTTAGTGTCACAGAACCCAAAAAGGCCCAAGTATCCAGGAGTAAATAAAAATAAATCAGGTGTAGGGCGCCTGGGTGGCTCAGTCAGTTAAGTGTCTGCCTTCGGCTCAGGTCATGATCCCAGGGTCCTGGGATCAAGTCCCGTGTCCAGGTCCCAGCTAGCAGGGAGCCTGCTTCTCTCTGTCCCTCTGCCTGCCACCCGCTTTCTCTCTCCTCTCTCTCTCTCTCTCTCTCTCTCTCTCTCTCTGTCAAATAAATAAAATCGTAAAAAAAGGAAATCAGGTGTAAGCAGTACTGTCTCGAAGGACAAATTAGAAGTTTTACTTACTCATCTTGTTTAAAGGAATTTATTCAATTTGTGAAACATATTAAAAATGTTTTCTGAAGTTAAATATCTGGTGTTAACTTTTAAAATTGCTTTCTCATGAAAAGTAAAAGGAATGTGTAAATGGATACTTTCTTGGAAGAAAGGTGTATCCAAGTGTGTGTCTATAGGATGTTGTCCAACGTGCTTTGAAGGAAGGGAGAAAGAAGAAAAGTAGATGCAAGAAAAAAACTGCAGGGAACTGACAGGATTGTTAAATGATAGGGCTCTGGGTGCTCTTTTTCCCCTTTGTACTTTTCTGTATTTTGCACTTTCCTGTTCTCAGGTTTTTAAATTTAATGAACCTACATTACTTGCATAATGGAACAGTAAACAAAGTGACATTTCATAAAACTGAGAATTGATTATGAGTTTGAGCAGAACATACAGTTATGCCTTCTGTATGTAGAAGACTCAAAACTATATCTTAGATTTTTCTTTTACTTGCCTAAATTTGCTTACCGTTCTAGTACATTAATGTTAAAGGCCAGTGGAATCTTTGTTTATAGGTCCATCTGTACTTCTGGCGCCAGAGCGCTTTAAGGGTGGATATCTCCTCTTTGTATTTCTGTCATCCCGGCAGTGACATGTATTTTTTGAATGAAAAACTTGAAACTGAAATATCTTGACCTTTTTATTACCTTTAATCTATGTACCTTTCTTTTTTCAGAACCCAGGAGTGAAAACCACAATGAATGGTCATATTTCTAATCATCCCAGTGGTTTTGGAATGTATCCAGCTCAAATGAAGTAAGTTGGAAGGTTTATATTTAATTTGTTGGGGTTCTTTTTTTTTAAGATTTATTTATTTATTTTAAAGAGACAGAGAGACAGAGTGCATGAGCGGGGGGTGGGGCAGGGGCGCAGAGGGTGAGGGAGAGAACCTTAAGCAGATTCTGCTCTGAGTGCAGAGCTCAGTGTGAGGCTCCATCCCATGACCCCGAGATCATGGCCTAAGTCGAAATCAGGAGTTGGAAGCCCAACCCACTGAGCCACCCTGGCGCCCCTGTTGGGGTTCTTTTTGGATTTGATTTGGTGGTTTTGTTTTACATTTTACTGAAAAGATTAACTCCAATTCTTTATGTAGTTTATTCCTCATTAATATATAATTTCTCTCTAATTCTAAGCTATGATAATATTTAAAAGTTTACTGTGTCTGGAAAGAAAAAGATAGGTAATATCTGCCTCTGTGACAGTGATCTAATAGAAGACAGTTCTGGTATTTTATGTATTATTTCTTCAGAGATTTCAGTTTCTCTGGAGCATTCTATTATTTTTATTTATAAAATACTGGATCTGAGGAGAGTTAAATGTCTTCTAGTCCAGTCTGTCAAGCTACTTATCACTGTGTAAAACAAATAAAAAGATCAGGCAAGCAAACAAAACAATCCCTGTGGCTCCAGGTATAACTTGAAATCACGTCCCTGACATAAGTTGCTGTTTCCTTATAGGGTGTGGTTAATATTGTAGTTATTTTATATTGGCCATTGTGGTATAGAGTTCGCTCATCATTTTTTAGAATTCATAGGTTATTCACATTGCAAAGAGTTATGCTTCATCTTTTTTCTTTACAAAGATCATTAGTATTTGTCAGTAAGAGACACCTGGGGAGTATTGTCTGGTGCTGTCTTTATCTTGTCCATCGGTTATTCAAGCCAGAAAGTTTGGCCACACCCTCAGTCTTCCTCCCTTTTCTTACAATAAATATCCACTTAATCATGAATTTATAATATTTTCTTCTATAAAGGAACTCTTGTTTCTGTCTCTTCCTTCTTTCTCTCCTAGCTCTACTTAGGGCCTTTTTCCTACCATAATTTTTGCAGCACCCTCTACCTGGTTAACTTGCCATTTGGATTATTTTCTTTAAAAACGTTTTTGATCATGTCATGTTCTTGTATAAAAATATTTGTTGCATCCAGAGAATAAAAATGTAAAATTCTTAAGCCCTCTCTTTGCCTTCCCTATGTCTGAAGCCATTCCTCTCATCTAGGCATGCCCCGTTAGATGCATTGTCCCCTTGGACACCATGCTAGTCATTGAGCCAGTTCCACATGCCTTTTCCTCATTTAATTTTCCACCTATCCATAGAGCTTCTTTCCAATTTACATTCTGCAAAAATGCCAACTTGGTGGTAAAGTCTTTCTGCACATCCTGATAAAAATTGAATCCTTCTTTGATCTTACTTGTTATATCTATTAGTTTTATCCAGATCTCACATTCTGTTGTAACAATTTTACTTACTTGTTTTATTAACAGACCATGTCCCCTGCCATAATCCTTATTCTAATAGATTTTTGGGGTTAATAAATGTTTACTGAATAAATTCTTAAAATTCAAGTGATACGTTTACTCCACCTCCCGTATTAGTAACAGGAGGCTGGAAGTAGGGTAAAGCTGGTCAAATTTAATGATAAAGTGTTATTTTACATTTTAAGTTTTTGTGAAAATAATTCTATTCCATTATAAGTTAAGTCATTGAGTACTTTTTATGCCTGGATCATTGCTCACAATTCAATTTAGTATGGCAAACTTAAACTCTTCTAAGATAGTTTCAGCCTTATTGACTTCTGACTTGGAGTTTGAGAGGAGGCTGTGATTTGTACCTACCTCGTCCACACTGGGGTAGTGTGGTTTATATTCTGTTTCTTGACCAGAGCAGGATCTGACTCATTTTGACAAACCTAGTTAGCATTAACTCAGTCTGTTTTTTAAGAAACACACGGTGATTGTGGTACATTGGAATTTTTATTTGTAGTTTTGAATTCTTATTGCTTACTTTGGACTTTAACCCAGCACAATGACCTTTTTTTTTTTACAGTGGCTATGGATCATCACCCACCTTTTCCCAAATGGACAGAGAACACAGTTCAAAAACAAGTGCAAAGGCCCTCTATGGTATGTGTGTTTATTTGATGAGGTATAATTCTACTTCTAACCACATTTTACAAATTATGTATTCAAATTTGTAATTTGAACCCATGCCTTGTTTATATTATTTGGAGTGACTTGGTGAGAGATAAGGATTGTTTAAAAAAAGAGCTTTTGTAAAAGCTACTAAGATATGACTTCTGCTTACTGTCATGTAATTTAGAACCACAGATGTATTGCAGTGCTTTCTAAGGAGTCTTTAATACGGCATCAATGCCTTAGGTGGATTTTCCTAGCTAGTTATTTGTGATATAATTATTGATCTTCATGAATGATCCATTTTATTGTGGGCTGACAGTTGACAGGATTTCTTCCTTATAGGTCCTGAACTCCACAAGTTCAATCATTTCTTTCTGTATTGTGAAACCAGTAGGCTTTCTCCTTGATTCTTCTTTAATTTCCCTTGTCCTCTCTAGATTGTCTCATGTGTAAATAATATATTTTTAAACTTTAGTATAAAATAGAAATCATTACTAAAAAGAAGTTGAGGACTCCTGAAATATACCACATATGTTTGGAAATGCATTTTTTCCACAGGATCTGCATGGGCTTTTATTTATTTATTTATTTTAATTTTTTTTTTTTTTTAAGATTTTATTTATTTGACAGAGAGAGACATAGCGAGAGAGGGAACACAAGCAGGGGGAGTGGGAGAGGGAGAAGCAGGCTCCCCGTGGAGCAGGGAGCCCGATGTGGGGCTCAATCTTGGGACCCTGGGATCATCACCTGAGCCGAAGGCAGACACTTAACCAATGAGCCACCCAGGTGCCCCTGCATGGGCTTTTATTATTGTACAATAATAAATAATAATAATAGTATTATGGTTAAAAGACTCAGAATAGTACTGTGGTTAAGAGCAAAGACTCTGGAACCAGACTTCCTGGGTTCAAATTCAGTTCTATCATTTATTAGCTGAATGATCTTGGACAAGATTTTTTACCTAATTTTGCTTATCTATACAATGGGAATATCTCATAGAGATGATATGACAGTTAAATGAGCTAGTACATGTAAAATGCTTCTAGCAGCGCCTGACAAGCAGAAAGTAGTGTATATATTTGCTATTATTGTTGGAAGTATCCTTATTATTATCTGCCATAGGAACTAACACCCTTTTATAAATTTGGAATTCTCTCTCTCTCTCTCTCTCTTTTTTTTTTTAACATCTGGATCTACAGTGTCTTGGGTGTAGTAAGAATGAACAATTCTAAGGTTTTGTGACTCTTTTTCTGCCTGTGTATTGAGTGACTAGGCCTTAGGACTCAAATCAGAAATTTATAAAATGGATTTTATACCATACACAGATATATTTTCTTATGGTATTGTCAGTCTGATTAGTGTTGGTTTCAGTTTTTTCCAGGACTATATTATGAGATCCTTACCATGTCCTAGTAGTTGTGAATTATAGATCCAGAGAATATATTCAGCAGGTGCTTATTTTATGATTAATACGTGCACAGAACAGAGCTAGTAATATTTGGTTCTTGACTTTAAGGGACTTGCAGTCTAGGGGTTGACTTGAAGAAACTGAAAAAGAAGAGGTTTTTGTTTTGTTTTGTTTTGTTTTTTTTAAAAAACAAAATAATTCCTTCAGTCTTTCATTTCTAGGCAGATATTTATTAAGTACTTCTGTGTGCCAGGCCAAGGTCTTCATAGTCTCTGTTTCCATGACAATTTAGTCATTCCAAAGATGAATAAGACATGGTCATTGCTTATGCACTGTTTTGGTGAGGTAGACTAGTGAGTGCATTGTTATAATAAAGAGCTAAATAAGTTTGGATGGCAGTGTCTGAGGTGTGGTGGGGTGGTCAGTTCTTCCATGTGGGTGAGGGTGGGAGTCAGAAGGGATTTCATAGAGGAGCTGAGCATTGAACTGAACTCTGAAATTTAAGTAGTGTGCTCCAGGCATTTGGGAGGCTGATGGGTGCTGTAAACAGCAGTATGAACCCTTTATAAACTAGACTGTGAGCTCTGTGAAGTTGGTGCATCTCTGCCTTGCTTACTTCATGATTCCCCAAGCATAGCACAGTGGCTAATGTAAAATTTACGCTCAGTAAATACTTGTAGAATGGATATAATGAATGAATGAACTGCAAACCGTTTGGTCTTAACTGAAGGGTGCAAGGTGGTGCATTGAGAAATAAGATTATCTAAACATGGACCACAGTGGGAAGAATCGTACTAAGGAATTTGGACATTGTTTGCAGGAAATGTCTAGCCACTGAAGTTTTTTAGTCAGGGGTATAAAAGGTCTATTGTCTTGGGTCACTCTCATAGCACTATTGAGGATGGATATGATGAACATGAATGGAAATAGGTAAGTCAGACATCTAAATAGTAGCCCTAAGACTTTTGTTAAGATGAAAGAGTCTTAATCTTCTCACAAATACCATAGATCCAAAAATCTGTTTTCAGAGAGCTAAGAAAGGGGTAAGGGATAAAAAGTAGAATTCATTTGCAAATTTTAATGTTTATTTTGTGTTAGGAGCTTCTTCAAAAAATCATAGATCTGAGGATTGAAAATCACCAGCCTATAAGCAGTAAATTTCTGTTTTCCCCTTTTTACATATAGAACAAGCTGAAGCTCCTTTCTAAGATGAGATGATTTGTCTGAGTCGCATAATTTTAAAAATCTTGATTATAAGAAAATGTGACAATTTTGTATAGTGTGACAAAAATGAACAGTGTATTGGTAAAACAGAGGATATAAAGAGAAGGGAAAGAAAAGGGCAAATCCAAGAGGCATTTATAAAGAAGAAGGAAAACTTAGCAAATGTATTTGGTTTAGAAACAAGCAGATTTTAAGTTTCTTGAAGTTGCAGATAATGTTTCATTCCTCTTTGTATCTGATCCTCCCCTCTTCCCTCCCAAAGGGGGCTCTCAGTCAATGCCCATGGAAATGAATGGTATAATGACAGGGAGGAAATATGTTCAGATTTTGAGCAAACCTTTGCAATAAGCAAGTTGTAGCTGAAGTTCCAACTGTAGTTAGTTAACATTGAGTGTTTAACCTCCCAGTCTCAAGTTTTAACTTTTTTTTTTTTGGCTAGGGAATTGATAAAGGAGAGATTTTTAATGTAGTTTATCACAATGTCTGCATTTTCTTTAAAATTTCTCCTTTCGCAATGATTAAACCAGTTGAATAAATCTTTCAAGAATTAGTTTCTTTCCTGGATGGTACATGAACTTATTTCGTATGTGAAGAGACTAGTTAGTGCACTGGAACATGAGTTTTATGGTAATGACCATTGTTTTTTATACACTGGCCACAGGTTAGATACTGCATCTAGAGTTTCATGCAGCTTGTCTTTTTCATGAAAATGCTTTTCAGGTCTGACACCATAATGTTCCTCCCACATTGCTTCAGTAACTCAGTACCTTTAGTCTCAGAGAGGCAACATGGGTTCTGAGGGCCAAGTAATTTGGGGCTGAATCATGGCCCTTCTACCAAAGGGCTGCCGTTTTGGGCAAATGATTTTACTTGTTGGCCGCAGTTTCCTCATCTACAAAATAGAAATGATGATAATATTGTGGTAAGTTTATATGAGAAAATAGAAGTAATGCGTCTGTCATGGTACTGAGGAGCATGGGAAAGTCACTTTCTGTCCTCAGTCCTCAGATTAATCAAGGCCCTTAATATTTTGATGTTACCTCCAAATGATGTTATATGTGTAATCGCAGTGATACTTGGACAGGGTCAAGAAGTAATCTTTATCATATTTTTTAAGCTTATATTCCAGATATTACTGGAAATATTTTTTTGTACTGTGAACTAGACAATTATGATGATACATTTGCTTCTTTTGGATATGTGTTAATTTATTCAGAGAAAGCAGTTAAAATATACTGCAGTTTATTAATAACCCTTTTTTGTCATTTCTTCATTACGATATAAGAAATTTCAAAGCCTGTTTTGTCATTTCTTCATCATGATACAAGAAATTTGTCATTTCTTCGTTATGATACAAGAAATTTCAAAGCCAGCATGTGAGAGGTTCTACATCAGCAAAGTCCCTGATAACATAAATAAAGAGAAAATAAATATTAATTTCATTTTCCTCCACATACCTCATGACAGTAACATTTCATTTGGCTACTGTTATCGAGGAGTTGAAAATTCTGTATTTTTCTCTAGCTAGACTGCTTGTTAGTCTCTAAGCACTAAAATTTAGTATCTTTTTAAGGAAGTACTTGTAAAATATATTAAACATTCCCTTCCATCAGGGTGTGGTGCCTGTAATCTCCTGTTGACTCAGAGGACCATCAGCGCAAGTGCGCCTGTGTGCTGTGATGTGCTCAGAGGCTGTAGTCTTTACCTTTACACCAAATCATTCAAAATCTTTTCCCTTTTGAGTATTTATGGCTACTTTTTCTGTGTGGCTGTGTCTCAAGCTTGTTACTTTTGCCTGTTGTTAACGTGCCTTCTTCTAGCATTGCTTCTGATACGTATGGGCTGGAAAACTAGAAAGAAAATCTTTGGTAGAGTAAATAAGTTCTGAGTGGGGAATTGAGAGTCCCATTAAAGCCTGCATATTAAAATGTGCAAGTTTCAATGCATAGACCTTGTGACATCGGTCTGCCACTCAGAGGACTTAAGTGTGGGCTCTGCTGTGTTCTAAATAGCTGAACTTCTAGAAAAGTAACTTCTCTTTATATTCGATATTGCTGAATTTGTAATATAACCATTTATAATAATCAGCCATTTAAAGTCGTCCTCTATCCAGAAAAACTCGAGTTTCAGGGAATTACCAGTTAGCCTTTTTTTTTTTTTTTTTTGTCATTACCAACATTTATAGTAACTTTGAGATTCGTTTTGTCGGGAGGCCAAATAGTATTGGATAAATATGATAGGCACTCTCTCAACTCTCAGCCTTAAGTTTGAACTTTTTTGTGAAGCCAGCAAGGAGGAAAATATATTTGTGTTTTTCCTGTTTTTCTTTTTTCTTCTCAAGGAGGGACTGTAAGAACTGAGTATAAGTAATCTATAAACCATATGATCAGTTTCTATGTAATTGACCTCACTATAAACTTTTCTGTATTTTTACACAGTGCTTAACTTATCTTATAGCAATATTCCTGAATATAGCACTTTTCTTAAGAGATAAGTACCCCACATTTTTTTTTTTTTTGTACCTATCTTTCTTCTCTTCCTGTCTCTATCTTCTGATCTTGGTTGGGAATTAGTCCCTTTGTGTAACTGTCAGAATTGAAGCCCAGGTGATCTCTTACACATTCAGGTGGCATTCAGAAATTAAAATCCATTTCTCGGGTGCCTGGGTGGCTCAGTCATTAAGCATCTGCCTTCGGCTCAGGTCATGATCCCGGGGTCCTGGGATCGAGCCCCACATCTGGCTCCCTACTCGGTGGGAAGCCTGCTTCTCCCTCTCCCACTCCCCCTGCTTGTGTCCCCTCTCTCACTGTCCCTCTCTCTGTCGAAAAATAAATAAAATATTTAAAAAAAAATTAAAAAAAATAAAATCCATTTCTCTTTTCTCTATCCTCATCATTTACGGTGTGTATTTTACCTAGAGAAAACATTTAAATCTTTTTTAAGAACAATTTTTTTTTTAATTCTTAAGAAGTCAGTGGCCCATGATTATATATTATCAGGAAGTCAGGCAATGTTAGAGTCCCAGTTCAGCTTCATAGAGTGTGCTAGTGCTTTGTGACTCAAAAAGACAGTTTGGCAGTGTTCCCACCTTACCTGAAAATTTTAAAGCTTCTTTTCTCCTCATGGGATAAGCTGTCTTAACAATTTGTTGAACAGGCCAGTGAAATTAATTCTTAAATAATGTAGTTATGTAAAAAATGACCTTGTTTGTTTTTACAAACAGTATCTTGGTTTTGGTACTGATTTGTCAAACTGATTGTGGCGGCCTAGATAATGAGAGGCTGTACTTATTACTTGGTGCTCTTCACTGATTCCCATTAAGCACCTCACCTCTGTGGAAATTATACACTAAAATAGTGGGAAAGGTACTCTCCTTTACTGTGCTTGAAAGTGTAAAGTGTAATAGGAGCTGTAGCCCAATGTTTTATTTAGAGAGAGAAATAAATAGCAGCTGCTTTTATGTTACTTCTTTTCCTTTTTAATTGCCAAATCCTTACTTTGAAGCTATGTTTTATTTTCAGAGAAAGAGAAAATTATCTGAATATTAGCTCTTTTTTTTAATGATTTGTTCATTTATTTTAGAGAGACAGAGCATGGGGGTGGAGGGGCAGAGGGACAGGGAGAGTCCTCAAGCCGACTCCCTGCTAAGCACAGAGCCTGACGTGGGTGTCTGTCTCATGACCCTGAGATTGTGACCTGAGCCAAAATTAAGAGTCAGCCGCTTAACTGACTGAGCCACCCAGGCACCCCTGAATATTAGCTTTTACAAATCTTGCTGTGTATGCATAAACAGCAATATCGACAAAAGGGAATTATGTTTAAATACTGAGACCTGAATATTGTTATAGTTGCCATTTTAGTAATAGAAGTAAGTGAAACCTACATTTTTTAAAAGATTTTATTTATTTCTTTTTGAGAGAGAGACAGAGAGAGTGGGGGAAGGGGGAGAGGGAGAGAGAGAATCTCAAGCAGACTCCACACTGAATGCGGAGCCCAATGCGGAGCTTGATCTCACCACTCTGAGGTCATGACCTGAGCTGAAATCAAGAGTCACATGCTTAACTGACTGAGCCACCCAGGTACCCCAAAACCTACATTTTTAAAAAATTAAGACTTGTAGTTTTAGGTTCATAGAAAAATTGAGGGGAAGCTGAGGAGATTTCCCATATACCATCTGTATGTATAGCCTTCCATTATCAACAGCCCACACTAGAGTGGTACGTTTGTTACAACTGATGAACCTACATTGATATATCATAGTCACTCAAAGTCTTAATGAAACCTGAATTTAATGTTCCCAATCTAGAAGTGAATTATCACGTTTTGCCAGCAGCATATCAGTCCAATAATGCGAAAATAATCTGTAAAGGATTTTCATCATTGGTTACTGAATTCACCTAATTCCATTTCTTTGGGTTTGTGTATTCTGGTCTGGTATAAAGCGAGTAGGAAAAACAGTAAAACCACAACCAGTGGTACTGCAATCAAGTTTGTTCCTGCCTCTAATCAATGCAGATTGAGAGAGATGAAGAGATAGAAACTGAGGCTTTTTATCAGCAGTTGAGTAGCCTACAGTATGAGAAACCCAAAACCCTGCTGCCAGATTTATTCAGTTATTATTTAATACACGATTTGTCCACGATTTACACTCTCAATTTGGAAAGAAAAGATTTCAGCTTAGAGAAGTAACATGTAGTCGATGAGTTGGAGTTTGTACAGATTTTGGTTTTCAGTCCTGGCTGCACAATAGGATTGCCATTTATAAATCCCAGTGCCCAAACTGCATCCTACACCAGTCACATTGGAATCTCTAGCAGGTGGGGCCCAGGCACTGTTTTTCCAAGTTCATTTTAGTGTGTGGCCAAGTCTGAAAACCATTCTTAAAGTGGGGAACGTCACTGGAGGCTTTACCTTGAGTATCATTGAGACTCATTTAGATTTCTCATACTTTTTTAAAGCTTGGTGAGATTTTCAGCTTAAGAGCATAATTACTATTTACAACTGTACTTGAGAGTACATATGATTCTCATAAAAAAGAAATGTACCATAATTGCCTCTCAGGAAACTTCTTTCAAAATTTTCCTATTAAAATGTTAATATTAACCTTTATTTATTCGTTGACTTAAATCACTAGAACTACTAGTTTATTTATAAATCCATTTTATGGCATTTATATATTGTTAGGATCTTTAAAAGGTAATTTCTTGTAACACAGTGTCTTATTTACTGTGTAGTATTGGAGAGAAAGCAGTTTAAGAATTTCTAAAATGGATTCTTCATTTGGAATACTAGAAATAACACCTATCTTCTAGGCAGTCAGTGATCAGTTAATGTCATGTTTTTTTACAAATACTATCAAATAGGCAGTGTTTTTCTTGCACTTATAAAATATGTTTCTATGAGATTAAGAAACTATTTGAAAATGTGGGAGAATACATTCTTACTACTTCATAATGAAAATCTTTAATTACAAAACATACAGTTGAGCTTCAGCTGTGTTTACTGATCACTTATCTGAAAGACTTGGTGAAGCATTTGAATGTCCTGGGGTTGCCTTATCACAACTGGATACCATGGCAACCACTGCCATTTCTTTTGCTGTCTCAGTCAGATCACAGGAAACAGAACCACCTTCATGTCCTGAGTCTGCCACAGAGAGTTGTGCTAGAAAGTGATAAACCAGTGATTCTGAAATAGTGATTATTTCTCAAAGTGCTTTTTGTCAGATATGTTCCTCAGTTATATATTGCATTTCAGTGGTTCTCCTGAGAATAGTTATCCATTTGTTAACTATCTCACGCTGATTAATGCTCAGCTAATAATCAGAAAAAATCATGGTGGTTTTTTTTTTTAGTATGTAGAATACAGTCATGTAAGTGAAGATTATGTTTTGTTATATTGGAATAGAAAAATTTAAGGTGAAACCAGATCTTTCTTTTTGATCACATTATTTTGGTAGGAACAGATGGATCATACTTCTTCAGGTCATCATCCAAACAAAAAAAGAAAGGTAGAAGATACTGAATTTTATAGTGTGTCTTTTTCTGTTAAGTAACTTAATGCTGCAAAAGCAAAAATAGAATATACTGGAATAATATCAGACTGATGTAATATAAGGGATATGGATATTTTTTATCTAAGGTTTAATGTAAATATAAAAGATAATTACTTTTGTATGTATTGTGAAACAGTGATTTATCAAAGTTTTCAAATATTCTGCTGACATTCCGAATCTATACATGTACTTTATATTTTTGTACTTGCTTTGCTTTCATGCTCAGCAGAACTTTTCAACTTCTGAAGTTGTAGGAAGATCTAAAGGTTTCTATATTAACTGAAAAAAAATGTTTATTTATGAAAAGCTGTTATATATTAGGAAAGCTGAGGAGTGTGTGTGTGTGTGTGTGTGTGCACACACGCGTGCATGTGTGTTTGAGTCTGTGTGGGCCTGAATATTAGTACTGTAGGAGTCTTGAGGTTTGATCTTATTTAACCCTTTTATTTTACAAGAAGAGTGCTGAGGTCCAGACCTAAGCGTCTTGCCTTAATTTAGCCTTCTACTTAGTGACAGAGCCAAAGCTAGAATCAATAATCTTCTGGTTCTTACTTAGGGTTCTTTTTCATCAGAGCATTCTGCTTTAGAAAGAATAGGGCAACTCTGAATTTACAAATAAGCAAGTTACTTGATTAGAAAGCAACAAATACAAAATATTGCCTCTGCATATTTTATATTTTGGTTTTGCAGCATTTTACAAAAGAAAACAAATGTTTATTTTTGCTTTTTTCAATAGTGTGGTGCAGTAACTTTCTACCTAACTCTCTCATATTTTCTAACAGGTGATATCTACAATTCTGAGTGTCACATTTGTTTGTTCTGTAGCTGTGTGGAAACTGTTAAAGTTTAATGGCTATCAGTATGATTAAATCATGTTTTGAATCTCCTCTGACACTCTCCATAGTTTGGATGTTGTGAAAGGAGATGTTCCTTTTAGTGGCCAAGATAACATTATCTTGATAAGGTAGTCTAACTCCTATAATACAGTATCTATGACAGTATTTTGCAATTCTGTTTTGTTCTCAGTACATTAAGAGATGAAAGGTACAAGCCAGTTTTTATCTTTTTACCAAAGAGTAGGTATCTGATTAATAAAACCCTTAGACCAAATAACTCTTTTTCTTACAACATTAATAATCTAGATTTTACCTTTGGGATTCTGAAAATTTGTATTGGGTCAAATTGTTCTTGCATATCATTTAAGCTTTCTATTGGCTTTTTCATTTAATGTGAATAATGAGTGTTTTCAGATATACCACACAATGGTGACTTGTCAGCTACTGTATTTATATGGGAGACAGACTAGTTTTAGAGATGGCCACAAGACAGTGATACATGAACTTCAGCCTGTTAGTGGGTAAATAATGACTTCTTCAACTTCTCTTTCAGAACAAAGGAAGAATTATGCTCGGGACAGTGTCAGCAGTGTGTCCGATGTATCCCAATATCGTGTTGAAGTAAGATGTTTTGATGTTTGCTAAAATTTGAATGAACCTTGAGGGACATAAAAATCTGGTGGTAAAATCAGAATTATGTTTTATTTTATTCCTGTGATGTACTCTGAATTGCGTTGACCTTTTTCTTTCAGATTTTTGAAAAACTGAGATGTAAAATAATGAAGTGTCTTGTTCATCTGGGGTCTATTTTCATAGAGAATAAATTAACCACTCGTTTGTCGTTGTCAGCCTTATTTTGGCTAAAACCAGGACAGAGGCTTCTATTTTATATTACAGAATCTTTTTTGAAATTACACCTTTAATGGTTTCACTGAGTGGTTTAGTTTTAGTTTTACCTAAAGTCGTGACTAGTCCTATTTAAACAGCGGTTTTCTTGTTTAGTTTTTCCTGTGTTGTTATTTTTTAAGATATATTTGCTCTTGATTGGAATCCACGTACGTGACTATCACTTATAATAGAACATGTTTAAGTAGGGAGTAATTTTTAAATTGTTCTTATTTTCCGTTTTCTACCCATAGCGGGCATGCTTCATGAGATGTGAAGTTTTGTTTCAGTACTGTGCAGTTTGACGGTTGCTACCGTGGTAGCCGACTACTGCTCTCGTTTATCAGTTTCTGTAGTTTCAAGCTGCAGTGGCTCAGCACTTAAGTAACCCACATGGAATGAGATGGGAGGGATCGGTCTTAAGAGAATGTTATTTAAGCTGTTCAGAATTTATGTTCTGTTTATATCGCTCAACATGGCTCGGTATTAAACAGACTGAGGTATTTTCTGACTCAAGGCACCTTTCCTCAATTCAACAAAAACCTGCCTGACTTTCTTAATCTCGGTAAGAGAGCCACGAAGTTGTAGGATACCTTGTGTTGTTGGCTCTCTCCGCTCCAGTCACTGACTTCAGTCAGGTCACCATTGCTTTCTTTTTGGAAAACGTGCACTAAGAGAATGTGTGTTAATAAATATTTTTTCCTTCTTGTCAATCGTAAGCACTTGACCACCTTTGTCCTGGATCGGAAAGATGCTATGATAACTGTTGATGATGGAATAAGGAAGCTGAAATTACTTGATGCCAAGGGCAAAGTGTGGACCCAGGATATGATTCTTCAAGTGGACGACAGAGCTGTGAGCCTGATTGATTTAGAGTCGAAGGTAAGTCTGTAAAATTTAGACTATTTACTTCCAAGAAAGTTCCACAGATATTTATGTTGACAAGCAGGTCATATTGTTTAAAAGGGGATGAAAGTTTGACAAAATAAAACATTTTGTCAGTGATTTTAAAGAAGAAATATACTACTGCATACACATTATGCCCGCAAAATCAGTTCCTGAAACTGGAGACAGAGGGATATGTGTTTTGTTTTGTTTTGTTTTTAACCACAAATGATGAGATGGAGGAAGTGAGAAAAAAAATCCAGAGCACTAAAATAAGGCCCCAGTGGAGCCTTATTCTTTATGACATATATTAATTATATACTAGGCAAACCATATCCCAGTAAATGAGTAACCTGGGATGAAGGGGTTTTGTGTGTGTGTGTGTGTGTGTTAACTTTTCAGCGCCCCTATGGCAGGCACCTTTATTTTGCACAACCACTGGTAGGTACAATGCTGGAGCTCTCAACACAGGACTTTTCTGAGCCCCATCATCCAATAAGAATTTGAGTTGCTAAGATAAAGAAAACAACTGTCATATTGTTTTAGAGTATTCTGATAGGACTCAGAGTAAGATCTGCCCTTTCTTTTCTCACATCCATCGTATACTATGAGAGAACATCTTCTCTGATCCTCATGGTTTTAAGTAATTATATAGAGAGAAGGGGTATTATTTAATTTACTTTGCAAAGAAAGAAAATTTGTTATTTCTCTGGTACTCTGAGAAATTGCATTTTATTTTTATGGAATGAGCGCTTCTTGTTTTGCCTTTTCTGGATCTCGGAATCAAAAGTTAGAATAAAACTCATGGTGTGATGTATGTGTGTATGTGCCATCTGTAATCAGAGTGGCTGCTTTTTCCTTTTATTTGTTATTAATCTAATTTATTTTCATGTATTGGGGATATTATATTTTCTTTAAAAAATCGCTGTTTCTCTCATTAATTCATTATGACCCACTCACTATTTGTATAAAGTCATTAGTATAATAATGAGCATTTTAAATATATCTCATTAAATACAGAATTCTAATTGTGAACAGAAAGCTCATTTGTTTAAGAATCTGCCAGTATTTTATTTAGGTGGCTGTTTATAGGTTAGAGAATATTCACTTTTATACTTCCAAATATCTTAATCACTCTGAAAAATGTATTTTTTAGTGAGATCCTTCTGGCCCAGCTGTTTGACATTTTTGGCTAGAATGAATATATATAGAGAGTGAATTTTTTCATCTGAGAGATTCATTGAAATAAAAAAATGTATGAATGATGTATTATTTTTAGCCTAACATTTGTGATCACTGAAGGTAGAAACTAAGAGTATGACTGTTCAATGTTCAAGTAAAAGAAAATTCTGACACTATATAACCAGAGTGGGGAAGAATACCATGTAAGATTGTGAATAATTTTGGAAATCACTTTAAAAGTGATTTGTACAGTGTCTAGAGCTCTTTGTTCAATAGATTTTAGACATACAGTAAAAATTAAGGCAAATTATATTTTTACTTTCTTTACAGAATGAACTAGAGAATTTTCCTTTAAGCACAGTCCAGCACTGTCAAGGTGTGATGCATTCCTGTAACTATGATTCAATTCTCGCCCTGGTGTGCAAAGAGCCAACTCAAAACAAGCCCGATCTTCATCTTTTCCAGTGTGATGAGATTAAGGTAAAAGAATGGCGAATTTTTTTCCTCTTTAAGTAGATGTTCTGACAGCCATTGGATTATCCACTTCAGTTATATGACCAGTGGATTTTTAGTTTCTTAGGATTTTGTAAGGAAAACAAATACCTTAGTATTTTCCTGAGGGGTTCCAATAAATAAAGAGGAAATAGAGTGGTATTTAAAAAAAGAAAGATGCATTCTATTTATTAAAAAAAAAAAAACCAGGCATAGATAATATATCAAATTCTTCATTGAGTTACTTGGACTTATAATTAAAAATTGATTCTTCCAAAATCATGCTTCATGGACAATAAGTAATCACGCCATCCTATTTTATTCTGCACTAATCACATAACATGGATTATTGCGATGAAACCCTCAAGACATTTTCCATGATACAGATTTAAAGCTCACCATTTAATTATGTGACTTGAATTTGCTCAAGATATGTAATCCCCAAGTGATAATGTGCAAGTAGTTAAGCACAGTTACCAGTAAAAACATGCTGTATCCTGAAGATTGGTATTCAAAGTACACTGTAATTTTCAAATGCTTATCACTTGTGATGCTTTGTTGGACATTAGAAATTATCATCAACCTTGAATATTTTTAGGTCATGAGTTGATTTTTTCAAAAGGGAAATCATTTTGGGTTGAGTTGATTGGTGCTTTGCCAAAGCAGTGACTTATCACTGTGACTGTATATTACAAAATATACAGGTAATTTTTATCTTATAAAGAAATGTTAGGAGATTAGCATGAAGTGTCACTTGATCTTTTCTGTATTTCTTTGACATTAAAATATGATAGCTAAATTAAGATTGACTGTCAATGGTGGATTTCATCATTTTCTTTTTCTTGCTTTATGTATAGATGACTTTCTAAAAATCTTGAAAACTGTGGCATTTAGATAATTTGCATAGTGATGTTCATCAAATTTTATGTAGTTCCTTTTGAAAGTCATAAAGGGTATTAAGAATTTTGCAAGGTTAGATTTGTTAAGTATTAAATAAGTATTAAAGTGAATATTTTTCTCTGAAAATATATTGAAATTTAATTAAAATATTTTTAAAACAGAGGACTAAACTAAAAGACATTTTAAATCTGGTATTTGCCTCAGTGCTCTGAAACTTAGCCTGAAACTAAGAGTTATTATGCTGAGTACAGTTTCTGGGTTTCAGTGTTGAGAATAAAGGGCTTGTTTTATCTGATAGGGGATGCTAGTATTGATGGGTCTCAAACAGATTTACTGAATTACTGTTTTGTCTAAAAGCTCAAATACCACTATGCAGCTCTGTATTTTTACTCATTAGTGCTATCTACATGAGACCTTCTTTTTCCTTGACATATTGAAAATATAAACACAATGAAATATGATGTAGTTTCTTTTATATGGGTCATGTTGCAACATCACTTTTGAGTTTTAAAGTTTCTTTATTACGGGATTTTACACTATACTCCTGCCCACCTCTATAGTAAAATTTTTCTTAGAAATATGATAGCTCCCCCCCCATAGGAAGTTCAGGGTTCCTAAGCATCTTCAGTTTTATTTAATATCCCACATAACAGAGAGTCTTTGACACGATGTTTATAATGTCTTCCTGAAACTAAGATAGTCTTAATGAAGTAACACTGAACTAGGGTGCATTAGCCCTCACATTTAATTAGGAATGTGACCTTGGCCAAACCATCATATGAATATTCTTCAGTTTCATTAATTACAAAACAGAGAGGACAGATTGGATGATCTTTAAGTTTCCTTTCAGCTCTAAAATTCTATGATTGTCTGTGCTTATGGTAAAAGAATATACAGCATACATATTTGAGAAAAACATACAAAATGACAGAGAACAAACAGGAACAAAAAATAGGAGGTGAGTACATCCCATCAAGAATCTAATATGCAATAATAATCGCTGGTCATAAGTAAACTCCATACCAAACAAAATAAACTTCTTAAGAAGCTGCTAACTTCACACTGTTTCCCAAGAAAACCACATCAAATATTCTTGTTGGAAAAGTATTAGATTAATTGTTTGGAGAAGGTTAGCTTTTACCTGAAATGACAGAATAAAGTATATATCAAAAAAGGTACAACCTAGTGTTGGGGTTCGTCCCACGATTGTAGTGTATTTGTCCCAAACTGGGAGTATCTGCTGGGACTGAGTGATTTGTTCCAGTAGGTTAATGGGTGCCCACCAGAGCCTGAGGCTGAGAAAGAGGAAGGAGCTCTGCTCGACCGGCATGCACTTCTAATTCCTTCATTTCTTTTTAGGTAGAGATTTCCTCCCAGTTACATTTTCCACATATACTTACATTTCCAGCATATGCAAATTCCTTTTCTCTTTGCCTGTATGCAAGGATAGCTTTTGTCTAAACTAATGGAATCTGATGAAATAATCTTTAAGAATTTCTTCAGTTTTCAAAATTTGTCATTATAAAATTCACCATCAAAAAACTGCAAGAGTCATGTTTTGAAAGCACATTTAAAAAAAAGAAAACACTTTTCTTTTGCATCAGGACACATTGATTCAGACAGGGAACGTAATCCATTTTGCTGTTGCTGTTTGAAGCTATACATGAAGACAAGAAAAATCTGTGACCTCACAGGTAACTTGTCTTGCATTGCAGGCAAACCTCATTAGTGAAGACATTGAGAGTGCAATCAGTGACAGTAAAGGAGGGAAACAGAAGAGGCGGCCCGAAGCCCTAAGGTAAAAACATTAAAAGGAATTAAGGGGTAGAATTGTTTTGTTTTGAGGTTTTTTTATTTGCGTTTTTCTTTTGGTTTTTGGAGGTTTTTTGTTGTTGTTGTTGTTGTTTCTCTTCTAAAGATTTAGAAAAATGATCTTCGATGAAGGTCTATTTTACAGATTACAACCTGTGATTTCAACTCATTCACTCTTCCTAGTTTGTCAGTATATGTGTGCACCTTTTCTCTCTGCGTTTTCTGGTCTTTCTCTGAGAAGCCTTCTCTAATGTGTGTTGTCAGAGTCAGGTCAGATGAGTGGCATTTTAAGGGAAGGAAGCCTGGAGGAGTACAAATAGATATGAGGAATATAGTTCGTTCATAGCCTCTCCAAGTCACAGGAGACCCAGAAAAAAATTAAACCTAGTGTTGAGTTGAATTAAAATTTTTCTGTGTTTTGGGGCGCCTGGGTGGCACAGTCGTTAAGTGTCTGCCTTCGGCTCAGGTCATGATCCCAGCGTCCTGGGATCGAGCCCCGCATCGGGCTTCCTGCTCCACGGGAAGCCTGCTTCTCCCTCTCCTCTCCCCCTGCTTGTGTTCCCTCTCTCGCTGTGTCTCTCTCTGTCAAATAAATAAAATCTGTAAAAAAATTTTTTTTCTGTGTTTTTATATTTCATATACATTTGTAAATATACATAATATGAAAGGAAATCCTTGTTGTCCTCCACCTTGACATCGTTCTTAAGGTTGAAGAACTAATACCATAAACTGAGAATTGATAGACACGGAGGTGGTAAAAATTCTATTTTTTCATCTTTTTTAGGATGATTTCCAAAGCAGACCCTGGTATACCGCCTCCGCCAAGAGCTCCTGCCCCGGTGCCCCCTGGGACTGTTACCCAGGTGGATGTTAGAAGTCGGGTGGCAGCTTGGTCTGCATGGGCTGCTGACCAAGGGGACTGTGAGTGTTTCTGAGGATTGCTACTTATTGACCCTTGACTTTGGGTTGTGACATAATCCTTGCTCTCAAATTCTGATGCTGATTTCTGAGCTGAAGCTTGAGGTTAGCTTTTTTAATTAAAAAAAGATCATAGATAGGGCGCCAGGGTGGCTCAGTCGGTTAAGTGACTGCCTTCGGCTCAGGTCATGATCCCGGAGTCCCGGGATCGAGTCCCGCATCGCAGGGAGCCCGCTTCTCCCTCTGACCCTCCCCCCCCCCATGTGCTCTCTCTTTCTCTCATTCTCACTCTCTCAAATAAATAAATAAATCTTTAAAAAAAATCATAGATAAAGGAAATTTAAAACTTTGACACTATAAGACTATCGTATATGGGAGTTCAGACCAGTCATTTAAATAAATACGGTGTTAGGATTACGTTTTTTTGTTTTTTCTTTTTTTAATGCGATCAAAGAAAGATGGGACGTTTGACTCAGCTCTGAGTCAAACTCTCGACCAGAGAAGAGACTATCAGATTTTTTTTGCAAAGATTCTCCTTCAGAATTCTTTTCATTATTATTATCTTACCGCTCTCCTGTTTGGGAGAATTGTTGTGCTTATGTGAAAAGGCTGTCAGGGGGTGTTGGGACAAGAGTCAAAGCATCTCCATCTCGCTCAGCTTGTCAGAGGGGCCCTTTGTGTGCATCGTCATTTTACCTTCGCATGCTTTTTCAAAGACAAATAATCCCGGCGTAGAATTTAGCATAACTTTTTGTATGTCAGAATGGTTTTGTTTTGTTTTGTTTTGTTTTGTTTTTTTTACCAAACCTGAAATTTTTATGACTGAAAATGCCTTAAAATATGTTTGGTCCAATCTCTTTATTATGAGTTTATAAATTGTGATCCAACGAGTTTGAATCTGATGAAGACTAGAGTCTCACTCTTCTGCCTCACTGTTCAGTGGACTTAAATCACTTATCCTTTATCTAATAAAACATTATTCATGCAGATATCTAACAATGTAGTTAAACAGTAGAACTTGGTGACCATAAATAAGTGACACTAGACTTTATTTTGAGTCTGGTGAGTCAAAAGTTGGACTCTGGAGTAAGACCAGGATCTGCTGTGCGACCTTGGATGGTATCTCTTTGTGTTTCAATCTCATTTGTAAAGTGGGGATAATAATTCATGGGTTGCTGTGAATCTGAAAGCAAATAATGTCTACAGCAGTCCCTACTGCAGTGTAAAACACATAACGTGTGGTTCATCTCATTTTTGCCAAATTGAGTTCATTTTATTTCTGAATTGCTTTCCATTTTATTTATTTTTTTTTGTATACTTGAAGTTATTTTTAGAGATTCACATGTAAGCCCAGCTACCAGACAGATGAAAGAAAAAAATCTTTGAAACATCCGTTTATCAAAAATGAAGTAGCAGAATATTTACTTTATAACAATTTGTTTTTAGAAATCATACAAATTTCTGTTGATCTGTTTTTTTTCTGCAATATTTTGTGTTTAAAAAAATGAATAGTTTATAGTGTTTTCTGTTTTTTGTGTTCACATAGTGTCTTGTTGCTGCTATTTTGGTAGAAGAGATGTGGGTTTTGAGAGAGATCAAAATGGTCTTCCTTGAAGTTGAGGAAGGATAAGAGATCTTCAGTTTATAAATATTCTGAATAAATTTGTGAAAACATCTGTAAAACCTAATATGATTTACAACAAAGAGATGTTTCTGGGCTCTTACTAGATTTTGTCTAAAATATGCTGTGCAATCTTACCTATTTAAATGAGAGTAAGAAAGGGTTTTCAGAACTTCTAATTTTCTACTAGGCCATATAGAATGTAGCACTTATTGTGTGAGGTTCTATCTGGACCCAGGCCAGTTTTTGGTTGGAAATCCCCCCCAAAAGGAGTATCTTTTTGGTCCCTCTGAAGGCTCCAGCTAACTCAGACTAAACATCTCCTTTGAATCCTTGACGCAGCCTTACCCCTGACTTCCAAAAGTGATCTCTGTAGAGTAGTGGTAGTGGGGTTCGTAGTGGTGCCAGAGACCGTGAAAAAGTCTGCGAGATACTGCGTCTCCCCTTACCTCACCCTCCAAGTGATATTTTGGGGCTTCTCTAGAGTTCTTACTAGCTATATTTCAAGTTCAACATGTTTTCTGTAGTATACTATACCCAAGAAAGCCACTAACTCCATGTAAAACAGCATTTAACTGGCAAGAGTTCATAAATATAAATTCAAATTATCTTAAAGTACTTAAGAGCCACTAATTAAATTGCAAAAAACTCCATAATTTCTTCTTTTGGGGGGGCAATATTCCATTTATTGGGAAAGGCATAGAAGAGGTATAACAATACAGAGTTCTCAGTATTTTTTGTAGTTTTCTATATTGAACATCATGAGTCATGATGAAGTATTAGGAGTTTTTTCCCTTATTGATCATATATTTTTCCAGTTTCATCTGTACAGTTTTTCTTTTATTTAATCTACTGTGAAATATTTGTAGAAGTATCTGTGTTTAGTGGTAGCATTAACCAGAAGGGAGTTCATTATAGTGACCTTATGATTAACATCATGCTTTAGCTAACTGAGCTAACTTAACATCTTGAATGCTCTTAAGATATGTATTACTTAATTTGCAAATCCTGTAGGTATTATACTTATAAGTATAAATCAGTGAGCCCAACATTGTGGATTTTAAGCTTAATGACAACTAGAATTTGAAAAAAAGCACTTTACTGTCAGAACGCCCAAAGCTTTATTGTAATCACAGTGGTGGAATGTATAAAATTGGGAGGTTGCATTAGAAATTAGTTGACCACTTTTTGAGGAGCAGGTACTTAAATGTGAGTTTGTATTTCTTTCTTGTATAGGAATTATAGGGTGAGAAGTTAGAGTTGGTTCTACAGGCAACTGTCATTGGGAAGAGGGAGAATAGGAGGGGAAGTTACAGGGTAAATCATAAAGGCTGAAGGCAAGCACGTCAGCCCTGGCCAAGTGCTTCTCAGTTAGTGGTGGCAAGGATGCATGTCATTCATAGATGATGAGCAGTTTTGATTTTGTATCCAGTGAAGGTGTTCCCTTGTGCAAATGGCACTCTTTTCTAGCCACTTTTCATATTTCATACTACCTAGATTGATCTCACTTAGGTAACAGGCTGAAAGACTTGTGATTCTTCTTTCTTTAGTTGAGAAACCAAGGCAGTATCACGAGCAGGAAGAAGCACCTGAAATGATGGCGGCCCGAATTGACAGAGACGTGGTAGGTCCAACAGTCCTCTTTAGGCCATTGCCTTCTTTTTAAAAAGAGGAAAAAAATAGCAGGGAAAATGAAGTTGATTTAAATAAAGATGTTTTGTGCAAACTGTATTTTCTCTTTCCATTGGTGGTTATGCCCTTCGAATTATCTCTTTCTTAACTATTTTTGCCTTTATGTCAATATTTAGTTAGTAGGATAGGGCTCTGATAGAAGAACTAACATATTAACTAGTTTACAAAGGAACTTAAACTGAATTACCAGATTTGGGGGATTTTAACTTTTTTCATAGCTTGTAATTCATAATTGAAATGTCTTCTAAATATCTCTTCATGACATTTATTTTTATTAAACAATTTTATAATGCCTGAAAGATAAAAGTTAAGTGGAATTTTTTAAAAGTAGATATATAAATTTTAACTCTTTATAAAGAATAAGGCTGTATTTATTTTTATTAGTCCATAGTAATTTCCTTACAGAATGACAATGCCTTCTGATATAATAATAAAATTAATCTCAATATAATTACTATTTATGTTTTACACAATCCTAGCTTATTTGGAAACAAATATAGGAATTTGAAGTTTGGAATTTAATTTTTATATTACACCATTATTTTTTATACTTAAAAGTTTATTTAATCCCGGTTTCTAGTCTTTTAAATTAGAAGAATGTCAGGTTTCACACATACTACAGAAAGTCAGCTAAGACAATCAAAACTGATCCAATAATCCCTGAAAGCATAATTCATCATTAATTCTATTTTACCATGTGGCAACTCTCATTAATGATTATTCTAGATTATCTGTGTGTTTATTAGGTAATCAGAACATTCTATATACCTTTAATTCCATGAAATAATATTGTTGGTATTTTATTGGCATATTTATTAGAAAGCAGAAATGCTCATTGCTCTTCTAACAGGATGTTTCTTAGAATTTTTCTCCTAACTTTATGTGGGAGAACCCTGTGAGAAAATTAGAGTAGTTGAAAATAATTAATAATCCGAATAGATACTGTGAATGCTTTCTTTATGGTATTGAAAATAGAACAAGATTTAAGCTAAAGAAAAATGTAAATGTCAGACTTTAGCCACGGGTATATGTATATTTAGTTCAATTCTTTTTCTTAGAATTAGTGATAAACTTGAAATTTGCATGTGGGAGGTATTTCTTTTTTTTTTTTTTTAACTTTCTGATTTTCCTTTACTGACTAGTAGTATTCATTCAAGGCAAAAATGGTTTTGTCTTAAATCTTATTCTGTAATTTCTCATTCCAGCAAATATTAAATCACATCTTGGATGATGTTGAATTTTTTATCACAAAACTCCAAAAAGCAGCTGAAGCATTTTCTGAGCTTTCTAAAAGGAAGAAAAGTAAGAAAGGTAAAAAGAAAGGACCAGGAGGTAAGTTGGATTTTCTTTTCTTTTTTTTTTTTTAAAGATTTATTTATTTGACAGAGACGCAGTGAGAGAGGGAACACAAGCAGGGGGAGTGGGAGAGGGAGAAGCAGGCTTCCTGCAGAGCAGGGAGCCTGATGCGAGGCTTCATCCCAGGACCCTGGGGTCATGACCTGAGCCGAAGGCAGATGCCTAACGACTGAGCCACCCAGGCGCCCCTGGATTTTCTTAAACTTCTAAAGACCATTCAGAACTCCAGTGCTAGGCAGAGTTTCTGCCCTTGTGAACTGCTCAGCAAAACTCCATTGACAGTGGGCCAAAGTCCCTTTTCTAGTTTTGGGATAGCACCTGGGAGTTAGACAGAGACTAAGAAGACCCTAGGGAATGGTCCATTTTGGTTCCAAGTTGAATACAGTAAGAAAAGACTCTAGGATACTTAACCTAAATCACAGAGACTCTGAGATTCAGCTAACAACCATCTCTTTGTAGTTTTAATTAGTGACTGTAAAATTAGTATCTGTTAAAGAAAGTCATGGCTCTATTCTTCCCATATTTTGATTTATTTTATTATAAATATAGAACCTCATTATTTTGTTAAAAGGATTGATTTTTCTCATTAAAATAGTTACAACTATCAATGGATTTGAATTTTTTTATCACAGAGCTCCCAAACAATATATTCAGGTCACTTACAAGCAGTTTTGGGGTATGCTGTAGTTAGCTATTTAAAATGGCCTCAAAATGTATAAACTTATAACTGTGGAACAAAATTAAAAGAATAGTGAGTAAATATCCCTTTCATGGCACATGACCTCCCAGTTTTTCTCTAGCTCATGTCTACATCCTAAGCATAAGACCTGTAGACTTGTCTTCCAGATGTGTACCTCTGGGTATACCTCACCTCCCTATATTCTGAAATTAATTATTATTGCATCCTTATGTCCCAAACCACTTATTCCTGCTATATTCTTTATGAGAGGTGTTCTATCCTTTTGGTCATCCAGATTCAAGACCACAGATCTAGTATGACTTCATTCTTTAACTTGCAGCCAACATCGATTTTATATTTTCACTGGGTTTTATATCCACTTGTTTCCCTTTTCATTTTCATAGCTAACATCTGCTTCAAGCTGTCATCATTTTTTACCTGGCTTTCTAAGTAGTCTTCAAGCCTCCAGTCTTTTATTCTGGGAGGACAGTTGTCATCAAGCTCTAATGTAGTCACTTCATTCTTCTGAACAGCATGTTAATTCCATGTTCTGTTGATTTACTTCTGCTCCTCCCCCTGCCCCCCGGGCAGTCAGGGTCACCCTCAATCCAGCCTTGGTCTACTTTTCCATTCTCTTGGTTTCTCTGCTTTAGTTTGTTGTTTCATGTACATGCAATTTCCTTTTTCCATGTTTTTTTACTTATGCTGTTATATCCAACTATGACATTTTCTTACCAAATTGCCGTGTAACAGACCTTTCACATCCCATCTTAAAAGCTACTTCCCCCATGAAACAACCATTAGGTGTCCATTTTCCCATCTCCCAACCAGGTGTAGTCTCTTTCTACAACACTTCCTTGGTGTATCTTGGTTACTTACCGATTCGTGTTTTCTAAAGATTTTAAGGCCCTTCAGAGCAGGGCTTATAACTCGCACATTTTTATAGTCTTTGTGATGGTAAGTGCAATAATTGGGACATAAAAGGGCTACAGCATAGATCTATGGAATTGGTGAGTTAGTAGAGCCTAAGGGTAGAAGAATCCATTTCAAATGTTGGATCACCTTAGTTTGTTACAGTGAGTCTAGGAGATGTACTAGAGTAGCTAGGAAGCATGGTATCGGGAATGATCAAATTTTACAGACACAAATGGGGCTTTTTATTTTTTCATTTACTAGATTTTCTGACAGCTTTGCTTTCATCTGTCCCCCTTCCCGTTTATTTCTTTTAGAGGGTGTTCTAACTCTGCGGGCAAAACCTCCCCCTCCTGAGGAGTTTGTTGACTGTTTACAAAAGTTTAAACATGGATTTAACCTTCTGGTAAGTGGAATTTATTTGTATATAATCAAAAGAAACAAATGAAGGAGATCAAATTCTAGCCAGGATGTTTCTGATTAAATGAAGAGATAAAATTATTCTTGTAGATTTTTTGGTATGTATGTTTTGATTTGCTTTTAATTAGGACAACAGATAATAAAACCTATGTATCCAAGCAAATTATCAAAAAAGAACAACTCCTAACTTGTTTTTAAACTAAATTCTCTTAATCTGACTTACCTAGGCTGATTCATATATTAAAAGTTAAACTAGTAGTAAAGAACTCTTTCTCTGAGTCTGTATCAGACCTTTATGAGCATCTGTTTTTTGCTTGATTGCATCATAGTAATTTGTTTGTCTGTTTTCTTAATGCTACAGGCCAAACTGAAGTCTCACATCCAGAATCCGAGTGCTGCAGATTTGGTTCATTTTTTATTTACTCCATTAAATATGGTAAGACTGTTAATTTAAGAAAGTAATCACCCTTAGTATGTTTTTCAACCCCAGGTGTCTGTCTGGAGTATCTCGATAGTTTTCCTTCATTACTTTGCGTGGATACAATTTCTCTTGGCATCTATGTCAATATCGAGAATGTGCAATTTGAGAGTTTGAAAGAACCTTAGAAATCATCCTGTTCAAGCACCTTTACTTTATTGCTGAGGAAACCGATGTCTCTGACAGAGCTAGGAAGATGAAAAGAAATATTTATCAGATGCTAGTGTTTCAGTATATACTAGGATATAATACAAAGGGCTATAATAATGTAAAAGTTTTTCTCTTTCTCCCAAAATAGTCTGGGTGTGAAGAGGTACTGGTACTGGATGGAGGGCTTTGCTCATTTATTTATTCATTCAGAAATATTAATTGAGAGCCTATTACGTGCTTACCACTATTAGTAGCTTATCAGGAATAAAACAGACATAAATTTTTACCCTCTTGGAACTTATATTGTAGTATGGAGGGGCAATCAGTAACCTAAATATATGCATAAATAATATATTTTGCTAAAAACAAGTGTTATTTGAAAAAATACAGCAGGGACAGAGAACGGGGAATATTTCAGGTGTATGCTCATGCAAGTGTGCACACGTATGCAAGGTAGAGTATTACCCTTTTTGAATAGGGTTGGTTAAGGTGAGAGGTGTCATGTGAGCAAATGAAGTGAGGAATGAGTCATGTGGATTTCTGAAAGAAGAGAATTCCAGACAGAGAACAGCTATTGTGAGTGCTCTGGGATGGTAATTGCAAATGATGTTCTTGGAATAAATAAGTATTGTGACTTGAACAGAATGAGGGAGAGCTTAATTAGGAGATGAAGTCAGCAATGCAACAGGAGGTCATATTTTGTTGGTCTTTATAAGTGGTTATGAAATCTTTTACACTTTTGGAGTGTTTTCAGCACAAAAGGATTGCTCTGGCTAGAATACTTAGAAATCTGGGGGAAGAAGGGACTAGGGTGGTTATTAAAATAATCCAGATCAGAGATTATGGTGTTTGGACTGGGTGACATTAGAAATCGTAAGAAGAAATCGGATTTTGGGTATAAACCAGAGAAGCAACATTTGCCAGTTGATTAGATGTGCTATGTAAGAGCCAAGGGTATCTCCAAAGGTTTTGGCCTAAGAGTGGAGGGATGGAATAATTATTAATCGAGATGGGGAAGACAATAGGTAAGACAGATTTTTTTTGAAGGAAGATAAGGAATTCAGTTTTAGACATGTCAAAATTTTGTTACATCTAGATGGAAAAATTTGGTAGTTGAATATATGAATTTGGAGTTCAGTGGAGAAATCAAAGCTATAGATACATATTTAAGGATCATCTGCATATAGAGGGCATTTAAAGCCATGATATTATCACCAAGGTAGTAATCGTAATTGAGGAACAAGGACTGGTTGAGCCTTGGGCAATTTCAGTGTTAGAATGGAAAGAACCAACAAAGAAGATTGAGAAGAAGCAGTTAAGTCAGGAGAAGAAACATAAGAATATTATGGTATTCTGGAAGCCAAACGAAGAAAATGTGTCCAAGAGAAGAATTGAGCAACTATGTCAGATATCTCTATAGTGGAAGCTGATTTACCTCCATGCCCTTGTTACAGCTGTACAGGGGCAAAGAAAGGTGATTTATCTTTAAGGAGGTGACTCTGAACTTAAACAGATAATTTCTGCCTTTGTCCAGTTGGCCTGAATGTTTTCATGTGGCCATACTGAACACCAAAGGAATATAGTCTCTATCTGTGTGCCTGTAGGTTCATCTAAAATGTAGGAACTTCTCTTTCCAGAAGGAAGAAGAAGAGAGTGGACACTAGGGAGCAATTAGTAGTCTTTAGCATACTCTGTGCCAGGTGGAGTGATATCCTCATAATACATTTTTCCCCCAGAAAACTCCCTTCAAATACATGTGTATTTGTACAAAAGGTATAATTTTTAAAGCTAACAAAAGGGTGTGTTGGGGACAATTCCCTTTGTGAAGGAGTTGGATGTTCCTATGAGTTTATCCAGCAAAAGGTTATACCTCTTGTGCTGGAGGCCAGGATCCAAGATACACATCTTCATTTTCAAGATTTTCAGTATGCAGCTGTGTTCTTTCCTTATGTGGTATGGTAATATACTTCCCTTCCCATTATATATTTCTTATATCTGCAAATGGTGTTAATAGCAACTTGTCTAGGCTGACATTACGTACAACCATCTTGTTCTATGGGGCAGTTGGGAGAACTCACTGGAATATTAAAGAGTACACAACAAACAAGTGCAGGGGTTTGGGAAAAGCATGCGACAGAAAGCAGATGGAACAGTTGTCGCCCTCCCATACAGACAGACCTGAAGAGAGAGTAGGCTACAAATCACCCTTTTCTACAATTTCACCAGTTAGATAGGTCATTCCGGTTTTTGTGGGAGGACAAGTGAGTGAGGAGTGGAAAGAAGGTGGAGTCTTTTAAATACTTCTAGGAGGACAGAATTTCCTCCCTTGTGGGCTAAGGCAGGCATGGGTGGAGTGTTTGTGAATGGCTCTGCCTGTCAGAAGAGCAAATGATCACTTTGTGGGATGACAATAGCAGTAATGATAATTGTTAGAAATGTGTGATTATCCTGTATCTTATTTCTGTGATTGTTTTTTTTTAAAAGACTAGACGAAGCAGATAAATTTCATTAATTTTGGTTGAGGGCATATAAACCCTATGGTTTGAGTACTCTAATATTTATCAAAAATGGGGCAAATTCAAATGCATTTCCCATAGGTTTTACTTGATTATCAAACTAAAAATGAGAAAAAGAAAGTGCAAGTAACAAAAAGGGATGATAAATCTTCTTCTTTCCCTAAGGGCAACTAGACAAAGACCTGAAGTAGAATATGAAATGAATATTGCTTTACAAACATAGGAAAGTAACATTATCAGCATGAGTGTCAGAACTGGGCAATAAGAGATTAGAAGATGAAAGTCCAAGACTACATCAGTAATTTATGAACACTTCCATATGTTGTTGCTATATATATAGAACATCAGATTTCTACTTGTCTAGTTACTGTTGAATAATTTTTGCTTTATAAGCTCTTTAAAAATTAAATCAAGGCCATTCATATGCAGAGAACCCCATAGTAGTAGCTCATTAACAAAATTTATATTCCTTATTCTTTAACACATTTGATACTGTCTTGGTTTGAATATTAGGAAGTGTTGACTTTAAAATAGTTTTTGCCATCTCCTCATTCTTGGCATACTCTTTCACACATTATAAGTAGATATGTAGATATGTAGTCGTTACATAAAAGAGAACTATAAAATAATGGGACTGGTTTCCCTCACATGTAGAAATTAGCCTTTGTGAGCAAGCTCTGTATCTGAAAATAGGATTTATTTTGTCTTTTTTTTTTTTCATCAAAAATGACTCCTTATTCATGGTCTCTCCAATCAGAATATGTTTGTGACTCCTTTTAATGTTCTGCCTACAGAGCCCCAGACATATTACTTGGACAAGAGACATGGGAAGGAACATTTATTTAGGGCCTACAACCAGCCACACAACATTTTAGTGGCTTTAAACCTTGCAAGACCTGCCCTCTGCCCTCAGCATCTCCACACACAGGCACACCCACAGCAACCATACATGCCTACATGCTTAACATCCGTTCTTGAGAAGGAACTATGTCTTATAGCTTTTTATTGACATTTCTTCTCCTTCATTCCCAAAGATTTTAAAGTTCCTCTACTCCTAGATTTTACTCCTTTACTTTTCCCTCTTAATCATTCCTACATATTCACCAGAAGTGCTTATAGGGCTTGGAAGTAAGAAAATTACTGTACCAGGCAGTCAGGGTAAATTTTGTTCTCAAGTAAGAGTCAGCCCTCCCTTCTTACTTCTCATCTTTTCTTTCACTGATTCTCAGTCATCCCTCTAACACTATGTCTTCTGCAATTGACTTGGTCCAAGTCCTCACAGGAGGGAAAACTGAAAAATGAGCCATAAGTTAAAATGTAACAGGTTACTTCTATGCATAAATTGTTTTGGGGACACTGAGGTGCCTTGGAGCTATGCTTTAGGATTAAGGAAACCTTCTTGGAAGAGGTGGTACCGGAGTAGAGTTCTGAGTGATAAAGGAAGGGCCTCTTGGGGAACTGGGAAGGAGCATGTGCAGATACACAGAGGCATACAACAGCGTACGTGCTCAGAACACTTGGGTGACTGGGGAGAAACTGAGAAACTGACTCTTGGTCTGGAGCCATTCAAAAAAAATCCCTTTTTTCTTGTGCCATATCTCTGGGAAGGTGAGATTTTTATAAAAGGGCTCTGGTTTCTGCTCTAGGAGATAACTACCATTCTTTAGCCAGGAAATAGCCTCTGAGAAGTCCAGAAACTTGGAGCAGTTTCTGGACATACACTTATCATCCTTTTGTTTATCAGAGAGGTGCACCTGTTTATTTGTTTCTGCTAATCATTAAATTATCCATTTTAAATCAGGACAATTTCCTAGAATTAAATCCTGGGGAAAAATACCATAGATTCAGAGTACCAGTTCTCATTCTTCTCTCACTTTTCTCTCTGGATCCTTTTAGTTTTGTATGTCTTTATATAGGCACAGCCGTAGACTGTTAAGTTGAGCCTTATTTCTCTCTGTAGTATTCATTTATAGAACCATACTTTCCAAGTTTGGGATAATAGATTTGCCAGAAAAAGATACGTGTACTTTTTTTTTTTTTTTTAAGCAAAAAGCAGAGATAGTTAAACCACCTGACTGAGAATTCTTTGGATAGCCATTAGTATTTTCCAGGGAAAATATGGTCATATGCAACCAATAGATCCTGTGAAAGTTGTTAAACTACTAACTTTTCATTCTAGATTATTAGTCACCTTTGGGCTGGGCAGGTTGACTTAATAAGCTGTTTTTCATTCAGTAAGTAGTACACTGCACCATGTCAAAATTTGAGTGTATAAAAACTGCTTGTTTTGGCATGGGTTTTACATATTTTGAAAATATACAAGTAATCATCATCTTCTTGCTAAAAAATGATTTATTGTCATTTTAGGTGGTGCAGACAACAGTGCTTGTTTTGGCATGGATTTTACATATTTTGAAAATATACAAGTAATCATCATCTTCTTGCTAAAAAATGATTTATTGTCATTTTAGGTGGTGCAGGCAACAGGAGGTCCTGAACTAGCCAGTTCAGTACTCAGCCCCCTATTGACTAAGGACACAATTGAGTTCTTAAATTATACTGTCAACAATGATGAAAGACAGCTGTGGATGTCACTGGGAGAAACGTGGATGAAAGCCAGGTAGATGTATATGAGTTTAATACCTGTAATACTTTAAGTATTGTTCTTTGTTATTACAGGAATCTAATGAGACGTTTATTTTTAGCCTTCTGCGTATGAAAGACTAGGCATTACAGGTGAAAAAGCCTAAACCCTTAAAAAGCCAGTCTAGTGGAGAAGGTGTAAAGTGTAAGGCATATTAACCACCCGAGTGACTTATGAACTGCTGTTGTTTGGTAAGGGGGAGCCATCAGGAAGAGAATTTGAAGAGGGGGTGTAGTTAGCTTTCAAAGAAGAGCTGGCATTTAAAATCAATAGATAATAATAGTAGTATATTATGTAATATATATGTACACACTATACAGATAGTGTTTGCCAGGCACTCTTCCATGAACTTTATATAAGTACTGTTGTTATCCCTATTTTACAGATAACAAAACTGAGGCCTAGAGTGGTTAAGTAATTTGCTCAAAGCCATATAACTCTTAAGTGGCAGATCTGCAATTTGTACCTGGCAGTCTGGCTCTGGAGTTGATGTTCATAATTATTTTGCTATGCTGCCTTTCAGCTGGATGAGTAGGATTTCCACAAATACATAGCTGGGAAGGGGCCTTCCTAATAGAGAAGCATGAATGAGGGCATGAAGCAGGAAGTCAAGAGAATGGAGACTGAATATGGGTTTAGCTGGTATATAGACTTTGGGTAGCAGGTGCTTATGGGGAAGGGGGCGAGGAGGGATGGTGTTAAATGAGGCACATGGAAATAAGCAGGTGGGCTCTGAAGGCTCCCACTGCCATGCTAAAGAGTTGGAGAAGATTCTGTAGGCTGTGGAGAACCAATAGCTGTGTGAATAGGAGTGTGACATAATCACATTTGCATTTTAGAAAGATCAGTCTGCTAGTTGAGCCTAGCAAGGACAAGGACCAGAGTAACTAGAGGCCAGGATGCCCCTTGGGATGCTGGTGCTAGTGTATCGATTCCTTAGTAAGCAACCTTCCCTGGGTCTGGAACAGTAGTATTGGGAAAGGAAAGGAGAAGGGGATCATTTTAAAAATCGTATTTTTGTCAGTGAAGTCATTGTGGAAGACAAATTATTTACATTGCCTCATTTAACATTGCAGTGTTAAAGTTTCCTGAGCAAGGCAAAAAAATATTTCTCATTTTATGATATGTGAATAAATAATTTTTGCCTTCCTAACCATGACCCAAATCCTTTTTTTCTCTCACTACTTAGAGTGAGTCATTCAGTGTGGTCACTTAGAAGCTTTTCTTCCTAACGCTTTTGAATGGGCTAGCCTAAAAGTAATGGATCAGTTCATAATTTTTTTCCTCCTCCTTTTCTTCTATTGAAACATACATAAGCTGTGTATATATAAAATATAACTTACATTTTGGACTTAGGCAACAGCTTGTGTTGGAATATGGTTTACATATTGAATGGTTTACCAAGCAAAAAATTACTTAAAACCCTGTAGTTGTTTTTATTTTGAAAATAATATTTAAATTTATTTATATACTAATATAACCTACTGTATCATGCTATTTATATATTGTCCTTGGTTAAATAGATTTCTTAAATCTATTAGATTTTCATAGTTTATAATCTTATGATAAGCCTAGGTTGGATCTTTTAGTATTTTCCCATGAAACTTACTAAATTAATCAGATCTCCTAGTACAAAAATAGCTCAGACTTTCTAATTTCTTGATTTTGGGTCCTACCTCAAAATGAGAAAATGAATGACCATTGGGAAAACTACATCAAAAGGAAATATATTGTTAGCTTTTGACAAGAGAAAAGGTAATTTTTTAGATCCTGATAAGATTATTAGGAAATGAATATACTGATTTAAAAATTCATAAAGATAAAAAGATCATGAAGGTACGTAATAATCTGAATAAGAAGACTTATTTCATCATAGTAGAAATATAACCTGAAGAATTAATCTTTCTTTCCCCTATCTTGTGAAAGATAAAACAATACAGTATAGCAGAGATGAAGCTATAATTTCTGTCCCAGTTATTTTTGTGGTTCATGAGTGATTAGGAGCTTGTAGAAATAAGCCTCACTTAGAGTCATTAAATAATGAATGGGTAATGATTATGATTCCAGATTAGTCCTAACTTGATTTTACTGATTAAAGGCTCACTGATAAATTTAATTTATAAAATTGGTAATGTTTCATTTAGGGGACTTTATAACTTAAAAAAATCATAAATGTTAAGAACATTCTCTGTTGTTTCTCTTTTGAAAGATGTATCTGATACCAGGAGGGTTCATACCAAGGGAGGGGAAGGAAGGGAAAGATGAGACTCTGAAACTACTTTAGATACAAGAGAAGTTCATGTTCTAAATAGTTGTAACACTTCTAGCCTCATGCTCCCTTTCCAAATTTTCAAAACCTATATCCATGTTACGAAATTGAATTAATGGAGAATTGAGGCAGTGTACTGAAAGATCATGAAGCAGAATTCAATCTTCCTTTCATTTTGTTGGCATTACAGACTAGTATAAGCGTGTTCACTTTCCCTTTTTGAAGAGACAGAGGGCAGATGAGGTATGCTTTGTTTCTGTTTGTTATCTGTTTTTATTTTTTGTGGCTAACCTTCTTGAAAGTAATTTTGGACACGGATACATTTCTTAATTTTGTGCCTTACTGTCCCTCTACAGAGCAGAGTGGCCAAAAGAGCAGTTCATCGCACCGTATGTCCCGCGGTTCCGCAACGGTTGGGAGCCCCCCATGCTGAGCTTCATGGGCGCCCCGATGGAACAAGATCTTTATCAGCTGGCCGAGTCTGTGGCAAATGCAGCAGAACATCAGCGCAAACAGGAGACAAAAAGATTATCCACGGAGGTAAAGTTGTTTAGCATCACTCTTTGTAGAAAGTGCAATAACCTGTGCGTTCTCTTGTAATTCTGATTGTGAGTTCTCGTTTTATTGATCTGAAGATTGTTCTAGAACCAATGACTATATGTCCTGCTGCCCTTGGTTACCTCTCACCTCTTTGTCATTGCCGTGACAGTTGCTTTGTTTCCCTGTGAAGCCTAACACCAGCCTTAGAGTCCTTTTAGCCCTCACCCCTACCCACCTGCTAGTGTTCCCTGAGCCCTGGTGATCCCGTTTCAGTTTGTGAGTGCCTGCTTTCTCCCCTTGTCAGAGACAGTTGCCCCACTGCTGCCTGTCTTGTTCTTTCTGTTTTTCTCTCCATCATCAGACCCTTGAGACAGGTCCCTGAACCTAGGTCCCTGAAGCCTGTCCCAAGCAGCTCTTTCCCAAATGTCCCATTTCTTCCCTCCTTCCTCCTTCCTTCTACCTAGTTCTAAACTCCGAAACCTTCTCAGCCTGGCTGGAAGGCCAGAGTTTCTTCTGGACTCAGTCCCAGGGCTCAAGTGATCATTTATAACACTAATACACCCTGAGGAGATCACAAAATTTATTGTGCCTTTTAAGTATTTAGTAAGCTTTAGAGTATAACCTATTTGGGGAGCAAATTGAGAGATTGAGATTGGGTAAGTTATCTCTGCGCATTTCTTAAAAATGATTTTCCTGTGACTCTTTCTTGTTCTGTCAGAAAAGAAAATCCAACATTGCTTAAAGCTGAACCAAACCAAATAGAAGAATCAGAACCCAAGGAATCAGATGAATGAGATCTAGTTTGGAGAAGAAACAGTAAATGATGACTAGATCCTTCTTGAAGTCTGGCTCATTTCCTTTATTTAATTCCATAGATTAATTTTCTCAGAGTGCTGTGGGTATTTATAATATGGCAAACATGATATGAAGGAATGATTAACAAACCAGAATAAATCTTCACTTTTAAGGAAAAACACATAAATTAATTTTTTAAAAATCAGTCCCTTGGACAGTAACCATAATATAGAAGATTGGTTAAATTTTGAAACTTCAGAAATAAAGCAAATACACTGCTTTGAAGACATATTTTTTTCTAATATAATTGTTTTTTCCTCTGGCGCATCGAAGGGTAGGGTCTCTAACTGCTGTTCCTTCTAAGTGATTAAGAGGATGACCTCACAGCCTTTGCATTGGTTGGCAGTCCCTCTCCAGACCTCAGCAGTGTGGATTTTATAGTTCAGACCTCAGCACTGTGGATTTCCTTTCCTCATAGAGGGCAACTTTTCTAGAGGAAAAAAGATGTAATCGAACATGAAATTATGACACACTTGTTGCTGTAGTTACAGCTGACTATTTTCAAATCACAGAAATTTCTAGCTTACAGTCTTTGTATCTTAATTAAGAAAATAGATCCACTTAATGTATTGCCTCAGAAATTCACTTTTGTGCGTTCTTTTTCAAAAACTTGCATATTTAAAGAGAGAGTCATGTGTTCTGGGCTTCCATTGTAAAAATTGTCTACCCTCATGGAAGAAGTAATTTTAAAGGAAGAATTATTGAGAATCTTTCCTTGTGATGAGTTATCACTTTCCTGTTGTAAACTGTTTTCCATTTTATGGCTTATGTATTTATCCAGAGGTGTAAAAAAAAATGAAATGACAAGCACCTGCTTGCTGTTTTAGGGGATTTTTATGTCTTAAGATTTTGTTGGAAAAGAGGCCAACTAATGGTGATTTAAAATGCATAAAAAATGCAGTCATCCCGAGAAGAGGAACTTTATTATACTTTATTGCTACTAAAATAAATACACTCAGGACAAGACTTGGATGATTCAGGATCTTGTGGTTTTGTGTAGAATCGAAAGGCTTGGGTGACATGGGGTGTCAAACATGGGTGGCAATACTCAACTTTTTTACTTCCTCTGAACCAGCAGCAGCCCTAAACAAGCTTGTTTGGTCATCACAGTTAGTCATTTGTCATCATTTCTCTCCTCCCTTGCAATATTTCTAGTCACTCTCAGGACCCAGTGATCTCATGCTGACTGACCTCACTCGGTTCTGTTCAGAGTTAGCCAAAGGTGAGGGTGATTCTAACACCCCCTTTATAAAACATTGCCTAATCATCTAGTGCCTCTCCTCTCAACTAGGGAAATGATAAACTGAATTAATTAAGCTACTTATTTGTCTTTTTAAAAAGGATTTTATTTATTTATTTGAGAGAGAGAGCACAAGCGGGGGAGGGTGGAGCAGCAGAGGGAGAGGGAGAAGCAGACTCCCCGCTGAGCAGGGGGCCCGATGCGAGGCTTGATCCCAGAATCCTGGGATCATGACCTGAGCTGAAGGCAAATGCTTAACCGACTGAGCCACCCAGGCGCCCCCTTATTTGTCATTTTTAATTTCAGCATTATTGAGGTATAATTGACAAAATCATAAGATATTTAAGATGTTCATCTGGTGATTTGACATGCATTGCAAAAGGATCCCCCCCCATTGAGTTAATTAGCACATTGACACATATGTCACCTCACATATTTATCTTTTTTTCTTTTGGTGAGAACATTGAAGTTCTATTAGCAAATTGTAATTACACAATACAGTGTTATCAGCTGTACTCACCATGTTTTACATTAGATCCTCAGACCTTATTCATTTATAGCTGAAAGTTTGTACCCTTTTACCAACTTCTTCTGATTTCTCCCAGCTCTTGGCAACCGCTTTACTCTGTCTCTATGAGTTCAACCTTTTTTTTTTTTTTTTGGATTTCACGGGTGAGTGATACCATGCAGTATTTTTCTTTTCCTCTTTGGCTTATTTCGCTTAGCAGAATGCTTTCAGAGTCCATCTGTGTTGTTGCAAATAACAAGATTTGCTTTCTCATAGCTGAATAATATTCCGTTGTATATTTATACCATATCTTTACCCATTCATCTGTTGATGGGCACTTAGTTGTTTCCGTATTGTGAACAAGGCTGCAGTGAACATGGAGATGCAGATATATCTTCAAGATCCTAATTTCATTACCTTTACTATTATACCCAGTAGCAGGACTGCTGAATAGTATGGTAGTTCTATTTCTAATTTTTTGAGGAACCTCCATACTGTTTTCTTTCTTTTTTTTTTTTTTTAAGATTTTATGTATTTATTTTGAGAGAGAGAGAGAGAGCTTGTGTGAGCTGGGTGTTGGGGACAGAAGCAGACAGAGAGAGAATCCCTGCTGGGCACAGAGCCGGACACAGGCTCAGTCTCATGACGAGGAGATCATGACCTGAGCTGAAATCAAGAGTTGGACGCTTAGCCAACTGAGTCCCCCAGGCCATCTCCTCCGTACTGTTTTCCATAGCAGCTGCACCAATTTACATTCCTACCAACGGTGTACAAGGGGTTCCTTTTTTCCCCCACATCCTTACCAACACTTGTTATCTCTTGTCTTTTTGATGATAGCCATCCCAACAGGTGTGAGGTGACAACTCATTGTGATTTTGATTTACATTTCCTTGATGATTAGTGATGTTGAGCACCTTTTCATGTACCTTTTGGCCATTTGTATGTCTTCTATGGAAAGATGGCTATTCAGTTGCTCTGCCCATTTTTTAATTGGATGGATTTTTTTTTTCTCTTGAGCTATATGAGTTCTTTATATATTTTGGATTTTTAGTCCTTATCAGATATATGATTTGCAAATATTTTCTCCCATTTTATAGTTGCCTTTTCATTTTGTTGATGATTTAAGCTAAGGTATTTAAATGGCGAAAACTGTTTCTTTGCATTTGTGTGTTAAGCATATTCTAAAGGAGTAATATAGTGTGGGTATTTTGACATCCACACTAGTCCATTGGAGAAACCTCACCTACACCATCTGTGTTTAAACATATCCCTACTCCTGCCAACTCTGTCATTAGGATGAACTATAGTAAACATGTATCTAAGACTTTTCTAAAACATTTCCAGTTTCAAATATTTTGCCCCAATGAGTTCGTAGGCAATTAAATAGCCAAGGACTTCCAGTACTTCATGGTCTATTGTGCCTCCTCCATACTTGATTTCACGTAAGGAAACAGCATAAAATCTTTACATGAATGGTTTTTGTTTGTTTGTTTGTTTTTGTCTCTGTTTCTTATTTTCCCCATAGCTTTGAAACCATGCGCTCACTGGGGCCCATAGACCTCAGTTCCCCCTCCTGGTGGCACCCAGTGGGCTCATGTTGGAATTGGGTAACTACAAAAAAGAATTACTTCAGCATTGTCTTACCCTGTATTGATTGTCAAGATTAATGTGCTTCTGTCTTTCTGTATTTCCGTCAACAGTAAATCTGATAATAGTAGCTGCCATTTTTTAAAAAATAAAATAGGGTCTGTGTATCTTTAAAAAATGAAAGTGTGTAATTTTAATGCAAGGTTTAGATGATTTTCGTGTGGTATTATTTACTTTGCTAGAGTGGTAAGGGTCTGTTCCTTAAACACAGAGAGCAAGAGGGAAGAGTTTTATTGTTGTTTTTAAACCAGTTTTATTTTATGTAAGCCATTAAAGTCTACCTACTACCAAAATCACTTATTACTGAAATTCCTGAGGAAAGAATTCATTGCTTGTATACCCACTTATTTTCAGAATTACAATTTAGCTTTTGTAGTAATGACTTTTCCTGTTATAAATAGGTCTTTGACAAAAATGTATCACCCCCTTTTCATAACTTTGTTAATAATGGTCAAACACTTGAAAATGAGGAACGGATCACAATATAGTGGAAAGTTTTGTTGACTGATATTAGTGGTCATTCCAATAGTCTTAGTGACTTTTTAATCTCTCTTCCTCTGTCTTTCAGCAGTCCAGTGTATCAGAGTATCCTCCAGCTGATGGGTATGCACTCAGTAACATGTACACAAGAGGGCCCCATCCGGACCAAGGGGAAGCGGTTGTGGCTTTTAAGCCAACTCCTAATCGCCACGTAGATAGGTAACATTTCACGGGCACCACTTGGAGAGCTGTGGATAACTGTCTCTGATTTAGTGCAAATAGAGGTCCCAGCGTCTGCATTGTTCACCACTTCTTTAAACTTTCCATCTTAATTGTTTGATGAAGTTTCAGTTGTTCCTTCATAGAATTGGCTTTGATAAACAAAGCCTCTCTTCTGTAATTCTTACTGGAAAACCTCTAGCCTTTAACTCTAATTTAGTGCAAATGCCTTTGGATGACTTTCCCTTTTTAAAAAGATGCTCTGACAAAATCTGAATTAAGAAGAAAGAAGAATTGTTTTTGAAACTCTCCATTAGTTTATACCAGATGGTCTCTAAGGATCTTTCTAGCTCTGTAACTTTTAAAGGAAACAATTTCCATCATTCTCTCCCCCAACAAAAACAAATCTTCCTTTAGATAGACCTATTTCTAAGTATAAACTAAATATTTAGAAGGAGTCAGTGCCTTATTTGCCATTCTTGCCATTTCATCTTATTATATTGTATTTTCACTTTCCAGTTTTATATTTCATTTATTTTCCCATAGTTTCACTCTTGAAAAACATTCAGTGTGGGCAAAGATGGCGAATTGAGATGGGGGAGAAATAAAGGCACTGGAGTAGGTTCACCTCTTCAGTCTTGTTTACCAGCCTCAGATAATGAGGTTGACATTGTGGCCAACCCATCTACAAAAGAGAAAGAAAAGGAAATGGAAAAAAAAAAAAAAGTAGGGGAGAATGGTCATTCAGATGAAGTGGGGTAGAGAACTTGCCCTGCTACCTTCCTACCTCAAAGCCTCACTCATCATGAATGTTGCATTCCCTTTCCTTCTTCTCATTATACTTTTTTCTTAATAAAATCTAAAGAAGATGGGACTTAAAATGTTTGATTTTTGTTAGGAATGATAATGGAGGTAGTACCTAAGTAACTAGTGTGGAAATTTTACAGATATTACCCTAAGGACACCAGTAACATATTAGATTGAGTATAAAGTCAGCAATGAATAATACATTTTGAAAATGCCAACATATGAAATAAGTTTTAATTATAGATTCAATTTTTAGTAGATAATACATGAAAATTATTTTTGAAGTTTAAAAATTATTTCATTGAAATTCTTCTTGACTAACTTATTACTCATCCTAATATTTTCCTTTACTTCTTTGGAATTTGCTTTTATAATTATTTTTATTACCCTAAACTCTGTTACATGCCTGGAATGCAGTAAACGCCACGCAAAGTATAGGCACTCTTCAGTGAAACTTACCATGCCATTAGGTAAACCACCTGTTGAATTTAGAGCCCTCACCTTTTTTTTTAATATTCATGAAGTTTTTTTTTTTTTAAAGATTTTATTTATTTATTTGAGAGAGAGAGAATGAGAGAGAGCACGAGAGGGAAGAGGGTCAGAGGGAAAAGCAGACTCCCCGCTGAGCAGGGAGCCCGACGTGGGACTCGATCCCGGGACTCCAGGATCATGACCCGAGCCGAAGGCAGTCACGTAACCAACTGAGCCACCCAGGCGCCCGAGCCCTCACCTTTGAAGGATTATAGTTTACTGGTATCCAAAAGCCGTTTGTGTTTTAGAGATGTCTCCAGTCATTGCAGACTCCACGTCAGCTCTCTATCAAGTGCATATTTATTACTCCAAAGCCATACATTTTGATACATTATAGATCTCTTAAGAAACTTTCATATATCTGAAAAATTACAAAGTAGGATTTTCAGATTGATTACTGTGGTCAGTATCATAGCTCAGTTTAATCTGTAGAGGACAAGAAATTGTAAACCATGGAGATTTGTAGATTCTAAAGCACTTGACAAAGTGCATGCTGGGCAGTCACCTCTGAGACACTCAAGATAACAAAGACTTCAAGAACTACAGCAAACTTTTCTTTTTAACTTGCTGGTTCAGATACACCGTGGCAGAGAGTTATTCTATCCTTTGTTATACTATTCTATCCTTTGTACTCAACTCTGTTATTAATAGTGATTGTTTTCTAGATCACGGAAGGGGGGAACTTGAGGGGAAGGAAGAAAGACAGGAAACTGAAATTACTGCTTTTCTGACTTTTGAAGTGGTTGAACTTTTTCACCCCCAAATGAAATCTAAGTAGAATGTAAACATATAAACTAGGGAATAGGGGTGGGAAGCCCATGGAATAGTTTTTAAATTATTATTATTATACAATAATTATTTGGCTATAATGTTACTTTTCTCACTTTTTCTTATTTTTTAATATATCAAAAATGGCCAATTGGTAGCATAGCTTAGGGGCCATTTTTTTCATTGTCCCTCATCTCTTCTGGAGTTGCTAAGAGATTGCAAATTACCTGTGATGACATGATACATTGTGTCCACAATTATAATGCCGGCCCTGCTGTGATTCCAGAGGACCCTGGTGGGCCACTTGGCAGGGAATGATGAACAAATATCTTTAGTTCCTTTCTGCTTTTTCTCTTGTAGAAATGAGTAAGGAAATATGGAAAGGTAAATGAAGGAGAAGAGGGAGTAAAATTAATAAGAAACAGTTAAGGTTATTTTATTACTGAAGTGAATAAACTATTATCAGTACATTGTTCATATACCAAGTTTTATTGTATTATGTGTAGAAGTATTTTTAAAAATTATGTTAAATCTATTAATGGTCATTTAATGATTAAAGGAAGTATTTGGTTCTTTGAGAAAGTTTTGTTTTTAAAAAAACAGGACTCTTGGACCTGTTCTTACTATTAAAATAAGTTTATAGGCAATGAATGAATTAATTAGGAAGTGTTACTAGTCTTGTGCTTAATCTACACCTTCCCTTGCAATTTAGGAACTGGACAAAGCTTTCAGTGTCAATAAAAATTGACACTTAGTCATAATTTTTTCATATGAATTAAAGACATTGCTTGAATTAGTGAAATTAACATATAATTTAAATTACCACTATGGAAATTATCTTCATTTTCCTTTAATTTTGTTAAAAAAATGCTAATTTTGATCTTTGTTCTAGTTCTTCCATGGTGGAGAGATGCTCATTGACAAAGCAATGTCCTAGTATATTTAATGGACAAAGAACTCACAGATTTGCGTTCTAGATTTGGCTTAGTACCCAATAAACTTGTGATTTTTGCATTGTTTATTTTTGCCCTAGCCATAGTTTGCTCATTTTAATAGTGAGAACTCCAAAGTTTTTTTTTAGTTCTCATATTCTATGTAATGTGATAAACTAACTACTCGTGAAATAATTTGTCAGAATGTTTTCTGGTAGGAATTAGCTTGCCTAAATGTTTTAGTTCTGTTTTTAGCCTTTAGGAAGAGCTAGCTGAATGATAATTTCTCTTTCTTTTTATAGAAATTATGATCCACTCAAAGCACAACCCAAGAAATATGCCAAATCCAAGTATGACTTTGTGGCAAGGAACAACAGTGAACTCTCGGTTCTAAAGGATGACATTTTAGAGGTACTAGAATTTTACCTTTTTTATACTCTTAATAAAATGGATTTATTGTATTCCTCTTTTGGTATGTATCTAAACCTTCTTCAAAGAAATATGGAAGTCAAGAAATTATTCTTCGGTGTTATTTTATCAAGGATAAGAATATATTATAGATGCTTATATCTATTTAGGAGGGGGAGCTGCTTTATCTTGTTTGTTTGTTGGGTTTTTCTGGGAGGGCGGTGGAGGACAGAGGTTGGATTTCTTGGCTTACTTTGTCCTCTTTCTGCTGCTGGGCTTTATTCATTTTGTAAGCAAGGCTAGTTATGTAGATGCATCATAATATTTTAATAAGAACACTGTTTTTTCTTCCTGTCCTAGTACCCTTGCACAAATATACCCATCAGTGAGTAAGCTAATGATTCTGGGAATAATCTACCGTGACTCCCAAATCTCTTTCTTAGGTCATAACGGAGAGTTCATCTTCTTTGATAAATAATGTAGGATAGTCACAATGGTTTTTGTGAAAAGTAATGGTTTTCATACTGTCCCTTCCTATTCAAAGGATGTAGACAAAAGGCCTCTCCAAGCAAGTCATCTTAGTCATCTATAAGTACTTCAGATAATGCAAATAGTTCACCTTCTTGGCAGGTAATGAGGACCTCAGGTATATTCATGATAGTGGTGGTTCCATACCTGTCCTATACTAGTGATTATAATTAGTAGTGTAACTCCTGGGAATCATTCAACCCACAATATGTTGATAGTAAGCCAGTTTATTAAAAGTGAAAAGAGTTTCTTGGTCTAAGGAATAAAAATTGAGTTTCTTTCATAGATTGGTTTTGGTATGGAATGATGCCTTTATCTTTTTGCATGATGACAGATCCTTGATGATAGAAAGCAGTGGTGGAAAGTTCGAAATGCAAGTGGAGACTCTGGATTTGTGCCAAATAACATTTTGGATATTGTGAGACCTCCAGAATCAGGATTAGGGCGTGCTGATCCACCTTACACGCATACCATACAGGTATTTATGACTTTTTACCAAAATTTAACATTTATAAACTTTCATATTCATCACTTTTCAATGGGATTTAAATACCTTTTGTGTATTCATCATTTTGAGACTTAGTTTGTTACACAATTTGTATAGTTTTTTTCCTAGGGTAATTGAGGGGCAGTGCTAAAGATACAGGGAAGAATATGTTTTTTTCTGATTTATTTCTTCAGAAAATTGCTCAAAATGTTTACCAGCAAGTGACTGTTTCTCGGATGCTATTTTTTTCCCATCCTGCAATGCTCCTGACATGTGGAGAAGTAGTATTTCTGCCTCTTCACTCTTGTCCAGAGCCTTCCTATCCAGTGGCTTCCTCTGGACAGAGGATGGCACTGTGACAGTGGCTGGGGTGTCCAGCAGCTCATCTTCTCCATCCTTTGCTCTCATTCTCTTAAATGTTCTGCCACTGACTAACCTTAAACTTGCACTCTTCTCACCTTACACTAACCCATGAGTATTCAGTTGGACTATAATATTTTTCCTATCTTGATTTTATGAGTAACATACGCTTACAATATGGTGTAGATAGGTCAGGCTCTCTCTCCTTGGTCACCAGTAAGTTTTGAGTGATATGCCACATTTTCAGGACTTTGGTGACCCTGGGTATCTCATTCATCCTATCATCTGAACTCACTATTAAACCCTTGGGATTTTTGACCTGTGACAGAATCTCTAGAGTCTGGTCTGCTAGCAGAGGCCGAATGGAGGGAAAATCTCAGGTATAGCCTGTGAACCTATGGTGGCTTTTATATCAGGCCCCCAGGAAGAATTATTTTAATTTTCAGAATCTTGAGCATAAGATCACAGCTGATGTTGTACCATAAATTTGAGTAGAAGCTACATAGAATAAATATGCTGTGAAATAGTTAATTTTCGTGCCAGGTCTAGGCTTAGTAAGATACAGATTGTCCAAACCTAGAATTGTGATCATACTCCCACTGCCATGACCATTCATTTAGTTATTTTTGGCTCCTCATGGTGTTCAAGTTGAGTACAGGTCCTGTACTTATTTAGAGTGACCTTTGGCCTTATTAGAATCCAAGAGTCAAGCAAACTTTTAAAATAAAGAATTTGTGTACAATTTATGTATCTTGATGACCTGAAGTGATGGCAGTGGAAATTCTGTTTGCTTGTTTTGTCTGGTCTGATGTGCATATGTATTATGTACTTAATTTATGTTCATCATTTGTCATTAGCTGTTGATGCCAAAGAAGGAGTTTGAGTTATTCAAGGTATGGTCTGCTCTATTTCCTGTGGATTTTTGAAGTGAATTTTCTCACTTAGTCTGAATACCTTTTTCTTTCTTAACTTCTTTTCTGATTATGAGATGTAGTTACCTGACATAACATAGTCTCCTGCCTGGTTTATAAATGCCAGTTCTTTACATTCCTTCCTGTAGAGATTTAGACCAGATGCCTTAAGCAGTGTTAAAGAGTATATGCTTGAAATATATGCCTAAAACAGTGATAGAGTATTAAAACGATGATAGAGTATATACCCTTTGAACTTATGGAATGTTTTTAACAGTTATCTTGTGAGAAGCTGTAAGAAACACTGTTCACAAAGGTTATCCCTGGATGCTGCATATGATCGGGAGCCAAGAGTTTATACTTTAGAGTTAAAAACAATTACTCAAGTTTGTGTGTGTGTGTGCGCACGCGTGCACGGTTGCCAGGAATAAGCAAATCCAATACAATAGCTAAAACTTGTAAATAGTATCAATTCTAAGTATTTTCTCCTCCCTGAGATTTCCTAATGAATTTAGCCTCTTTTACCTTTGCCTATTTATGTGCAGTCTTGTCTTTATCTTCAATTCTGACTCTTGGCCTGAGCCATCAGTTGATGTTTCTGTTTAGTGGTTGCTTCTGTTTAAACCTGAAGTAAAACTATTAATCCATATCCTAGGTAAGGAGAGTACTTTTTGAGAGCATAAAAATCTATCCCTCTTTTCTTGAACAGAGCCTCATCTTATATTTTTGTCAACTTTGGCACAACCAAGAAATTTTTTAAGTGCTCACAAGTTTCAGGAGTTTGTTTTGCTACTTTATGTAAATAGAAATGTGTGGGTATTGCCTGCTTGGGGTGTTTCCTTTTAAACTTTTCAACACTATCTGACTGTCTGCTAAAAATTTCTGGATGCAACTCTAAATACAGTATGCATGTGGAAACATTATAGAAGCTGTGTGTGTGTGTGTGTGTGTGTGTGTGTTTAGGTTAAGAGCCCTACTTTAAAAGATTTTATTAAAAGCAGTTTATTTTTTAACAGCTCCTGAAAACTTTGGGCTGAGCCCAACAAAACCACCAAAATCTTGTAAAATTTTAATAAGTAGGCTTGACAGTCTGCTAACTGGCATAAATCCTACTCTAAAAGAATTCCTCTTCTCAAAGCATTTGTAACAAACACACACACAATGACTAGATAAAGTAAGCTGGAAAAGAGCATCCTTGGAAATATATGCCAGTCACTTTATATCTGTAATAACAGCGTTAGCAGTTACCTTTATCTAAAATATCTAAAGAAAACTCTGTAGCTTATTTTGAGATGATAATTAAAGGTACCCCCATATTTATGTAGATTCCAGTGATCCTAACCCCCTAGCCTTAGAGAACTCCACTGGATTACAAACAATCCAACAAGCAATTCTGTATCTTATTCATCTCTTCATTCATTCACCTCCCAAATATTTATTGAGTGCCAGGATCGTGCATTTGATGAAAAGGAAGACAGAAAGCCTAGCACTGAGCAGATCCTCCATAATAGCCTGCCACCCATCTGCCACGGCTTTGCTCCTTTGTGCTTGGAGCGTGATGAACGGTGACCCTCTCTCTCCTCAGAAATGGATGACATACTTTTCCCCTGGTATCTTCTATTCATTGAGATAAAAATTTTGAAGGAATTTAAGGAAACTACTTCTTGCAAAAACATTTTAGATCCCTGTACTGTGCTGCAGAAAGATCCGTAGTGACGAATTGCTTCAGATCCCTTCACGTGCAGATAGCAACGGTATTACCTCCCAAGTAGCAAGTGCCGGTGGTCAGTGCTCACGCTGTGGGCCACGCATTGCTTAAGGACTTCACAAATATTCATTTAATTCCCACAACAAGTCTTAGGAAGTTAGGCACATTTTATATATGAAGAAACTGAGGTATGGAAAAGTAAGTCACCCATAGTTACACAGCTGCTTGAAGCCAGGATTGGGAACCCAGAACTCTGGATTCAGAGCCCATGGGGAATCGGGCTTAGAAAAGAGTGTTTTCCCATTTTGTATTTACATATGGTTTTCACTACATGAATGCTTCAGGGACATTTTCTCAAAATAGTTTTACCATGCATTGTACTGTGATAAAAGTTAATCTGATAGTTAACCATCCTCAGAATGGGATTTCTGCCTTACCCATCAGTTCCTTGGATTTCATCAATTCTTTCATTTTTTTTCACCATTTAGGAAAACAATCCAAGTTACATAATTCACTTAGAAAGTAGACATTTTGTGAATGGTGGGAATAAGGGAATTAGCTGTAAAATGTTCCATGTAACATCTATAAGTCACCATTGTTTTGAAAATGCACAGAGTTGTGACTCTTCCTTTTTCATAGCCCCGTGTTTCCTGCAAGGACTAATGGCGGTCCTGGGGTGGGGGTGGGGGGGCAACACTTGTCTGTTGTTCACACACTTTGGGTTAGAGATTCTCTTCTGATATCAGGGCTGCTAGTACCTGGCAACAGAAGTTAATAGGTGTTGAATTGCCACCTGATGTCCCTGAGAGTCTAGGTTATTTAATATCCTCACATTTGGAGTGATTTTTAACAGCTCTATAAAGACTGCCATTCCCACCGAACGTGTTTCCCCCATGGGTTCCACAAAATTTTAAAAATAAAAGAGAGGGAGGTAATGAAGAATTTATGAAAGATATGCAACACTAAAAAAGATTTAGCGAAATCACAGGGAAAAGGAAGTAGGTGCTTATGAGAGATTATGGAGAAATGAAGATAAACAACATACGTGTTGATAAAAATTTTGTTGTAGAGCATTCTAGGACTTCGTTGTATTTTAGCTGGGCAACAGATGGGTATCCAGGGTGCTTTCTCCCCATCTGGAATCTACTTGCCACCTAAAGTTTCCTGAGACTTCTTTTGACTTGATTCCCAGACCTCTGGCACTGTGACTCTTGTACTCGCATTACCTTCTTGCCCATATAGATTCTCTTGCTGTATGAGAGCAGAAACTAACCCCTCCCTGCTCTTATTTCTGGTGTACTCAAAGTCTTGACTAAAGTCTTTCATTTATTATTTATTATTAAGTCTGTGTGCTTATTATTATTATAGACTCTTACTCTACCAAGGTGCAAATAATTACGATTATTTCGTCACTATGGTCCCGTGAATTAAACAGAAAGTTTCCTGTCTTCTCCGTTTCCTAGCAAGAGATACTGTGATAGTATGGAAAAAGCCCCAATCTAGATACTGATAGTCTGGGATTCTAGCCCTGGTTCTGTCACTAATGAGCTGTGTGACCTTAAAGAAAGCATTTTATTTTTCTGTGCTCCAGTTTGCTCAGCTGTGAAACGGAGGGGGTTGTCAACTTTAATGATCTCCACACTCCAGTCTAGATATAAACAGTTAGTATTTTTCTCTATGCATGTTTAAATAGCCCTAGATTAGAAATGGAATGTGGGTGACTTTTAAACCACTAGTGGTACTAATTTCACCCCATGTTATGAATGCTCTGTTTTTCAAGCTCAGTCCCGATATTCAGATACTGCTAGACAGACAGTGACCATTTTACTAAGAATTTTTCATATTCATTCCAGCAGACCAACTTCCTGATAATATTCAGTTCTTTAAAATGTGTTTTTTAAAATTAATCTCCAAACATTCTATTTATCTATTAATTAGAGGCATGGTTTTTAGATAAGCATGCTTACTTTTTACTTTGTCTTATGTGTTGACACTTTCCCAAGTATTTCTTGTAATGATTTGAATAGTCTTCTCCCTCTCTCTCTCTGTTGTGTGCTCTCTCTATATATATAATCTATTATATAGATATAGATGACCACATATGATTACTATTTATATATAGTAATGACTGCCCAACTTGCACATGTGCAGAATTATAAAATTTTGTTTGTTTACACTGCTTACAAGTTTAAACCTAAAGCTCACTAAATGATATATATTTCCATTTGTAAAGTCAGCTTTTAAAGAGGGATTAGCCTTATATTTAATCTGCTCTAATTGTATTCTTTATAAGTTGTAAGAATAAGATGAACCTATCTTAATATTTTAAAAACACAGTACGCTAACATACAAATAGTTACTGAAATACTCTATACTCTTCATACTGTAGCATGATTCTCTATAATTAGTTTCCATGGCTAGATAAGAATGATGGAAGTTAATTATATATTTACAAGCACTTTCACTGGTTGATTGGTGGGCAGGTAATTTTACTGTCAAAAAACTAATTTGCTCACGTGTTCTGATATTTGATATGAATTGTAATTGATATTATTTTCGTTCCATCTCCTGTGTTAATTTTCTCATTTGATTTGATTTGCTCCATTTTCCTAATAGCAATTACTTGGCGAGCTGTCAGAGGTAACCCACATTTGTTCCCTCATGGCACTTCTGTTTATTATCATTTTTTGGATTCAATTTCTGGACTTAACACCCTCCAAATGTTCCAGCTGTGCCTTTCCCCCCCCCCCCCCCCACTGCAGAGTTCCAAAGAAACCAAATTTAGAGGAAAAATGTATAGGTTAAATTTTTAAGAACAGATCCATTTCAATGGTTTTGTTGGGCTTGCTTGCATAACTTCCCCTCTGAAGCAGTATCTTGCATGAATCAGGAGCTTATCCCTAAATAACTTTCTTTAATCCTAGAGAATTTCAGCTTTAGTGGCTAAAGAAAAGTGACTCATTCTGCCTTAATTATCAATAAGAAAGTAGATTTGCCATAGGGTCTAGTAATTCTCACTCCTTTCAGAGAAACAGAAGACAAAGAAAAAGAGATTTTGTTTTAAACAGAACTTTAAATATATTTCTGGGAGATAAAAGGCAAGCGTTAAGAGGGCGACAGTCCCTGTACAGAAGTTGGTCCACATCAAGGTGACCAGTCATGTTGGCTTGCTCAAGGTCGTGGGACTTTCAGTGCTAATACTGGGAAAGTCCTGGGCAAATGAAGAAGAGTTTGGTCAAGATTTTTGGGGGGCGGGACTTAGAGCTTCTGCACTTGGTTCAAGAGAAGAAAATTCAGTGTAGTTCTGCTCTACCGGACTTCCCATATATTGAGGAGCCATCGATTTGGATCTACCTCCAACCAAAAATAACCAAGAGACAAATAATGAAGGGAGGAGCAGTAAGTGGGTGGTAGGTAAGGGGGCATGAAGGAGATTGGAAGGAACATAGAAAAGTGATTTCAAGAGTCAATACTGATCCTCTGGTTCCTCCGCACCAAGAATGACGAATCGGTTTCCACAGAAAAGCTGTCTTGGTTGCTGTTTCAGGGCAGGTTCTAATGATTTGAAGAAACACTTTCCCCCCTTTTCATTCCATGGATTGGAAACATGAGGCAGGAAGAAAGGACCAAGAAAAGGGGAAAATATGCAAGTAAATTCATGACAAGTTTTCATATGGTTTCTTTTTAATCAAATATGTATGTTTTAAGCCTCTTATTCTGTTAGGTTATATAGATAAAGTTGCATGATACAGCAACACCAGATGAATGAGATGAAGCACAAGATTTGGTGAGTCTGTCTTCAGGCTCAGTGGTGACAGTCACACACAGCATATCCCATTTTTTGCAGTATTATTTGATGGATAGCAAAACACTAGCCGCTCTTGTTTTTATGAAAGCAGGAAATTTGAATCATATCTTGGAGTGCAGGGCTGATAACATTTTTTGTTTGTTTGTTTAACCTTTAAAAACAGTAACTTAAACTGACACTTTTGAGATCTTAATGTGGGAATTCACTAACCCTTCATGAAATTATATGCAGAGGATATTCTTGTCAAGGGAACATTGCATATACATTAATCAGATGACTTTGGTGTGTGCTAAGTATAACATCTTGGTGATATTTGCTGTATTTTGGTTGCTTTTAAATATCTTATTGGCCCAAATATAGGAATGTTGTTTTATGGGAAATAATAATAATAAAAGTCTATTATTGAACATATTAGGAATGTTTTTAGGCCTCCAGTGCCGAGAGGGTCAGCGGTCTCTGTTTCTGCCCCATCTAACTTCAGGGACAGCGCTTAGCAATCTTACCCTCTATTTCTTCCCCTTTCTGTCCTCCTCTCTCCGGTGTCTGCCTCTCTCCCATATCTAGCAGCATTACAGACCCTTCTTTCACTTCTGTTTTCATGTCTGCTTCATACCCTTCCCACTTTTTTCACCCACTGGCAGGTGAGTGGTAGTTTTTAAAGAAACAGCAGAGAAGAACCCGGGTTTCTTCCCACACCGGTTTCCACAGGTGTTACTCATTTGCTGTGAAGGCAACTATGATGATGGTGTGATTTTTGGTTGTTTTTTTGTTTTGTTTTTGAGTAATGATTTAATTTTAAAATGGTGTGCGTGTTGTGTTATGTTTTTCATCTCTGTGGAAATTGGGGAGGCTTCTTCTAAAATCGATGTCACCTTATATTTGGGCCAATTTAGGAATTAAAAGTAAATACTGTTCTAACCAAAGGACCAGATTACCAAAAGGCCTGCTAATTTTGAATTTTGGCATAATTAAAATTGTGCCAGTGCAGTATCTAAACTTTACCTAAATTATAAATCAGTGTTCTGTATTTTTGATTCTACCAAAAAACACCAAAAACAAAAAACAACCAAAAACTGCCTTTTGAGAATTTGGAACTTATTATAATGCAATTATCTATCAGTTAAAATTATTTTGTTTAAAGTTTTAAACTCTTCTGTGGAGTTTAAGAGGGAATATTACAAAAATACAGTTTTCTAATAGCCTAACGATCGTGATTTAAAAATTACTGAGAGTTATTGTGTATTTTAACACATTCACCTTTCTAAATACAAATTCCCACATGGACTTTTTAAAATACATGTTTTCAAGTAGCAGTCACAAACATTTAAAGACCATACCATTACCCTCACCACCACCTACCCCACAGCATTCCTATTTAACAAGGAAAGTTTCTGATTTTTATAAGTTAACATCAAGATGATGGCAGAAAGTGTTATGAGTTGAAAAAATAGCATTTAAAAATTACTTATTTATTTTAAAACATAGTCCTTTTATCTACTGAGCTATTACCCTTTTTCTTAACAAACTACGTGGAAAGAGCATAATTAAACATTATTTAATCTAGCATACTTTAAAACTAAGGAGTAAATAATGCTTTATGTTACTGATACTTAAACCTCCAGTGCAATTAGAGGTTAATATTGATGGAAATTATAAAATACTCAGAAATCTTTTGACTTAACCCTGATCTTGTGTGATTCCAATTTCAAATTTTGTTTATTTTTTTGACATTTTTTACTGTTTTTAATACTACTATTTGCTATTGGTATGTCTTTTTGACCTCTTAATTTACATTTTGAGTTTGAACTAATATGTAGACTATTTAAAAGATGATTTTTAATGATCATTGTATCATATAAGATTGGAGGCATGGATTTGTTATGGATTTGCAGGTAAGTTTACAAATAAATAGCCAACAATGTCCTGTCAAGTATGCACTGTTTTCCTAGCTTAGGTTTTATATTTTTGCAATTTCAAATTCGTTTTTGTCTTTTTATAGAAACAAAGGATGGAGTATGGTCCCAGACCAACTGACACTCCCTCTGCGCCATCACCTCCTCCAACACCAGCTCCTGTTCCTGTCCCACTTCCTCCTTCTACCCCAGCACCTGTTTCTGTGCCAAAGTTCCCGGCAAATGTAACCCGTCAGAACAGCAGCTCCGGTGACAGCAGTGGCGGTATTGTGCGAGATAACCAGAGACACAAACAACTTTCCGTGGACCGTAAGTTTCCCAGGGAGGCAACAATGTGCAGTTTCTTCTGTGAATTAACAGCACTGCTAAGTAAAATATTGTTAGTTCTACTGGTATTAAACATTATGAAATATAAATAGTGGTCCTTTGTACTTGCACAGTACTTCGTAGATTGCAAAGACTTTCATCTAGCTGCTTGTCCTTCAAGTAAGGCTGAGAAACAGGAAGTTCTCTCCACTCTCCGTTTTATTGTGTATACTTCTGCACATATTCCATTATATTGTGATGGTTGAATGTAGACTCTGGAGCCAGACATACTTGAGTTTGTAGAGTGAAACACCTTTTATGGATATTGATTTTCAACAATTTGATAATCCTCTCTCTACCTCAGTGTCTGAAAAGTGAGGGAAAATAATGGCATCTTCTTCATAGGATGATTGTGAGAATTTAATGAGGTATAATACATAGAAATCATTTAGATCAGTCATTCTCACCCAGAGATGGTTATACCGCCTTCCCACAGGGAACATTCGCTATTGTCTGGAGGAATGTTTTGATCACAGTTGGGTGGATACTACTGGCATCTAACAGGTAAAAGCCAGGGGTATTTAGCAACATCATCCTACAGTGAACAGGTTGGTCCCCCACGACAGAATTATCTGGTCCAAAATGTCAATGATGCCGAAGTTGAAAAACTCTGATTTTGACCAATATGACACATAATGAGCAGTCCAAATATTTGCTGCTATCATCATCAGTATGATCATCATAATTTTCCTGCTCCTCTTCCTCATATTTGAGACACACACACACTCACACTCGCCTAACACAATCAACCTGCCAATACCAGTTTCAAATTTGCCCTCCAAATTCAGGTTTTATTTGATTTAGATTTCACATGTTCATAAAATTAACTTTGATTTGTTATATGAGTGATTTCTGTGAAAACCAGATTTAAAATGCTAAAAGAAAAGACACTGTGGCAAACTTTGGATTATCCTTGTTTGTACTGTTGAACAGCAGTGTAGAAAATTTGAAATTTGAAGGTAATTCTAAGGTAATTTTTCTTATTATTTAATATTCAAATTATGTTTGTATATGTATTATAAAATGACTTTGCTTTACCTATACTGGACATGTAAAAATTCTTAGAAAACTAGAGCCAGGAAGATATTTCTTCAATATGTGTGTATGCACATGAATGTGTGTGTATGCATATGTATAAAGGATGTCTTTCGTTCTTTCAATGTGGCTTCTCCTAGGGCTCAGTTCTGGCTTATGTATAAAGGATGTCTTTCGTTCTTTCAATGTGCCTTCTCCTAGGGCTCGGTTCTGGGTTCTTCCCTCCATGTAAACATACTTTTACTGCAAGTGACCAATCTATTTCCATTCCTTTTAATATTGTCCATATTGTTGGAGAAGGAATGACTCCCAAATTTGTCTTCATATCAGATCTCATCTCTGCCATTCATATACAAGTATTGAACTATTAACTTTATTTTTTTTTAAAGGTTTATTTTTTTATTTTAGAGAGAGGAGGGGAAAGGGCAGAGGGAGAGGGAGCGAGAGAATCTCCAGCAGACTCCCCGCTGAGCACAGAGCCTGAGGTGGGGCTCGATCTCAGGACCCTGAGATCATGACCTGAGGTGAAACCAGGAGTCGACCGCTCAACCCACTGAGCCAACCAGGCGCCCCTGAATTATTAATTTTAGAGCTGAGATTGGATGATTAGATTCAAAACTAAATTACCAAATCTTTTACTTCCATTTTCATGTGACATTTTTCTTATCTCAATAAACCATAGCTACATCTATTCAGTTGCGGTCATCTTTGATAAATTTTAAGAAATTTTAAAAGAAGGTATGTGTATTACTGTTTAGTTGTTCTAGAAATTCTGGCTAAATGCAATAAGCATTAGCCTACTTTAATAAGTTACTTTCTTCCCCGAAGTAGAGCTGATGTACCACCTTCTTATCCATATCCCAACCTTACCAAAACGTAATGGAAAAGTTAAGCTTTAGAGAAATGATTAACTGTAGCAAAAACAACTGTGTGTGTGAGAATGTGTAAGTGTGTAGAAGTATGATATGCTACTAAATTTTCTTAAATGTTTGTTTTTTTAAAAGATGCTTTTATTTTTTTCAGACACTTAAAAACATAGTTTTGAGATGAGAAAGTTCTGTAAATATTTTTATTGATTTCCCTAAGGAAAATTTCCCTCTCAGAAAGGACTGTTCTTTTTTACATTTTTACCACAAGTTTATAACATTTCCCTTCTTTGATACGTCAGCACAGTAATCTTTGACACTGTGGTACTCTTTCCAGGCCTAGATCAGAGTTCATAGTCATCTAGTCCCCATTTGGAACAATCTGTGGGTCGGGACAGTTTGTTCTTTGTTCTAGTCTAAGAAACTAAGAATAACCTAATGGGAAAGAGGCATAGTTTGAATACTTTAAAGATAGAGACCTCTCCTGATAATTGTGACTCATCATTTTTGAATCTGCTTTTCATAAGTAAAAGGGTGACATTGGTATATAAAATATATACATCTCTCCCCAAATTAACATCTCTCCTTGTTTCTTTGTAATAATAAATAAAATAATAATAAGAGTTTACATTTACCTACACAAAGTTCCCTTTTAAAGATATCTCAAAAGCATAGTTTCATATTAAATAAATGTATTTCTTTTTATAAAACACTTATTTTCACGATAGCTTTTTTCTGAGCACGTTTTTGGAGAAGAGTTTTTCTGAATGAACGTGGAGGCTTCTCAACAGTCTTTTAGAACCAGACAGACATATTTAAATGTATATTTGTCAAGAGCCAGATTTCGCTCAAAAAAAAAAAAAAAAAAACCTTTTCTGCTTCCTACATTCTCTCCTTACTGCCTAGATTTCTGATGAAAATAAAATGGAAGGAACTGGAAAGTGAATACCCAAAAAAAAGTTACCAAATAGTCCTAAACAAGGAAAAAAGTCAACATGCCTGTTTTTTAAAATGTAGCAGGTAGGAAGAGTGAGACAGGGACAATTCTTTAGCCTATTCAAACTGGCTGCTTGGAGCCATGGGTCATATAAGCTATTCAAATTGGTTTATCGCAGGATTCAAAAAGGTTCTCCTGTTATCACTTTTGAAGATACCAGTGCTTCGGGTATTTTGCATTTCTGCCACTTCCTTTGAAATGTTAGTCCTTTTATTTGGGTTTAATCTTTTGTAATCAGAAGTGCTATTTCAGAAAGAGGTGTAAAGGCAGGCTGCTTTGTTACTGTGTGCTAGAACATTACAAATGGAAACCAGAAGCCAGGAGCACAGCAGAAGAGGATTTTGTACTCTGTGGAAGGTTATGCTGTGGACTAGAGATGATCATGCAGAGGCTAAATTAATAGAGAAGAAAATAAATCTTTTAGTGTGGTGATACTTTTTCCCTCTTACTCCTTTGAGACATACTCGTATTCTGTGTGGCCGTTTGATGTGTTGAATTAAAAAAGCTAACTAGTGGAGTGCATGTGTGCACTTAAATGAACCAGTCAGCAATGTTCCCTCTCACCCTCTCTAGCCCCCCCTCATTCTTCCTCCCTCTCGCCCTTCATTTCTCCTGTTTCTGTCTTTTGACTTCTCCAGAAGGTTTCCTGAATACCTAAGGCATTAAAACATTAGCCTGAAAGAACACTATTTGGTTATTTCACGTTTTCATTTACTTCCCAAAGACATCAAACACTTTCTGAAATATTCTCCCTGAGGAGGGAAGGATGGAAGGAAGGAAGTTTAGAAGGAAGGAAGGAGGGAGGGAAGGAAGGAGAAAAGGAAAAGAAAAAAGACAAAAAAGATCATGAAAGAGTAGTCACAAGAAGCTCCCTTAGTGGCCAGGTCATTGCCACTTGCCAAGTTAATTAGTTAACTGAATTACTATATCAGTTCTCTACTTAATCCTGGAAGATTATATATAAGTAATGTGTCTATGTATATATGTGTGTGCGTATATATATATATATATATATATATATAGTAAGTAAATTATGTAATTATAATTGTGTGTGCGTATATATATATGTTCTTAAATACACTAGTCCATTTTTCTCTTTCCATACATTAATTTCTTCCCCATTTTTCTCATAAAGATATGTGCCTATATACATCTTTCCCATGACCATAAAATGGGTTGGGGAGAGGGATAATGTATAAGTTAATCAAAGGTAGTTTCAGTGACTTTGATCATAAAGCAGCCATGAGCTGGAAGTCAGGAAATCCAGTTCTAACTAAACTTTGCTAATTAATACTGTGATTTCGACAGATCATTTCTCCTCTTGTGGCCTCCATTCTCTTAGCTGTTTCTTTTAGGGGTTTGTATATGATGCTTTTCAGAGTCTCTCTCACTGAAAAAGTCCGCAGAATGCCTTAGTCATTCATTTATTCTGTGAGTATTTATTGAATCCCTACCCTGTTGTAGGTATTTCAGGGAAAGCAAACAAAGCAGGCACAAATCCATTTTCAGGGATATATTTTGATGAAAGGAGATAGATAAGTAAATGATTGAATTGATAGGGAATATTATAAGTGGTTTTGGAGAACAATAAAGCCATGTGGATAGGAAGTGTTGGGGAGTGGGCTGCAATTTTAAATATGGAAAATCTAAAGGAGGGGAAGACTGAGCCAAGTGGATTCGTCGGGGGAAAGCATTCCAGGCAGAGGCCCTTAATTTTGAAGAGCACCAAGGAAGCCATTATGAGCTAGAGCAGAGGGCTCTGAGAGCAGTAGAGTTACCTCAGAAAGTGATCATCTGAGGCCTTTTACTGGGAGTACTTTGCATTACTTGGAAAGGTTTAGAGCAGGAGAGTTGCAGTTATCTGACATACATTTTAAAAGGTCACGTTAGCTGTTCTGTTGAAAACAGAAAGAAGAGCAAGGGCTGCCGTGGTCGAGAGTAGAAGGAAGGCAACCTGTGAATAGGCCGGTGGCTCAGACTGAGCTAGTCACAGAAAAAATGGAGTAAGTGGTTGGATTTTTGGTATATTTTGGTGATAGGACTAACAGAGTTTGCTGATAGATTGGATGTAATAGAGAACAAAGGGGAGTCTAGCAGAGCTCCATGGCATTTTGCCAGAGGAACTGAAGAAATGGAATTACCATTAACCGAGTTGGGAAGTATAGCCTAAAAGCAAGCTTTAGGAAGAAAAGTGGTTCAGATTTGGACACGTTCTATTTGAGCTATCTAATAGACATCCAAATGAATATATCAAGTCGACGGTTGGCTTATATGGGTCTAGAGTTCTGAGGAACAGTCTGGACTGGAGAAATAATTTTGGGAGTCACCAGCTTTTAAATGGCACAGTGATCATTAATGGAGTGAGTGCAGGCAGAGGAGAGGTCCAAGGTTTGTGCCCTGGGGCTCTTCAACATTACTTCTGGGGGCGGGCGGGGGCGGGGGGGGGGGAGAAGAATCAGGAAAGGATACTGAGCAGGAGAGGCCAGTGAGATGGGAAGAAAATCAGGTGAGTGTGGTGTCCTAGAGACCACGGGAAGAAGGCGTTTTAAGGAACGATCACCTTCTTTGTATGTTGCCGGTAGATTAAATGAGACAGTGACTGGGAACTGACCATAGGAGTTTAGCAAAATGTAGTGGAGGGATGGGACCCAAAGCCTATATTTTTTAGCCATGAATTCAAGAGAAAATTGGAGAACAAGAATGGGAGTCAGCTAGTATAGACAGGTTTTCATGGAATTTTACCAAAAGGGGAAAAGAGAAATGGGCAGTAGCTAGGAGGGACACGGGGTCAAGAAAGGGCTTAAACGGGAGAGGAACAATAACAAAATGATAGTTTTGTCTGCTGATGAAATGATTCCGTAAAAGAGGAATATGGATACCCTAGATAAGTAGAGGAGAAATTGTTGAAGTATTTAAATAGGCGGAGGAGAGGCACCTGGGTGGCTCAGTCATTAAGTGTCTGCCTTCGGCTCAGGTCATGATCCCGGGGTCCTGGGGATCGACCCCCGCATCGGGCTCCCTGCTCAGCGGGAAGCCTGCTTCTCCCTCTCCCACTCCCCCTGCTTGTGTTCCCTCTCTCGCTGTGTCTCTCTCTGTCAAATAAATAAATAAAATCTTTTAATAAATAAATAAATAAATACATAGGCAGAGGACATGGGATCTAGTGCACATGAAGGGGGTGGGCCTTAGGAGTGTGGAAGCAGTTGATCCATAATGTAGTAGGGAGGGAGAGAGTGGGGAAGGGGAAGGGAAGGAAGAAAGGAAGAGAAGGAAGGCAGAGTGCGTGGGGAAGGTGCTGGTAGGTGAGGAAAACCGCTGAGGGAACTTATGGAGGTTTTCTTCTAACTTCTTTTATTTTATTCGACATTGGGAAAGTGAGGTCATCAGGGTGAGAATTGGGGAACGAGTGTTGGAGGTTTGCAGAGAAAGAAGAGAGTAAATACCGGTCTAACAGTGGGCAGCTATTTGGTCTAGGGCAGATTCTCAACCTGAGCCTTGCTGACACGGGCCTGGATAATTCTCGGTAGTAGGAGACCGACGTGCACATTGTAGAATGTTTTGTGCAGCCCAGGCCTCTCCCCACGGCCTGAGAGTTGCATCCTTTCTCCTCCTCCCCTCTAATTGTGCCATCCAAAAGTGTCTCCAGCCATTGGCAGATGTTCCAGGGTCAGAATTTGCCCCACTTGAGACCATGGACCTAAGGAAATGCAGTATGATTGTCAGGAAACAACAGCCTGGTTGAGGTTCATATTCATGAATTTAACATGAGATCATTCAGCATTGTTGTGTTACACTCACTGTGCAGGTGCAGGCACAGAATAAGCAGAAAGTTCGATTTAACAAGGGCTGGGGTTTTGCCAAGTGAGTACAATGAAGAGAGAGAAGAGCCAAGGAGTGATTTTAATAATTGATCATGGAATTTGTCCTGGGTGAGGATGAAAGTGAGGAAAGATGGTAGGAACACTAGACTAGAAGTCCTTTTGGGGTCAAAGGATTTGGGGCATTGGGGTTCTAGAGAGAGTGACATGTGTTAGGGGTTTTCAAAAATAACCTACTCCGTGTTGGTGTGCAGGAAGGAAATCTCAGATGGAGGAAGTCCAGGATGAGCTCATCCACAGACTGACCATTGGCCGGAGTGCCGCCCAGAAGAAGTTCCACGTGCCACGGCAGAACATGCCAGTTGTCAATATCACTTACGACTCCACAGCAGAAGATGTGAAGACGTGGTTACAGTCGAAGGGGTTCAGCCCTGTGTAAGTTTCTCTGGGAATACTTTGCATTTCTGTGTGTAATATATACCTTATTTTCAGTTTGGTCGCTAAGATGTCACAAATGACTCTTTAATAATTTGGGGCCAGACTGCATTTGTTCCATTCTCAGGAAATAACTGTAGATATTTATAGCTAAAAAAAAAAAAAAGAAAGAAATTGGAAGAAGAAGTAGCTATAATTTTGGTGCTACCCTGTTTTCTAGTTGATAATGACTGCTTATCGGTGGTCCCTTAAACAAACTGTCAGTAGCTTTGAGGTGGTAGCTTTCTTTCACCCTCATCTGACACAGGGTAGGACTAAGGTGTTAGCTGGACTCCCCAGACCTTAGAGAGTATATAGTGGAATGTTCTGCTGCTGGATATAGATTCTCAGCCAAATAAAAAATAGATAAATTACCTATCATAGATTATAACCCAATAGAGCTTTTCCCTTAGTAAACCCATGGCAACAATTCAATTTGTCTACAATCTAAAAATTTGAAAATATTTTATGTGTATTTGATACAAGGAACTATTTCAATAATACATATTTAAGAGAATTTTGTAAACTCATATACCAACGTGACTGAAAAATGAGATACATTGGTTAGTCAGTTGCCTGGTTACTAGAAAGTTATCTGTTCCCCATGAAACATTGTATTTCAGGGAATTGGTACTCAACAATAATGATACTAAATACGGTCGGCTCCTTTTTGATACTTTATAATCATTTTCTATAGCCTCAGGCTCATCATCATGAAAGTCTCTCTTGTCACTGCCTTGAATAAGCACTGTAGTACCATTTTATAAGTTTCATTGTATGGAATACTTAGAAAAGAGAGGTTATGGCATGCATATATATATATATATATATATATATATATATAATTTTTTTTTTTTTTAAGAGAGAAAGAGCATGAGCTGGAGGTGGGGGGGTGGGCAGAGGGAGAAGGGGAGAGAGAATCCCAAGCAGACTCAGTGCCCAGTGCGGAGCCCGATGCCGGGCTCAATCCCATGACCCCGAGATCATGACCTGAGCTGAAATCAAGAGTGGGACACTTAAATGACTGAGCCACCTAGGTACCCCTATCTAGATAATATTTTTAATGCTATATTTCTCTTTCTTTCTTCGTGTTTTTCAGGACTGTCAATAGTCTTGGAGTATTAAACGGTGCACAACTTTTCTCTCTCAACAAAGAGGAACTGAGGACAGTCTGCCCTGAAGGGTCCAGAGTCTTTAGCCAAATCACTGTACAAAAAGCTGCATTAGAGGTATGACTTGTCAACCTAAGTTGGTGTTTGTCTGCATTAATCAAGAGTGTGGACTGTGAATTGAAAGCTCTGAAATCAACTGTTTATGTCCATAGTGGTCAATTTCCCTTTCATACAGAGCTGAATTAAATTTGACTCTACTTTTATAATTGATTACTGGAGACCATCAGTGACCATTTGCAGGGAGATTAATTTATCATAAATGCTCCTGTAACATGAAACTTGGAACATATGCTTTTGGACATTTAATGAAAAGCCTAATGTTCTCATTTTATATGCATTAACTACTTCTGTAGGAATTTAAATTTTGACACAATAACAGACATTCACTTCCTGAGTGAGTAAATGCCTTAAGAGGTCAGAACTCTTTTGCCTGTTCTTAATATTTAGTTTGGAGATTCTAGTAGGCTACTCGTTACAAGGCCTTAAAATCCTGACTGTGGGTCTTAGGTCTTGTTATATATTTAAATAATCAGAGGGAAAATATTAGGTAGGAATCATTGAAAAGAGAGAATGCTGAAAAATAAGTAGTCATAGTTGTAGGTAGGAAAGGAGGAAAGGAAATGTGTTCTAGATCGAATATCCTTAAGCTTCCCATATCCTACTCTTCTTAAAATGGGCTGTGTAAGGGCAGTAGTTTCAAACTGTTATATCTCACAGCTCTTAATAGCTTTCATGAAATTATACTTTGACTCAAATGAAAGGGTATTGGCTTTGGCGTAAAATTGATACATAATTTTCTCTAGCAGGTATATCCTCTAAATTCAACAGTGAAATAACTCAGAGTGAAATAGCTTCATGAATGCAACCTGTAACCACTCTCAGGAGAAATTTTTATCTCCTTGGAAATTTTTCCTACAACATTGATCTTGGGAGTTCCATATTAGGTGGATCTTGGGCGTATTCTGTATTAGGCTTTCTGTATATTGACTATGAATGTATCTTTTCTGAGGCAGTTTTTTTTACCATTATACATTTTAACTTTATTGAGAGTGTATAAATTTCCTTCTCAAGGGTGTGATAGAAAGTTCCAAAATTTCTGAATTCCTTTCAGTCAGACTGCCTATAAATTTGCCCTCACCACCCACTCCCTCTTGGTTTCTCGCTTCCATTCCTCTGGATATGAATGGAGGTTCTTCATCTTCCTCAGCTGCCCTCCCACCACACCCTTCTCTTGCATCTAGTCCATCTTTTAGATGACTCACCTGGCTTGCCAGAAACTTCCACCGATGAGAGCAGAATAAGGAGGGTGCACAGGGATGGTAGGTAGAGCGTGGCGAGGAGAAAAGCTGCGGTGAGGTCAGAGGGTCAGAGCCTTCCTGTAGCCTGAAGGGAGCTTGGTGTACCCTGAGCCCAGTCTTTGAGCCTAATTTAGAATCCCCTAAGGGCAGATCTCGCTTGACTTAAGAAGGTTCTTCGATAATTTACCATCTTATTATGCTTATTGTACACATATCTTATTTCTCCCAGGGAATCTGGAGCATTCCACATACATTATTGATTTATCTTTATCATGTCCAAGTGAAAGGCATGGTGAATGAATTGCCTTCAGACACCTCATAAATGAAGAAACGATTAATGTGATGTATTAGCGAAGTCCAGGAGCATCACTCTATATGAAGGGCAGCCTTCAGTTTTCCCCAAGAGATATTGGAAGAAAAACAAAGGACTCTTACCCTGAACCATTTCATTACAGGACCCGCAGCCTGCACAAACCCATAGCCATCTTGTCTGAACCATGTTTGTTTTTCAGGATAGCAGCGGCAGCTCCGAGTTGCAAGAAATCATGCGGAGACGACAGGAAAAAATCAGTGCGGCGGCTAGCGATTCGGGAGTGGAGTCTTTTGATGAGGGAAGCAGTCACTAATTTGTTTTTAAACTCCATTTGTGGCATTATTCCAACGTGCTTTGTTTTAAGAAGCCATGAAGGGAATGTCAGATTCTTATTTCTCAGAATACTTAAGTTATCGCCATAAAGAAACAATGCAAACATAAGTAAGCAGAGGACTTGCTTCCTGGCCCATTATTTTTATTAAAACTGAGTAATTTTAAATAGCTGTTTTGCCCTTGAGAAATATTTTGCCTGCTTTACCCAGGTGAGGTTTCTTTTATTGGATTAATTATTTCATTCCCCCATCTCAGTGTGTAAGCAGGCAGCTTTTAACAGCGGTGAATATATTTAGCAGCAAAACAGAGATATTGCCCGTGACTTAAAATCGAAATAATTTCAGTTTTGCCTGTGACTCTGGTGTCTGTCATTCAGAGCGTAGCTTACTTTAGGCTAGCCTCTGCTTACTTAGGTCTCTTCTTTGACATACTCAATGATAGAATATTTAGATTTATTTAAAGTTCTTAATGCCAACAGTTTTCTTAAAAAAAAATCAGAACATTTAATGAACTGTAAAATACAACAAGGCCTTGGACATGCAAATATAAACCTATGGAGCATTCCCAAGACAATTCATTTGTCATGGCTCTGTTGATCACAATTCCTTGTATAGCCTGTATTTTGATTTAGTTTATATTCTGCTTATTATCTATATTGTGTTCTTATATATGAGAAAGCACAAGTGGAAAAGAGATCAGATGCAGTCAGAATGTGTCCCAGAAAGTAGCCTGCATTGGTGTGCGTTACAGTATTTTGCTTAATGAAGGCCTCAGTTCTGAATATTGATATGAGTAGTTAAATGGATATTGGGGCCATTTTATGTGTTTATCTGTGTCAAGTTTTTCTGATAATAAGAAACACTTAATTTACGCATATTTTAATCCTGTGAAAGATTCTAGGTAGAGAAAAGAAAGATACTTAACCTTCAACAAATGTTATTTTTGGAAACACAATTTTTGTCATTAAATGTTATATTATTTCACATATATAAAACAGATGTTATGTAAGAATGTTGTATATTTTAACATAAATCCATTTAGAGAGATTATCTAGATTCATTAATTTTCATAGTGCCTTTTTCACATGAGTCAGCTGGAAAGTCTGCAATAAACAGTATTTGCTGTATGTTAATAAATGGCTTCTGTCTCATTGACAAGAGGGATCTTTGGTATGTAGACTGCGGATCAGGGTTGAGCAGAATGGGAAAAACAGAGGCCCACTCTTTTTTAATTTTTTTAACTGATTTCCAGTATAGTTGAGCATCTAGTAAGAGCTGGTCACAGTGGTAAAAGCAAATGTATGACAGCACTTATGATTACTGAGTGTTTCCACAGAAGTGCTTCCTTAGGTATCTATAGTAACTCTGGGAGTTGTATTTTATAGACAAGGAAACAGCTTCCTAGGGGTCTCATTTCCCCTCAAATGATGAGAGATATGGGAGTTGCTCATCTTCCCTAAAACAATGCATCCTTGGACAAAGTGAAATAAGCATGATTACTCTAGATCTTTTCCATGTCATATGCACTGACACGCATTTATAACTTAGCCCTTATTGAAAGTCTCTGAAAATGAAGGGATAAGATAAGAGAAAAGTTAAAATAGCCTGAGTGGAATGTGGCATATATGATATTAAAAGAATTGGTGTAATTCATTAAGATGTCATTATGCTATAAGATTCCAGCGGAAAATAACACAGTGGTGGCCACTACAGGAAGCAGTTGTCTCCTTCCGGGCTGTGGGGACAGAAGAAGGAGTTGGGGGCGCCTGGGTGGCTCAGTTGGTTAAGCGACTGCCTTCAGCTCAGGTCATGATCCTGGAGTCCCGGGATCGAGTCCTGCATCAGGCTCCCTGCTTGGCAGGGAATCTGCCTCTCCCTCTGACCCTCCCCCTTTTCATGCTCTCTCTCTCTCTCTCTCATTCTCTCTCTCAAATAAATAATAGAAAATCTTAGAAGAAGAAGAAGGAGTTGGGAATTCATGGAATTTAGAATCTTGAGGGAGAGGTACTGCAGAGTTTGGATCCAGACATCTGGGGAGTTTGGTCCCTGGCACCTGAGAAGTTTAGAAGAAAGACCCCACAGCTGGTAAACAGACCTCTGAGAAGAGGGCACACCCTGTCTGGTGCTGTGGCCTCAGGAATTCAGAGAAGAATTCAGTTGAGAAAACCCCACAGAGCTGGAAATCAGACCTCAGGAGACCATGCCAGCCAGCTGCTACTCAGATTTCTGTGAGGGCATAATGAGGCTGCTCTGGGGAGTGCAGGAAAAAACCAACAAACTGGTAACTGGCACCTACTGGGGATCAACTGCTACTTACAGAGTGAAGAACCATTATTAGGGTTATTAGATGTTAATATGAGCGGGAAGTAAAACAGAAGGGAGAAGGTGCCTTGTGCCCCTCTAGCTTCCTGTCTCCCTATAGCACACTCTTTGGGCAGAATCTGTTGGGAACACACCTGGCAACACTCCAAATCACAAAGTTGAGAAAAGAGGGGCAGATTTGAAAAAAGCTCAATAACCAGCCCATTCCAATTCTGGCTACTTAGCCTATATACTTAACTTTTCTATGCATATTTGAGATTCCATATGATCCTTTTGAAAAATTCATACTTTTACCAAACAAGATGTAATCATCCTTCCCTGTTACTTAAAATAGCATTAAACAGAATTGGTTAAACAGGAGAAGATAGAAAAAAAAAAGAACACTGAGATATCACAGAGGTAGTGATGATAGGAAGCAGCTTCCATGCCTTGGGCTAGGGGAGCAAAGGGATGGTTTTGGTTTATCAGCGTGTAGAAGCCTGGGGGAAGGGCCCTAGAAAGCCTGGACCGAGAACCCTGGGGGAAGTGCTGTCTGGTGTTGGTGCTGGTGCCTCAGGAGCACAAAGGAGAGATCCCCTGAGGAGCTGGGACAGAAAGCTTTGAGGAGAGGATTCCGGACAGTTGATGCTGGTATCTCTGAGGGGGTGTCATGGTGCTGGTTCTGAAAGTGTGGTTGGGGGAGACTAGAAACTAAAATCACCTGCTACTGAATTAATTGCTGCTGCCAAAGTGGAGATCTCTTCATTGGTGTTAAGCCATTTGATGATGGCATGGCCTTTGCATAGTTTTCTTCTTGTTTCTTGATCTTGGTGTTCATCGAGCTTCTTGGGATTGCGGGATCACAGTTTTTATTAAATTAGGCAAAATTTTCAGCAATTATTACTTTTTTTTTTTGGTCCCTCCTGCCTTTCTAGCATTGAAAGGCGCCAACTGCATGTATATTAGTCCATTTGAAGTTTGCATGTGTGTTGCATGTATATTAGACCATTTGAAGTTTCCCCGAGTTCATTAATGCTCTGTTAATTTTTCCCCAGTCCTTTTTCTTTGTGTTTCATTTTGGGTGGTTTCTGTTGCTGTCTCCCAGTTCATTACTCTTGTCTTCTAGAATTTCTAGTCTGCTTTTAGTCTCTTTCATTGTATTTTTCATCTCAGACATCAGTTTTCATTGCTAAAAATTTGATTTGATATTTTAAAATATCTTCCATGTCTCATTTGTTCAATAATTCTTCTTTGACTTTATCAATCAGAATATAGTTAAAATATATGTCTTAATGTTCTTGTTTATGAATTCTATCATATGAGTAGGTGAGTTTTGATTTTTTTTTTTTTCTCTACCACGGGCCTTATTTTTTTTCTTTGTATGCCCAGTGATTTTTTAATTGGATGAAAGACCTTGTAAGTTTTACCTTGTTGGATACATTTGTATTTCTATAAGTATCTTCCTGCTTTGTTTTGGGATGCTGTTAAGTTACTTGGGAAGAGTGTGGTTCTTTCTGATCTTACCTCTGTTAGGTGGAACTTGAATAGCATTTGCATTAAACCTAATTTTATCCCACTATTGAGACAAACTTTGAGTACCCAAGCTATTGTTCCATGAATTAGGATGTTTTCCACTCTAGCCGATGGTAATAAGAACTATTCCTGGTTCTGTGTGAGCTCTGACAATTGTTCCTCCAAGCCTTTCAGGGGGTTCTTTCCTCGGCCTTGGGCCATTTTCTCATACACTTGCACTGATCCATACTCAACATAAGACTGTGGGGATCCTATAAAGATCTCCCAAGCTCTCTTCCCCACAGCACAGCTTTCTCCTCTCGTTACTCTGGGCTATGAACCTTAGCCCCTTTGTCCTTGCTACACTGTAAGCTTTGTGTTTTCAACTCAAGGAGTCTGCTTAACTCCACTGGGCTCTCCCTCCCTGCACTGCAGGTTGGAAACAATCTCTAGGCAGAAAGCTGAGCGATTGTGGGGTTTTTTCACTTGATTTTCATCTTTCAATGATCACAGTCATTCAGTGCCCACTGTCCAATATTTTGAAAACTGTTCTTTCATGAATTTCATACATTTGGCTTGTTTTTTAATTGTTTCAGGCTTGAGGGTAAATCCAGTTTCTCTGATTCCATCTGGGCCCAAACTTGGAATCACCTTGCTTTTTAAAGTACATATTTCACTGAATACAGAAATATAGGTTGCCAGTTTTTATTCTAGAACTTTAAAAGTGTTATTCCACTGACTTTTGGCTTACATTGTTCCTAATGATAAGGCAGTCAGTCATCATTCATGCTTTTCCTTCTGGCTGTTTTCAAGATTTTTTTCCCAGTGTCTTTCATTTTCAGCAGCTTGATTATAAAGCTGATAGATGTAGTTTTCTTGGTATTTATCCTGTTTGGGATTCAATGACTAAGTCTTGTTTTCCCGTTGTCGAAGCCCATATTCCTTCCAATACTTCTTTCTGCTCCTTTCTCTCTTTCTCTCCTTGGCCTCCTATTATATGTATGGTAGGCCACTTGATATCATCCCAAAGATCTCTGAATCTCTTAATTTTAAAAAAAAGTTTCCCATTCTTCAGATTGGAAAATTTGTTATTATGTATTCAGGTTCACCAGCTCCCCTACCCCTGTGATCTTTTTTTCCAATATGCTGTTAATACAAAAAAAATTTTTGTCAGTTACTGTATTTTATTCTAGGATTTACATTTCATACTTTTATTTAGCTTTCATTTCTCTGCTAAGACTGTTCAGTCATTAAAATATTTCTCTTTAATTTTTTTAATAACTTTCTTTTATTTCTAAGAACACATAAAACCTACTTTATAATCCTTATCTGCTAAATCTAGCATTTGGGCTATTTCAAGCTCAATTTCTATCGATTGCCTTTTTTCTCCCCCCGCCCCTGTGCGTTTTAGTTTCCTCCTTCTTTGCATGTGTAGTAATTTTTTATGATACACTTGGCATTGTAGAGATGTCTTAGATACTCTAGAACATGTTATCTTTCTTTGAAGAATATTTATTCTTGTTCTAGCAAGCAGTTCTATACTGGCTGATCACTTTGAACTTGAATAGCTTTGGTTTTATACTTTTCTGGGAGGGTCATGATGGCTCAAGTTGTTTCCCAAGGTCTTCTAACTTGATGGGACTTTATCTACAAACTCTCGCTTTTCTGCATAGCTGGTGAAGGCTTAATTTTCGGCGACTTTGTCTGTACCTGTCAAGAGTAGTTTTTACTGTGGAGTCCTTCTAAGGAATTTCCATAAATTTTATGGATGAATTTCCAGGTTATTTTGTATCTCAGATGGATTCCCAAAGTGTTAAAAGGTGTTCCTTTCAGTATTTTTCTCTAAGAAAATCTGTAGGAAATTGAGAGTAAATTTATGGAGGCTACACTAGGGGTTATGTAGAGATCTCACCAGGGCTGGGTCTGCTCACTTTCCTCTCAATGCTTGCACTAGCAGACTGGAACAGTATTAGAAAGTTTGGATTCAATAAAGGGGTTTATATAGAGACTGGCTGTTTGTAAGTAGGAGAAGACACTGTTCATTCAATAAACATTTAGTAAGCGTCTACTTTAAGAATTGGATGTGAAGGAGAATCCTAGATACAGCCTCTGGCCTCAGGAAACATATAATCTAAAGAACTGTGCAGCTTGCATTATTTGTCTCTGGAGCTAGTCTTACTGGTCTCCTGAAGGCTAAAGTACACCCTAAAACCAGCCGTAGGGGGTTTCCTGGAGGCTGTGATTTTCTATTGTGACATTTAGTTTTTCCCAAAGGGCATTCCTCCCAGTTGGTCTAGTCAGAGATCTTTGTGGGGTTATGTAAGGGGCCCCTAGGAAGGAGGTGGGAGGGGCAGGCTGGTACCATTCTACCGCTCTTCTCTGGGGGCTACTTTTCCTAAGACAAAACAAAATTTAAAAAACAAAAAGCTGCAGTTGCTATAGACAACTCCCAGAGAAAGGTGGTATTTCCAGCAGTCCTGGGTCCCGAAAAGAAATGTCAGTCTGGACTCACATCTTCCCCCCTCCTCACCCACTCTCTCTCCACCATCTTGTTTCCTCCATGTCCTCTTGGCTGCAGGCCTCTCCAGCATCTACTCCCACATCACCTCACAACCTCCTTTCCTGGCCTCTTTGTTCCTTTCTGTCCTCGGAGTAGAGGACCGGAAAGAGGCTGAAGAAGCTGGTGCTGAGCTCAGTTTTATGGGAAACACTCAGTGTTTTGGTGGAGAAGGGGCATAGTTACCAGGCAAAGAATATCTTCCAGGATCCAGATATTTGGATTTACCCCATCAAATTTGTAAAAGAAAGGTAAAATTTGTAAAAGAAATTTAAAATTTGTAAAAGAAAAATAAAAAGCCCGTAAAATCTGGTGAGCTAAAAGGAATTATTAAGAGCTACACTTAGTAGGGTCTAATCTGAATTGGGGAAAGATAATCAGTTGCTCCGAGAGGACTAAAGTCCTGAATCTGGATTTCTGTATCAAATGAGGTATTTTAATAGCTGAGATGCTTCCTGAAGAGCATTAGGCACACCGCCTTTGCTCTGGTGTGGAGATAGGGTGGGCAATGAATCAGGGCTCCTGCCAGGCCCAGATGGTCCTGGCCCAGGCTGGTCCCGTGCGCTCTTTCCTTCCTGAGTGTAGTTCCAGCCTCTTGGCCCAGTTCCTGCCGCTTTTCTCGCCCCTCAGCCTGGCTGTGGGGTGAAACATAATTTCTCCCACTTTAGTTACACCCATCATCCCCTCCCCCCCATGAACACACAGTCTTTCAGATAATGAAAAAACAAGGGATAATATATTCACACAGTGAGAAGTTTATATCTGTACTTGGTCCTGTTTTAAAGTGTCTTACTTCAAGCTGGTATCATATGCTAAGGCTTTCTGCCTCCCATCTAGTCCAAGGGAAGGGAAAGAAAGAACTGAACTCAGTATTCCAAGATCTTTCACATATAAATAACCCCACTTTACAGATGGGGACATTGAGATTCAAATATGAGTCAAGCAGCATATACAAAGTCACACAGTAAGTACAAAAACTAAATTTGGACTCAACTCTCTTGGACTTCTGTATAACCTGCATTATCTTTACTCTCGGATATCATAGGTCAGTGTAGAAAAAAATTTTAAGCATAGAAAGCATCTTTTCAAGACCTGGAATTTTATATATTATACCACTGTATAAAATAGGTTAAATCAGAGTTTCTCTTGTCAAGGCTGTGGAGAGGAGATTTGGAGCCTGATTTGGAAATCACTGGCCCACGTCCCACAAAGACCCTTGCAGGTGAACGTGAAGGTGGATTGGGAGCTGATCATCCCATGGCCACAACTAGACTTGCTCTCAGCAGTCATTCACATCTTTGGGAAATTTCAGGTGGCTGACCACCCCTTCAAAACAGCACTAAATAATGTCAGGGGAAAATTGCCTTTGGACATCCTTTCTTAGTTTTTTGTTGTTGTTGTTGTTGTTGTTTTGTAAGACTTTATTTGAGAAAGAAAACAAGTGATGGGGAGGGGAATAGAGAGAGAGTGTGTGTGAGAAGCAGGGAGCCCAGTGTCCTGGGATCATGACCTGAGCGGAAGGCAGCCGCTTAACTGACTGAGCCAGCCAGGTGCCCCCTCTCTTAAGTTCATACTTATGCTTTGAAGTAGAAATTGTAAAGGCTGCCAATAAATTGACAAATATTAGTTGATTCTTGTCCCAATTTCCCCCACAATAGCCGGGCCAGAGCCAGGAAGAGATACACATTTGCTGCAAGTTAATCTGTGGTGCAGTTTTTGTGGGAAACAACAGTGTCAGGGTCTTCAGCTCCCTGGAGGCATGTAGCAAAACAGTGTGACTTGCACCGGGGAAGAGATGAAAGTGGCAGAGCCATCGTGCCACAGGCTAAGACAATTACCCTGATCTGTTGTCTAGCTTACAAAATACAGCCCTTTGCAAGGTTAGGAGGTCTAGAGCATTAATAACTTGTAACAACCCAGGATCCTGCAGCCAGTGAGGGAAGACACATTTTACATTAGGAAAACAGCACAGGGAATTTAGTTTATTACCTCATCTCTATAACCAATCTAATCATAGGGCAGAATTTAGACATTTGGGTAATTCATTTCATTTGTCTTGCAGCAATAGGGAAAAAAAATGGAGGAAGTGACTATTGTTATTTTATGCCTTGGCGACAGCACAGCGGAGTGACAAAATGCAAATTAGAACAGCTATCTGGAATGGCTTGGATGCTCCTCGCTTCTTGTAGCATTTGTCAAACTGAGTCTCCCACAGCCCTGTCGGACATAAGTGTGCAGATGAGACAGATGTCTGTCTTGCAGAGTTGCTGACTCCAACTTTGGCAGCACTGAGCACAGAGGGCTGTCACCGCGAATCTGGGGAGCCGGGCTCGCGGAGGGCGTCGTGTGCTCAGCGCTCCCACAGGGGATCGCGGAATCACCTGCGCATGCCCAGTCGGGAGATGTCGCGGTGCTGGAACGAGTGGGAGGTCTGGTGGTCACTTGGAGAACTGGACAGCATTTATTCCGTGCCGCTCTGCCAGGCCCTGGCTGGTGCTTTATGCAACCACAAGTCCACAGAGTTGGTATTACTTGGTTTTTGTGGGGACATTTAGGCTTAGGGATGGTTGGGCACGTCTCAAGGGCTCGCTGCTACAGCGTGGCGGAGCACTGGCTGCTCGAACTCCGAGTCTGTACTTTTTCAGTGACGTCACTCTGCTGCCTCAGAGCACCAGGCACCACACCAAAGGCTTTGCATTTCATCCTCAACACTGTGGAGGAAGCTCTTCTGACTCCCATTTACGAACAAGGAGCCTGGTTCTCTGAGGGGCCGAGCAGTGTTCGCCGCGGCGTGTGCTCACTCCAAGCCTCTATTCTTTACCCAGGAGAGTTGACTCGTAACTCTTACATCTCACACTTCGTACAGATCGGCGCCTTTGTCTTAGACGGAACTTGCCGGCACAATGGCAGACGTTTTCACTGAATGTGAGTTAGGTCGTGGCACTGCTCTGCTGGGCAACCGTCTGTGTGGGTGATGTGTACTAGACACGAAACACACATTGCTGATGCACTTGGCAATAGAGAATCAGAGCAGAAGGGCAGGCCTGGACAGTCCAAGACTCTCATCTCCAGATGAGAGGAGACTCTCATCTCCAGGTCAGCCCCTGCTTCGGCACCCCGTGCCTATGACACAAGAGTCCACATTGCATCACAGGCTGCACCTCCTTTATATTCTGAGCTGTGTGACTAGGTGTGGTGGGGGTGGGGGTTCACTTGTCACCCTGGGGAAACTGGCCCAGCCTAATTCAGGGACCAGCTTCAGATGCTCTAATCAAATTTATTCAAGAATACCAAGATGGCCCTTGGGGACAGTGGATGGTTAGCTTGTCCCAGGGAGCCATGAAATACGCTGTGTTTTTCCACGTATTGTTTTCAGCCCCACCACATGTTATGGCATCTTCTTGAAGCCCTGTGCTACCATAAAGCCACCATTACCATGTCCATTTCACAGATGAGACAACTGAGTCACAGATGGGCAGAGTTTCAGCTCAAGTCTCTCCCTGTCCATCGTCTCTTGTTCTAAGCAGCTCCCTTCTGCTATGCTGCTGGACCCTTGGCTGGCCTGTGTCCCAAGCTTACTCACGGGTTATGGGAGGATGTAATCTAGTTTGGTTTGGGACATAAAGGAACCCTTCCAAGACCATTCTGTTTTATATCTGTAAAGGCGGTAGTGGTTCCAGTGAACTTTTCCTAGTTTTCCTGAGCATCACCGCACACGCCAAGCCTCATGGCCTCCTGTACGTTTGGGCTTTTATTGATGTGAAACCACAGTGGGACCTATTGTTAATAGGAATCCAGGACTTTGATTCAGAGCCAATAGCCTTACATAAGGCTAAAGAATTCAAGTGGGTTTCCTAAGTAATGGTCTTCTTATGATAGGGTTTAAAAAGGGATGACAAAGAGAAGGAGAGATCTAATGCAGGGGAAAACCACTTCTGGAGAAGAATGCATATATTTCCATAGAAGACTTTATTAAAAGAACCATCATTGCTCCTGTGGCCTCTTCCTGAGCACTTGTTTGCATTGTGGGGTAACCTTGCTCTGCTCTGTTTCATTTCTCACCTGCCTTCTGGGAATTTTATTAGGAAGTACACACCACTGCCCTGGAAAATGCCCATGGTAATGGAGGCCACCCACAGTCGTAAAATGTATCCTTGTGCTGCCATATTAGTTCAGAGCAGCTTGACTGCCCAGGCTGACGATACCAGAATCACTGTGAGAACACAATGGAAATGTGTTACTTGGTCACATCATGGGCCGGTGGGCAGGTATTCCTGCTCCAGGTAGTGATTCAGGGCCCCAGTCTCCTTCTGTCTTTTTGGCACCACCATCTCAATCTGGAGGGAGGAAGGGAGGGACAGAGAGAGACAGACAGACCAACAGGCAGAGATGGAAGTTTGCTCCTGGGTGATTTTCAGCATCACAGTCCAGGGAGTAGAGTTAACCGTTTCTGCCTATCTTCCTTGCACAGCACAGACTGTAAGTAGCTGGCAAATGTGGGCTTGATGTGCTGTTACATCGGCAGTAATAGTAAATTCACTGTATTTTGCAGAATAACACATGAGCTAGAGCTGTCTGTGGAGGCTTGGAAAGAGATTGTCACTTTGGAGTCATCCAGAAAGAAAAGTTTCAGAAGGCAGGATTGGAGGTTAAGTTGCCCATATGGGCTCTGGTGACTGATACAGTGGGTTTTATGAATGCTTGCTGAGTGCAGGAATGAGTGTACATCATTAGTATTTCTTAATATGGCTCTGCGGTCTTTAACACTTTCATATGGCAGGGTAGTCTTTTTTGACCCTTCTAGAAAAAAAAAAATCACCTGCCCCGCTCTTGGGCCCGCATTGGATGCTTTATGTTTTTCTATCACAGTGCGTGTAACACTCCGTTGCCTTTAGTTTCACTTCTAACTTCCCCTAATAGAATAGAAATTCCTCGAAGCAGGAACCTTGTCTCATCCATCTTCGTAGGCCCTGAGCCTCATAGGGGATGCTGAGTAAATAAATGATTTTTTGAGAGGGTTAGGAGTTGACTGTTTCTCAAATGGAATGGTTTGAAATTAGACCTGTGTTCAAAGCAGCTCTGGGCGCTAGCACACATAGCGCCTGCCCTTTTACCAAAATGGGGACACGATTTGGGCTTCAAGCCCATATCCACGAGAGGTATGGACTCAGACATTCTTAATGTTAGCAATAAGGTGGTTATACGTGTAAACAGAAGAAGGAAATGCTTTCTGACAAATGAAGGGATGGACTGCCTGGTGAGGGCATGCCAGAAGGGCTCAGTAGAAAAGAACTCACCATCCACCAGGGATCTATATGGTTGAGGAGAGTCCTCTTTGGAGGAGGAGAGGAGGCTGGCTGGGTGATTCTCCTCAAGGAACAGAACCATGTCAGGGTAGTGACGGATGAGCAACAAGAACAATGAGAAGCTAGTTCGCTGTTCTACAAGCCATAGGGAAAAAAGCCTAACACCGTTCTCTTGACTGGTAGGCCCTGTCGAAAATATACTGACAATGTTTTGAGATATGTAAGTGAAACATAGTGAAAAAGACTTGACTACTGTTTTCTTGTTCCTTCCAACAACAACCGGATTTCATGGCACATTTTTAAAAGTGACCATATGGCACCACTTGTGCTTCTCATAGCGCCTAGCGTATCGCAAGTCATCAAGAAATCTTTCACTGGTCAATGGATTGATTTGTTCAACAGGATTCGGTCAACAAACATTTGTTGAATTAATGATTGAATAAACAAAGGACGCTAACTTTACTCTGGGCTTAAGGGCCCCACTTCTCTCAAGTTCTTGGAAATTTTGACCTGCTGTTTTCCACATCCCTAACGGTTCTGGTGACTCTGCCCTGAACGGCTTTCAGTTTCTTAATATCCCTTGTGATACAACTCCCAGAGCTACACATCACACTCCATCTTTCATCGAGTGAACCCACCAGGATCAGGCCTGGCCGTAAGCACTGGCTGAAACCGAACACAAAACTCTTGCTGTTCTGAAGGACCAGGTGTCAGAGATATCATAGCTCACGTTTTTTGTTTTTTTTTTTTTCCAAATGCATCCAAATGGGGCTGTGAAAAACTAGGGGTAGAAATCTGCATGTGTTCTGTTTTTGTTGCTTTATAACCCCTTTGGCCAAAGGAGATGTTATATTTAGTCCTGGGCATGGCCTCTGGACTTGGAGCCTGTGCCAAGTACCCGGCTAGAAAGCTGTGAGCCAGGAAGCGAGCCAGCTCATTTGAAGCACATTATATCAGACGTTTCCTGAGGTGGAAAGGAAGGCCTCCTTGCTAGAAAGCGGGGAGGATTTTGGCTCTTAGAGATTGGATTCAGTAACTTTAACTCCTTGGCTAAGGGCCAATCCTCCAGCAAGCAGCTATCATATGGTCTGTAAAAAAATTCAGATCCAACGTCTCCAGCCCCTGCCTTCTGTGTTGACACCACAGCCTTCTTTGAGAGATGTATTGCCTTTTGGGGCAGGGTGGGGGGTATGGGAGGGGAAGCTTTTAGAAAAGGAGAGACATTAGAAAATCTGATTAAAGATTTTATAAGAGATTAAAATAATCTTACTAACTTCTCTCAATTTGAGGGGTCATGTTGACTTTGTAGTGGAAAATGATAAGCCTTGAATTAAAAATGCTGTCCAAAAAAATGTTGTCATCCATCACTTTTTTTTCCTTTTCAAGTTAAATAACACCATATAATGTGTAGTGAGGGATATATTGGTATTAAATATTAAATTTATAAATTAGGCCCTCATGGTAACTTTAGAAATTGACTTCTGCAGTGAAGAAATTGGATCTCCACACACTGAAAGTTAAATACTTTGTGATTCCAAAGTCTTCCTCTCTTTCCATGCACCATGTAGGCTATTTTGACCTGTATGTGCCAGCACCTCTGAGTTCAGAACATTGTAGCACCACTCAGATGATTAAAACAGCAACGACAACAACAATAACCTTATTAATAATACAGAGGCCCTGGCAACCTCCCCTCTGAATGCTCATATTGAGTCCTGGAGTGGAAGTGAAGCTGGTTAAAGTGGTTTTAGGGTACACGAGAGGACAAGATGCAAATCACCTTTGGGTGAATTGTCATACTGATACTCTTTATATCTGAAAAATCTGGAGCTATGGTAAGACATTCTACAGCTTGTGAGCAGCGACTTGGGAGAGAGAAGTCCCAAAGGCATCTGTTGGGATGAAAATCCAAGCCTTCTGACGGTTGCTTTCCTCACTATAAATTCTACAGCCTCAGAAGCACCCGTGTCCCAGTGAACAAAGTGACTGCTCTGGAGACCCCTGAAGGAAGGATATGGTAAAGTGCTTTCGTGGGAACTTTCTGTGGTCTCAGTTCGGAGTCTTCAGTCCAAACGCTGGATACTTTATCTTCTCTTTTGGGAAAACTGATCTGGTACCATTTGATCCCGACAGCTCAAGAAAAAAACATGAAATATTTACGAAGTGCTTTAAGTTTCAGGGGAAGTAATAGTCCGGTCTGTGGAGCCAAAATGAATTCCAGCTTACCCGCTCCATCTTATTGGCCCCCTCCAAGGTTGCCCGTATCCCTCCTGACCTGTCCTTGTGTGGAAATCTAAGAATGTCACACATCCCTTTGCCACCTTTCTTTAGCCCCGTGTGTTCCTGAGAATGGAGCGATACCTTATGAACATGTCCAAGAAGGGAAATGGAACAGGCAGGGGTGAGAAGAGGGGGTGGCAGCAGGGAGGCGAGAAGGGGAGGAAGGGAGGCGAGGGAGAACTCACAACACCTGAGGAGCCCAAGCTGTTAAGCCACGGGGTCTGGGTGTCCTCTGCCATTCCCCCTGCAAGGTGAACCTGAGACTCACTGACCAGCTCTTGCAAAGACCCGTGCCAAGGTCCGCTGTGGCCAAGCCTTCTCAGTGGCAGGAGACGGCAGGGTGCGGAGCTGTTTGCTTGGCATCCTTCGCCACCACTAAGGTCACTGATAAATTATTAAGCTGCTCCTAGGTACATGGCTTCGTGAATATGATCAGGAGTGAAGGGAAGCCAGGGCCAGGGGTTAATGATCAGATACACAGAGAAGAGCAAAGCCTGCGGAAGCACACACGGGAAGGCAGGACAGCCACATTGCCACAGTGAAGCAGTCAGCTTGTGTTTACTCTCAGCTCCAAATGTTTTCCTTTGTATCTCCATACCATCACCTCTTATTTTTGTTAAGGAAGTGACACAAAGTAACAGGCTTCACGATGCTGTCAGCGTCCATCTTGACAGCATGTAGGTCACAATACACAATCATGTACTGTAATTATACAAAATCCGAAGAAAATGTTACTAGTTACACTGGTTAAAATGAAACTGACAACCCGAAAGAAAACAAAACCAAAAGAAACCTCCGTTGGAATCCATAGAGACGCTTGACAATAGCCAAATAATCATCCTAGCATGCTGCAGTTCGTTGCCATAACTTCATAAATCCCCAGCTCTTTGGGGGCAAGAAAGTGCGTTTTTCACAGCCTATATAGTTCTCAAAGAAATAGCTTTCACATGTATGCAGGTCCACAGAAAAAGGAATGCAAAGTCTAGGCACCAAGGTTGCTCAGACAGCAATGGAGTCTTAAGAGTCCTTCTTCGAACTGTTCTGAACCAGATCTGGTTTGGCGAAAAAAGAATCTGGACAGTGACATTAGTTCAAGAGGGCCCAGGAAAAAACAACACTTAACTGTTAATAAGGAAGAAAACCATCAAGAACTAGAACAATTAAGACTTAAATATTTTTTCTACTCTACTTTGCAGCTGCATTACAGCTTTTCCTATTTGGAAAAGATATGCAGTCGATCTGTGGGTAGAAGCCTTCTCTCTTCCCCACCCCCTCCCCCCACCCCGCTCCTGATCCAGCAGCTTAATGTTGGAGGACCGATATCGCTGGTTCAATTTCCTTGAAGTGGAATTGACATTTCCTCATGTGTGGCCAGGCCACTTTTTAACAATGAGGTATAATTTGATACTAACCATTCCTGTTCCCCCTTGGGCTATGGGCTTGGTCGGTCGTGTGGGTAGAAAACAATTCAACTTCCTGATAAAATCACACATACAAAAATTATTGCACTTAAAAACAACAACAAAAAACTCAGCCCAACCAGCCAAGGGCCAAGGAAACTCTTCGGAAGTGCTGTGCTTCCTGCCCTTTGCAGAGCGTCTGGACCTTTGTGGTGTTCAGTTGAATTTGGTCCGTTATTAAATGTCCAGAAGTGAAGGAGTCCAAAAGACACTGTAGGCTCTTTAAGGCTAAGTCTTCCCGGTGCTTCGGTGAGATAGATTGTCTCCTTGGCCACAGACTACAAAGCAGGGGCTCTTCTTAGCAAAATGGCCAACAGGGCCCCTAAAAACTCTGGAAGCAAGGGAGGCATGTCCTGTCCTGTGGATGAAAGAGAGAGAGAGAGAGAGAGGGAGACAGTAAGCAGCTTGGCAGGGACGAGGCACACACTGACAGGTCTGGGTCTAGAAGTAGAGCATCTTCCTCCCGATTCCACTACTTACTTGCTCTCTTTACACTCAACCCCATCGCCCATGTGGACACAGGCTTATCTGTGCACCCTTTTCCCTTTAAGTCCCTTTTGTGGGTCTAAATATCTTCCCCTTTTTGGCAAATTTGTTTCTTAGTCTTTACCCTTCCTGCCTCCTTGGGCTTTCTATGTTTTGATAGATATAAAGGTAGAATACTAATCCTATCCTGCTACCCACTTATCCATATGCTCTTTGTCCTTCCATATGAATCCCACAATGCCCCCCTGTCCTCTCCCAACCCTGCGAACGGTCCCCCCCACCTCACTATACTCAGATACATTTCACTGTTTACTGACTTGAATTGGCATATTATTACTTCAGCTAAGAGTATAACACCTCCAAAATCAGATCTCCTAGCCAAAGTTGAGCACAAGGCATTGAATATGTTACTAATGTTTTCAAGAAGCTCTCAAGTAAGTGTTCACATAAGGGATGGAAGCAAGGCATTCCTCGACTCCACCATCCCGAGACCGGTGTTAATATTGGTTCTCTTCTTTGGGATGTGTACTCCAGCTCATATCTCCTTTGTAACCCCTTGTATGACCCTTGTAATCCATAAAATATTAGCACAAAATATTGAGATAAACAGAGTGGAAGGGTAGCATCCTGATATCTCAGGCACAGATCCAATATTAGAACAACTGAAAGTTCTGGATGCAGGGAAGGAAGGTCAAATCATAAGGAGTTGCCGAAGCTCCTGCCTGTCATCCCCTGACCAAGGTGCACTGGAGCTCTAAGATCTGTATGGTATTACTCTCTCCCTATAACCACATTTGGGGAGTCAGAATCAATACAACAGGTGACTGCTGCCTTCTGTTGTATCCCATCACGTCCCCTTCCATGGTTCGAAGACAGAGTGCCCACGATGGCCTCGTCTACTTACTGCTCTGGATTCTGAACTAGGACTTGCTAACATTTTCATAGATGACATCGCTGATGCAGAACTGCTGCTTCTTCTTCATCCACATCAGTTGCACACACTGGTGGATAAAAATATACTGCTCCTGGAGCAAAAGACCAAAGCAGAGTTCAGAGCGAGGTATTGTGCAAACACATGCAAAGATTTAGTATTTTCATACTACGGCAGAATTAGATACTATGATATGATGTCAAAGGAAACAATATCCATTATTTATGAGATAATTTTATAACTAGAAAATCCAAGAGAATCAACTGTAAAAATATTTTGATTAATAATAGAGCTTAGGTCATCACAACGTAACGCTAAAGGCAATGACTATCCAATCAATAAATCACGGGCCTATTTTGAAAAAAAAATAGTGTATCATCTCATAATACACCAAAATGAATTCTGGGAAGTTTAACAAATTAAGCCATAAAAATATGGGGGGCGGAATACAGGTTAGTTTTTCTCTGATTACTTTTAGGAGGGACTTTCTAAACTTCAAAGCAATGTAATAAATCACAAATGAAAATTTCAAACTACAATTTTTAAAACAAAGTAAAATGAATAAAATAAAGGGTAAATTGGAAAATGGGAGGGAAAATTATTTCCTGAAATTATGACAAAATGTTGATACCATTTAAAAAAAACACATTTATTCAGTATCAAGATCAGGCTATTACTTTAGCCATCAACAGCATGGGTACAAAAAAAGAAAAAAGTCTACATTAAAACCCTTTGTTGGAATGCTTTACACTTTCCACAGAACCGAAACTAAAATAACCTGTTATACAATTAGTCACAAATCCAGTCCTCGAGTTTTTTGCCCATGCATGTGAGTATTGTCTAAAACATGTCTCCTTTGTAGCAGCTCAGCCCTGCCACCACTGTGCTTGGCTGAGGTAACAAATCTGTTGTAACCTGTAGCTTCCCTGTCACTTCTCTGGCTCTCCTCTCCTGCTAAGCCTTGTTTCCTGGCAGCAATTGAAAACCTTCTGCCACCACCATCGCTACTGCTGCTGCTGGAACTGCCACAGCCACCTTGGTTTCGTGGTTTGGTGAAGTACTGGCCTCCACCACCAAGGGGCCAGAGCATCAGCCTCCAAAATTTCCTCCTTTCATGGGTCCAAAATTTGAAGATTGATTGTTGTAGTCATCCAAATCATGAGAGCTTCTGCCTCCTCCAAAATTGCTTCCATCATTATCAATCCATGATAGCCACCCTCACCGCCACCATATCCACCACCACCACCAAAGCCACCTCACCGGTTTCCTCATGACCAAAGTTGTCATTCCCATCAAAACCACCTCCACAACCACCACCAAAGTTTCCAGCCATCTCTTGCTTAGGGCTTTCCTTACTTCACAGTTGTGGACATTCACAGTATGGGATTTTTTTTTTTTAATTTTTTTTTTTTTTTTTATTTGACAGAGACACAGCGAGAGCGGGAACACAAGCAGGGGGAGTGGGGGAGGGAGAAGCAGGCTTCCCTCAGAGCAGGGAGCCCGATGTGGGGCTCGATCCCAGGATCTTGGGATCATGACCTGAGCCGAAGGCAGACACTTAACGACTGAGCCACCCAGGCGCCCCAACGGTATGGGATTTTTGTTTTTTTGTTTTTTTGTTTTTTTTTTTTTTAAAGATTTATTTGACAGAGAGACAGACAGTGAGAGAGGGAACACAAGCAGGGGGAGGGGGAGAGGGAGAAGCGGGCCTCCCGCGGAGCAGGGAGCCTGATGCGGGGCTCGATCCCAGGACCCTGGGATCATGACCTGAGCCGAAGGCAGTCGCTTAACCGACTGAGCCACCCAGGCGCCCCCGGTATGGGATTTTTGAATGACAATCTTCTCTACAGAATCATGGCCATCAAATGTTACAAAAGCAAAGCCTCTCTTTTTGCCATTGTCTCGGTCAGTCATGATTTCAACCGCTTCAATTTTCCCATACTGTTTGAAGTAATCTCTTAGATGATGTTCTTCGGAGTCTTCTTTAATGCCACCAACAAAAATCTTTTTCACAATTAAGTGGGCACCAGGTCTTTGAGAATCTTCTCTTGAGACAGCCCTCTTTGGTTGCACAACTCTTCCATCCACTTTGTGTGGCCTTGCATTCACGGCTGCATCCACTCCTCCGCAGGGGCATACGTGACAAACCCAGAGCCTCTGGAGCGCCTGGTGTTTGGATCTCTCATGACCACACAGCCCGTGAACTCATTTCTCATTGCTCAAAATAGCTCCTCAGACTCTCATCAGTTGTTTCAAAACTCAAACCTCTGAAGAAGAGCTTCCGCTGCTGTTCAGGCTCTTGGGAGACTGACTTAGATATAATGGTGGTGGGAAGGGAGACTTTAATGACGCTTACTCGGTGGGCATCCACGGGCAGGGAGGAGTAACCTAACGAACGCACCTCGATACCTTTATTTTTGTTTAAAATTCCTGCAGTCATTAGCACACACACTTAAATTGGCCAATAAAATATATCGGCAATTAAACCAAATGTTCCTGGAAGGCAGGGACTATATCTTTTTATTCCTCATGCCTAGGACTCAGTTTGGGCTTATGAAAGGTTTTCTGAAGTAAACTGAGGAAATATTAAAACATATGCAAAAGATGGTGACATAATAAAAAATGTAAGTTGAAACAATTTTGTTTCATCCGTGATATGAGCAAAGCTAAAGGAAAATGGTAATGCTCGATGATGACCTGAGTTTGTTGAAGCTGTCATTTTTATCTATTGTTGGTGGAGGTATTATTACTTAAGTGCTAGTAAATGGCCTTGTGGACACAGATAGTAAACCAGTGGAAAAGGACCCAATTTAATGTTCTGTAGAAAAGAGAATGGTTTAAATAAGGCACAGCAGATCTGTACTGAAATATTAGTGTCTTTAAAATGAGATTTATAGAGTTTTGGACAATTCGGGATGATATGTATAGCAAAATGTTAAGTGGAAAATTACAGTGTAAAGTTAGTATATGTACATATAGCATGTAAAGTTATACTTGAACGAAGATGGAGATGAAATCCATCAGCATATTGAGGAAGCTGTCTTGGTGCCATGAAATCAAAGTAACTTCATGATCTTTCACCTTTTTTCTTTATTTCCTAGAGCTTCTCTGTAAGTAATACCATTAGAAATAACCTTGACATAAAATCCAGTCGTGACAGTCAAAGGATTTAAGGGGTCTTTTGTATGACGACTTTATAAAGGTTAGGTTAATACTTAAAGGTTGATACCTCAGCCTAATCTGTATTTTTCAAGCTTTGAAGAAAATATATTCCCTTACTTTGTGATAGTATCACATCCCACAACTGACTACCTCTTCTCATGATCACACATCACTCCATTGTTTCTGGTGTTATCGAGCACTGAGCACGGTTCAGGCCAGAGAGTGCCTTGTTTTTCAATTCAAAATTGCTCGGTGACCAAACTTTGTGTCACAAAGAAAAAAAAGTAGCTGAACCACAGGAAAAGTAAATGAGAGACTATTTACAGACATATCCTTGAGAGCCCCTGAGAAGTCTAAGCTGCTGATCAGGATGAGGGCTGCTCAAAGCAAAGCACTAACTGACCTCCAGGGAAAGCCTATTAGAGGAAAACTAAACAAAACTTTTGATAGAAATAAAAGAGAGAGCTCAAAAGAGGTGAATGCCACCCATATAGAGCGCTTTATGGTTTCAAAGTGCTTGTCTAGGTGTACAGAGGCCATACGTGACCCAGGCCGACTCACAGCGTCTGGCCTGCGGACCTGGACTCTCTAACTACCCCTTGCTGCTCCTGTGGAGAGGCTCATACCATGTGCCGGTCAGTTGAGAAAAGGGAAGAGAACATGTCAAAATGCAGCCCATGCAGTGCGTTGCTGTGACCTGAAATGTGCGTCTCTGGACAGGCTGTTTTAATCAGTTAGTCCTGCTATTTCTAGAGTGGGGCAGGGTGGTAGAATTGAGATGACAGGCGGTAGAATCGAGAAGGTAGGAAAATTAGAAAAAATTAGAAAACCAGCCATGGGAGGGAGGGAACCTGGTCCACAGCACACAGGTGGTTTATATAGAGAATCGGAAATCAGCTGGAGAATCACTCTGGCCTCTTGGAAAATCATTAGTGTCAAAGGGGTACTGTGGGATGAAAAAGCTGAGGAAAATAATTTGTTTATTCCGCTCCTTACTTGTTAACATCAGTAAGGTCAAAGGCAGCAGGACTGGGGTATTATGATTGGGCTCGAGGAGGATGTTAGGAAAACCCTAACATTCAGAATCCAGGTTGAACCATGAAGAGCACAGGAACCAGGAAAATACAAAGGTAAACGGACAAGATGTTCCAGACATAACTAACAAAACAGACATAAATAAATAACTCGAGCTAGAGAGCCTGCACTGCAGAATCCCGAGGGAACTCAAGAGTGAAGCTGAAACAGTTGGAAAATAATCAGTAACCTGTGGTGACCTCCGCCTCTTTTGCTGACTTTTGAGTTTTCCCACCAGAGTTCAGGGAAGGGATATTGTACTTTAAAAAGACTGTTTCCCTGGAGACGGCAACTTAAAAATGCTGCCATAAACAAAGAAGCCAAACAACCAAAATTTGGGACCAGAAAGTTAGGGAGAACACAAAACACTTCCTCAGTCTTCTGAGAGGCACACGGTGGCTGCTGTAGTTTGGTGTGATTACCACACTTGAGGAGAGATAATGGTGTTGAAAATTGGACAGAGGGTCTGCCATGTGCAGGTAGTTTTTTTTTTTTTTTTTTTTAAGATTGGATTCATCCACCTGACAGAGAGAGAGCACAAGTAGGGGGAGTGGGAGAGGAAGAAGCAGGCTCCCCGCTGAGCAAGGAACCCCATGCAGGACTCGATCCCAGGACCCTGGGACCAGGGCCTGAGCCGAAGGCAGACGCTCAACGGACTGAGCCACCCAGGCGCCCCCTGTAGGTAGTTTTTTAAAAAAGGCATTAGGATTCTGTAATTGGGAAAGTCAAAGGCAACTAGGCTATAATCAAAGTCTATAAAGTTATAAGAGGCATAAATTAAGTCAGTGGGGCAGACAATTCATCACATCCAACATACTTAAAATAAGGAGTGGCCCTTTGAAGGCTGGGGATTAATAGACATACTGGGGAGTTCTAACCACATATTAGGATGTCAGTTTACAGCGGTGAAAACCAAAAATATGGACCGATTCGTAAAGCACTGTTTAATCACTAGGTAGTGGGCTTCTCTGGGAAAGCAGAACATTTTGAGCTTATGCTAATGAGGTCATGTTAACGTCCCCACCGCTGTGAATTCCAAGGCAGTAGGGCTGGGATGTGAGTGGGCTCCAGGAAGTGAGCAAACACATCATCAGTGAGACACCTGCATGTGAATGGGTCACTCTTTCCAAAGTGGTATGATCTTGCTGGAGCGCAGAAATAAATCCCTTGGGCTGGCTGTGTGGAGCCTTGGTCAGAGGGGAGTGGGGAAGCCGGAGAGAAAAGTAAAGAGAGTGGGGGAGGAGAAACCGGAAGCGCAGAAAGCAGCCATTACTGCAGGCTGTTTGAGTTATACTGACACCTAGTGATGCTTAGTAGGAAAAGCATGGGGAAGACGAAGGCAGCATTTCATCTGGAAATTGAGTAAGAGGTCAGGCCAGGTTGTCTTCTACTCTCCAAGCGTTCCTCCCACACACACTCCTTGAGCAAAAAAGGATTACTGTACGCTCGAAGCTGAGAAGTCACAGTAGGGCATGGTGACGAAGATTATGAACCAGCTATTGTGCGTAGGTTTCGGGGCGCACCCAGGGGCCCACCCGCTGCTGCTGGGAGGCGGTGTGATGCTGTGTGTGGGCAGCAAGCAGCCCAGGGCTAACCACGCCGGCTGGAGTGCATTCTGAGGCTTCCAGGCAGGAGAGGACTCGGTGGGAGAGGACGAAGAGGGAGCGCATAACACTGGTGGATATTTCTGGGGATGCTCCCATGTTGTTAAAATGATAATTCCATTCCTTTAAGATCAAGGGCACTGGCAGCACTGCTTGGATGGGAGCTGGAAATCCTTAAAATTATAAGGGGGACAGAAAGCATAAATCCAACCCCTGATCATCATCCAAAATGCACTGGGACAGAGAGTCACATGGAGGACGAACTAAGGCCAAACTTACTGAATCAAATCTAGCATTTCAAATATAAATTAAATCACATCAGTTCCACAGTCTCCACTTGGTGGCATTTACCCAGAATGGCTGTCACCTTCACCGAACACTCAGTCTGTTCAAAGAAGTTTTATTCTATTATAGATAGTATAGATACATCCATATGTTCTGGATTACTAAAGGACATGTGATACCAACCACAGTGCAAACGCTATACACTGAATGGATTTCTAGAGGCTAAGATCTATTTTTTTTTTAATACCTTGAAGCAGTTTGAACACGCACACTGAGAAATTGGGAAGAGCAGAGACAGAAAAATAAAAATTGAGACAACTGTTTTGAAACAGACTGAATCATGGGAAGTTTCTCAGTCCAGGGCATATTTGAAAATACATTTTGATTCTGTTCCTACCTCTGTCTGCACCATAGACATCCGGTAGGATCGCATTTCGGACACCAGCCCTAAGATGTCGACAAACTCATGATCCCGAATGTGCTGCGAGAGCCTGTCCAGGGCAATGAATGTTCCCGTCCGGCCAACTCCGGCACTGCAAAAGAGTGTTCGGACAGCATATTCCTCAGACAGTCCTTTTACATGGTTGCAAACACATCGGCCACTAGAAAACCCCCCAAACTACAGGTAGCAGCACTCAGAATAAAAGAAGAAATACTCCTGACAATATTTTCCTGATTTTGAAGTACGTGATTGTGGTTGGTATTTTTTTTTCTTTTTTAAAGATTTTATTTATTTATTTATTTATTTATTTATTTGAGAGAGAGAACACAAGTGGAGAGGACCAGAGGAAGAGGGAGAAGCAGACTCCCCGCTGAGCAGGGAGCCCGATGCGGGGCTCGATCCCGCGACTCCAGGATCATGACCTGAGCTGAAGACAGACGCTTAACCGACTGTCTTTCATTGTCACATTTCTGACTCACCCTGCTGCCTCCCTCAAAGAGGTGTGTGGCTGCACAGCCTTAGCCCCACCCCGGTCCCACCACAGGGCACCCTGCCTCCTGAGGAAGGTAAGGATTCCAGAGGGAGCTGGCTGGAGAGTCGCTTCCTGCTCTCAGAGAGTGGATACACAGAAAACAATTCCAGTTTTCTGTGTAGCCTCGGAGTTCGGTGCACACTCCCTGCTGGAAAGTCGGCTTGAGAGGCCACACACTAGTTCTAGCTCTGCGGCTACAGCCATTTGCAGGCGGTCAATAATATTTATATTATTCAGCGCTGTGATTAGCTATTTTTAATCTGACTTTGTATTTGGCCATGTTATAAGCCACTCAGAATCACCGAGAGGCTGGGGTACTATCCCACAGCACCTAAAGGCACGGATTTGAGCCTTAATCCCTCCTCATGCTAGCTGCCTGAATTTGTGTGAATCCCTTTATCTCCCCTCTTCTCAGTTTGTTTTTCTTCTGAAAATAAGAATAATAACATCTATCTCATAGGCTACGGGAGATAAGAAAAGCCATAATATAGGTAAATCATGTATCAGGTAAGATATCAATTGTAAATTTTAAAAAAGTCATGGTTTACATAATGGCAAATTCAGTGTGACTGGGTATATGGAACGGTGGGCTCTTTGCTTGATAAAGCAGAGCCTGTGGGACCCTAACAGAAGATACGGCTGATGCGGTTACCTGCAGTGCACGATCATGGGGCCTTTGCTTTTGGGAGCTTGCTGTCGAACCACGTGTACAAACTGCAGGATGCTCTCTGCAGCATTTGCCGTGGGCACCCCGTGATCAGGCCACGCCATGTAGTTGAAATGCATCACATCCTGCATCTCATCAGCCTTTAGGAGAAAAAGCCAACACAAGCATGAATGTCTCAGTGCGCCGGCCCGATGGCCTAGGCCTCCACGGCAGCTCACAGGTTTAATGGCTTCAAAAGTTCAAGCCACGTTTCCCTCTTGGCCGGTCCCCTTCCCTTTCCAGCTCTGAGGATGGTGTCTGGCCCAAAGCTGGCCCTGAAAAAAAAATACTAATTGTGTAAAACTTCGAAGAGTAGGATAAATAGGCGAATCTATGCCTTTGTAGAGATAAGAGCTCAAGCAGATCAGGGTGTTCCTCCTGGCTTGGCCACTTGGCAATTGCATCGGTGTTGGTCCATGAATCCCGTGGAAGGAGCTATTGGTTCCTGCCTGCCCCCGGGTCCCCTTTGCCAGGGTGATGCACCCCCTTTCCAGCGGCTGCTAACAGCACATGGCTGTGCCCTCCTCATAGTTGTCCTCCACAGAGGGAACGGCCTGCCTTTCTGGAGCGTGCCCGAAGGGATGTGTTCTCCTGATGAGGGCGGTGCACAGCTAAGGAATAACGGATACTGGCGTGCAAATGCCCGCCCCCTTACATCGGGGGGCACAGCTAACAGCACGGTGCCATTCACTGCCCCGGCCATTTCCGTGGGACGCAGCTGAGGCCAGCATTCAGCGGAGCCCACAGCTGTGTGTAGCTCCTTCCCTGCCCTGGCCTACCCTGGTTCCCTCGTTCCCTTAGAGATTTGAGCCAAGATTGTACTTTCAAAAAGTCACCAATATTACAATCCCTGTCTTGTGCTCTGACCCAGGACAAACTTGCTGAACATGTTTTCTCATACTTAAAATGAGCCCTTTTAGATGTTATGGGATAAAATAACCCATCACAAGGGTGGTTGTGAGGATTCAGTGTGCTCATGTCTGTGAAGGATGGGACCTGGTAGATGTGGTCATCACTACTACCTAATCACCACCACTCTCTCCCAGCTCAGTGCAGGCGTACGGTTGGTTCTGGGAATCCCCGTGGGTCAGTATGTTTTGTATATTTATCTCGTTCACATTACCCCATATGTCAAATGTATTCTTGTCCCCTCTGAACTGAGAATTATGAGTTCGGGTGTGGGCCTTCAAGATTCACTCTTTTTCTTTTCTTTCTTTCTTTCTTTCTTTCTTTCTTTCTTTCTTTCTTTCTTTTTTTAAGACTTATTTATTTGAGAGAGAGAGTGTAAGGGAGGGGACACGGAGAAGGAGAGAGAGTCTCAAGCAGACGCCACACTGAACACAAAGCCCCACATGGGGCGCGATCTCACGGCCCTGAGGTCATGACCTGAGCCAAAACCAAGAGTCAGATGCTTAACCAACTGCACCATCCAGGTGCCCCAAGACTCACTCTTCTTAGTCTCTACTAATTTGTAAGCATAAAGATTTATTCTGTTCTTATTATCAACTATCAGAAATAGTCCAAATCCAGGCCTCACAAAGATCTTAATTCATCCCCTTCCCTCAAACTTGCTAGGAGCCTAGAATGCACTCAGTGAAAGGAATACTGTATCATAATTTGGAAGAATTTGGCCTGGTTATGAAACTAAAGCTAGGTTCAGGTATTGAAGAGAAATGAATTCCAAAGAGTCAGTGGCCTTGGGTGGAATAAAATTTGTATAAATGTAAGTAAATGCATAAATAAAGCATATACATAAATACGTAATAAGATACATAATAAGATCTGTGTAAACATAAGTAAATCAGCACTTCGACTAGACCCCCTGTCCCCTAGGCACTCAAGGCTATCCACCCCCAGCCACATGCAGTGCCTCCCTCACTGCCTTCAAGGGCTCTTTCTTAGACACATGGAGCATGGGTGCAATAAGTCTGCAAAGATGCTGGCGACTCTCACTGCTGTTTTCAGGAGGTACGGCCAGGAAGTAACCCAAGCATAATAAATTGTGCAGAATGACTCCATTACTCAGGACCATGAGGATTTAAGCATATTCAATCACTAGATAACTTTGGTTGCCCAGAAAAGCTCACAAAAAATGTTAAATCTTTTCCAAGGCTGATTACAGGCTTTGCTCAAAGATTTGTACATGGTAGGCAATATATATGTGTCTGTGTGTGTATATATATATATATATATATATATATATAATTGATCTGAAAATGTATCCAGCTAAAATATGCAAAGTGGTTCAAAATTAGGAAACACTTAAATTGTCATTAGTCTCTCTATAGCTGCAAGACAGAGTTCTGAGTATCAGGGTGATCCCTGTCAGCTGAATAGCAAGACACACATCGATGGGAACAAACACATTTTTGCTGGTTTTAGTCTCCAGTTCCTACTCAGTTCAGGCCAAGTTTTCAAGCTCTGGAAGGTGGCAAATTATGTGTTATGGTCATTTTCCTCCTTTCTTATTAAATGAGAAAACCATCCTTGTTCATCTTAACCATTTCAAAATTTCTCTTACCCCGATTTCCTCATTCATGTACTTTTAGGTTGTACTCTGAAAGCTCCCATATATCAATATGGAAGGAATAAAGAAGAGTGTGAGCAAAAATCGAAACAAATAGAAAAACATGCCCATGAGCACAGCATAATGTTCTTTTGCAATATAACCTTCATCCAGGAAGGATAAAATTTAGATTTGGTGTTTATGGCCAAAAGGGGGCACTCTAGGACCGAATGCTTGTAACTACTGTATAGGCATCTTACCAGAGAATTCAATGTTTTATTTCAGTGTTTCAAGCCCTTGACATGATTATCATTGAAAGATAGGTCAGCATTTAAGACCAAGGACAAGAAGCATAGGACTGACCAGACACTGATCTATGTGACTCTTCTCTGTCAAGGAAACAGGCATGGAACAGACCCTATTTTGCGCTCTGCAGTCTCTTTTCTCCTGAATGCAAACTCAGGGAATTATTTGTTCTACGCTTACCCAGCAGTTTACACTGGCTTTCCGGCTGAAACAGCCAAGAAAGAAAGCGGGATTCAAATGGCATTCAAGCTGTCAAATATTTTCCCCGAGGAACATCTATCTGTGAACTTTCCAAGTGCTTTATTATTTTTCAAATCGTTCATTCATTCACTCATTTATTCATCCCACAAAGACTTTATAAGTGGCAAAGGGTTGGGATTACAAAGCTTATTAAAACAGGGTATGTGCTTCCCAAACTCACAGCACGTTGCGGGAAGGGGACGTGAAGAGAGACAGTTATAACCATCTCTGGTGTCCCGTGATAGAATAATCTAGATGAGACTAGAGCAGGGGGGAAAGGAATAAAGCTGTCTGGAGACTAGGGAAAGCTTAACAAAGGAGGTGACCTTTGAATTGAAGCTCTGAGTGGGAAGTGTTTAGGGAACAGGCGGAGATGGCCATTTCAAAAATATGGAACAGCACGAAGCAAGTCTGCTAAGGATTTGCCTAAATTCCCCTGTAGCAAAAGCCATTGTTAACTACCAGTGGTTAAGAAGTGATTAAACTTGCAAATATCAATAAATGATGAATTGATGAGTACTTCTGCTGTATTGATATGGACAATCTTTGTTTCCATTGTCCACATTAAGGGTCAGCAGACATTTTCTGGGAAGGGCAGACAGTAAATATTTTAGGTGTTATGGGTCATAGGGTCTCTGTTGCAACTACTCCAGCTTGATGTAGCACAAAAATACTCATCGGTAACATGTAAGCAAATGTGCGTGTGGCTCTGTCTCAATAAAATGGTATTTGTGGACACTGAAATGTGAATTTCATATAATTTCCATATTTTGTGGGAAATATTTTTCTTTTGATTTTTTTTTTCACCCACTTAAAAATTAAAACTCATTCTTGGCTCACAGGCTTTACAAAACAAGCAGTGGTCCATCGGTCCACACCCCAGTCTACCATCCCCTGACCCATACGTTTAGGAAGTGCTGTTTCTAAGCAGAGAACATTGCAATGAGAATGTTCCTATTCAATGTTGTCCTCAACAGAGAGCACGTTCAAGTGACTCCTAGTAAAAATGCCCTTCCCTCTTCTGGGACTGCCGTGTGTGAAGAAGGTAACAGGGTGACTGGTTGATGTCGGCTCCTAAGCAGCACGTAAACATTCAGCATAAGCTCAAAGGCTAATCATCAGAGAGGCAGCAGGTCCAGGAAAAGTAGACTTTTTCTGACATGCTAATATTCAGAAATCAATAGCATTTTAAAAGAGGTATGGAACCATGGTTAAAAAAGGCTGAAGTATCTTTGACATAGTAAAAACCAAACCAGAACAAAAATAAGGAAAAAAGCCAAACAAAACCAAACCCAAACTACTAAGTTATGGTCTAAGTGTTTAAAGTTTAAGTGTGTCTTATATATCCTAATTATTCGTACATGGAATTTAATGTAAGTAATGAGAACTTCTCTCATCAGTCGTAACTGGTGAGCGGTGATTCCCCGAGTCTCCTATTGCCCTTGGCTACACTGAGATGGAACCATGAGGACTTGTCATCCCATCTCTTCGGGCTCTCCAGGCCAACCATTTCATCCACACCATTGTTAATGAAATGGGAAACACATACGTTCAAAAAGTGGGATTTATCTCTTGAAGAAAGCAGTGTTGCAAAGCCCAAAGAGCTCACAGTCTGATGTGACGGTGGGCTGGCCTCTGACACGTGTGTGTCCCCTCGGCATGAGGACCTGAAAGTGTGCTTCGTGACTTACATAGTTGATCCGGAAGTGTCTGCAGGCCCAGTCATCCCTCTCTTCCTCCGAGGTCATCTCCACGGTGATGTCTCCGTAAGCTATGGGTTCTTCCGTGAATGGCCAGTAATGATCACATTTCACCTGAGGGGACAGTGGCACAACCTTTTAAAACAAACAGGCTACGGAAGAAAGAGTCTGTGCTCACTTAGGGAAAACAGAAGTCCTTGCCTCTGAAGAACCGCATCGTACTATTGTGAGGAGGAAAAATGGAGCAAGTGGAAGTTTCTGGGACACAGTAAGCACTCAAGCCGTGGCCACGGCTGGTACGGGTTGTGCTGCCGGTGGGGACAGCCCCCTGGGGCACTTACCCTTCTTTTCTCGTTACACTGCGTGAGCATGACAATCATCTGGGATTTCTGTTGTAGAACCATCTTCCAAAAGTCATTTCTGGTCTCAGGCAGTGGCCCCTGTGTGGCAATATACTCCTGGGGTGAGTTGTATCCCTGAAAGATGAAGTGACCAAGTTGTCAGCTAAGGAGCCCCAGTCAACACCAAATCCTGGTCCACACGAAAGAGGAAAACCTGAGAATTTACTGGGGGATAAGTCTGGCAAAGGATCACACACCTGGGTCATGTTCTTTCCCTTTTACATCAAAGAGGTAATCAGAGTAACGGACCCGCGTAGGTCAGTGTGATTGTAAGCCTTGTTCTCACACCTTTTTAATGAGAACAGCCACTGTTTTTAAAGAACAGGGGCTCAGGTAGAGCCCTTTGAGCTGAGTTGCCGAAACCGAAAGCTAAGAGACAGATGATCTTTAGTGTAATTATTGACTTTCACTTTCACCGGATCTTTACAAAGAAATCCGAACATTACTCATCTAGGGGCCTTTCCCCCCATTTGTTATTCTGAAGAGGAATAATGGGAAGTGTTCCTGAGAGTTGGGTGGCCAGGTGGAGAATGGCTCTCTTTACAACTGTTGGATGCATCTCTGGACCCTGAATCGTCCTCCTCTGGCTGAGCTAGAATTTGGATGTCTGGTTTCAAAAAAAAATTTTTTTTTTTTACTGTGTTTTACTTACAGGAATGTAGTTGGCATTGATATAGTCTGTGCCTTCCTCTTCATTCATGGAGACTAATCTCACTCGGCTAAAGTCATCTGCAAAGAACAAGAAGAAAAGAAATATTGAAAATGTGAGCAGAAAGAAATGTCTTGACCTTCTCTAACCAAATAGCAAGTCAGATCAGCCTGTGACAGAGTAGGTCGAGTTTATTTTAGCCTGATATTTCAGCCACACCTCAATCTTTGTTTATTGTTTAAATAAAGATAGAAACACATCTCAATCACCGTTTCCTCTCCATCAGCTCCCCTGTCCTTGTCTCCAGGTTGTGGGGGCATTGTGCAGGATATTTAGAGAAACTAAAATATCTGGTGGGTTGTATGGAAGGCTAGAGGATGTAGCCTAAATCCATGAATTCCATGTCACCTAGCACATCCAGAAAATCCACTACCTTTGGAAAATTTAGAGAAGATGGAGTTGCACAGGCTTTGTGTAAACAGACTTCAGATGAGAAAAGTACATTCTGGAATGTGTACAGATGTAAAGTGTTATAATGATGACACTGTGCAATTTTATTAAGAAGGCCAATCAAGGAGAAAATTCTCCTTCTAGAGCTTTTTCAGCTCCCCTCCTCCCCCTTCTCCATTTCTCCCAGCACTAGCCCCTACCTACCTCTATCCACTGTGGCAGAGAACAAAGTTAAATTTATATTGGAATGTATTTTTTGTCTGGTTCATAATGCTTCATATTACTTTTTTTTCTCGAATGTTGCTTTTATTACAAAATGCTAAGCAACAAGACAACCTACCAGAAGTAAGAAAGGGGAGGCATTTTAGTACATTGCATTCCTTCCCTTGTCAGGGAGTTGACTGAAAATAGTTTATGAAAGCTCAGATTATCTTATCCTAATTTGACTAAGATTTCTGATCTCCGAAGAGCCAAACGGTCAGTCTTTCCTGATCATCAGACACAATTCAGTTGAAAGCAAAGAAGTTCAGTATTCGTACATAGGATGGTATCCTATGTTATTTAATAACATCAAAGCATGAATGGGACCAATGAAATAGCAGAGATGGCCTTGAGGATCCAGACCACAGCGGGGCTTGGCCAGAGATTGGTGAAAATGATGAATCTGCAGTAACAGTCCGTCAGTCTTTGAGAGACGTGAACAGGATAGGCTCTAGTGAGAATCTTACACGGTAGGATGTTTGTGTAACGATTTTTACATCGGTTCAGTGGAAGGTCTGCCGCAAAGTGTGGGATGTCCAGTCCAATCAATTTCAACTCCTGTAAATGATAGAGAATAGAGTTGAGATTTCGGTAGTTGGTGTGGATTGGATTATTGTTCACACTGTATTTTTCCTCACTCCCTGCCTGTAATAGAATTATCACACCCCATCTTCCACACGATGTTCCCGTTGCTCCCCTTTGGGACAGAGTGCGCTTCTCCACTCCACTCTTCTCAACTTGCTTTGGCCAATGAACTTGGGTAGCAATCATTCCGATCAGAAGCTTTAAGTGTGCTTGCTCAGTTTGGTTTTCCCTTCAGTGCTACTGCCATCTGCCATGAAAAGAACATGCTCAGGGAGGCTGCTGGCTCCAGAATGAGGAGATGCTTAGAACAGACCTGACTCTGTCCTACAGACCCTTGAAGGAGGAAAATAAATAAATGTTGTTCTGGACCACTGAGATTTTGAGATTAACCCTATAAGATGCTTCTATAGCATTATTGCAGGAATAGAGTTAATATAATACATAAATACCCTGAATAGCTTAGTGATCACATGGAGAGGGAAAGAATTATGTGTATCACTCAAGGTATGGAAAATTTGAAAACAGAGACACATTTCAGCTTTTTGGAGGTATATATTAACTGAAATGTATGCAATATGTGTAAATATTTCTATTCTATGGGGAAGTGTAGGTATTTGTCCTACAGGCAATAGGCCTTAGAGGAAGTGGTAAAAGAGTGAGGATCAAGTGGGGAATATTCCCCATGTTACAAGAAGTAAGATCCACAGGCACTAAGTATCTGGTAATAAATTGGAGAGTAAAGATGAATCAGTAGTGGGTAGGCAAACTTTTCAGTGAAAATAGGAACAACCAAATATCTGCCTGTATGTACATACCAGTACTCCTATAACACCTATAATCCAATTGCATTGGTAAGGCAATTTTTATATAAACAGACAACCATCACACTTCAACAAGATTATGTAATGGGCTAGGGGGGCTTCTAAGTGTTCACCTCTTGTGTCTTATAGGAAACAAGCCGGTATGGTCAGGCCACCTGGATTTCCCAGGAGGTATCATTGACGTTGTGGTCGGTGTGAATAGCTCCCTGGAGTTGGGCAGTGCACAACTAGTGCAGCAGATCTGGTTATTTTCCTGTACAAAGCTCAGGGAAATATTAGTAAACAGCATATACAGCCATCTACAAATGGAATGATCTATATAGTATGCACTTCTCTGTGAGACTACTAGCTGAGGCTATAATTGTCTTTACTCAGATAGGACATTAATGTTGTGCACACATTTTACTCTTCATAATTCCTCCCAATTTTTACTCCAGCGAATCATAATTGAGAGGAATACATATCTGGGGGAAGAGTTTGGGAGCGTCTTTGAAAGACTTTTGAAGGGGGATGGAGACATTGGTGATGTTTTGAGAGACCAAACAGGCACATCTCGTTCATGGCCTTTCTATCTTGATATGTGTTCTTTGCAAAGCATATGCTTTAAAGAGACCAAGTTCTTGGGTCTTCTGTTGTTTCCACATAGAGGTTCTTTGACAGCTAACTGGGATGCAAAGCTGTGGTCCACACGGATGGACTCGCTTGAACCACTCAGATCTCTCTCCTCCTCCCGTTCTGCAACACTTTGGGCTTTTTTGTTTTTTTAAGATTTTATTTATTTATTTGACAGAGAGAGACACAGCGAGAGAGGGAACACAAACAGGGGGAGTGGGAGAGGGAGAAGCAGGCCTCCCATGGAGCAGGGAGCCCGACGCGGGGTTCGATCCCAGGACCCTGGGATCATGACCTGAGCCGAAGGCAGACGCTTAATGACTGAGCCACCCAGGCGCCCCAACACTTTGGGCTTTTTAAGATCATGAAATCCCAAGCTCTGGGGCCCAAGTGGAAGCCAACTTTAAAGACAAGCTATGCTGACTTTGATCCTCAATTCACAAAGGGAGTTTTTCTGTCTCAGGCAAAAATCCTTGCTTGCTAAATGCCTTTAACCAGACGCGTGTCACCGTCAATTTCTAAGTGGTTTTTTCATTTTAAAGGGTTTTCAAAGACTGACTACATTGTTCTTATAAGTAACAAGATTTATTTTTAGCAAACTTCAACCAAATCAGTGTTACTTTTAGGTTAGTTCCTCTCAGAAACCAGAAGCTAATTTAAATGATGCTCCCATTGCTTAAAATATTTTGGAAGTCTACCTCCTTTAGAGAGTGTCTTTAGAGATAGTTGGTCAAAACATCCGGCTTCTTTTGGTGTACCACTCATAAACTGTAGGGTCTTGGAAAAGTAGTTCAACTCATGGTAACATCAGTTTAGTTATCTGTAAGATAAGGCTAACAACATTTCCGTCCCTCAGTCACGTATAGTGACTCTCCAAGGGAACGATTAAACTCAACAAATATGAATACAGCACTATTGATAATGGCGACGAAATGCCTCTGTTTGGAGTCTTTGTTTTGCTTGGCCTCGATGCATAACTTCTCCCTCTTCTGCCGTTTGCGCTAACAGACCGACAACTTTCCCTGCAAATCCCCCGCTTTGAGGACAGACTGAAGAGCCACAGGAAGAGGACTCAGTGACGAAAGAAAAGTGTGGAAACAGATTGGAGCTGGGAGCTGGAGCACATATGGAAGCTGACTAACTGATAGAACTTTAATTGTATGTTGCCTCCCTGCTGCAAATGCCCTAAGTTGATAAGAGAGGTTTAATTGGCTGAACACTGTAAATGTAAATTGCCAAGGCTGAACCACGGCAGAGCGGGAACGGCGGGTGTACATAAAGTGCTCTGCAATCTTTTGTAATTTAGCCTGTCACTAAGTGGAAAATCAAATACTAAGTTTCCGGATCAGTAGCTTTGCAGTTATTCTCTTTCCAGCCACATGGAACCTCCGGAGGCTTAAATCTTCATGAAGGCAAAGGACGAGGTGATGGCCTGAAACTGACATAAATCATTTTTGAATTTTCATTTGCCAGTTTTGTTTCTGTTATGATTTATCACTCTGTGTGTTTTTCCCTGGGCCACGGAGTCATCCACAGCGGGTTGAGTGGTGGCCCCCCCAAAAGATGTGTCCACATGCTAACCCGCAGAACCTGTGAATGTGGCTTTATTAAAAAAAGAGGCTTTGCAGATGTATTAAGTTAAGGATCATAAGATGAGATTATTCTGTATTATCTGGGTGGGTCCTGTATCTAAGAACAAGTGTCCTCCTAAGAGAAAGAGAAGGCCACATAAAGACAGAGAAATAGACTGGAGTCATGCAGCTGTAAGCCAAGGAGCACCTGGAGCCTCCAGAAGCTGGAGGAAGCAAAGAAGCATTCTCCCCTAGAGCCTTCAAAGGAAACATGGCTCTGATAACACATTGATTTTGGACCTCCGGCCTCTAGAATTCTGAGACAATAAATTTCTGTTGTTTTAAGTGACCAAGACTGTGGTAACTTGTTACGCCAGCCCTAGGAATCTAATTAATACAGTCCCCAAGCCCAGTGGCAGTCTACGTTGGGTTGGCTGAGTTTGAAGCACGCAAGTCGGGGAAAGCAAAGCACAAACATATGCACTGTGTCGGTCTGTTCAGGCTGCCATTGCAAAGTACCATCGACCGGGTGGTTTAAACAGTGGCAATGTATTCCTCACAGCTGTGGAAGCTGGGCAGGCTCTGATCAAGGTGCTGACAAGGTAGACGTCATTCTGGGGCTTCTCTTGGCCTGCCTGTGACCATTGTCTTGCTGTGTGCTCACGTGACCTTTCTCGTCTAGCCCTACTTACCTTCCCAAGCCCCTATCTCGTCAACATATCAATTTTGGGAGGACAGAGGCAGCCCCTAACATGCACAGTCATCTTCTGAGAAGAGTGCAAACTCTGTTCTGGCTCTAGAGTCTGTCACAGTGTCAGCAGGGGCTAACTATTTGGGACAGGTTGGACATCAGAGTCAGGCGGGTTCGATTACTAGCCTATGGGACAGGAGGAGACACGACATCACCACTGGTGTTGACAGTGGTGGTGCCACATGTGGCAGGGTACAAGGCTCGGTGCAATTGGGCCAGGTCTGGCTCGTTTTCAGGAAAACACAAAAGGAGATGGGATTTAGAGGGAGGTGTTTAGTGGAGCTCTGTATTCATTTCTGAGAGCTGCCGTAACAAAGTACCGCAAGCTGGGGGGCTTAGAGCTACAGAAATTCATCGTCTTATAGTTCTGGAGGCTATATGTCTGAGATTGAGGTGCTAGCACGGACCTCTGACATCTGTCACTTATAGAGGAATATCAGGGCATCCTTCCCGCCTCTTCCTAGCGTCTGTGGTTTGCTGGCAACCTTTGGTAGTCCTTCACTTGCAGCTCTATAACTCCGATCTCTGCCTTTGTCACCACACGGTGTTCTCCCTGTTCGTCTCTGTGTCTTCACCCAGCTGTGTTTCCATAGGGACACCAGTCAGATTCAGAGCCCACACCGCTCCCGTATGACCTCATCTTAACTGATTACATCTGCAATGACCCTGTTTCCAAATAAGTTCATATTCCGAGGTACTGAGTGCTTAGGGCTTCAACATATCTTTTGAGGGACACAGTTCAACCCAGGACAGGTACTCTAAAGGAAGAATGGGGTGCAGTAGTAATGGGCATCTTGGGGAGGTGATGGAGGACTGGAGGACGCCAACCTCAGGAGAGTCTAGCAGGGGCTGGCAGGGCCCTGACCCACTAGGGTGGGACTGAGGGGCCACGCTCCAGCTGCTGGACAGATCGCTAGTAGAGAAACCTGGAAACAGAGACCCAAACTAGAAGAGGAGGGAAAACTCAGGTCTGGGAACCAAGCAAGACCCCCGGAGTAAGCACTGTTGGAGAGAGTTCAAGGTGGCTTATTTCAACAAAGGCTGCAGGTAGGTCTCCAGTGAACTGGACATGAACACAAGGAAGAAGAGCTGTCAATGGGAGCTACTAGCAGAAATCAAGGCTCATCTCTCATGAACTACGTGGCAAGGAATACAGTTCATTTTGGCCTTTGCAGCCACATTTCTGAACAAAGATGGTGCGAGCTTTCATTAGCCTCCTGATCAAACAAATACAAAACACAGAAATTAATGGCAGAATGAGCAATATATGGTATATCTCGTGGGCTCTGCAATTTCAAGCTCTAAGTCTGACTCTTCAAAATCTTTCCATATGAGACATACGAAATGAGGAACTGAATCTAATCCCTGAGTCCCACACCTCCTTAAGAAAAGATGCACATCTTCATCAGAAGGATAATCAATCTTTCCAGCAGATGCAAAATCAGATGCAGGGTGAAAAAGGAATGTATTTAGGGAGTGCAAATTAGCAAGTCATAGAGCTTCATGTATGACTTACAGCTGTATTGGTAATATATGTAAATCTAGACACTAGTTTCAATTTGCATAATGCTTATAAACGATGTAATTTCTCAGTATGAGTGTGATCTTTCAATGTCAGTATCAAAATGAATACAACTATTAAGCATTCATACAAACAGAACAAATAACTGTTCAGCTACTGAATTTAGTTAGACCAGCTGATTGGGCCATTTTAATACCCTCTTGGGCTCTTATTAGAGCAGGAAACCTGTTTTATTTTCCCTCAAGTTTTGATTAATTACCAACTTCAGGAAAATTTGACGGCTGCCATGTGAAAGGTCTGACATACATCCTAAAATCAGGTATGGGTATGAGTCTTTGAAAACAGATGAGGGTACCAAGACATGGAACCTGAAGGAGTGGAGGTGGGGGGTGGGGGCCAGTGTTGGAGGCTGGCGGTGCCTGAGGGCTGGTGAACGAAAAAGAAAGTGAGTCACACCCATGGGTCACTCCTTGGGCAAATGTTAAAAAACACAGTCTGAGCCTATGACTTAAAGCAGACTTCTGGAGAATAATTTATATTTTCTCACCAGAGCAGGGATACAATATCAGAACTCGGCACCAAATAAATTACATATAGGATCAGCAGTGTTCTAAGAACAAAGATAGATGAAGAAAAGCTTCGGAATAAATAAAGATACTAAACGCTCCTTCAAATCATGGTGTGATGGGTAATTCTGTGTGTCAGCTTGGCCCGCCTAGATAGTGCTTGGTCAAACATCAGTCTAGATGTTGCAAGGAGGTATTTTTTTTTTTAGATGTGATTAACAAAGCAGATTACTCTCCACAGTGTTGGTGGGCCTGATCCATCAGGTGAAGACCCTAAGAGAAATGACTGAGGTGCCCTGAGGAGGAAGACATTCTGCTTCCTGGTTGCTTTTGGATTGAGCAGCAATATCAATTTTTCCCTGGGTCCAGAGCCTGCCCTGCGGTTCTCAGGCTTGTGAGCTCTCACAACTGTGTGAGCTCGTTCCTTGAAATAAGACTGTCTCTTTCCATGTATATATTTCTTCAATTATATTATAGTATATAGGATATACATCTTATAATAATTACATAAGAATTCTATAATTCTATAAGACCTATATAATGTAATGAACTTATGGATGAATTACACGATTACATTTTATTGTATTAGTGTTCATACATGTATATATTTCCTATCGGTCTGTTTCTCTGGAGAACTCTAATACATGTGAGTTGGAAAGCTTGGATGCACCCTCGTCCCACATTTAGTCCAGGGTCTCTCAGTGGAATCCTATTGGCCTGGAACAATTCTTCATTGTGCAGGACTGTCCTACTCATCGCAGAACATTTCTCATCCCTGTCCCTTTCTCCGTCGAATATCACTAGTAGCTCCTTCCCAAGGCATTATGAGAACCAAAAATACTCCCGCACACTCCCAAACTCTCCCTCGGGGACTTCCTGGTCCTGGCCCAGTTGATTTCGTCCAGGTCCTGGCCCCTACTGATTTCGTTCAGCCTACTCATTGGATGAACAAATTGAGGGGAGGAGAAATTGTGGCTTTTTTTCACTGTTGATTAAAGGCAAAATGGTCATGAGAACTAAGGGTTTTGGATCTGTTTTCAAAGACTCATACCCATACCTGATTTTAGGATGTATGTCAGACCTTTAGTACACTCCTACCTCCTTTATAATTCTTATGGAATAAGCCTGAATGTGTTCATTTATATGTTGAATGCACAAAAGCTCTCAGCATGCTATAAATTAAACATTTAGCACATACAATGTATTATCTTACATTTCATATTTTTGAAGCATCTGAAGCTAGGATCTAATCATTTATTGTTTGGTTCTGCAGTGTCCTTCCTTTTTGGGGGAACAGTGCTCCCCATTGATTTAGCCAAGTGGTTCTAGTAAAGAGCTGTCCCATTCCTACGTGACTCTGCTCTCTCGGGCTGCAGTTGGCTTGAGTGGATGTCACAACGCAGGCCTGCCGTCAGTATCCTCTCCTGTTAATTTTTAGACTCTGAATAAGAAAGAGAGTCAACAGTTCCCTCTGGAAACTGTGGAGACTCTCAGATGTGACGCTCAGGGGTCGTGGGTGATTGTGTTTTCCACTGTGAGAAGGAGGTTGGTTTGCAGCGAAAGAGAGAGAGAGGCCAAGACAGAGAGAGAAGCAGAAATGAGAGAGAGAAAAAAAAAAGCGGGTCTCTGCAGGGGTGTGGCCCCTGGTTCCAATCATTCCTGACACTGAGCTGCTCCCTTAACTCCCTCTGGTTTAGCTCTAAGATTCCTTTGGTTAGATGACATAGGTCGGCATCCTTTGAACAAATGCCCTCTCTCTTTGGTCTAAACTAGTCTGAATGGTGTGTCACTCACAACTAAAATCATTTTCTCTTTTTACCAAAAAATGGCTCCCTGAATTTTCTTTATGATAATGCACTTCAGAGGCACACTAATAATCACACTGGGGCTTGATGGCATAAGCTGGGAGGTACTGTTAACCCTCCCAGCGAGGGCAGCGATGCTAACTGCATCACCAAGGTGACATCACCAAGTAGGGATGAAGAGCTGGAGGCTTCAGGGAATTTGAAAGTGTTTGCACATCATAATTTTTCATCACCATTATCAGAGTTATCCAGACATTTATTTTCTTCCTGAGTTTTGGCTTATGTGTTCTCAAAGAAAATCTCCTTTGTTTTTTTCTTCCTGAAATGCCATCCTTGTCATAGATCTCCATCCAGTTCACACCAAAGTTCTATTCTTTGAGATACAGTATTTGGTGTCACATCTACAACTTCCTGCACACTTGTGTGCAATGGATAACTGAGCCAGGCTCTGTGTGGAATTTCTGATGACACAGGTGGGTAGTGTTAGGGGCCTTTGTATTTGATCATGAGTAAAGTTCTTCTCATCCCTAAATTCCCTCTTAGTATATCCACACCAGGACTCCTGCTGCTTCTTGCAGACCTAAGATACCCTCAGATGATGAGGGTAAAGAAGAAATGAGTATGAATCATGAGGGCAAAGCAGCTACATTCGACAACCTGGTGTTTCACACGAAAGAGCTCCTAAGACCTTCAAGAAAACATTGCCGTATTTAGAAGAGTCACTTGATCTCTTTCTTTTCCCCGGTTTCCTTGAATCATGGACCACCTGAGTCTTGCTGTAGGAACCTCAAGGATGAGGCCACCCAGACTGTCCTGAGCTGTGAAATATGTGGGAAGAAAACCTGAGGACCAGTTACACTGCTGAGATCCGAGGCTGACTCATTTCCACCTACTTAGACACGTGGTCTTGGACTCAAAGAATATGTGCACTTCAGAGAAAGGAGGTGTTGCCATTTTTTTTTCCTTCTTCCACATGAACCAGGTATAACTCTCTCCTTAATTTCCCCCAAGAAAAGTAAAGGAAATTTCACAAAGAAATATGAAGCAGAATGCCAGGAGTCCTATAGCTGTAAGAGCCCACCCCCACCCCACCCAGGCTCTTCCGTGCCCAGAAGAGAAAGGGGATCTGTTTTATCCACCACCTACCCTTATTGTGGCCTCAGTGACATAAGAGACACACTAAAAATTCCCTGAAAGTGAAATTTTGTTTCCGACCTAAATCCTCACTTTGCTCCCTCCCCTCCCCCACCCCACACTCGATTGCATTGATGTTCAGTGATGGCTTCTCCTGGGATTGTGTTTGTTCACCCCACTACCCGCATTTGTTCTCTCTTTTCCTCCAGTGGTGCCACCCTAGTCCTGACCTGCAAAGGGTGCCATCCTCACTCTGCACCAGCCCATGAGACACCCCCAGCACAGTTACCATGCTGCCCATTATGAACCGTATCACAAGCCCTGCCCAGTGAGCAGGGAAATGACACCAGTCCCAATCTGGCAAGTCCCATGCCTCATCTACCACAGAAGGTAGGAAATACTTGATCTACTCACCTCAAATTGAAGAGAAAATTTATAGTCAGAGTCTTTGGCCATATCCTTGATGTAGGCGTCAAAGTCATCCAGTTGAACTGGGCTTTACCAAACACAAAGAAATGTATGTTTTAAAAATCTGGTTGACAGGTATCTATACTGTTTAATGTCATACTTTTCAAACATGAATGATTTTCTTAGAGAAAAAAGCAAGCTTTACTGCTCCAAGGTTAGCATTCATCTATTTTTGTTGTTGTTAAAGTTATCAGTCCCTAATATGTTGTGATTAAAAAGAGGGCCTTATGTATTATACTTCCTTGAGATGGGAGAGAGCTCTAGATTTTCAGTTGGCTCTTACTCTAGCAATAAGATATTTTATGTACGGGGCACCTGAGTGGCTCAGTCGGTTCAGCGTCTGCCTTCGGCTCAGGTCACGATCCCAGGGTTTTGGGATGGAGCCCTACATCAGGCTCCCTGCTCGGCGGGGAGCCTGCTTCTCCCTCTGCCGGCCGCTCCCCCCTGCTTGTGCTCACTCTCTCTGACAAATAAATAAAATCTTAAAAAAATATTATATAGATATGCATGCTTACATACATACATGTATATATGTTGTTTCTAGAAAATTCTGATCAATGGGAAAGAACAAAGGATTAGAGTCTGAAGAACTGTTTGAGGTACAGTTTTATTTTATTTACTGTGTGATCATGAAAAATTGCTCTAACACTTGTGAGATTCAGCATTCTCATCTGTAAAATATTATGGTCATACTGGTATACACGCATGCTAGCTACACTGTCCCTCAGAGCAGAGGCAGGGCCGGTGGGATGAAGCACATATCCAGAAAGCTTGTAGAGCCTCATTCTTAAAGAGCCATGTTTGTGTATCCATCAGAGTATCAAAAAGGTTCAAAGGTACAATCAAGTAACGCATCTGAGCTTATGTTTCTGTATCTATACCCGAAGTTCTTACCTTTTTCCTTCTTCTTCTTTTCATGAATAAGAATTATATTTTAGGAACGCCCGGGTGGCTCAGTTGGTTAAGTGTCTGCCTTCAGCTCAGTATCATGATCCCAGGGTCCTGGGATCGAGTCCCAAGTCAGGCTTCCTGCTCAGTGGGGAGTCTTTTTCCCCCTCCCCCTCCCCCTGCTCATGATCTCCCTCCCTCCCTCCCTCCCTCTCGGACAAATAAATAAAATCTTAAAAAAAAGAATTATATTTTTTTCCTACAGTTTTCTGAAGCTGCTTATCCTTCCCAGAGTTTACCTATACCAACCTGCTCCCTAAGCTTCTACAAGATGCTCTGCTCTGGCATCTAATCCAAGCCTTTCCACTTTGGCAGGATCCACACAGCGACCTTTCCCTTCGTCTTGCTACAAATTACTCAGCTTATATCCTCTACCTGTGGCCTTATGTCCTATTAGCAAATACATAGTATTTTTTTTTTTAAGATTTTATTTACTTATTTTACAGGGAGAGACACAGCGAGAAAGGGAACACAAGCAGGGGAGTGGGAGAGGGAGAAGCAGGCTTCCACTGAGCAGGGAGCCCGATGTGGGGCTCCATCCCAGGACCCTGGGATCATGACCTGATGATCAGGTTAACGACTGAGCCACCCAGGCGCCCCAATACATTAATAGTTATTTGTTTAAAGTTGTTGATTAGCCAATCTCATAGATTCTGTTAAGATTTTAGTGGAATTTAAAGGGCATTATACCTCCCAGAGGTGCACTTCAATTCTAATGGTTTCACTTAATAGCATTAATGACTCGTATCCATAAAACACACTGCAGTGCATACATATTCGCATACGTTATATTGCTTGGTTGGTCCCTGAAGTAGACACAGGCAACATCAGCCCCATGCTTCAGGTGAGCCAGCCAAGACCGAGTCCAGTGAATAGTCAGAGATCACGCAGCTACTAAGCAGTAGAATGCTTACCAGCACCCTGAGAGAATGATTTCTGGTTAAAAGCTATTCCCACATCAAACTTGCCATCCTTCCAAAAGAATGGCGAAACATGGGGCTCCTATCCTAGAAGGAACTCCACTAGACCTGCCCTCTCCAGCTGTTGTCTCTGAGCAGGGCATTGACCTTAACGTTGGACTGAATGATTCCAGTTTTCATCCCATTCCCAGGAGAAAAGGAGCACGAATAGGAAAGGCAATCTGAGAAAGTATTTACGGGTTAGAAAAAGCAAAAGGAAAAGAGGGACAGAGGAAGGGCCAGAAAACAGAAGAATAAATATCAGGGAAAGGAGAAGGGTGGTAAGGAGTAGCAAAAGCAAGCTGGGGGGGTGGTTGGTAAAGATGGAGAGGATAAAGGTTTAGAGGGAAAAGGGAAAAGAGAAGGTGGAGCAAAGGGGGGGTGAAATGAGAATAGGTACAGATAGGAAAGGGGAGCCACAGGGACATGGTGCGGGGTGGGAGGGGCGGGCTTTGGGAGGGAAAGAGAAAGAGCGAAGAGAAAGCAAATGCAAATGTAGGCAGGGGAGGCCCTCAAGAACTGGCTTTTAGAGAAGGAGGGAGGATTAGAAAGAAAATGAGAAGAAAGAAAGGGGAAGCTGGTTTCTTAGTGGTCTCCGCCAGTCATATGTGTAAACACATCCACACATAGTAGTTTAGCTGTTGAAATATACACCTGCCCTCTTTTTTAAGTTTTATTTATTTATTTATTTATTTTTAGAGATTTTATTTATTTATTTGACAGAGAGAGAGACACAGCGAGAGAGGGAACACAAGCAGGGGGAGTGAGAGAGGGAGAAGCAGGCTTCCTGCCGAGCAGGGAGCCCGATGCGGGGCTCGATCCCAGGACCCTGGGACCATGACCTGAGCCGAAGGCAGACGCTTAACGACTGAGCCACCCAGGCGCCCTTAAGTTTTATTTACTTAAGTACTCTCTACACCCAACATGGGGCTTGAACTCATGACCCCGAGATCAGGAGTCTCACGCTCCTCCAACTGAGCCAGCCAGGCACCCCTACATTTGCCTCTTTCTTAAACATCCCTTCCATTTGAAGACAAGCAATCATTTTTTTTTTAAGATTTTATTTATTTATTTGAGAGAGAGAATGAGAGAGAGAGAGCACATCAGAGGGGATAGGGTCAGAGGGAGAAGCAGACTCCCCGCCGAGCAGGGAGCCCGATGTGGGACTCGATCCAGGGACTCCAGGATCATGACCTGAGCCGAAGGCAGTTGCTTCACCAACTGAGCCACCCAGGCGCCCGACAAGCAATCATTTTAATAGGCAAAGTGAGGATCATTATGAAGAACTTTTTTTATTTTTTATTTTTTTTATTTTTTTTAAAGATTTTATTTATTTATTTGAGAGAGAAAATGAGATAGAGAGAGAGCATGAGAGGGGAGAGGGTCAGAGGGAGAAGCAGACTCCCCGCTGAGCAGGGAGCCCGATGCGGGACTCGATCCCGGGACTCCAGGATCATGACCTGAGCCGAAGGCAGTCGCTTAACCAACTGAGCCACCCAGGCGCCCCTGAAGAACTTTTTTTAAATCAAACATTTTAAAAAGAAATATAAGAAAAACTTACTGTATTATATACTTCAAAGTTTTTAAGACTAATCTTTAATATTTTCACCGCAAAACAATAATTATGTGACAAGATGGAGTTGTTGGCTAAATGCTATGGTGGGAATCATTCTGCATTATATCAGTGTATTAAATCAACACATTGCACACCTGAGACTTACACAGTGTTATAAGTCAGTTATATCTCAACAATAAAAAATAACTTACTTAGTCAGTTTCCTCTTCTTTAAACCATTTTTACTCCTGAGAATTAAAAAAAAAAAAAAAGGCAGCTTTATCTGGGCAAAAGAATTGATTGACATAATGATAAAACTTGAAAAGCTTTAAATAATTATATCAGGCACCTCAATTTTATTTAATTTTCATTAAACATACCTCCAGTTTGTTTAATTACTTTTCATTAGACGAGAAGATAGTGATAATAATTTCAGATTTACTTCTTAAAAAGTCTATTAGATTACAAGAATATACTTGTACTTTACATTTCGGATTTGCCAAATACTAAATTCTAGAAATATAATCTTCTGCTACTAATGGTTAAGCTGCTGAGGTATTTTATAAAATTATAGAAATATCCGTTGCCTGAAAACTCTAGGATCTATAGGCTGGAAGGAAAGAATTGGGGAATAAAAGGGGAGAACTAAGGATCTGGGAGGGTGGATATTGGTTGTCAAAGACTCAAAGACTCAAAGCCTCTTCCCTGGGAATGTGAGTTTGTGCTATCAGTGTTGGCATGTATCTTTTTTTTTTTATGATTTTATTTATTTATTTGACAGAGAGAGAGCCAGAGTGCACAAGCATGGGAAACAGTAAAGGGAGCGGGAGAAGCAGGCTGCCCGCTGAGCAGGGAGCCCGATGCTGGACTTGATCCCAGCACCCTGGGATCATGACCTGAGCTGAAGGCAGACGCTGAACCGAGTGAGCCACCCAGGTGCCTCTCTCTCTCTCTTTTTTTTTTTTAAGACTTATTTATTTATTTGAGAGAGAGAGAGAGTATGTACAAGCAGGAGGGGCAGAGGGAGAGGCAGAGAAAATCTCAAGCAGACTTTGTGCTGAGCACAGAGCCCAATGCGGGCTCGATCTCACGATCCTAAGATCATGACCTGAGTCGAAACCAAGAGTTGGCTGCTCAACTGACGGCGCCACCCAGGTGCCCTGGCATGTGTCTTATAGAATTCTATTATGGCATTGTTCTTATTCAATTTTGAACTAGTTTTTTAAGCTACCTGAAGAATTGTACCTATTACTAGTTCTTAATTCATTACTATTCTGTAAGCTCAAACACATGTAATGCTAATATATGCTTCAGTTAATTACATTTTTAGGGGGTATTTAGGGTAATCGTTTTCAACCAACAAATAAGGTAACTGACCTAAGTTAGTGAATAAGAATACGGTCTCTGCTGAAACACTTCATTACTGTATTTTTATTGTTTTATATAAATGATAAATATTGATATGATTGTGAGTGACAATTTTTACAAATAGTTTCCCAAAGTCTTTAAATATTGATGGAAGCACACAAACTTTCAGAAAATAAACCATCAGTAGTAAATAACCAGTGTGATCTGAGTGCTCTCATGTGCCAGAATATTTGTTTATATTAAAAATTATGGAGGCGACTGGGTGGCTCAGTCGCTTAAGGCACTAGACTCTTGCTTTCGCCTCAGGTCATGATCTCAGGGTCATAGGATCAAGCCCCCATTCGGGCTCCGCGCTCAGCTCAGTCTGATTGAGAGTCTCTCCGCCCCTCCCCCTGCTTGCATTCGTTCTCTCTAAATAAATAAATAAAATCTTTAAAAAAATAAAAATTAGAATTGTGAATATCCGGGTACCTTCATTTCTAGAAAGGCTGTAGCAGAATGAAGCACTGCTTCCTCTGTGCTCTCGTAGCACTTTGTTCATGGAATGTTTCTCCTGGTGTCCATCAGTTGCTTCTGTGTTCCTTGCTACACAGTCCTTCCCAGCCTCCCCACACCCCCAGAGCTGAGCACAGTTAATAGGACACATGGTGGTGCTCAATAAATGCTTAGTGAATTGGGTTGAAACAAAACACCTTTGCCATGTTGCCCTCACAATTTTACTTAATGATTCAATGAGGAGTTTGATACTAGACTCAGGAAGTGGAACTGGTGGATGGACAGGAAGTTTAGGGAATTTAGGGCAGGGAATTTAGGGAAATATCCATTAAGGCAAGTGGTGTTTCCGGTTTTCATTTCCTGGTTTCAGTTTTTACTTCAGTTTTACTTTTTCCCACTTCTGAGTGACGACAATCCATTCAATAGCTCCCTCCCTATTTGTTCTCCCTCATCCTCTGTCTTCCATGTTTGAGATTTAGAGGGAATAGACATTCCGGCTTTTACTTTGCTTCTCCCTCATCCCCTCAAAACACCCACTGTAGTGTTGGACAGGGCTGTATCATCTAGGCCTTTGGGAACCTAAAAGAACACCTTTTGAATAATTTTTACTCAACTCTTGTGGGGGTAATGCAGTTAACTTTGGGAATTCCACATTCACTTTGTATCGTGGGAGCTGATGATGGTGCTTTATGACAGAGGAATGTTCGCTGATATAACTAACAGTTTGGTGAAGTCAGGAGGCTGCCAACATATTTTGTGACTGGGAAAAAAAAAAAAAAACCCAAACCAAATCTTTCCTATCCAAACAGACTTTAAGGGAAACTGGGAAGAAACAAATGTATGTGGGAGAGTAACACTGAATAAATTCAGTGCTGAAATATTAAGCTGCTACTATTCAACAGCTGTGTAGAAACCCGATTACTGGAAGACAGGCACTTTTTTTCTTTCATTCTCATTAATTGACTGAATGAACTTTACATAGAATGTAAAATTCCACCACATGTTTTCAATGACTTATTGCCAAAAGTGTATGTTTAAGTGTATGTCTTCATGATTTGTGTACAACCTTTATGTTCTGCTTAGATTTTGCAGAATTCCCGAAGATTCCAAAGGGTTCTCATATCCGTAGGCTGTGGGACAAGGACAGGAGTGAATTATGAGACTCCACAGCCAGATGGATGGAATTTTCTTATGTTTTCAATTGCTGTACTAAGTCTAAGACAAAAATCAGTGGACAATTCACTTTTAAACATGTAACTGGAGGTTCTGCCAGCCCTTTGGTTGTCAGCTCATTGTGGAAAGAGCTAGTCTGTGCGCCTGTTACCATGAACATTTGAGGTGATGTGTAGGGTGTCATCTTGTCATTGCAAAAGATTTTTTGAGTAATTGCTAACACTCATCAGACAAACAGTATATATGGATACATGATCATGCACATCTTCCAATTTTCTCTTTTACTTATATCAGTTAGGTAAGGTTCAGAATCCTAATGACTTCAAGAAGTTAAGATGCACAAGTTCTTCATGGTTATGAGATCTTGGAAAGCCAGCCAGACTGGAATTCATTGCAAAAAGGAATATGAAAAGAGGCAATGGCAGAAGCATGGGATTTACAAAGACTAAAAACAAACAAGCCCCCCCGAAACAATCCCCAAAATTCTAAATGTCCCCAATTTCATAAGTGCCACTTACTCTTTCATGAGCTAGCTGGAGATCATCCCCAAATCTTAAAAAGGCGTTTAGAGTTATATCATCCTCTGAATAAAATATGCAATAACCAGGAGGAAAGCTGAGCAGTTTAAACTAAATGTTGCTTCACGCTTAAAATGACAACTGTTGCAAATTTCGAGCAGGTGGATGAATACTTGAGCAGAGCATGAGGTGAGTACTGTGTTAATAAAAAGAGTAGTAATAATGAATCCAGATAGAGCTGGTCCGAATGAAATGGTTTTCTCTGATTAGGACACCCGATCTGAGATGATGGGAGCCAGAAATCCTGGCAGAATACCATCTTGAGACTAAGCCACCTGGGCACTGGTGACCGGCTCTGGTTTTGCTATCGCCCTGGGAGAAGATTTGAGCAACACTATGAGAGAGAAAGAGTCTCCTGGTTTCCACACGAACCACTCACCAGGAAGATTTTACAAAATTAACGGGAACATCTATTCCCCTAAACTTGGCAATTTGGAGAAGATACCAGGCCGTGTGTGAGGAAGGAGGTAGGGTGGGTGGCTCTGTTATTTCTAATGGTTGTTAACAGACTAGGTGAAATATGAAGACAAACACATCTGGAGGAGGATTAAAAACGGCTATCTGCAAATGAAAGCAGGGGAAAACATCCATGAGTTACTAGATGAAGAGAAAAGTAGCGAACAGTAGGGACCTCGGGTGGCTTTGTGTGTGCTAAGTTAGCTGTACCTGAAAAAAAGCAAGGATCATGTATTTAACCTCTGTTATATCTGACCTAGCACAAGCCTAAGCGGAAAACAGAGTTTATGTTCAGTCTATTCTCATTGGTTGATATGTGTATGGTTTACCGAAAGTGACAGAAAGCCTGGGGCTCTATGTTTTGCCTTCTCTTCTCACCTGGAGATAACCATTTACATCTCAAGACAATTCTTCTAAAAATGACTGAAGGGTTTTTTTTTTTTAAACAAACAAACAAACAAACAAACAAACAAAAAACCCCAAAACAAAAAACAAACAAACACAACTACTGAAGGGTTTTCCCCCCCCTGACTTGGGTCTCATGCTATTTGATCAATACTATAAATAGCAGACCTTGAAGGAGCTGTTGGAATTTGAAGATGTGTTCATCAGGGGGCCCTAGTAAGACATACATGCAAAAAAAGCACAGCCCTGATAGAAGCTTAGAAACCAAACTGTGGGAAAGGCAGAGAATTAAGCAGAAAAATTAACATGATAGTATATGTATCTTTCTTTCTTCTGTTTGAATTGAGATTTATGGAGGGTACTTTAGGGGTACTGGGTACGGTATTCTGATGATAGGTAGAATACTTGAGAATGGTTAGTAGATGTTGAGTGAAAAGTGATGCATATTTTGAAGGTCAAAATGGAATATATATGCACTACTCATACCTGAATACTATCTGATGTCAAATACTTAAAATACTGTGTTGGCTATGGTGAAGCCCTGTACTCAAAACTGTTATTAAAACCAACTTGGAATAACAGCAAATGGGTCCTCATCATCCAAGACATTCTTCTGGGTTCATTACTTAACACCTCAGGGTCTACCATATTTCAACAGTTTTCCTCTAGTCTCTCTTTAAAACAAAACAAAACAAAACAAAACAAAGCAAAACAAAACACCCCAAAACAACCCCATTGCTGGTATTAATTTCTACTGGTATTAATACTGGTACTAATCTCTACTGTGAGGAAGTCCTTTTTGGTATTTCTTCCATTGCAACTTGAAGTCCTAACCTTGCCAACTGTATTTATTCTGTCCTTGGAGGAGCGGAAGAACATTTGATCAAATGTCTTTTTGAATAAATAACTCTACAGATTGCTTTTCATTCACTCTTCCCCCCACTCTCCCCACTCAAGCACCATTTTTCCAGTTCATGAACTATCGTTATTGTTTTTTCTGAGTTCTGAAGTTGTCCATATATCTGGATCTGTCTGTACATAATTTAGTATCTAAACACCTTGGATTTTTCAGGACAATGATGTTTTGTTTTTGGTCAGGAAACCACTACCTTCTTTCCTGTGGCTCAGGAAAGGAAATAGTCCTTCTCGATCTGTTAGTCCCAGATTTCAAAATTATTGTTATTAGATTTTATACCAACTGAAAAAGATACTCTTTGAGATTTGCTTATTAAAATGATTTAAAAGTTAAGAAAAGGAGAATTTAAAGGAAGCTGCTTTTTACAGAGGAAAGAATAGATTTTGGAGACACCTGGGGTTGGAACCTGGATTCTCTGTATAGTAGTATGATGTTAATATAATCTCCTTAAGCCTCTATTTCCATGTCTCTAGGATGGGGCTCTGCAGAGTTGTGGGGACAATTAAATAAGATAATTATACAAAGAGGCTTGCACTTTGTTGTTCAATATTCATTGAGTTAGCATTACTATGAAAACACTAACACCCCAAACACAGAGTACAGTATTCTGTGCTGTACCTGAAAGCATTTCTTCTTTCGTGGAAATATGGAGCTTTCTATTGGATGGAGATGGTAAGGAAAATGGGAAGCATCTTTTACAAAGATGAGAAGCCAATGCATTGACTGAATGAAGAAACAAATGGCTAGTAATTCATGGAAGAAAAGCTTGCCAAGAACATCCCAAGAAGAAGATTTTAATTGGAAAAACATTATACTTAATTAGCATCTTGGTACCATGAACTATTTTAATCCATTTCAATACATGATTAATAATTTTAGAGGTTGCCCAAACACATCAGATAATTAAAGAGAATTTTTCCTTTTGGTTTTACTTCTGGAGAGCTAACCTTATAGACTTTGTGTTAGGTAAACAGTAAAAAAAAAAAATCACTTACCAAGGATTAATATAAAATGCCAAAAGATAATCAGTCCAAAGACATGAGGGTAGCAGGGTTAAGAAAGCAAATATACTCCTACGCCTGTGAGCATTAATAGATATAACATATGTAAAGATGAAAAAGTGGCAAGAGTTAGTAACATAAACTGTGAACAGATATCAGTAAATTACCTACTGGGATCAATTAAAATGACAAGCATCTTAATTACAATTACATATTATTCCATTTTGTGAAATTGAAACGCGAAGGCTTACGTGCTATCATATTGCCAACACCAGTTTTCTTCGCACACATACATATTATAATCAGATATATTCCTTTCAACTTATTTTGTGTCGATTAGTCTGCTATTAAGTGATTACATTTTACATTCAGTTAAATGAGGCTCTTAAATGCCTCATTAGTTGTCTCCAGTCTTATTCTTGGATATTATTACCTTTGCCATGCTTGAACCTATTTTAAGGAACCATTATAACATCATTTGGTCGCTAACAGCGGCTTGTGTAAGGAAATATCAACTAACGGTCAATTTCTGCCTATACCAATTCTGGTCAAGACCCCAAGCTTCTGGGATGCATTCTTACAAAGCTGCACTCCTAGGTGTGACTTTCTATATTACTTCTAGTTTAAGTTAATACACCATCGCTGGAAAATAACCCTTAAAACAGAGCTATGGAAGGACGCTCAGGTATCAATGATTCAAGACAAGTAGCTCATGAAACTGCCTGGTCCATAATCTGACTAATACTGACCTGAGTGGGAGCAAAATTATTGCATTGTACTTTACTTCCAATTCAGTCTGCTGATTTAAAAAGCGTGGTGTGAATGCAATTTCAGGTATTCAAACCACATGCAAAATAGAACGTTCATTAACGTAGATTTTAAAATGTCCTACGGCTGTGTCTATAGCTACATTGAGAACTAGGAGGGGAAATGCTGTCACCTTGTCACTTTAATTACTACAAGTTCCCAGGGATATATCTGCGCTGTCAGCCAGAACATGCTGGTGTTGGCAAAACCATCTTTGCCAAGAGCAGGAGGAGAATTCTCTAGATTTTTCTAGAAAGGTCTTGAAGTGAATTCTCTTTTGCCTTAGCTCTCCCATAACTGACGTCCCATATTCTATCAGTTGTGACTGATTGTGCAATTAGTCAATACATAGCTGTCCTGAGTCCCAGGTATAATTGGATCAGTTCCTAGATGGGCTATTCTTCACTGCTTTGTGACTGGGCCTTGTTAAAGGGCGAGCCAGACAAGAAACAAAGATCAGTGAATTAGTCTCTTAATCTTGGCAAGAGTGTTAATATATCTGCACAAACTTAGAAATGTTAACTAACTTTCCACCGTCGAGGGGTTATGGGTTTTCTTTCTTCACAGTTGGATTAATTGTAGTTTAATAGCAAAATTCCATTCAGGCTAAAATTTAAAAATAGTACAACATATTGTCTTATTGACAAGAATCCTATTTCAACTTTCCACTGCTAGATGCCCACTCAGGGAAGCCGAAGTTATATTCCAATTAAAGCCCTCCCTCCCTCATTGATTCTGTAAAGTTTCTAGTCTCACCTATCTATTTCTTGAAGATCACCATTTTGGGGGATTAGGAAAACAAGAAGAAGAAAAAAAGACCATTTACCAAGGATTAACATGAAATGTATACATTTAAATAAATGTGCTTTGCACTGTGGCTTGCAAAAGAAACAAACCTGATCATGTAAGCAGTGCCGGCTTTGTATTAAATGGTTACTTCATTAGCAATTTTGTTGGGTATCCATTGGGGCCGATAGCATTGTTAATTCTCATGGATCAGTGTTAAGGTATAATGTCAAACAATTTAATCTCCTGACAATGCTTTCTCAATTCTCCAAATACCTCCTCCCTCTAGGTCCTGAAGACTCAAGCATGGGGTAAAAAATAAGGCCAGGTTTTCACATGGGACCTCACTGCCTTTGATATTTATTTACCTGTAAGTTTAAGAGCTGAGAGGCCTGGGCTGAATACGTCTACTCGATTCTGAACAGAAGTGGGGCTCATAGTCTCAGGCACTGAAATGTCAGTTTGAAATAGAGATGCTTCTCTCTCTCCTGCTGCTTCGCTGGGGTCTGTCCTGTCCCTTCGCCACCACTTACGCGTTCAATGTGAGTCCCGCTTTGAAGCCCTTCTTCAGCACGATTTGGGGCTAAATCCATGCCTGTGTTAGTCCTTTGTTTAATATAACTACTCAGCCGACTAAGACGTTTTCTCTACTTCGTAACTGTAGTAAACCTATATAAACTAATACATTCAGTGAAGAAAACCTAACCAATCTCACCAAAATTGCGAAAGGACAATCAGACAAAACCATGTATCCCCCAAAGAGAGTAAAATAAAGTTTGGAGCACACACACAGCATAGATAAGCTCTCTAGAGCCTTGTTCCTAAGTAATGCTCACCAGTTGTATGGAAGCTTTCCATCCCTCTCCAAAGAAGCGAAATTGACAAAAGTTCCTGCTCCGCATTCCCTGTTTGAAAGGAAACACAAAATCAAGGTTACTGCTTGATGGAGCATTCTTTTACCTTGATATAAAAGAAAGCCTTTACTGGCTTATCATCACAGCATTAAATTAAAAAAAAAAGCTAATATAAGTTCCACGTGTTCCTCTTTCACATGCAGTACAAAATAGAAAGATAAAAAGTTTTTCATAAGGTTGCACATGCTCTAATCAAGTTATTTGAAGCCAAGAGGATTTGGTTTACAATCCTTTCCAAAGGGCACTCGTGATTCTAACATAAATCTTTGAACTATTTGGGGTATAGTATTTTTCACAAAGCCTCCTAGCCTGAGGGTTTTCTGTTTTTAACACATATTCTTTGTGGGGTTGTTTTACAAGCATTTTGATTTCCTCTCTAAAATGATGGTGGATCAATTTGGATTATTTTCTTCCTCCAAAGTTTTCCCCTCATGTCGGGATGCCCATGTGATTTATCACTTGAGATGAGAGTCAAAAGACTGAGACATATTGAAACAGATTGGCTTAGCAGTGCCTCTTATCCAAAAGGTTGCCTATTAACCTGTCAGTGGAAAATATTGTTGAAGTTTTTTTTTTTTCCAGAAGTGGAAGACAAAGGTAAGCATATTCTCATGCCTTCTGCACCTTTACCTAATGTCATGGATAAACAACACAGCTCATGGGGGGGTTCATGCATCTCATTTCCCCCCTAGATGAAATTGATGGACTTATTCAGAATTGAAGCAGAGATTTTGACATTATTGGCACATCTGCTAATAACTTTGGCGGTCTTCCTGTTCTTATTACTGTGTTCTAAGAACAGTTTTTTCTTCTTTGAAAAATACACTAATATATTGTTATATCATGCTGTGTTATAAATTACACATCATCAATTAATTTTCCTCTGTCAATTTCCCATATATAGGATTTATTTTACCCTGTAATTCCAGGGTTCTTACCTGGGGTTCAAGGATAGAATTTAGAGCTCTGTGAACATGGTGGGGGGAAAGTACTCTTGTTTTCACAACCTCTAACTGAAATTTAGCAATTTTTTAAATTATTAAAGTAGGCAACAAGCCACAATAATATCATCAGTACTGGCAAGATTGCTAACCACAGAAACTGCAGATGTTTTTCTATAATGAACCTGCTGCAGATATTGAAGTATTGTTCATATTCATCACTCTGATGAAATTATGAGAGTTATTAGACACCCTACTAAATATTATCTAATATAGTAATAAAGAAGGATGTAATGCATTTTTTAAAATACTCTGATTACCATGTTTTCATATAATTCATTTCTTTTTAATCTTCTGTATTTTATTTTTTGCACTTAAAAAGAAAGCATTATTCTTGGAAGAGATCCACAGGCTTAATCAGATTGCCAGAAAGGATCATGGCACAAAAAATGTGAAGAATCTCTGCTCTAATGGTCAGCTGGCTGAAGTAGAACCACCTCTCCTAAGCATCTTGCTGTATGCACCACAAAGAATGCTCCTGGAATGGTACCCGTTACCATTCCACCCCCTCCACTATTACTATTATGAGCTAACATTTGTTTCATGCTTTCCGATTATGGCATTATTGCTCCTAACCATCCACTAATGTAGGGGCTAGTCTCATTTCTTCTCAATATACATTCTTTCCCTTGCTTCCAGGCTAGACACTTTCTTAGTTTTTCGTGCACTCCGCTGGATGCCTCTGGCCAGTTTCCTTTGCTCTTATCGTTTTTTTTTCCGCCCTGAATATCTTAATATTAGATTGTTCTGGTGCTTAATGCAGGGCCCTCTTCTCTCATTTACTCGCTCTCCCTCCAGTAAAGGAGAATTTCATCCAGTCTATCGCTTTAATACCACGTATATGCTAACAACTCCCAAACTTATATCTTCAGTCCAGACTTCGCTCCTGAACACCGGACTTTTATGTTCAATTGCCTACTCCACACCTGCACTTGCAGTCATCTCAAACATAACATTTCCAAGACTGAAGTCTTGACGCTCCCCCAACTCTGAAATCTTCATCTGGAATTCTATTCCCGTTGGTGGCAACTCCATCCTTTCAGTTGCTAGGACCAAAACCCTTGGAGTCATCTGTGACCCTTATTCATTTCCACTTCAAGTGCGATCGGTTAGCAAATCCCCTTAGCAAATGCCTCTATTTTCAAAATATATCCAGAATCTGACCATTTCTCCCCACCTTTATTGCTGCAACCTTGGACTAAACCACTACCATCTCTTACTTGGGTTACTGTAATGGCTGCCCCCATTAATATGCCTGCTTCACCTCAATACAGACTGTTTTCTAATGTAAGTCGTCTCTTCTGCCCCAAGTCCTGCAATGGCTTGACTCAGAATAAAATCAAGAGTCTTCACAACAGCTTACAAAGCTCTATGTGATCTGACATCATTTCCTACTGCTCCTCCCTTCATTTCCTCTGTGTTAGCTGCACTAACCTTCCTGCTACTGTTTGAACATGTTCCTGCCTCAGGGCCTTTGCACTGGCTCTTCCCTCTACTGGGCATACTCTTCTGCCAGAAAACAAATGGCTAACTCCATCATATCCTTCACATCTTTTCTCAAGTATTATCTTTTCAGTGAGATCTATCCACCTCCCAGAGCTCCTGTCTGTATAACCCGCACACCTGTACTGCTAACTTCCCTTACTCTGTTCTACTGTTTTTTTCTTACTGTCTGCTCACATACAATGCTGTTTTTATTGTCTATCTCTTCCCCTAGAATACGAGCTCCATGAAGGCAGAAATTCTTGTCTATTTTATATACTATCATATCTCAAGCATCTGGAAGAGTCTGACACATATCAGGTGTCCATTAATATTTATCAAAATATCCATTAATATTTATTCATATTAGTGAATGAAGTTTCAGTAAACTGCACAAAGTCACACAGATTATAAATTAGGATTTGATCCCAAGGAGTGTAATTTCAGAGCTCCCTATGCTAGTCACAATGCGGTACCACCTTCCTCCCTATCCTTCTAAGATTTGTTTAAATGCCAACAGTCATAAAGCTTGATTTTTATATTCAGAACTAATCTCTTTTCTCTACTTTCATGGAATCTCATTTTTATCTCCTTTCTGGGTCAGGGCAGTTTATACCTTTAAATATATTTCTTTATGTGCATATCTCCAGCTACATTCTAATTTCCTAGTGGACAGCTTGGGTGTCTGATTTTTATTTAATTGTGCCAGATACGACACTGATTAGATCACTATTGGATGGATAAATTTATTTATGACTAGGCAACTGACAGAACTCTGAGAAAGAAGAAGGATGTTGATTGACAATTCAGCAGGCTAACATTGGGTAAATATAAATTTGAGCCAGATTTCCCAAACCCAACAGTATTCAACAAGGCAACAATTTTTAAGAGAATTGATGGATTGTTTTGATAATATAGGGGACCACTGAAAGTACTTGAGAATGTGCTTTGATAAAAAATGCATCAGTGGTCAAAGGAATAGGGAATTACCAAAATCATAAATCAAAAGTTTTTTCTAGCTGCAAGAAAAATGAAAACTGCCTGAACTCTGAGTAGTAGAAACAAAACTAATAGGGTACCTCAAATGGACCTAATCATAAACTCTACAAATGTTTCCTGATAAAACAGCTTTGGCAGAACTGATGAGGAGAGGGACTTTTTTTCTTTTGTGTGGTCTCTCCATACATTCACTCCTTTCATTAGTCATACTGAGTAGCCAGAAATCTTTATTTTACTCCAAAGTATGTTTGAAAGTATCCGAATGTCATTAATGGATTCCTTTGTGTGGGTTTCTTAAAATGACAAGACTGATAGTAAGAGGTCTGGATTTGTGTAAACCATCCTTTGCTTTGTCATTTCAATGGTCATGTTTTCTAAAATAACATTTAAAAGTCTACTTAGAAAACACACAAAACAGACACTGAAAACCGAAATCAAACTTACGGCTGTACAATTTAAATATTAAATTAAAACATTTTAATATTATTAAAATAATTATAAATTACATTTACAAATTAAAGTATAAATTAAAATACTTTAAAAGCCCTGCTATACAATTTTGGTCTGCAAAAGCAGACCTATAGGATAAATTAAAATATTTTAAGGCCCTTGGGTAAAAGATCAACCAAACTGAACTTACCTTGCCATCTGGAGGTGCTTTTTCCTCAGAATGATAAGGGTCACGAGCAGCAGTCCAATTAACAGTGTACTGAGGATGGCCAGTACTGAGATGACTACCACATTGGGGTTCATCTCTGTAACTGCAGAGAAAAGCCATGCATTTTCATTATAACTTCCATTACACAAAACTAACAGAACCACTCATCATTTCCCATTGATTTTTAACAGCACTGAACGTATAATGATGACAATAACAGCGACAATAATGTTTCTCCAAGCCGACAATGACCTCCTGCTGGTCAAACACAACCTGGTAAAGTAGACTGATAAATGGCGTTCAGGTGCCTAGCAGAATTGTGTCCATCATGAGGGCTTACATTCAGAATGTCCTTATCCAGGAGAACTATACACTGTGAATAATGCCTGGACCATAGTTTAAATTCCTTTGAAAATAAAAAAAATCTAGAAGTCATCATCATGTATTATTACTGTTTAAGGTTTTCAGAAGTTTAGAGAGTGGCAGGTTTTCATTTTACGCCCATGACTTTAAAGGCAGAAAGTACAACTGTATATTTCGCTCATACCTAATACTGTATATGAAAAAGGCATTAGCAAGCTACCATCTGCTGCAGCACTTAGCACGTCGCTAGAAGCAAGCCTTCTGATGATCTGTAACCATATGTCGAGAGGTTTTCCATCTGCACAGCTCAAGAGATTAAACCTATTAATAAGTCGTGGGGCCTTTAAGAACAGGGGCTGTGTCCCTTCCTTGTACTTTATATGGGGACTGCTATGGCACATGCACATTAAAAGTGGGAATATATATCAAGTGTTTTTATGAAACTCTTAACCAGAGACCGACTAGAGCAGGGGAGAATGATACACCATCCTCTGCATTGATCATAAAATCACAGAACTGGCCGGCGCGTTCAATCCCTAAGACTCTGTGCATTTGCCACTTCCCATTTGGACCAGCATGATTCCTATTCATGGGCAGAGTAACTGAACAGAAAGAACATTAGACTTAGGGTCAGAAGACCTTCAAGTTCATTTGATTACTAACTGCCATTTGGAGAAGCTATTTTATCTGTCTCTCTGGGCTTCATTTTCCTCACTTGTAAATAAGTTGAATACTATACCTGTTTCAGCAGGTTGCCGTAGCAATGACAAGGAATAGTGAACAGGAAGGGCTACTTGGAATGGTGTACAGGCCATAGAATTGAGACACCATTAATATACTTTGTGGGTCCATTTTTGGTGCCCTCTTCCGGAAAAATAAAAATTTAAAACAGAAAAAAAACAAAAGGCCCTTCTAGTCAACACTGAATAGAGTGGCTACATATACGATGAATGCGACAGAAATGAAAATGCACCCAGGAAAGGGATCACGTGACACTGCGAATGGTTGTATTACAGGTGGCTTCGTGGAGGGCCTCAGACTGCAGGATCAGCCTCCAAGAAACAGGGCAGTAACACATATAACTCAGAAGAAAAAAAAAAAAAAGGAAGCACCATTATTCTAGAGCTTCCATTAATTTCTAATTTCCCCCCTTATAGCTTGGCTTCATTGGGAACTTCCCCGCTTTGACCCAGGAATTTAGTATTGTTATTGCTTGACCAGGGATGGCTAAGAGTTAGGGTGACAACAGACGAGCCCGGGTGGATCAGGGTACTGTGGCCACCGCTGTGACTCACATGGCGTGTGTTAGGGCTTCAGGCACTTCATTTCTATGCCTCATAACAGCTCAACAGGGGACGTATATTATGATTCCAGTTTTGCAGATGAGAAAACAGAGGTTCAGAGATGGTAAATATCTTTCTCTCAATCACATAGCTAGTAAGGGCAGTGAAGGGCTCCCCCGTCCCCCCCAACCCCGCAGAGCCTGGAATGTTTCAGTGGAACATGGTTCTATTAAAAGGAGAGAGTACATATATTTGAAAGGAAAACAGAAGGAGAATCGAGAATGCTAAAACTTCCAAAGACACCGGATTCCATGAACGCAGGTAATTACCCATTGTTGAGACGGCTATGAACGTGGGGACACTGGGGCTGTCGTGGCTGAAGCTGGTGACACTACAGTTGTAGGCAGTGGCAGGAAGGAGGCTGGAGATGGTCACAACGTGAGAGGAAACAGAAATCGGCTCCTGGAGACGCAGAACATAAGACAGATGTCATATTACCTTCATCTGTTTTGTGTTTTTTTTAAGGCTATTTTTCAGAGTTGAGTGGTGAATACACAGAGTAAAACATTTAAAAGATGCGAGAGGATAACAGTGAAAAATAAGTTTCCTTCTTTCCCTACTTTCTATCTATCCAGTTCTCTTCCACGGAAGGAGCCATTGTTGTCAGGGATTTTTTTTTTTTTACTTCCGATCTGTATTTTATGGATGTGAAAACATAAGATACAGCTAAGCAAAACTTAAGTGATAACATGGTTTACACATCATGTTGCTTATGTTTTACTTGGTTATCAGTATATTTTGGTGCTCTTTTCATATCAGCACAGAAAAAGCTGATTTATTCTTCCTAAGGGCTGTGTAGAAATTCACTGAAAGGACCTACTTTAACCAGTCCTCTACTGAGGAATGTTTCAGTTGTCTCCGATTTTTTTTTTTTAAGGTTTTTATTTATTTATTCGACAGAGAGAGACACAGCGAGAGAGGGAACACAAGCAGGGGGAGTGGGAGAGGGAGAAGCGGCTTCCGCCGAGCAGGGAGCCCGATGCGGGGCTCGATCCCAGGACCCTGGGATCATGACCTGAGCCGAAGGCAGATGCTTAATAACTGAGCCACCCAGGTGCCCCCAAGAGTTAACCAGTTTTATCAGTTTTAAATTCCCACTAGAATACAGTTCTCACAAAGGCAGACATTTGATCATGCGTGCAATAGCTCCAATGCTGAAAACAATGAGAGAATGCTCAGTGAGTATCAGCTGTAGGGATAAAGTGAGGCATCTTTTCCTCAAGGAAAATACAAGCAACCCCTGTTTATTTTATACATCTTTGTTCTTAAAAGTCTTCAGCCACCCAGGCGCCCCTGTTGTCTCTGATTTTTTGCTATTGCAAACAATGCTACAGCGAACAAAATTTTAAATTATGGGAACAAACATATACGGACACACACTCACTTGATACATGTATGTGTGTATGCATGTATACACATACATACTTATACACAAAACCTGTGTGTGTGTGTTCCAATGCGTGAAGGTAAATGCATATATGGATACTCATATTTCCAGCAGCTGAATGGTGGTGGGTCCAAAAGTTGAGTATTTTTCAAAATTTTGAAAGTGACTGACAAATTGTCCTCTTTTAAATTTTTCATTTTTTAAAGATTTTTTTTATTTATTTGAGATAGAAAGAGAGCATGACTGGTGGGGGGAGAGGCAGAGGGAGAGGCAGGCTCCTCACTGAGCAGGGAGCCCGAAGTGGGGCTCAATCCCAGGAACCCGGGATCATGACTTGAGCCAAAGGCAGACACTTAATCCACTGAGTCACCCAGGTGCCCCAACAAATTGTCTTCTATAGACATTTTCCAAGTTATCCTGCTGCCCTCAGTGTGTGACAACATCTCTTCTCCTACACTCCTTCCAATCCAATATATTTGTAAACTCTTTGAGTTTTTCCAATCTTATTAATGGAAATTGCACCTCATTGTAGATTCATTTTGCATTTCTTTTACTGTGAGTGAACTTGATCATCTTTTCGTATGTTTAACTGTCTTTTGTGTTTATTTTTATTTATTTATTTATTTATTTATTTATTTATTTTTAAAGATTTTAGTTATTTATTTGCCAAAGAGAGAGAGTATAAGCAGGGGGAGTGGCAAGGAGAGGGAGAAGTAGACTCCCTGCTGAAGAAGGAGCCTGATGCAGGACTCGATCCCAGGATCCTGGGGTTGTGACCTGAGCCGAAGGCAGACGCTTGACTATCTGAGCCACCCAGGCATCCCTTGTGTTTATTTTCTATGAAATATTTGTTTTGGGCTATGGGTCTTCATTTTTTTCTATTTGTAGTTGTTCTTTGTATATTAAGGACACTACCCCCTTTGTCTGCATTCTCAGCTTTTAAATCACATCCACCCAAGGCACAGCAACTTTGTGTTCTCAAAACCATTTAATATTAACCTATCCTTGAGTAGAACAAATTGTTAATTTGGTGGGCCGGTGGTTAGACCAGTGGTAAGTACCACAGTACAATATAAAAATATGAGCCAGCATAACATTCTTTTTCAAAACAGGTATCTGAAGCACTCCTGCCTAAAGAGATGAGAGCCGTCAGCACTTATTTCCAATTCCACCTCTTTTCACTGTTCTATAAAAGAATGATTCTAAGGAAAGACTTCTGCTAGCAAGACTGTTATAGTAAGTAGCTGCATAACCATTGTTTTCTTAGGGGGCGGGATTACTATAGGTGCAGAGAAGAAAATCTGCTTCCTGCAAAATAGTTATTTCCAAAAAGGATTCTTAGAATAGAAAAAGAAAAAGATGAGCTCTTCAGTATAGATCAAAAAGAGATACATTTGTACAAGAAAGCATCAAAAGGAGAAAGAAATCAAAGCAAATTATCTTAACACTCGTATGAAAAGATTCCTACTCCCAGAAATCCTTTCTTCTTTTCAATCTCATGAACTGCATTATTTAAAAAGCATCAATTATTCATGTGCATAGAATTAGTCTGTACACGGCATTTTGTGACATCCCTCACAAACTTGACCTTTCCCTTCCATGTCTGGCTGTAAAATATTTCTTTTCTTGTGGTTTTGTTACCCTTGGAGCTACTGGTTCATCTCCCTCCTTCCCTTCAGTTTGACCCGGTGAATAACTCAGCAGTCATTCTATCTGCTATTTGCGATTCTAAAGCTTTAATAATCACCTCTCTCAGCCTTCATTTTCCCAAGCAAAATTGTCCTCCTTACTAACTAGAAATCGTCCCTTCTTTAAATTCTCTAAGTAGAAAGGATCTCTCTATGGCACCTGCGTTTCACCTTAATTATCTCTAGACGGATGCAATATCCATAATTACATGAAAACAATTTTAAAGGCAAGTATTGATTCTAACATTTTTATCACACATAGAACCCTCCACATAGCTGGCAATCAGTTCATATTTGTTAAGTTATATTTTATATGACAGTGTCTATTCCTTTGATCGATTTAATGGCAATAGGAAAAATGAACCCCTTCCAGTCCTCAGTATGACCCAGGGTGACAAAGGATTAGGGACAAAAGATACATGCAAAGATGAAAATCAACTTGGCAATTTGGCAAATTGGTTCTTATATTTAAGCCTTGCTCTAAGCCGACTGCTAATTTCTATCCTTGAAACACAAAAGTGCAAGTGAACTTTTGTTTTCATTTTCTGTAGTTTAAACAAATAAAAGACTTTAATTTACTTAGATTATTAGCCTTAATCAAAATGAACTCAGACAAGGACAGTCAAAAAGCAAAGTACCTGGAGTTTTGTTTCTTGACTCGAGCCAACTGGTTGACAGAAGACTTCAAAGAAATCAGCTATTCCCTCTTCCACCCACAGCAAAGTCACCGAAGTCTGGGTTTTATTCACGGCAAACAGTGATTTTGGGGGAGCTGGTTCTGAGCAAAGGCAGAGTTTTAAAAAATTTCATTTAATTTAATACATTCTCTCTTCTTCCCCCGAGTGGCAGGATAAAACAGGCAAAAAAAAAAAAAAATTCCCAAATACAGGTAGTTAAGAGCACCATCGAAATGTTACATTATTGCTTTTGAAATACGTCCCCACACAGTTGTCATCTAACGTGGGAGGCAGACTATTTTGCCTTTTTCTCCCCCTTCCATTTTATACTTCCCTTTTTGGAACACTTCTGTTTTCTACTTCAGCTTTATTATATCCATAATCTATTAATAGATTTTGTGTCATCTGCACTGGAACTAGCCCTGCCCTGATAGTACAGAACTTTCTGCAGGAGAAACAAAAATTTGTACTTAGAGGGCTGAGAAAAATGAAAGTGATTTGTTCCCATCTAATGGAGACATTCAGTCTGGTACTTAGCCAAAAACCTGTCTTCCTTTTCTGGAGACTATTTGGAATAGTTTAGTCCGAGGAATGGCTTCTTGAAAATTCAGTCGTAATTAGGAGGGGTAAAGCTAAATAGGTAGGATTTTTTTTTTAATTTTTTTTAAGAAAAGGATTAATGGAAGGGGACTGGATGGTTAACAAAATATTAGAGGACTGATTTTTTTTATCTTCTTTTAGACATTTAATCTAGATCAATAAATTAATCCATTAGTCAAGTAAACTGTGCCCCTTCGTACTCATTTCCAGTAAGTGAGTCACAGGATTTGTTGGCTTCAGACCAAACCCCTACTTGTTCCCCAGTTTTAGGAAGTGGTCTTGTGTCTTGTTCCCCCATTCCTGAATCTCTCCTACCCTCCTCCCTGTCATTTGGGTGTTGTTTTTCCCTTGAATTCCTCCAGTACACAAAGCCCTATGCCTGAACCCCAGGGCTTCAGCCAGAGTCCCTGCTACCCTCTGTCAGACGTCTTTGACATTGCTTATTTGAACATATTATAGCTAGCTATCAGGTTCACAGAACATCAGACTCTGCCCGCGTGCATGTCCCTGTCGGACAACTATGCATGCTGTGTGCTTGTTACTTGGATTTCTTTTTATTATTTGTCCCATGCTCCGAAGTCTGTTCTCTAGCTCCTGGATTTTAGCAGTGCTTCAAGAAGCCCCTGAAGGCTTTGACATGGCTATGATCTTTGCGTGGAAAGATTTGGACCTTCTTTCTAGAATATCATCATCATGGCCCTATTCAGAACCAGGCAGTATGTCAGAACTGTCCTTCATGTGATTTATCACAGGCAACTTAAATTTGTGTCCAACTAAAAAGAAGCCGTTTTCTTTCCAGAGACAACTCGACAAGGTTGGGCAGAAGAGTTGAAGGAGGAAGGGGGGGCGTTCAACTTGTGCAGGCGTAATTCACAACAGATGTCAGGACCCCTTTGTCATTTGCAATGAATCGTCCACTCCCCCAAACGTTGTAATGTTGTACTGTCTCACTTCCCCTCTGATGAAAACTGTTGATGAAACACGGGGTCAGCTTCCACTGCCCACATCCTTTATAACTACCACTGTGAATAGGTATGAGTCAGAGGGTAGGTCCTCCAGTGATTCTGACTGGTGCAGAGCTTGAATCTTTGGAGGCAAGTGTGAGGTTGTCTGGGGCAGAGATGGATGATTTTTAGGCTAAACCTTGGTTTTTTCTCTTTACAAAACACACATGAAAGAAACTGCTCCTCGCAGTGAGTCTCCTGCACTGATTAGACTCCTTAGGACAGCTATGTATTTTTTTCTTTAGATTTTTTATTGTTATGTTAATCACCATACATTACATCATTAGTTTTTGATGTAGTGTTCCATGATTCATTGTTTGTGCATAACACCCAGTGCTCCATGCAGTACGTGCCCTCTTTAAAACCCATCACCAGGCTAACCCATCCCCCCACCCCCCTCCCCTCTAGAACCCTCAGTTTGTTTTTCAGAGTCCACAGTCTCTCATGGTTCATCTCCCCCTCCGATTTCCCCCCTTCATTCTTCCCCTCCTGCTATCTTCTTCTTCTTTTAGGACAGCTATGTATATTTTTTTTTCCTAATGGGTAGATAAACTCAGGTTAGCTATCCAACATGAACATTGCCCAAGTCCTGATCTCCAGCTCCAACTTTTTACACATGTCTTTCCAATCACCGACCCTCCGTGTTTCCTCATGAGCACCCCCATTCGTTCCCTTGTCTGGGCTGACAAGCTTGAGGCTCTTCTCTGGCTTCTCAAGTGCCAGAGAGCATATCTTTAAAGAATTCATGTCATCTCTTCATTGTGTCTATTCTTTTTATTATATTGCATGTTCAGGCTTTTGTCATCACACTTTATCAATGATTACAACAGCCTCTTCATTCTTTTTTCCTGCTCTTAATCAGTTCTTTCTTCATTTGTCAGTGAGGGCTTAAATCATCCTGAAACACCACTTTGCTCACAGTAAGTCTTATCTGTGTAATCATCTATTGTGATCAACGACTATTACATCAAATCCAAATATGCCAAGTGTTAAAGATTCTACTTACATCGGCCACATATTACCCATCCAGCTTCACCACCATCCCTCCCACACGGAAATGCTTCCCCTGGTAAAGCCAGTTTTCTCACTGACTATCATACAAGCAGTACTCTTTCTCAACTCAGTGTACTTTTTCTTCTACTTGGATCATCCTAAGATCAGGAAAAAGTCTTCTTCTCCCCGAAACCTTATCTGTTGACTCTCTCTCGATGATCTATCCCTCCTCTGACCTTCTATTACCCTATTTGATCTATGTGAGTAAAGTCCTGATTCTCCTAGGTCCTACTAAATGCTTTAAGAACAGGGGCCATATGTTATAAATTATTTTGTTTTCACCTTGAACTAGCCACCTGCAATTGTTCAATAAATCTTCTCTACTGGCTGATTTAAACCATAAGTCAAGATTCATTAATCAGAGGTATTAGGATCTAAGCATCAGGCAAGACCAGACACATTGGGGCTACATTTTGATGCTCTCTGTCTTTTTAAAGTGATCATATTGGTAAAATTATCAGCTTCGGTGGCAGAGATAAAGACTGTCATGAATTACAAGTGTTTTCAGTGGTCCAAAGAATATGACTTGAATACTGGAGTAGCGGTTTCTTTGGGTCTCACTAAAAATGTGGATCTAGGTGATAAGCAGGATCCTCAGGAAAATCTCCAAAGGGCCTGGGACCTTTGAGCAGCCACGTAATAAAATTTTCTTTTCAGGTGGTATATAGGGGCAATAGATTATTCCAAGGTCACTGTATCCATTATCACTGTATCCTTTTCTGGAAGACATATGCATATTAGCTCTGTAGGTCAATGAATAACATACACAGATCCCCTGCTTGAGGACTGTTTAGGATCTCTGTGACAGGTATATTTCCTTAGATGTACTGGAGAGAAATTTCACCAGCTATTCCAAAGGAAACAAAGAAAGTCATTGCAATATTTCAGAAGTGGAGGTGTAATTGGATTGGAAAGAGCTTCTAATTAAATTTCACTACTCAAGACAACATCTGCCCCAGGAAACGTATTAAAATTTTAGAACTGTACTGTCCAACACAGTAGCTATTAGCCACATGTAGCTCCTGAGTACTTGAAATGTGGCTAGTCAACATTGAGAGGAGCTGCAAGAGGGAAATATGGATTGAATTTTGAAGACTTAGTATAAAATAAAGATATTTCATTTATAATTCTTTATATCAATTCCATGTTAGGATGGTACTATGTTGATATATTTGGTTAAATAAGGTATATTAAACTCAATGTCACCTATCTCTTTTTAGTATTTTGTAATGTGGCTATTAGAAAATTTAAAATTACATCTTTGGCTCTCATTATATTTCAGTTATGGAGTACAGGGCTAGAACATTCTTTACTGTTTGGTAGAGCAGAAGTGTGGAAATTCTTGGCAGAAGCTGGTTGGAGTTTCTCCCCTTCTGTTATCTAGCTCCTCTCATAAGAAGGCAAAGTCAGCTAAACTCCATAGCCTAACATGACTTAGATGATTCCTCTTTCCCATCCTCGGGCACAAAACCAAAAGGGAGTAGTGGCTAAATATTTTTTTTTTTAAGATTTCATTTATTTATTTGACAGAGAGAGAGAGAGAGAGAGAGAGCGAGCACAAGCAGGGTGTGCAGCAGAGGGAGAGGGAGAAGCAGACTCTCCGCTGAGCAGGGACCATGATGCAGGGCTTGATCCCAGGACCCTGGGATCATAACCTGAGTCGAAGGCAGACGCTTAACAACCGAGCCACTCAGGTGCCCCAGTAGTGTCTAAATATTGTTCAGGCAATTTTATATGATTATGAATACAATGACATGGAAAAGCCTTTTTATTGGTTTCTATCTCTGTTGTGGGTTGAATTGTGTTCACCCAAAGTCCTAGGTTGAAGTCCTAAGCCCCAGTACCTCAAAAATGTGCATTGGAAATAGGGCCTTTTGGGAGGTAAGTTAAAATGAGGCCCTTAGGGTGGACCTCCATCCAATCTGACCGGTGTTCTTGTAAGAACAGGAAATTTGGGCAGACAAGGAGAAACCAAAGACAAATGGGAAGAGATGAACCCTGTGAGGACACAGCTGGAAGGTGAGGTCACCTGTAAGCCCAGGAGAAAGGCCTCTGAGAAAGCAAACCTGCTGATACCTGCATCTTGGACTTTTCACCTCCGGAACTCTGAGAAAATAAGTTTCTGTCGATTAAGCCACCCAATCTGTGATATTTTGTCATGGCAGCTCTAGCAAACGAATATAGTTCTCTTACTCTTCAAAACATCAAATCCAGTCCAGTTCATAAAAGGGAGCGAGAGGAAGGCCTTAATGATGTTATGAAGAGCAAACGAGCTTTAAGATAACATACACAGAAACATTTTCTAGAATATAAAGAGCCAGGCAGACATTAGTTATAGAACATCCCCTGGCTAGCACTTCCTACTTCTCAAAATGACATTTTAAACCTTAGCTTCTTCAAAATTCCCTGGCTTCATAATGTCAGATTTCCTTTCATTTAAAATCACTTCGGAGTCCATGATATTTGACGGGAAAACCTGTGGATATGGGGAAAGGAGACAGATGGGCTCTTTACAAAACAAGGTACGGATACGGGGTTGTTGGCTTTAAAATATTCTCTATGAGCTTTCCAACACTGCCAGTGTTATACTCAACTGTTCAGCCTTCTTTTCCTTCTCTTCTTTCCTTTTCAATGCCTCTCCTATTTGAGTGGGGAATCCAACTTAATTTTATAAGGAAATTAAGTACAAGGCACAGAACATGGGCAGAAAGGAAAGCTGTAAGGCTAGCTCCACATTTAATTTTGATTGGCTTATGAGAGGCTCAAGCTGTTCCCTAGGATCTCAGGGGAGTGAAGGTGACCTTGGGTAAAGGATGAGCTGGTGCCTGACTCTTATTCTTTGCTCTGGCAGCAAATTTCTTCCTTTCCTAGGGAATCCCAAAGGGAGTCAGGTTGTAATATTTCGCATTGGAGCAGAAGAGAATGTATTTATTGTCTCAAATCCATCTTTTTTCTGACAATTATTACCTTGTTTCTTATTTTAATAGGACCCATCAGTTTAGCTGCCAATAGAATGATGTTAATGAGGCCAAGATTATATCCACAAGGGCCTCCTAGTTTCATTCTGTTTATAGTTTATACCTCTAAAGCTGGTGAGTCCTTTTCCAAATGTGTGACATTGGTGATAAGGGGAATTCAATAGAAAGAAACATTGTAAAAAATGATCGATATGATAAAATCTGTTTTCAATCCTCAGCATCACTGACAGCAATTTGCGAGGGTCCTTTTCATACACAAAGAATGGCCTTTAACATCTACATTATTATTGGTCTTTTAAAAATAAATCTATTTTTTATTTTCCTCAAGGCAGGCAGTTCTACCTTAAAGAGTGTAAGCCTAACTTATATTCAACTTGGTCAAAGAAAACATTCGTGACTTTTACAGTGCAAGCCACATAAATTATGTTCAGCTTGGTCAAAAACAACATCTGCAGAAGAAAGCACTACTTGAAAGGGGCAAAAAAAGTGTTAGAGAAATTATTCATAGTGGGTTGAGATTGGTAGGCAGTGAAATTAAGAAGATGAAAATTTATATTAAATAACAGAAACCTGGGTTAGATCCAAAGTTTACTAAACCTTTACTAAGTCTATTCTCTTGTCAATTTAGGGAGATTCCTTTAATAAGTAATGAGAAAATTTAAAAACAACATGGGGAACTATTTAAAAAATTCAGGCAAATATTACATTATAATCAGGCCCTTTCCATATGCAAAACATAGGATTTTCTCAGGCATTAGAAATACCCGTGATTTCTATTACATTTTAAATAAATTCTTTACGCCTTAATGATAGCAAGTGTAATATTCCCTTCTGTGAGTCACTGGGTATTTTTATGATTTCACCAGCTCTGGTAACTTCTGAAGATAAGTAGAATTTTTCAAAGAAAGCTCCCATTTAACCTTACTTAGTTTCAAAACAACATTTCCTACTTCCTCCTTTTTTGGTTCCAAGAATATGGTTTTTTACCTAGCATTTTTATTTAGTTAGGAGTTATTTTTGCCAAATTCTTAGAAAAAGGTCACGACTCTTATTGTATCATTAGCCTTGTTGCCTTTACTCTGAGCTCAGGTATGAACTAAATTCTGAAACTGGAAGAGACATTAAAGACCATTTAGTTCAGACCCTCACTTTATAGATGAGGCACCTGAAATCCAGAGGCCCTAACCCACTTTCTTTTTTTTTTTTTTTAAGATTTTGTTTATTTACTTGACAGAGAGAGAGAGAGAGTAGCAGAGGGTGAGGGAGAAGCAGACTCCCTGCTGAGCAGGGAGCCCAACATGGGGCTCGATCCCAGGACCCTGGGATCATGACCTGAGCTGAAGGCAGACGCTTAACCTACTGAGCCACCCAGGCACCCGCCAACCCATTTTCTAAGGTAACATGACTTGCCTGTGAGAGCAAGAACTGGGATCCAGACCTCCATACACCTAGTTAAGGGTCCTTTCTATACCTGGATTCCTCCCTAAAAATGTGGGTGTTTGCCATTCATTTCCATATAACTAGGATGATGGGGCCTCCTGAAAAGTTCCTCTTTCTAGAAGACCAACTTTTCCAGAGTGGGCACTTGCTTGTACATTGAGATCAGTGCCGGACATCACAGTCATGGCCCTATCTGTCCATCATCCAGATGCTTCCAATATGTTGAACAGAAACCTACAAACTCTGCAAATCACTTTATGGTATATAGGAGAAGTGCTTTTAAGGAAGTGCTGAAGTTGTGTGGCTTGGCTGTGGGCAGCTGACAAATGGCAGTGAAACTCACAAGAACCACAGTGAGAAATGGGAGAGAAAGAGATCGAGAAGGGGCATCAGTTAGTCTTGGGATGAGACGGAGCCATGGAACAGTGACATGCCTGGCAGCCCAATCCAGAAGATAATGCTGGCACGAGGCTGTTGGCCATGGAGGACTCTACAAGAGGGGTAGCATGGCAGTCATGATCCTCTGAAAACCTAAAGAACACGTGTTTGTAAGAAGTCAGTAGCAGAAGTCTTCCACAAGCTTTCATCATCGCCCCCACCCGACTTGCCTACCCCATTGGTGCCCATATACTCTGTCATTCTTCCTTACTACAGATTCACCCAGTCTCGGGCCACCCCCTCCAGTGGCACCCAGAGTCCTGCCACTTTTGGCCCAAGCAAGGACATCATTTTAATGAGTGTCACCTCTAACCATCCTGCCCCATCAGTTTTCCCTGTTTTGTTGAATCATTCTGATTAGCCCATTGAAAAGCTGTTTCCACCCACTTCAAAAAATACAAAGAAAAAGAAAACAAATCCAACAAAAAAGATAAAAACTCTTGGATTCTGTCTTCAGCTCCTGCTCATTTTTTCTCCTCTTTATAATCACACCCCTCAAAAGTTTTGTTATTCCAACTGTCTTCAGTTGTTCTCCTTTTATTCTCTCTTGAATTACTTTTAATATTTGAAATATTTTGTCTTCACTACACTCCACCCAAATGCCTCCTCCCCAGATCACCAATGACTTCTGGGTTGCTCGCATCAGCAGTCAATTCTCATTCCACATCTTACTTGACTTACCAGCAGGCTCGACAAGTTGATCAATCAAGCACTTTCTTTGCTTGGTTCTTTGGATATCACACTGCTTTGTGTTCTTTCTTACTTCACTGGCCATTCCTTCTCAGGCTCTTTTACTAGTTCCCTCACACCACCTCCATTTCTTAAAGCTGGAGTGCCAGGGGTCAGTCCATAGATAGCATTCTTTTTCCTTCATTCATTCCCTGATGACCTCATCAAGTCTGTTTCCTGACTACCCTCAAATTTACACTTCCCAGTTCTGAAATCTCCCAGAATCCAAGCTCCTTTAACTGCCCACTCAACATCTGTTCTTTAATGCTTGACACCTTCAAATATTGATGCATCCAAACCTCAGCTTCTGGTCTTTCACCCAAATCTGCCTCTCCCATAATCTTCCCGTCTGACTGCTCAGGACCCAGATCTTGGCATCTCTCTAGACTTACTTCATTCGTTCATAGACAACATCTAAATCCAGCAGTAGACTTTCTCAGCTTCATCTTCAAGATAAATTTTGAATCTGATCACTGTTCATCACCTTCACAGCTACCACCCTGGTGCAGGCAAGAATAATCCCTTATTTAGATAGGTGCAATAGCCTCCTAACTTTCAGTTAACTATGTAATTTATCAGAAGTGTCCAAATTGAAATACTTTTTGGGTAAGAAAAGGATTGCAAAAGAGGGTGACTGGCCTTTAACTGATCCATAGCAGGTGTAAACTGGTATTATCTGTGGTAACTTGGGTGTACGGTCACCTTATCTACCTGGTTTCCCATTTTACCTCAATCCCTGAACACTCTATTCTTACCAAAGCAATCTTGTGAAACTTGTCAGGTCATGTGACTCCATCACTTGAACCATCCAGTGGAGTACCATCTCACTTGGAATGAAACACCTATTCAGTGACCCTACATGATCTGTTCCCTTGTTACTTCTCTGTCATTTTATCTACTACTCTTCCCCTTGTTCCTTCCACTTCAGCCATACTGTCTTCCTGACTTTTCCTTGAACCTTCCAGGTACACTACTGCTTCTGGAGCTTTGCACCTGTGGTTCCCTCTGCCTATAAAACCTCCCACTTATCTGTTTGGCTCACTGCCTCACCTCCTTCAGGTTTTGACTGAAATACCACCTTCACCATGAAGCGTAACCTATGCCACCCCCTACAAAAATTGCACCCTACTCCCCGTAACACTTTTTTCACCACTTCATTTTTTCTCCATAACATGTGTAATCATCTGGCATCCTTATATTTATGTTTGTTGTCTCTTTTTCTCCACTAGAATGAGGGTAGAAATTTTTGTCAGTTTTGTTCATTTCTGTATTCTCAGCACCTATGTATGTATGTAGAGCATAGTAAATGCTAAATAAATATTTGTTGATGTATAGAATGAATTATTTTTTTATTTTTTATTTTTAAAAATTTATTTATTTGAGAGAGAGAGAGAGAGCATGAGCAGGGGGAGAGGGAGAAGCAGACTCCCCACTGAGGGGAGCTCGACATGGGGCTTGATCTGAATTAAATTTTTAAAAGTACAGTATCTTAGTTTATTAGATTTTTTTTCTGACTGGCAGCCTATAAATAAGTAAATAAATATAGATGGATGGATGGATAGGAGGGATATGCATATTTTCTTTCTTCTTTCACTTTCTCTTTCCCTTCCCTTCCATGCATTCATTCATCCATCTTTCTTTCCTTTTCTCTGTGCTACATTGACACAATTTAGTCACATTTATATCTTATTAAATTAGTTTCTTTTTGGTGGGGGGTGAGAGGGATAACAAGGTAGTCCCTTACTAAGAGAAGATCCAAGAAAAGGGCACGGGTGGATAAGGAGAGGTACTTTAGACTTCAGTGTGCTCTGACTTACAACACTTAACTCACTTCCTGTGAAAAATAAGGACTGCATATATCCAAGCAACTATTTCTAAAATTGTAAACTCAAAGATTTCAACATAAGAATAAACAAATATTCTCAACTGAGAGTGAGATCATGAAGGGCAGCACTGTGTAATAGCTGGGCTTTTATAAAGTCAGAAATTACTTTTCATCAAAGTGTAAATAATTATTTGTAATCTACTGAAATATTGGGAGAGAGAGAGATTGTAATATGCCCCAAATTCCTCACATCTAAAAGTATTTTGATTCTTTTTTATTTATAGTCAAACTATGTTTTAAAGATTTCTAATCTATATAAAACCTTTCATGATTCAGAAAATCAAACTGTTATTAATACCCAAATTCCAAAAGAGGAACAGAGAAAGCCACCCAAGTGGGTGTGGAACACCTCCCTGCTCTGTTAGAAGTGTTCATTAAAAAATGAAGTTTCTAGAAAAAAAAAATACACTCCAAATCCAGGAAAACATAAGCAGCAGATGGATAAAAAGGGCTGAATCACTGTTTCTTCACCCAGACTCAACAATTTGTAAAGTCAAACTTCTCTAGGTTCCAAGTTGCTCAAATGAAGGCATTGTACTGAATTATCTCCAAATCTCTCCTAGCACCTCAAAAGACTGAAGTTCCCTGATTCTTTATCTTGAACCTGTCTGAACACAACTGTGGTCAGGATACTGCAGAATTTTGACAGTGGTGGTGTATACATTCTGTTTCTTGTTTTCTCTGAACCTCGTTGGCTGTACCATCCCAGTCTCTCTTGCTGACTCTTCCTCTGCTCAATGTCTAAGTGCCGGAGTGGTTCTTTTCTATTTCTGCTTACTAGTTAGTGATCTCATCGAGACACTACAAAATTTATATCTCCAGTCCGGAATGCTCCCCTGATCTCATCTCTAGACACATAAAAATGATCATTTTATTTGACAACGGTACTTGGATGTCCTCTCAATTTTTTTATGTCCAAAGAAGAATCTGTGCTTCTCACCCTACCCTGAGTTTATTCCTCTTCTAGTTTCTCTAGTCCTCAACCTCAGTGAATTGTACCACCATCCACCCTAATTGCTCAAGAGCAAAGCCTGAAAGTCATTCTTAATTTCCCTTTCTCTTATTTCCTATTTTCACCCCACCAGAAAGCTCTGTGGACACAAGCTCCAAAATAACTCCTGAATTCTGTCCATTTTTCTCCATTATTACCACTTAAGTCAAAGTTACCTTAATTTCCCATGGAACTTATTGCTATTTTTAAAGATTTATTTATTTATATGAGAAAGAGAGAGAGAGAAACAGAGAGGGGGAGGGGCAGAGGGAGAGAGAAAATCTCAAGCAGACTCCACACTGAGCACAGAGCCCGACATGGGGCTTGTTCCCATGACCCTAAGATCATGTCCTGAGCCAAAATCAAGAGTTGGCTGCCCAACCGACTGAGCCATCCAGGTGCCCCTAGAGTGCTATTTTTAAGCTTAGGACACATGGTCCCTTAATTGGTCTCCCTGTCTTCATTGGTGACCAACAACTGTTCCTCCCTTGAGCAACCAGAAGGATTATTTTAAATATGTTAGACTGTTTATTTTTAATTCTCTCCAGGCTTTCTTATTGCATTCAAAATAAAATCTCAACTCTATCTTCTTAGAAATCCTATATAATCTGGCCTCTGCTTATTCCCTCTGCTTAGCATGCCTTTTTCCAAACTTTTCATGGCAGATCCTTTCTTGTTATTCATACTTCCCATCATTGCTTCCTCAGAGAAAGGTTTTGCTGCATACGCAATCTGTCCCACACTACCCTGTTTTAATACAGTACACAGCACTTCTTACGATCTCCCCCTTCAGTAGATCATAAGTTCCTTGAAACTGAAAGTAGCCCTTTGAATTCATTACTACAAGTAGTCTGGCAACTGGACAATTCTTAGAAGGTTCTCTGTATTGATTAAACGAATGAATGAATGGATATTCCACTACCGTAGAGCTATTTTGTGATATGCCCAAAACTCCCCCTCCTTATTTCTTTCCCTTTCTTTTTTTCTTTTTTTTTTTTTAAATGGTTGATCATCTGATGTAAACTTACCAAATCTTCTTAAGGTTGGCCCAGAGTTTTAAGTAGATTCACGAAGACCAGAAGTTATGACTGGTTGCTGGTTGAAGCCACAGTTGCATGTCAACCAATAAGTTCTTGTAAAATGACATGTCTTAGTGCAGATTTGATTGACATTTGTATTGACTGCCAAAGAGAGCTGTCATCACACACCACCATGATACCGTGAGACTCCTGGCAACCTAAAATTCTTAATAGGATGACTGGCTCAATGCCCTGCAAACAGCACCACTGTTGGTAGTGTCTTCTCGTCGATGCTTATTGATGATAGAATAGTTGGAAATCCTTGGCAATTGTCTGAGGGCTCTCTATCCTTGCACATGCCATCTTGGATTAATTTATATTATACTGGATTCATCAATAGCCTGTTTTTTTCTCACAGATGTCGATTCTGCTCTCCATGATGGCAAGTAGAGCGAAGAGGCTTTTATCACAGTGAAACTGAATGAAAGGTTAGCCCAACCAGTTTGTTTGTTTGTTTGTTTAGAGAGGGAGGGGGGAGAGCAGAGGAAGAGGGAGAGAAAGAATCCTAAGCGGGCTCCACACCCAGCTCGGAGCCGGACACTGGGCTTGATCTCACAGCCCTGAGATCATGACCGGAGCTGAAATCAAAAGAGTTGGATGCTTAACCGACTTCACCACCCAGATGCCCCAGCCCAACCAGCTTTGGTCCCAGCTCTAACAACATCATTCTGATTCAAACAAGCCCTAACAATCTGTGTGCCAAAGCTGCATGTTTCTGTAAAGTAGAATTAATATGACTTCTCTGTATACCAAATGAATGCCATAAGGAAACATAAAGTGAGTAGAATGAAAGTTTTGTGAAATACAAAATACCTGCAATCAGTTATTACTGAAGTGAAATGTTATTTTACTTCTCTGAAAGGTAAAACTTGCAATATTATTTTCAATTTTGAGGTCTGTGGTTGCAGTGTGGTTTGATGAGTATCTATTGAACATCTGAAGTAGGCAAGGCCTGTGTGTTAGGGGAAATTGGAAGAGCTGAAAAAAAACGCAATAATGTGATTAGTAGAATAGAAAATTAGTAGAATAGAAAATAGACTTTTAGACAAATGGATAAAAAGGTGAGGTTATTTAGTTTTCAATTTTAGTTTTCAGGGGGAAAAAAAAGGCTGAGTTCAGGCCCAGTATATACACATTATCTTATTTTCAGAGAGGAACAATAGAGAGGCAATATTTCACTTAATATTTAGATGACAAAAGGGAAAACCTTGCTGATTCCAAGAAATAATTTCTATGGAAACTTGCCTTCTCTTCTTGAAAAGTTTAAAGGGCCTTTCTAAAGTAGTTTAGGTAGTTCCGTCTATTAACAAGGAGACATGGAGGCTCAAAGGTTCATGATATATTTGGGAACTATCATGATTTTCACTCCTACTCCTTTGTAGTGTGAGTATAATTGTATCAGCTCATGATTTTAACTCATACTCCTGATCATATATCAGCCATAACGTAAAAATAAAATAAAATAACAGTGAAGGTGGCAATAGGTTCACTGAATGCTACTTTGGTAAGACCTACCTTTGAACTTCAAGGAAGATTAAAAAAAAAACAAATGAGTTAGAGAAAGCAGCTAGGACCCAAGAAACACAGCTTCCTGTCATCATGAAGCTGGGTAAAAGAAAGGCATGGGGAAAGTGAGCATAATCTTTAAGCAATTCCAGTTACCTAAAAACAAGTTTTGAACTGATTTTTATATCCATGGAGGACAAAATCAGACATAACAGTTGGAATGGATAGGCAGGCAATTTTTTCTTAATAGAAAGATCATACAAGGTTGGAAGCTGATGATCTCTGCATTCCTAGAATTGAAGTATGGATAGCTGGGGAAGAAGAGCAGATTGCCTGCAGTGAATGAAATTGAACTTGTGGTTCTCAGTGGGAGGGTGTTTCTAAGTTTGCAGGAATGTTTTTAATAGTCACAGGGAAGGTTGCTAACTGGCCTTCTGTGGGCAGGAAGCAGAAGTGCTAGATGTCCTGAAATGATCAAGAGAGCTCCAAACGGAAAAACTGTCCCATGTCCTCCATCTCACATACCTTTATAATGTCACATCAGTATAGATACACTATAAATATAACTGCGAGTACTTTACAACATGATAATCTTGGAAATTTTTTTCAAGAAGTTAGGTAAAATAATTTAGAAGAAAGTTGTCATGAAGAAGAATTAGGGTGTAAGAGTTTTCTAAAGGCACATCACTGCCAGCAATGCTACTCAGGGTGTCTGAGCTGCTTATAAAACACCCTGGATCATGCTTTTCTTCTTTTTTATTTTTTTATTTTATTTTATTATATTTTATTACTTTTCTTCTTTTTTAAAAAAGATTTTATTTATTTATTTGAAAGAGAGAGAGGAAGTGAGAGTGCACATATAGGGGGGAGGGACAGAGGAAGAAGGAGAGACTCTGAAGCAGACCCCATGCTGAGCGCAGAGCCCGACATGGGGCTTGATCTCATGACCCTGAGATCATGATCTGAGCCAAAACCACAAGTCGGCTCCTTAACCGACCGAGCCACCCAGGCAGCCCTCCCCCTGGATCCATCTTTACTTACAGCTGCACATCTGAACATATGTAGTAATGGTGACAATTTGACACTTTTATGAATAGGCTTAGATACAGAGTCAAATTAGCAGACGTCTGAAGCAGTGATGTCAATAAGTTGCATTAAGTGTTTTGAAAATATTTGTATTGCTATTCTCTATACTTTTCATTTTCGAAGTATGAAGAGGAGACCTCTGCTGTGAAAATGACACATTGAAGTGCATTTGTTTCCAGCTTGCCCCTCCTACACTGAAACTACCCCACAACTGTTTGCCAATCTATTCTCTTTTGCTTGCTGCTGATTATGGACTATTATCTCTGGGGTCCCTTTATGTATCAGAAACTAAATGTATTCTTCGCTACATGGAAAACTGTTGAATGTAGAAGATGCGTTTTGTGTTAAACAGTGTCACTTCCTAGTTGTATTATTTCATAATATAAATAATTTTGATGTGACACTACACAATAATTTCTAGCTCATTTGCAAGAATATTATACTTTCTTCATTTTCCATCATCCACAGCCCATTATTTTTCTTGGCATGTTCTCTTTTACTTTAATGAAGGTTATTTTACTCTTTCTCTCATCATAGGCAAATATCTCTAGTCTCTTATTGTAACACTAGGTTTTATTCAAGGGTCCACCTGTACTTATGCTTGCTCAGTTATTTTATTCACTTTTTCATTTACTTTTATACTTGTATGGAAGGACCACTGATTCCTTTGCATCTTGTAAACTCAAACTTGTTCATTTTAATTATTTGTAGTCACAGGCAATTTCATTATGACTTACAGAAGAACTGTATCTGAACAAATACATAGGGGATCCATACAATTTTGTGATATATTTTTTTCTTTTATCTTGGTTTTAGATTAGAGTTAGGACATTATATCAACATAAAAAATCAATATGTGGGTTATTTTATGTATGAGTTTCAATTTGAGTTATTAAAGAGGGCATCACATTATGCTCCTATGAGAAGGAATGGTGTCTGATAGGGTTGAGAACACCATATTAGATAATCTCTAAAGCCTTGTCTCCTCTAAATTCCTCAGACTCCTTGGTTTCTCTAATCTCACTGAGGATGGTGAATCCTCCTGTCTCTCAGCAGAGTAAAAATTTCTTTTACAGAAACTCATAATAAGTTGAACTTAACTCTTTTAGTAGTATACATGTTTATTTTACACTTAAAAGAGAGTGAGCCATTTTTCCGTTATTTCACTGAATTGCAAAGACACGACAAATCAAGAGATGCAAACTCCAGTTCTCTGGACATGATATTGTCAACACACACACACACACACACACACACACACACACACACACACACGCATGTGCATTCTTCTTACCTAGCTTGACAAGTCGGAGCATGGAGGTATTACTTCCTCGTTCTGTGCAAGCGGTTACTGAGAGGTTGTAGATATCTCCTGGAGGCAGGCTGAGAATTGCAGTCATGACATTGCGTGTGACCTGCAAGATCCATCAAAATCGAGGGTTTAAACTTCTAATGAACTTGAATACCACTCCAAACAACGACAGGACTATAGCAGGCATTCCCTCTCTGTTCTGTGTAATCAATCTACAGCTGATCACAACCTTATGGATACTTTATTTCCTTTGAAAATGATATAAATTCCTCAGCTGAGCCAAATGCAAGGTAGCTCTAAAAATGCATAATACCTATCAGAATATTTTTTGCAATTAGTTTTCCTTTTTCTTTTAAGATTTTATTTATTTAATTGAAAGAGAGAGAATGAAAGAGAGAGCACGAGAAGGGGGAGGGTCAGAGGGAGAAGCAGACTCCCTGCTAAGCAGGGAGTCTGATGCGCGACTCGATTCCAAGACTCCAGGATCATGACCTGAGCCTAAGGCAGTCGCTTAACCAACTGAGCCACCCAGGCAGCCTGTAATTAATTTTCTAGTTGGAATAGGTATTCCTCTGATATTTTTTCTCATCTTCACAGCAAATTTTAAAAAAGGCATTTGCTGGGTTGCTACTGATGTGTACATTACTCAGCCCTAGTTGGGAAGCTCAGAAGAAACCTAGTCATATCTATAGTCACCTTAATGAAAGATGAAATTTCCCAGTCCCCCCTATAGCTAGGGGGGACCATGTGACCCACCTCTGACCAATCGATTGTCAGTGGAAGTCACACGGGCAGCTTATAATTCTGTCCACACCCAGTAAGTGTTGGGCTCCCACATCTTCTCTTTTACTCTCCCCACAGGCTAGAATATGGATCATTATAATGACTATGCAGGTTCACCTATGCAGATGACGACTACACCGTGGTAGATGGAACAACGGGATGGAAAGAATCTGGACCCCTGGATGATTGATACCTTACAGCAGAGGTGCCCTGATAGTCCTGTGCTAGCACGAAAGAAACAAACTTTATTTTCTTTGAGCCACAATCTTCGAGTTTTGTTTTTTGTTGTTTTATTTTTCCAGTAATTTAGTCTGTACCTTAACTAATGTAATGTCAAAAAGTTTAATAAAGCAGAAGAAAAGAAATCAGTATTTCCAACATACTCAAATATGTAGGCATTGGTGATACATGGAGAAAATTTTAAAACATATTCACTGTGGTTTTCTTGAAAATGTTTGACATCCTGAAGGAAAAGCTCAAATCCTAACTTTAAATATAAATGAATTACTAGTTATAACTAGTACAACTCACTGTTAAAGAGTAAAAGGTAAACTCTCTGAAAAGAAGAATTAAAATTTTTCTTCACTGTCCTATCATCAGAGCCTAAAACAGTGCCAACGAGCGTAAGACATTTGTTTAATGTTTCAATAAATGTTTGCTTAATGGTTTTCAATAGTTTATGTAAATGAATGTTCAGATGCCCCATACTGGGATTCAAAGAAACATACACTCTTTTTAATTTTCTTCTTTCCTTCTGCAACAACCATCCAGTGTAGCATTCTAGAATGGGAGAGGTCAGTTTTGTCATCACCATATGTCCAACTGATATATAACAGACTGTTGAAATACTCCACAGATGTGATTTCCGGAGCAACTGGGGCTAAAGGAAAGAAAGAGGTGCACTTTAGTTTAAGAGACTAATAATAATTAAAGTACTTCTCAACAGAGCATGAAATCTCATGTGGAGTTAATTTAGAGAATTAAAGTTCACACCATATGATGGTCCTGGGGATCCCTGGACCTCTCAGGAGTATGGTGAAGGTTGGTGGTTAAAAGGTGGACACTTGTTTCCTGGGACCCCACCTTGCATGGCTCAGACACAAGGCAGCCAGACCCAACTGTACCTGAGGCTATCTGGTCTTTTATACAAATTTCACAGTTACAAGATTCCTGAAGTGTTCACTTCTTTGAGTACACTTGTTGTATCAATAAATTAATAGTATAAGGCAACTTATTTTCCAAGCAGTACTGGAAAATTTGGGGTCCTACAAAAGTAATTTTTAATTGTGGTGTAGCAAAGATGTTTATGGAAATAAAGGACAGTAGGGTCAATGATTAGAGGGACAGAAAATAATTATTGTTTCTTTTTTTTTTTTTAAAGATTTTATTTATTTATTTGACAGAGAGAGAGACAGCGAGAGAGGGAACACCAGCAGGGGGAGCGGGAGAGGGAGAAGCAGGCTTCCCGCCGAGCAGGGAGCCCGATGCGGGGCTCGATCCCAGGACCCTGGGATCATGAGCTGAGCCAAAGGCAGACGCTTAACGACTGAGCCACCCAGGCACCCAATAATTATTGTTTCTATAAAATAATAAGGCAATATCATTGATCGTGCCTAACCAGCGCTTTGCAAAAAGCGGGCTCTAACTAAATGTTGCTGAAGCAAGTAGCAGGGGAAGGCAGGAAGGGCTCTTTGCTAAATTCTAACACTGAGTTTATTCATTTTTTAATTTTCTTACACATTTAAATTTAAATTATTTCTAGTGGGGAGAAGAGTTCTTTACAAGATTTATAATTTATGAGCTCTGAAAGCGTATTTTAATTATTTTTTAAACTAACTGATAATTCTGAATATTTTTAGGAAACACATTCACAGTTGAATTTAAAGTCCATGTGTATGTTGGTTTGAAGACAAGCCAGTGTTCCATTCTGAGAGAGAGCACAAAACCAGCTGAAATATTTGGAGGAGAATTTCCATAAACCATGAAGATTCATTTTCCTCAAGATGCTACTAGTACTCACAGCAAGCATTCATAACTATGCTTTCAAGAACAATTATTCACTGAAGAGATTTGTAATATAGAGAGTAAAAAACATTTCTGTTTCAGGGCGCCTGGGTGGCTCAGTCGGTTAAGTGTCTGTCTTGGGCTCAGGTTTTGATCCCGGGGTCCTGGGATCGAGCCCCGCATCAGGCTCCCTGCTCAGTGGGGAGCCTGCTTCTCCCCCTCCCTCTGCTCCTCCTTCCCACTCTCGTGCTCTCTTTCTCTCTCTCTCTCAAGTAAATAAATAAAATCTTAAAAAAAATTCTGTTCCATGTGAAATTGGAGTAATATTTCTATATGTTTGACAATAAAATCTTGAAATACCAATAATGTATCTAGCAAGTAACACAAACCCACATCCTATTTCAGAATAGTCTAATAAAAAAATAATACCTTTAGCTTCTTTTCTCTTAATATATTTCTATGTACTTCATTATATGTATGTATCTACACTTATATTTCTTCAAAGGATATTTTCTCATGTCCTAATTCTAATAAGGGCAAGAAATGTCTTTAAAATTGCGAGCCCAGAAGTGTATAGCTCCCTGCTCACAGGTATTAACAAAGTTTGTAGATTTTTATACTCTGTATTGTTGCTTTAAAGTGTAGCATATTGCTGAACGGCCACAAGATGTCACTATTTGTTTATTAAACATTATTTGGTACACTAGCATAATTACTATGCATTTGACTTGCAGACAAAGTTGCCTAACAAAGACAGGGGACCTGAGATCCTAATAAATCACACCTTATTCAGATATTTTATTCCTATATCCTTTTATATCACCCGATTTGGCATTTTGGCTCACAACTAAAAACATAGGTAAGAGAAGTATGCTATCCTTGTTTGCTTTAAACTTGAAATGAGGGAAGAAAAACAAAATGAGACAAGGCTAAAATTTCAACTGGTTTTTAAAAATAAGTATAAAAATAAAAGTCAGCCATCATATATATTTTAATAGTGATTTATATTACATAATTTCTCACACTACCTGTGAAATTCTATTATACCCATTTTATAGATGTAACAATTGAGACTGTCTGTGTTAATATGCTTTGATGAGACCATGAACTACAAATGTCAGCATGACTTAGGAGATTGTCCCAGGAAAAGATAAGAAATTCCCAGAGATTAATTTATTGGAGATAATAGACTGCTCACCTAGGCAAGTAGCTCACTTATTGACCTTATAACTATCCAGATTTGCTGGGTCCATCACCTTTACCAGATCCTGGTCAGTTCCCAACTTTGAAAGGCACAACCCCACCACTTGAGTCCAGAACTCCAAATCCTGTTAATTTTTCATTTCTGATGTCCCTCTTGAGAGACACTGCAAAGAGCCCATTGAGGCAGTTTTCTGCCTTACTGCAGTGAGTTCTAATACACTTGGTTTTGCTCTATTAGCCAGTTGTTAGGTAGCATTTTGAATTCTGCCAACGAGAAAAGAGAAGTCCAGGATCATTAAGATAATTTGCTCTGAGTTCGACAGCTAGAATTTTGCAGAGCCCAGTCTGCTCAAATCAAGTGTTCAGATGCAAAGTCTGGGCTTTTTCCAGACATCTGCTCTGTCTGAGAAGGAAAGAGTATTCTCAGAGAGGCAATGTCAATGAAGTTAGGCTGTATGAATTATTTATATGGTAAAATTTAATTAAATTTAAGTATGCAATTATTAATATAGTCAAGAAGCTAACACAGTACTTGTCACATAGTTGGTATTTTCTAAGTTTTTGGTGTTTTTTCACTTTTCCACTCTAGCATTACTGTTAACATCTGGCTAGTCAACATCCACTGTTAACATCTGACATTGGCTAGTAAAAGAAGGGGATGTTCTATGTACGTTGATAGTGTAAGAATTCACATGATTAATTTCCTTTTTTAAGATTTTATTTTTAAGTCATCTCTATGCCCACTGTGGGGCTTGAACTCACAACTCCAAGATCAAAAGTTGCATGCTCTACCAACTGAGCCAGCCGGGTGCCCTCACATGATTAGTTTCTTTCCATTTTCTTTCATTTTGGTAAGGTTTGAGGGAGTAAAACTAAATGTCCAGAGAAGAAAGTATTTTGCTAACATTATCTTTCACCTAGACATGTTTTTCTCATTTCTTCTCTCAGCATAACTCTGATTAGAGCCTGGTAGTCCAACCAAAAGTTCCTGAAAAATCTTAGTGCAAATAGGGTTCAAAAAGGATTAATGTTTCTTTGATGAATTTTCCCTTCCCGTTGTCATCTCTGACCACCTCTGGTATCTCTGTTATATGATAATGAGCTAACAGTTGTTTAAGTACTTAAACTTTGGGCCACATATTTCACTAAGTAATGTATTTTTTTTTTTTTAAAGAGGGAGGGGGTCAGGGGAGGGGCAGAGGGAGAGGGAGAGAGGGAATCCTAAGCAGGCTCCATGCCCAGAGTGGAGCTCCATGCAGGGCTTGATCTCACAACCCTGAGATCATGACCTGACCCCAAATCAAGAGTGGAATGCCTAACCGACTGAGCCACTCAGGTGTCCCCTAAGTGACGTATTTATTTATTTTTTTAATATTTTTTATTTTTTTATTTTTTCCCTAAGTGACGTATTTAAATGGAAAAGAATAATAGGTATCATTATCATATCCATTTTACACTTTAAAAAGCTGAGGCTTGGGAAAGTTAACATGCACAGTTTGCACAGGGTAAATGGCCGATCTGTGATTCAAACCCAGGTCCAACTGTCTCCAAAGCCTATTCTCACTCCTGCAACGGACAGCACTGCCATCAGCCTGTGACCTTAAAAATGGCTTAATTAATAAGGAGATGAAGGCACTCTAGCAAATATAATCATCAAATGGCTACAATCAATTCATCTCCGTGTGAAGCTAAAAGCTCTATCTGCTACAAGTCTATTCCCATCAATTCCGAATGGGGCACATACAGGACAGTAACTCAGGATAACAACATATTTTAATGTTTAAAGACTATCATTTAAACAAATAATGAATTTACAGAATCAAGCATACTGTCGTCCGTGGAACTGATGCTCGACCAGTGCCGGGTGAATAACTCGAAATTTCTGGAGGTGCTTCTCTTCAGAAACTCCTCAAAACGGTCCTCTCTTCCCCCCGGAAGCAGTTCCCACACACCACTCACCTGTTATGAAGCTGATGGTGGAGCTGTCACAACAGCTCAATTCCGGGTCTCCCCATGTTACCATGGTAACTCGAAAGTTGTAGTACCATGCTGGCAACAGATTGGCTATCCTCTAAAAAGAGCAAGGAGACAAAAGACTAAGGGGGAAAAAATCATATTTTTGGAGTAGAATTATTTTTATTAGGTCATGAAAATAGTCAATAAATAATCTTTATTTTTATTTCTGTGCCTTTTTGTATTTCCCAAATTTTCCATTTCCGGACTGAGGTAAAGTGTAAATAGAATGATATGCAAACATAATTTTTTTAAAGATTTTATTTATTTATTTTTGAGAGAGACAGAGAGAGAGAGAGAGAGAGAGCACAAGCAGAGGGGAGGGGTAGAGGGAGAGGGAGAAGCAGACTCCTCGCTGAGCAGGGAGCCCGATGCGGGGCTCGATCCCAGGACCCCGGCATCATGATCTGAGCCCAAGGCAGACACTTAAACGACTGAGCCACCCAGGCGCCCTACAAACATAATTTGGAAGAAGTGATTCATAGGTATAGAGTCAAATATTTCCAATATCGGTTTCGTTTTGCAGTCTCCTAAGTTGTCTTACACATATGAAATAATACTTATTTGTAAATGACCGTACATATGCATCCCCTTATTTCTAAGAAAATTGGCCTCTCACAACTCCGCGTTCTTCCAGTTTGGACTAGAAGCATGCATCCTTGTTGGGGGGCAAATATCAGTCTTCAGCTGGGTAGAGGGCAATTGTGTACTTCATGCATGACCTGTAGGAGCCTGCACTTTAGAAATTATTCCAGTCTCAGAAAGAGCAATCTTCACCTGCTCTCTTGAAAAGCATCTTCTAATGACCTGACATTAGAGGTATTTAAAGGATGTGTAGATGTTAAGAATAGTCATCATTAGCATTAAATGGTGTCAACTCATTATCGAATGACTAAAGGAAATTTTTTTGTGTGTTTTCCTCCTCGGGAGCAGAGAGAAACAATAAGCAGTTTATAGCTCTAGTAAAATGTGGATATGCTCAATTAGGGGTGAAAGCTTGCTTCACATAATTATTTTTTTCTCTCTCTCTCTCAACCTCTCCCCAAAACAAAAATAGTCCAGAAAGTAAAAACAACTAGAAGAATTTTGAAAGCAGTAAACCCCCTGTGTGTATTTACAGGTAACTTTTTCTGGTACATTCGGTAGGGAAAGGCACATTTGTTTACACGGGGACGTGTGACAGCTACTTACCACGGATGCAGTCAAGGAGACAGTCGCTGCGATTTCATAGTACGTTGTCCACTCTGATGTCATCGTTGCAGGGTTGAAATAAAACATTTCAACTACGTATTTTCTGAACACTCCTAAGTAAGGTCTGCTCCAACTCAGGACCACTGCCGTAGGACCCAAGGGATAGAGCATTAAATCCTTTATCCCTGTTGGAACTAAGAAGAAGTGGGGAGGGATTAAAAAAAAAAAAGAGCCAAGAAAGAATGTTTAATATCTTAGCAATGGCTTCAAACTTCTTCTTAATAGCTAGGGTTTTCGCTCTTCCGATACCATCATTGAATAAATCATATTCACCTCTGGTGTTATTTTTCCTGAGCTGTAGATGCTAATGATATTCCCCTGGTATACAACGGTAGTCATTTATTACTCTGAGTGTAGAATATTGAGTGAACAAGTAGGGGCCCCCCCATATATGATGATAATGATTTGGACCTGGGCATTGGACCCCCGCCCCTCCCCCAACAGTACTCTGATAAAGTTATTCTCGAGGCTGGCAACTTACCGATAGCAAATGTGACAGGATCTGAAGGGGGTCCAATCAAAGGGCCTTTTCTTAGGTACATCACGACCTGGTACTGGGCACCAGGAACCAGATTTTCAATAATAGATTTGCTTGAGTTCACCTTTAAACCAAACACCCGATATGATTTATTTAGAGCTGGGCTTTCATAATGTGACACAAAAGCTGATATCATATTCAGGGCTCTTTGTGGAGCCACAGATACCTTTGAAATCCAAAAGCCTTTGCTCGTTCTGGGAAGGTCAGATTTCAGAATTAGGATGATTTATAGTTTATGTGAACACTGAAGGGAACCCAGAACATTCAAATTGTATGGCTGGATTTAATAAGCCCCGTGAACTGCTTTATACCCATCACTGTCAATTTTAACTATGCACACTAGAGACACATCAGCCCTTAACCATAATCAAATCAGCAATACCATAAGGGGAGTCTGACATCCTAAACCGTAGTGTCAGCTAAAAACATACAAAGATCAGTGCAGCAATGTCTTCAGTCTCTCGTCACTTAGAAGCATATAATATCTAATTATAGAGATGGAAATGACCTCAGAGATTATCTGCTCCAAATCTCTCATTTAATAGATCAAGAAAGTAAAGTCAGGAAATGGCCAAGGTCACATATTTAGATTCCGCGCTGGGGCTGGAAGCCTAGTGTTGTGACCTCTACAGCCTGCTACAGGCAAGGCATGGGACTAAGCATGGGGGGACAGCAGGAAGCGCTTCTCCGGGCTATTGTGACCCCATAAAATAATGTTGTAGGAAATATTTCTCATTTAGATGAGCTCTTCTTTGCTGTTGTTTAAAAAAAGGGGGGGGCCTGGGTGGATCAGCTGGTTGGGTGTCTGTCTTCGGCTCGGATGATGATCCCAGGGTCCAGGGATCGAGCCCTGCATCGGGGCCCCTGCTCAGCGGGGAGTCTGCTTCTCTGTCTCTCTCTTCTTCTGCTGCTCCCCCTGCTTGTGCTCTCTCTCTCTCTCTCTCTCTCTGTCAAATGAATAAATAAAATCTTAAAAAAAGAAAACTTTTGGTTCAGTAACAAATGTAATATAGAGAACAATAGAACAGATAGATGAATGAAATGTCCTTACTAAGGTTAAATGTTGGTGTGCACGAGGATTGATGCTTCAGCTTACGGGTCAAGAAGTGTGTGACTTTGACCTTTAGTGCCTCTATAGTTAAGACAGTCTTGCTTAGTAGAAAGAACACAGGCTCTCTATTCAGACTGCCTGGAATCAAATCCTGACTCTACTGCCTTGTAAGCATGGGAATTTATTTATAATTTACTTATAATTCTTCCCTTGGCTTCCTGATTGGTAAACTATAGATAATGCTATTCTATACCTCACAGAGTGGCAAGGATGCTTAAACTAGAGTATCAATAAAGTTAACTCATTACTCAGCAATTCTTTGGCCTCTGGGGTACATAACATAAAACTGCTGTGGAAAGGAGCATAAATCAATGAAGAACAGTATTGTTGGCAGTTTACGTATGCTATAAGTTTTTTTTATTAAGCTTCATTATAATTTTAAGAATAAACACAGAATTGGTGATATGATATGAATTTTAAACCTTTTTGATACCAGAAACTGATTCTACACAATTAAATTTGTATAATTTGAATTGGTAGAACTTGCTCTAAATGTAAGTGGGGGGACAGGCACACCATAATTTCTTTACCAATAACTTGAGCAAAATAAAATTAAGTTGAATGAATACATTAGCATTTCCCTCCTGTCTTTCCTATTTGCACTCATATCAGAATTTTTTGCCCATGTTTTCGAAGGTGAATTCTGCTGGAAGTCATCTAGACAAAGTTGGCCAACTAGACATCCTCATCTGACGGAACATTTCCTGAAGAGACAGACTACGAACAAGACATGTATGTTGTGGAAAACTAAGTAACACTGTCTTACTGCTTTAAAATAAATTTTTAAATGATAAAACTAATAATGCTCACAGTAGAAGAGCAAATGACGTAAACTGGCAATTTTTCTGTCCTTCTCCCCTCATTCCAAACATTTTGGTGGGCAACCTTCCAGACCCTCCTGGATACGTATAGACATAAATAATAATAGACATAAATAATATGATATAAAACCATATAGGTGTTACATTATTAACATCGCTCCCAACTTCTCTTTAAAACTTAACAACACATCGTAGACATCTAGGCATACCCGTGAATGCTAACTTAGCTCATTTAGAATACTTAATCACTCATTTAGAATACTTAATCACTCATTTAGAATACTTAATCACTCGTTTAGAATACTTAGAATAGCAGGGCAGAAAATGTGTAGACTGCTTTAGGGTGGTGTTAAAGTTTCTTTGGTTGGATAATATTTTAAGCAAGTAGTTGATTCTGATTATTCAAATGACTGTGTGAAATCAGAGCCACTTAAATATGCCATCATATTTAATACCCTGAGGGTATCATGCTAGTGAAATAAATCGGAGAAAGACAAATAGTGTATGATTTCACTATGTGGAAACTAAAAAGCAAAACAAATGGACAAACAAAACAGAATAAAACTTATAGGTAAGGAGAACAGAATGGTGGTTGCCAGAGAGGAGAGGTTTGGGGAGGTGGATGGTATGGGTGAAGGGGGTCAAGAGGTACAAACTTCCAGTTATAAAATAAACAGGTCATGGGGATGTCATGTACAGCTCGGTGACTATAGTCAGCAATATTGTGTTGCATATTTGGAAATTGCTAAGAGAGTAAATCTTAAAAGTTCTCATCACAAGAAAAAAGATTCTGTAACTTTGTATGGTGCTGGATGGCAACTAGGCTTATTGTGATGATCATTTCGCAATGTATACAACGATTGAACCATTATGTTGTTACCCCTGAAAGTATCCTCTACATCACTTACACCTCAATACAAAAAATAAGCCATCATAACAAATTCACCCTAGGGACATTATGCTCCTTTAAAAAAAGATTTTATTAATTTATTTGAGAGAGAGAGAGAGAGCGTGAGTGGGGTGAGGAGCAGAGGCAGAAGGACAAGCAGACTCCCCACTGAGAACAGAGCCATCACCTCTGACCTGGAGCTCAAGGTGGGTTTAAAGGTGGGGCTCTTCACAGGGCTCCATATGGGGCTCCACCCCAGGACCCTAAGATTAAGACCTGAACCAAAGTCAGACTGACGCTTAACTGACTGAGACACCCAGGCGCCCCTACTTTTTTTTTTTTTAATAAAGAAGCAACCGTGTGTATATACATCAGACTATTTTAAAAAAAGACCTCGGTAATAAATAATAGATAATAAACACCAACTCCTTCCTGCCACCTGGTTTTGGATATTTGCTGAGCCACCAGCTTGTATCTATGCTTCTATCCCCTCCATGCCCCTTGCATTTATCCTGGATCGCCTTGGGGTAAGTAGACTGTAGGCAGGCAGGAGAAAAGCCCCTGAATACTACTTACTAAATAATATGTATTTTATTCTCCAGAGGATCATCCCACATCCGCTCCCCCAATTTTCAACCCATTTTTGCATTCCACTATTTCCTCTCTCCCATTCCCAATGGGCTTCGTCTCCATTTGAGAGAATTCAGTTCAGCCCAATGCCCCTCTGATGAGGCGCCAGACCTGTTTCTCCCCAGCTAAAGAAATAGGAGGAAAGATGTCCTAGGGAGCGCAGGAAATACATGACAGACTGTTAAATCACAGGGCACATACATTGTCGGAAAACACTTAAGGGACCAAGGCAGGTCACATGTAAAAATAAATATATATACATATATTATATGACTTTCTTAATCCTGAAATTTATGATTGTGTGTGTGTCTTTTTTTTTAAAGATTTTATTTATTTATTTATTTGACACAGAGAGAGAGAGAGAGCACAAGCAGGGAGAGCAGCAGAGAGAGAGGGAGAAGCAAGCTCCCCACTGAGCAGAGAGCCTGATGCGGGGCTCGATCCCAGGACCCTGGGATCATGACCTGAGCCAAAGGCAGACGCTTAATGACTGAGCCACCCAGGCACCCCTGTGTGTGAGTCTTTGGAGAAAGTACTGAAAGCACATTTGCACAATTTGAAGAATTGACCGGGTCCTTTATGTATAACACTGACGGAGCCCATACTTGATATTCAACATGTATTTATTAACGAATAGCACTGAGGTGGTTGTTAGGAGGCATACATCACAAAACACCCTTTTCTACAAACATTTGCATGCCAACTCACACATGAAACAACAACCAGACATGAAGAGCATACACATGATGAGGACAAATTCAAATTAATGGGTACAATGTACTCACACGGAAAGCTAGACTCTAAGCGTTGTGAACTCAAGGTTCAAGTCAAATTTGTTTTATTTCTAAGATGTAGCACAGATATCAGTGGTGGTGTCAGAAAGAGTAGTGACACTAGCATTGGGTCTCATAGATGATCTAGGTGATACGTAAAACAAGGATCCTCTGGTATAGTCAGTGGTAGAAGCAAAGTAGGGACAGTGAAAGTATAAAATAGTGAAACATATTAACCATTAATACAATGGTCCCCGCTTATCTGCAAGGGATACGTTCTAAGACTCCCAGGGGATGCCTGAATCCATGGGTAGTACCGAATCCTATGTGGACTATGTTTTTTCCCTATACATACATACCTACTGTAAAATTTAATTTATAAATTAGACAGAGTAAGAGACTAACAATAACCAGTAATGAGAACAATTACAGCCCTATACTGTAATAAAAGTTATGTGAATGTGGCCTCTCTCAAAATACCTTATTGTACTACACTCACCCTTCTTGTGATGATGTCAGATGATAAAATATCTACGTGATGAGATGAAGTGAGGTGAATGACGTAGGCGCTGTGACCTATTGTTAGGCTATTACTGACCGGCTGCCGATATATTGGAGGAGGTCACCCGCTTCTTGCCCACGGGTGACGACGGGAAACTGAATCCGTGGAAAGCAAAACCATGAATGAGGCGGGGGGCACTACTGTATGTGCTTAGCTTTAGAATCACTCTTATTTTTGAGCTGCATCTTGAATATTAATTCAATCCAGTACCACCGAATACAGAATTAAAGAAATATTATTATTTTTTTCTTTTTGGATAATGGTTGCTTTGGGAAATAAGCCCAAATCAGACTGATACTGGTGATAATATCTTCTGGATTCTTTTGATTAATGGCCAGTTTTTGAGGCTTCTTTTTTTTTTTTAAGATCTATTTATTTATTTGAGGGTGGGGGGAAGAGAGAGAGGGATAGAGAGAATCCCAAGCTGACTCTGCACTGAGCGAGGAGCCTGATGAGGGGCTCCATCTCACAACCCTGAGATCATGATCTGAACCCAAACCATGAGTCAGAAACTTAACCGACTATGCCACCCAGGCACCTCTGCTTTTCAGACTTTTTAAACTGAGGTTTCCTCATCTAAAAATTGTGTGCATGTGTGTGTGTGTGTGGTGGGGTAATGGATAATGTTGGTATAATAACAAATCTTCAAAATGGTCTTGTAATTGAGGTAACACCTCACACAGTAGTCTAGATCCTGCCCTCCACTTTAAATATTGGCCTCTTTGTCTATAACCCTTAACAATTTCATGTTTGCATTTCAAGAAAGCACTGTGAAAGTGCAGAGACCAGACTTTTCTGGCTCATTTATAATTTACAATTTTTATCTGTACTGTTAGCCTTTGGCTTCTATGCAAAAGATACATAATTTTACATTAGATGAGGGGTGATGAAATGTGCCTTGGAGCAGTCAAGTTCTGTGTCATGTTCTGTAAGAGAAACACGTTTTTCTACCAATGTAATGAGTCAGCTGTCTTTCCTGTGCTCAGGAAGGGAAACTTCTAAGCTGCACAGTGAGTCATGATTACAGGTTAATCTGTTTAGCCTATATACTCCTTACTTTAAGTCAAGGGGTAGCCTCATCTGCAAGAAAGGGCTTATCTCAACGCTCTTAAGCCTTTCTAGCGCTCCAAAGGCCATGATTCCTGAATTCCTCTTACCAACTTTAAAGTTTCTCACTCTTTGAACTTCCCTAAATGCCTAGTTTTTGTGGGATAAATGGAAACATTCCAAAAAGCTTTCATATAGTAAACATTGTTTTTGAGTATTATATTTCCAGTGTATGACACACGAGTTGATAATTTAATTTTTTTTTGCCTTTAGGGAAGGAAATTTGTGTTTGCAAGACACCAGGAATCAGTACATTTGATCCTATGAAAAAATAAAACCAGGTTTTAGGAAAATAGTGCTGGGCTCCAGGCTCCCTTGTGGATACTCAGGGTGATGGAAAGCATGGTTTGCCCTGGGGCCCATGTGGCAGGCATTCACTCAGGACTGATGGCTGGGCGCATGAGCTCATTCTGGTAGCCATTCCCAGAACTACTGATTTGCACCCCATTTCCGAGTGCCCCTTTATGCCCCCTTGGCATAAAGTGAACGGGGAGTTTTTTACTTTAGTACTTTTAATTTTTAATTATTTTTTCAGTGAGCATGAATTATTTTTATAGTTCAAGCAACAAAAAAAGAATAGAAAAAGTAAAACAAACAAACAAACAAACAAACACAAATTCCCCAGAACCTTCTGCTTGCTCATCTCCTGCCCCAGTCCATATTTATTCGTGCTCAGCTCTTTATTTCCATGAACTCTTAGGGCCTCTCCATCATTTACTTTTAGCCTTGGCCTGATTTTATACTCTGCGGTAATTATATGCTCACTTATACGTTGTTCTCCCTAGATTATAAACTCTGCAAGAGGCAGATACATAGCAATTATCTAGAATCCCAACATCTGTCCCATCTGAATTCCTGGCACATCGTAGGGGTCTTGAATGAGGTGTGAAAATAAAAGGAAGATGCTAGTGCCCAGAGGGGGAGGGAGGAAGAGTGTAACTGAAGAACCAGGCACACTCATTTCCTGCTCACACCACGCCCCGACCCGGGGCAAGACCCCCGCGTAGCCTCTTGCAATGGCCTCCTGTAGGCCTTGACTGAGCGAGCTCATCAGCATTTTTTCCTGTTCCTTTACCTGAGTGCAGTACTGCTTTTCTAGCCTCTGGCTCTCCTTCTGTTTCTGGCAGGTGAGCGACACCACAGACACGATGGTGCCGTTGTAGTTCTCCTGGGACGATGTCCAGGACATCAACGCGGTGGTTGAGCTTAGAACGTGGACACTCACATGCTGGGGCTTCTCAGTCAGTTCTTCCATCCACTCTCCTGAAGGGCCTAAACATGTCAAATAAGAGCACAAGGGAGGTTTCATGCTGAGCTGGTGGAGATAAAAGAGTCAAGTTTTCAAAATCATGATGTTTTCCTTTCGCCCTTACACAGAGAGTCAAGGTTAAGACGGGCAGGTGGACCGGCACGGCTCTCTGCCCCCTGCCTCTGAGTTTATTCCAGTAGATTCTTCACCAGAGAGAATCTACTTCTCTTTTAACGCAGAGCGGGTGTGGAAGTGGGGACATTTCAGCAGTGTTTAGAATTCCTTTGCTGTTAGGATCTCTGGTCTCTAGAAATAATGACTTGGGGATTCAAATTAGCCTCGACTGCCATCATACGAAAATATTTTAAATTTGGTAGCAGCGGGATCAAAGAGGCAGAGTGCGACTATATTGAGAGAAGAAATAGGCAACAGGCTGGCTCAATTACAGAAGCTGCCTGAGATCTGGGTGATAATTTGAGGGACGCGGTGGGTTCCTCATTATAAATATCTCGTCAGAAGTGCCCACCATTTGCTTTGTTCTCTTAAGTTTCTGAAGTGGTTATTAGCACTGTGCCTGACACATAGTAAGGACTCAAGAAGTGTTGAGGTGGTTATTATCTACAGAAATTCCTTGTTGAAACGCACATGTGCAACGTTCCTTTATTTGCTTAGGATACACTTCTCAGCTTCTTCATATGGAGCTGTATTCCTGGGCTGGAACCCAGGAGGGGGAAAGAAGCAAGCGGATCTCCTGGGGAGAGCAGTCTCAGGCTCACAGCCAATGGGGCCAGGGAGATAATGACAATAAAAAATGACAATAATAATGATGGCAAAGAAAGCATTCGGCAGGTTGGCAGGTTGTAGGTTCTGCTTTAGGCTTGTGTATGTTTACATATGTTAATTGTTTAATTTTCATAACAGACCTATGAGATAAGTACAAGTATTAATCCCACTTTCAGGTGAGGGCGCTGAGGCAGAGACAGGGTAAGTAGATTCACCCACAGGAAGGCTGGTTCCAGAATCCACGCTCTTAACCCCTGTAGGAAACCTCTGGGGGCTCTAGGAACTGTGAAAAGCACTGGTTTGGAGAGAGAAGAGTTGACCAAAACTCGGCTTTGCTCATTATGAGTGACACAAGCTTGGGCGAACGGTTTAACTTCTCTGAATCTCTGGCAATGCACCGGCCAAATGGATTAAACCATAGAATGTTAGAATTGAAAACTTGAGAGATCCAATACCTCATTTAACTGATGAGAAAACTGAGGCCCAGAGATGTGTGTGACCTGTCCAATGTCACACAGCTAGTCAATGCTTGGGGCCCAACCCAGACCCCTGGCCTCCTGGCTCAGTGCTTTGTGACAATTTATCATGATGACATCTGTCACTGGGATCAAATGAGATCATAGGTGTTAGAGAACTCTGTAATTGTGAAGTGTTTTCATCGCCGTTAGGAAGATTACTGAGGTAGCAGGGGCACAGAGAGCCGAAGTGAGAGGAAGTAAAACAAATTCACTCATTCAAAAGTTTTACATTAGGACTGACCTGATGATCAAGCCAAGGTAATGGGTCACTGCGGGCTACGTGGAAATGGACTTTGCTGTCAAATATTCCTAGGTTCTAGTCCTCATTCAGACACTTGGGAAAATTACTAAACTTTCTATGCCTCCGTTTTTTTTTTTTCCACCTGAAACATGGGGATCACTGAAATGTGAGGCTGTTGGGGGATGAATGTAAATGTCTACCTTTCCTCTCATCTCTGAGAAAAGCCTTCAAAACCACAGAAATAAAAATCATAATGCAACACAAGAACTATAAATCTTAATGGAATTTAATAAATATTAATGTCCCAGCTTAACACCGGAACAGTTTGGTCAGGAAAACGAGCTGTGAATATCGTTTAGCTGGTATGAGTCTGTACTATGTTGAGGGGGCTTACTCAGTTCCAATATAGTATTTATATCTATAGTTTTCTGTTTTAAACTAAAGGCGTATATACAGTACACCTGAATAACTCATTACTGCAGAGTGGAATATCCTAAGCACTAAAAATAGTATTCTTTTATTGGCAGAGAAAAAACCAGAATTTTTAGTACCCTATATTTTCTAGGTGAATATTAAGATGCATCCCTTTGAAATAATCATATTTTTGAGCAATTCTGACACATTCTCAACAGCGCTAGTCAATTTGGATACTCTAGAACAGAGCGCCGGACACATGAAAGTTGTTCAGTGAATATTTGTCGAATGTACAACAGAATTAATAAATAAGTAGTGTAACCCCAGGCTAGGATTTTATAATTTGGTATGAGAAGTAAGATGTACACAAATAAAACAAATCTAGAAAAATATTATACACAAATAAGCTCTGTATTTTGTGTTGTGCACTATGAAACACAGGAGAAATTCAGAGAAGGGAAGGACCAGTTTGGCCAGAACAGCTGAGGGAGATTTCCCAGAAGCTGTTGACACTTGGGGTGCATCTCTACTGACAGACAGGGAAACATTCTAGTTAATGAAACATTTTAAGCTTCACGGAAGAACTGAATACTAAACTTCATTCTCAAGTGACCTCATATCAGAGATCTTCCATAACTGAAAACCAGGCAAGCAAAATTATGACTATTCTTTCTGTATATCTCATGGATCTTTAGGCCTCTTATCAGCGGCGACATTTTTGATTTCTTAAGTAGAAATGCTAGACGGGGCATTTTCAACATTTTTCAGCTGTTAAATAAATGGATCTCTTCCCTCTGTCCCCCTTCTCATTCTCCCATCCACCTTTTTGAGGATTATTTGGGGAAAGGAGGTATTTTGCCTTTGGAGAAGGTGATAAAGTGTGTGCTGGTCATCTTTTTTGAAGAGCCATTTTTATCCATTGCCTTCTGGTTTTTTCTTTCTGCTGATGGGAGGCACATGTAACTGCTGATAAACCAGGTAACTGATTTTTGGCCTTGAAACCTCCGGCGAGCACATTCAGATTAGCTAAAGACATTACAGACATGCACCATTCGTGCAGCTTCTAGAGGTTAATTATTTGCTCCGTCATTACTCCTCATGGAATCAGTAGAAACCACCAGAAGACTTGACACTGGGGCTTTTAGAATGCTCTAGCTTTGTCTTCTTGGGCCAAATTTATGGTGGCCACCTAGGCCCTACGCCACTTAAATCTCTGGTTTTCTTTTGAGATCTCTCAGCTCAATATTCTAATGAGACTTCTCCCCACCGGTCCAACAATACCAATTTTCTGTATGGCCTCAAACAAAAGTCGTATGTCCTAAACCGTGTGTCCGTGTCCTTGGAGGGCTTGTTATGGCTAGTGTGGAAGGTCAGCTTAATAAATGTTCAATTATCCCAATAATAAAAAAAATCCATAAGCTAAATCTCTGGGTAGGTTTGCTACTATTAAACATACATATATTTCCTCTGCTGTCAAAATCTCATGGAACCGAGCCTCTTCTGACCTTGACGATTTCTCAGGGTCTCTGAGGTTTGATGAATAATTGATGCCTGAGCATCATTAATCTCCCCAGTTCCATTGTCCTAGCTCCCCTGTGAGTGCAAAATAATCTCTTTGGTACTTACTGATATAAAAACTGAGTGATTTTGCTGACTGACTTTTTCGAGTTTCACAAGATCCTGAGGAACTAAAGGTTGTCACAGATAACTTATATTTCCCAGGCTCCTTCAATTCTGCAACAAATTCATGTGCTTCTTCATCCACTGTCAAATATTCAGTAAAGTTTTCTGAGTCATATATAAAAAAGAGAATATATATGAATTGAAACCTGGAAGGGCCTTGAATGTAGACAAGTCAATTAATACAAAAAATAAGTATTTTTTATACGTTTCCTTTCTTTTGTCAAGTTCATTTATACATCTTCATCAAAGGTACTAGAAAAGAAACATGACCAAGTACTCAAATTGCTTTTCACGACACTTCTAAATTACCAAACTAAAATATGGGATCCAAATCAATAAAGCTTAGGGATGAGTTTATACTGCATATTCTTATGTACTATTAACCAACAACGTCATGTGCACAGAACAGAAGTAGAATGTCAGGATAAGATTGCAACAGTTGACTTTCTTATATGGATATAAAGATTAAAAAAATAACCAGCAATCAGTATCTTATCAGTTCTTTGTGGTAGTATTAAATACCCAGAAATGCCTTAAAATAAATTGAATTATTTCTAGTTGGAAATAATTATCCTGGGCAGATTTTCTGACACTTGTAATACTTGTCCTTGATCTGTCTTCCAGATTTTACTTTCTAAAAGTAAAAATGATTTTTGCATTGCTTCAAAGATCATCTCCTGCTGCTTATTACTCTATTTGAAGTTGTTCTCATCAGTTGGTGACCACCATAGCCTTCAACAGAACACACAGCAGTCAGATGAAAGCATGATTGAACGTTCATGGAAATACTCATTAAAAAAAAAAATTGTTGTGAGATACAAGACCTTATTTTCCCCAGAATATACTGTGGGACAGGAAAATAAAAGACAAATTAAGGGCAGATGAAGACAGATATCTTTTATACAAGTAATTCTAGGTAAACGTGAAGACTCTTGACTCAAATAATTAGAAATGACAAAGGATTTCAATTTTACACAACATTTGGGGATGGTCGATTGTTCTATAATCCAGGATAGAGGAATCCACAGAGTTTGGCGTCTTATTCTATAAAATAAAATAAGGGCAAACAACAGTATGCACTATACGATACTACATGATATTAATGCCCTACTCTGAAAATAAAGCTATTATTTGAATTTCAAATTTTGACAACTTGACAACTTTTGCCACTCAAACCACTAGACTGGAAAGTATAAAATGAAGTGTGTTATTATGGAAACAAAACAAACAGCAAATAACTATAATAACCTACCAAACAACAATTTAAATATGGTCATGACCCACATTGACTGCTGGCCAGGGCCCTGTTTTTCATAAGCTAGTGGGCTAAAATACGAAGAAAGCTCTGGAATGCTGGATCAATGACTATGATCCATGCTATGGTGAAAATACTAGTTGCTGTGCATTTTCTATTTTACGACCAGCTCTTCTTTGGGCAAATGTGGAGTGGTGCTGGTCCCTGAGGGACACACGCTGAGGCAAATCAGAGTCGCTAGATGAGCAGGACCCAGGGCTGACGCTCTTGGGAAGGTAGCCTTCTTGTCAGAAAGATTGTTTTGCTACATGCTTCCCAAACTGTGTACTAGAAAACAGAAAATTTCTCCAGGATATTTTGTAATTTGCAATGGCTAGAACTTTAATTCAAAATCTTTCCAAACGGAAGGTTTCCTCAGCAGCCTGGAGTACGTGACATGTTGGGCAGTGAAATGTGCGCAAGTTGTGAATACTCGCAATTTAGAAACTACCTAAACCTTGGATTCTGATCCTACCTATTTAATTTTGTTTTCTAGTCTTAGTGGGCGTTACTACTCAATTAAATTCTTCCCTTTCTTGACCATTTTTTCTTCAAATATTAACTGTCTCCCATCAGTCATTTTTTCTAAATATTTTAGTTGTAACATATGTCAATGCCCTTTCCTTTGTGCACCATTTCTTATTTTCGCTGATTTCCTATTACTTTACCTTCTCTTTCTATGTGGATATGGAACCCATCGAAGGCAGTGGGTGGTTTTGGTGGTAACCAATTCAGGATCATTTGTACAGGAAAAAATGAGAGAGAGCCTGCTGTTGATTTCTCAGTCTCACTGAGTGTACTGTTATTTTCATATTCCATGGGAAGGACACTGACAAAGTCATCTTCACTTTCAGGGGTTGCAGATGCGCCGCCCCACCAATAGGGCTGGGATGTAGTTTCGTAGTCACTGCTGTTGAAATCGGGCCAACCAGAAGAAATATTGCCAGAGGGAATTTCAGGGGTTTCATCCGTAAAATGGAAGAGTTTGTCTTTTCCCACTGTATCTTGTGATCTCACGAACGATTCCTCTGGAAAACTGCCACTCTGTTCTTCCCAATTGTTTTTGTTCAAGTTTACAATACGAACCGAGATATTTCTAGGTGGATACGGAGCTGTAAGAGAGAGAATTTTCATTTTCCAGTAATTTTTAGTTCTATTATAGTGAATACTTAATCTATTAGTAAGTCAAATACACAAGTGGATTTACAAAATAGAGGTTAATTTTATTTCTACTAAAAGGTAGTAGAAGATAATCTACATCAAGAACTATTGTGGTGTTAAGTTACACATTTACCTAAGATTTTGTGCATGATGTGTATACATGAGTATATCACCACTCATACCTCAAATACATTAACTAGTGATATGATGCTTGTCCAAGTGGTAATTTAACCATGTCCAAAGCAAAGTTTTGTAAATATTCTGTAGCTTATCAAAATCTCCTTTTAAAAAACCTGAGTCTCTGCCACTGGATCTTTCTTACAAAAAAAGCAACTCTAGTATACTCTAGCTATCAAGATAAAAATACTCCCTGTGATGTAGTTGCACTTAAGAGAGTTGCATATATGCCTTTGAAACATTAACACATATGTTAGAAATACTGCTTCACTCCTCACTTCTCCAGAATGAAACATATGAGCACAAAATCCATGTGTGAATTAGGGAAGCATACATTTTGAGAGGAAGAAAATTATGAAGGCATGCTGTCTGGTCTCTACCTGCAACTGTTTCTACCTATCCTTCAAATAGCAGCTGAAATATCATCCCTTCCGTGAACTTCGAATAAAAATTAATCTTTCCCTCCTTTGTGTAGTTACATAACTTTGTACCTCTTGGGACATGTATCAGTTCTGCCTTGTATAATTGCCATTTGTGTTGTATCTCTACCATTTTTGAGGACAGGAAACTTATCTCACCAGACTTTGTCTTCATCTCTCTCATACTTAGCACAACTTCCCGGTAGAAGTCACTCAATTGATAACATTTCCTTACTTGAATTGAATAATGAAAAATACAAATAGAATCTTAGATGTTGCCGTGACGTGACTAACTTATTCAGCTGAAATAGTTTCTTTGTCTTGTCCTACTTAATGAAAATCATGGCATCTTAGATTCAGACTGGCAGGGTCTCAGGGGTGATCTATAACAATCCATTCCCAGTGTTCATATGAAAGGTATCTCCAACATTCCTAATGAGTAATTTGGACACATTAGGCACAGGCAATGTCAATTACATTGGTATTGGTGACAGGCATTTGGTAGGTGTACATTTCCATCCATTCTTCCATCCATCCATCCATCCATCCTACAACAGTACTTCCTATTGGTGATGCTACCAAAATTAAACACTGCAAGTTTTAGACATATCTGAATCCCAATATTTTCCTCTAATAATCTGATATTCTTTACTAGAACATCTCCTATCATTTTTATTGCCATGTGGGAATTTTGCCAGGTTATAGAATAACTGATGTCTACTTGGTCAAGTTAAGTTACTTAATTATAACTTTTGGTAGTATCATGTACTTTTTTTCCATTCAAAGATTATAAATCTATGATTATATTGACATATTTTAGATTTTTCTTTTGAATATTTTATTCAGTTCTTTTACATTGATAGAGGATTTGTTTTAGACTATTATAAATATATATTTATTTTATTTCTTAGCTCTAGAACATAATTTTTCTCAGAATGATAGAATATATACATGCAACAAACATATAATTTAATTATTTTTTAACTAAATTTGATTCTTCAGAAGACTTACCAGTTCTATGTTGTTTAGGTTCATGACTGACACCACTATACTCCACAAGAGTACTTTTATTAAAAGTTGCCTCAGATACCAGCTGAAAAGTGATGTTACTATAACATATTCCTGGCAGCCAGTGATTAAATACTGTTTTTCCCTTAAAGAAATCTGAGAATAAAAACAATTATATTAAAATTTTGATCTCTTAAATGCTACATACTTCTAGAAAGTTCTAAACAATTAAGATTAAATAGCCCTAAGGTATTATTTCCTGCAACTTCTGGCATGGTCAGTAATACAAAATTGGCATAAGACTAGAGATGAAAATTTGGATCTTTAAATCCAAAATCCTGAAAAGTTTTTTTCTGCAGAAATTGAATATGATGAAATTAAATTTTTATTATAGGATCATTTTGTGTATTAAATGGAGAAGATAACATATAGAAATTGTAGATTCGGTTTATGCTAGCCATTTATTTTATGATAAAAATCAAAGATATTTTGCCACCTTATGACTTAGGAAAAAGTAATTTTATAAAACATGTTTTCACTAGGCTTACTTGTAAAAACTGGCCTTCTTAAAAGTAGAATGGTTTATCTGCCAGTTGGCAGCACCTGATTAAAAAAAAAAGAAAGAAAGAAAGAAGGAAAGAAGAATTTGTATTTAATTTGAAAAACATTAAAGAAAATAATAAAATTAAGATTCCAATTCAAATTAGAAGGAAATGTGGGAAAGAAACCAAAAGTACCACTTACTGAACTAAAAGCCAAAAATAAATTTAAAAATTAATTAACTTAAAAAGGAGAGCATATTTATTGATTTATTTTAAAACTCCTGGCTTTTAGTTCCACAAAAATTCCAGAGAATGCTTTTAAATTATTCATGAACTTGTATTTGCATGTGATCAAAAAGCAAATAAGGCCCCATTTATTAGTTTACAGATAATCTGTTTTCACTGAAATTTTAAAAATACAATAATCTGTGGAGTCTATGTTTATATTTATTTGATGTTTTAAAGCTTCAAAAACTAAAAATTCACCGCACTGTTTTGAACCATGTCTCATAAAAAAGAAATCCATGGAAGAAATGAGTTTATAAAAGCAGCAAGTCAAAATGACACTTTTCTGGATATCATGACCTGTGTGCCTCAGTATCCATTCTTCACCTCACCAGTACCTATTTCTAGTTACAACCAGTCAACTTTGATAACCATCATCTAAGCCCCCAGAGAGTAATGTTACAGTTTTGTATCCTGAGAGTATCTAAGTTCCTTTCCTTCCAAATTCACTCCCAGTGGAGCTGAATACCCTCCCTCCATTCCTCCCTCTCCACCTTCTCCCCAAGAGTCTACTCAGAGAAGGTGACTAGGTTCTTTGAAATGATTGATTCCCATAGGATCTCTTTTTCTTCTCTTCCCACAGGGTCCCCATCAGGCCAGTATAAACAATGAAACCAATTTTTGTATATTAATACAATCATTTAGCTGGTCATACAGATAAATATATCCAAAGGAACAAAAAAAGCATTATCATTCACCTTTGAGAATAATCTTGGACCACCTCCAAGCAAAACTTGGTAAGAAGGTGCCTTTTGAACTTCTTAGTTCTAGAAATGCCCTTCTATCATTTCCCAGAAGGAAATGGTTAGGTGAGGTGCTTCTAAGTTTAAGTTTGAATTTATTTCTTGTACCAGACATGCTGCCTTTGGCAAGACTAACATACAAGTGATAATAATTTGAGTATTTCTTATGCTTTTGCATTGCATGTGACTCTAGCAAACCAGATGTTCTAAGATTCCTCATGACAAGATTTTTATAAATTAATAACTATTTTTAATGGTTCTTCCATTGTCAGATAATCATAAGGCCTCTTTAGAGCAAGACAGAAGTCCAGTTAGCAAACATCACGTAAAAAGGAGTATTTTAAAGATGATATTTATCACCCTTCCTTTTGCTTCTTACCTTTATATAGCATTGTTCGGAAGTCTTTACCTTCCCAGTAGCTTATGTTTACTCTTGTGAAAACATTATATTTTTCTGGATAATGAATTTCAAATAGGACTCCTGTTTCAGGAGAAGGTTTATAGTCATATATTGAAACACTGGTTACAGGTAGGGGTTCTGCAGAAGGGAAGTAAATGGACAAAGGGGAAGTGGAAAAAAGGTAGAAAGGCCATTATCAGTAGTTGGAAGTACCAAAAATTAATGCCTGTCAGAACACTTTCCACATTTTTATTATCCATAAGCATTAAACTCCCCCATACTCATGAGTTGACTGTTCTCCAGAGCAGTAATTGACAAAGTACATTTATGTGGTGTTTTGTGCCTTTCAAAGAAACTTTCATATTCATTTTTCCATTTGCCTTTTGCAACAACCCTGAGATCTAGGACAAGCAAATATGAATATTGCCATTCAACAGATAAAAATAATGATGATGACTCAGAGACTTTAAATTATTTGTCAAGATCTCAGGAAACAAACTGAGGGTTGCTGGAGTGGTGGGGGATGGGAGGGATGGGGTGGCTGGGTGATAGACATTGGGGAGGGTATGTGCTATGGTGAGCGCTGTGAATTGTACAAGACTGATGAATTACGGATCTGTACTTCTGAAACAAATAATGCAATATATGTTAAGAAAAAAAAAGAAGAAGAAGATAGCAGGAGGGGAAAAATGAAGTGGAGTAAGTCAGAGGGGGAGACGAACCATGAGAGACGATGGACTCTGAGAAACAAACTGAGGGTTCTAGAGGGGAGGGGGGTGGGGGGATGGGTTAGCCTGGTGATGGGTATTAAAGAGGGCACGTACTGCGTGGAGCACTGGGTATGATGTACAAACAATGAATCATGGAACACTACATCCAAAACTAATGATGTAATATATGGTGATTAACATAACAATAAAAAATTATTTAAAAAATTATGTCAAGAGTAATTTGACAAGTACATGGCAGAGTCTGTATCTCCAAATTCCTAGTTCATTTTTCTTTTTTCCAAGCCAAGAAAACTTGATATTAATGACAGACCCGTAACAGAAAATACATTTTGGCTCTGACCAAGGATAAATGTTTATGTGATCATTTATTTCTTGTATAAACTTAGTAGTTATTTTTCTATATTAAGTATAAGATTGTAAACCACCCTATGTTGTGAGAATTATAGTTTACAGTGTTTATCAAACCACTCTTCCTGCAGAAGCTTAAAAAAATGTTTATTTCTATTTTGCTTGAGTCGTTAACTCATTACAAAACCTTTTAAATACTCATTTTTTAAAACTACAATTTGATGCACATCTGTATCTCCTCCATATCCTATTCTTCAGCAAAATTCTTGTAAAAATGACTGAGCTCCCTCACTCTTCTGAAGGAGCTGTTGGATTAGTTTTACTTGCCTTCGTTTGATTTGAGAAAATCGTTTAAATAATTTGGTTTGGAGCCAACTATTGTATTACAGACAAAAACAATTTTGATTCAAAGTTTTATCATTAGAGAATTCTCAGACATCATCTACAGCCTAAATGAAATCAATATCCTTACTTTAAATTTTACACTTTTAAAAATTTCAGTTTCAATACCCTAGGACACCAAAACTTGATTTAATTTATTCCACAAGTATCAGGTACCTACTTTGTCTTAATCTGTAGGTAAATATTTTTCATTTTGCCCTCCAGGATCGTGACCTAGTTTAGCTTTTGCTTTTGACTGAAGAGATCCGGGAAGGATTGAAGCAACATGTTAAAGCTTTGATTTTTCCTGGAATTTTCTTAAGAGCCAAGCCAACATCTAGTGAAAAAATCAGGAAGGACCTTCAGATTACAGCATATATTGTGATCATGTCGGGGTAGACTACATGCTGTTTTCTCTGGCTAAAATGTTTCTCTTTTATCTTTGACTTGTCCTTGGTCTTCTTGCTTAAAGGTAACATTTACAAAGTGAACATGCTTGTGCTACCTAAACCAACCAACCAACCAACCTGGCAAGACTCTTGTGTATTTCTCTTTGATTAATCCCCCCAAAATTTTGAACTATTTGAAGGTCTTTCTTTCAACCCAGTCTAATTACTAACCCACGGAGTCTACCAAATCCACCTACTGCTTCTGGATCTAAGGGAAGCAAAATGAAAGCTAACAACAAAAAGCAGCCACAGAGCAGGGACTCTTCCCTTCCTGCTGTCCAGTATCTCATCCTCACCAGGGTCCTGTCTCCTGAAAAGAGAAGTGAGAGGTCCACCCAATCTTTCCTGCCCTGAGGCATGACATGTGCACATCAAAGCCACAGTCCCACTTTGAAATTCAAGAGATAGATGAGGATTACAGCATAGATATTTTATGTTGTGATTTTTTTTTTTTTTTTTTGGCTGCTGAAAGCTACTTACATTTAAACTAAGAATTTTTTAAATGCCTACTTGCCTGTTGGCTTCCTACAGTTCTCTTGGCTTCAACCTAAGTGACCTGGGTCAGCTATAAATTCTAAAGTCTAAGCCCGGCCATTACTGAGGCACATTCAGTCTATTTTCAATAGAAATCAAATGCATTCTCTAAAAATATTTTACTGTGTCTCCAGTGACTTCCCTTCCCTTTTTAGAAATTAAGGGATGGGTTTTAAACCAGAGCTGCTCTTATTCAAGTGTTTTTCAGTGATGACTTAACCGACTAAAAAACCATTTCAATGGTTAAATCTTGATCTAATTCAGTATTCCCTTCGCAAGCCACACTTTGCTCTTTGGAACCAGGCAGGACAGGACAGAAACCCAGAGCTGTTAGAAAATGTGAATCACTTATTACTTTTGTTCGTTTGTTCCTTTTTTTGTCTTCAGGTCTTTTTATTTTTCAAAAAGCTAAACATTATAAAATATATTTGAAACTCCCTCATATAACTCACTCCCATTTGCCTGCCACCGCGGCCAGAGATAAATTAGTACTCTGAATTTGGTGGTTACCTTTTGATGTGTTTTTTACTTTTATATTTATATGTGTCCAACATCCGTACGAAATGTTATTTTGCATGTTTTAAAATATGTTGATGGTATCATAGTACATGAATTTTTTTGCAGCTTTATCAACGATCAGGCTTTTGAGATTTCTCCACCTTGATGCAAGTATCTCTAGGAACTTTGTTTTAGTGTTCACTTTGGAATTATACAGACTCTGCCGTTTGTTATTCTGTTAGATTGTTTTCAATCATCTACTTTTGCAAATAATGTTGCAATAAATGTCTTGAGACATGTTTCGAGACTATCTAAATCCTGGATGGCAGGGTATGCACATCTTCCATTGTAGGAGATATTGTAAAAACGTGTTCTAACTCTCTGTCAATTTCCATTTCCATCAGCAGTGAGTTCCTCCTTCTCCATATTCTTATTCAACACTTGTTCATATCAATCTTTTTAGTTTTTGCCACTCTGAGACATATGAAATTTTGTCTCTGTTTTCATTTCCTGTTCACAAAAGAGGTTTATCTTTTCTTATGTTTATTGGCCATTCAGCTTTTCTTTTCTTAAAATCATTTGGTTCTTTTGCCTGTTTCATGGGTTCATTTTCCATATTTTCCTGCTAATTTGTAATGCATCTTCTGTCACATACTGCATTCCCACTGTCATTTTTGTGTGTGTGTGTCCTATACCTTCTTTCTGGATTCACCTTCCTTGTTAAAACGTATCACTTAGTAGTTTTTTAAGTTAGAGTCTAGGTGTTAAATTCTCCTAGAATTTGTATTCTGGAAAAGTTCTTTATCTTTATTCTTTTTATTTTATTCTTTTTATTTTTTTAAAATTTCTATTTATTTAGTTGAAAGAGAGAGTGTGCATGAGTCGGGGGGGAGGGGCAGAGGGAGAGGGAGAAGCAGGTTCCTCACTGAGCAGAGAGCCCGACGTGGGACTCGATCCCAGGACCCCAGGATCATGACCTGAGCTGAAGGCAGACGCTTAACCGACTAAGCCACCCAGGCTCCCCTTTATCTTTATTCTTGATGTAGTTTAGCTGGATATGAAATTATAAGATTTCCTCTCAGGATTTTGAAGCTATTGCTCCATTGTCTTCTTGAATCAATTATTGTGGAAGAGAAAAGTTCTGTGAGCCTAACAGTTATTCCTTTGTATATATTATCTTTTTTTCCCCCCTTTGATACCTTCTAAGTTTTTTATTTGTCCTTGATAATCTAAGATTTCACCATCACATATCTAGATATGGACTTATTTTTGAATTACCCTATAAGTATTTGGAATGCTTTGTCAATCTGTGGATTCACGTCACTCTTCAAGTCTTGGAAATTTTCATAATCAACTCTTGAAATAGTGTGCCCATTATTCCCTTCATTCTTTTTTTCTTCAACTCTTAACCTCTTTAGTTAGAGCCTCTCCCACCTTCATATCTGAGAATTGTGCTAAATTATGGGCAATCACAAAGAATACCTTTCAATTTATTATTTAAATGCTATCAGTACAGAATTTATCCCATCAGTTGAAGTTTTTTGATTGAATCTAAATTTGACTAATTAAGTGAATTTTGCCTAGTCTAACCAACTAAATTTTAAATTAAATAATTGTATTTTTCACTTCTAAAAAATTCTAATTTATGTTTATTTGATTGATTTTTATTTAATTTCTGCCAATCTTTGCTTCATTATGTTTTAATCCTTTTAAATGGATGGAATTCTTATATTTATCTCTTTGAACATCATAACAGACTGTAAATTTGTTATCAAATTGCTATACAAGGGGTGCCTGGGTGGCTCAGTCGTTAAATGTCTGCCTTTGGCTCAGGTCCTGCCTGGGATCGAGCCCCACATAGGGCTGCCTGCTCAGCGGGAAGCCTGCTTCTCCCTCTCCCACTCCCCCTGCTTGTGTTCCCTCTCTTACTGTGTCTCTCTCTGTCAAATAAATAAATAAAAATCTTTAAAAAATTGCTATACAAAATATAATCTGCAATGTTATGGTTGTTGTTTTGATGTCTATCTTTTTTAGCATAGATTTCACTGTGTGTTTTGAAATACAAGCCCTAAGTTAACTTTGTGTTTTCTTATTGCTCTGTTTCTTGCTTATTCTTGCTGTTGAGACAATTTAGCCATTGCTTCCATTCAGCTCACCACAGTGCCCAGTCTAGAACCAGGGCATATAATATTATTCTGAGATTCTTGGTATTATGGATGATATAGTGGTTATCATAAATTCATTCCCTGAGTCAGAGGGTAACTAAGCTTGGTCCTTGAGAGTAAGACTGAATGTGTGTTCCCTGCGTCCCAAGGCCTCCATCTATAATTTTACCACAGGCAGAAAGAATCTCCGCTACAAACAGAAAGCCTGGCTCTGCGCCCTACCTAGTATGGAGCATTCCAATCCTTACTGTATTGGGGCCCAAAATCAGGGCTGTGTTCTTCTGGATGCAGAGTACAGAGGCCCCAGGACTTTAGCTTGCCTCCCCCCTTGGAGTTTCTGTTTTGTTTCTGATTTATAGAGACAACAATCTTATTTTTGAGCCTACCAATATACTTCTGGTTTTCTTTTTGCTTTGTGGTAGGAGCAGAGTGTGTCACAAGAAGATATTTACTGCATTATGTTTGCAAGAAATCCTAACATGAAATTCCCATTTTTTTCTTTTAATAAAAAAATTTTTAAATGATGTTTAATATGATTGGGGTTTTTTTTTCTCATTTAGGTGTCCCACGTAATAAAATCTGATGTTTAATCGAAGACTGTTTATGTCCCTTAATTACCTTTGAATCATTCATGACAATCATGAATAGGAAGTTTCTTAAAGTTCTGGAAGTAACTATCTGAGACAGAAGATGAAGGAACAAAACAAATGTAGAGCAAATACTGTTTAAAAAAAGCAGAGTTAACCCTGTGCTTGTTGGTAACTGCTAAGAGCCGAGAGGCGCTTCTTTCTGAGATTGCTCTGTTTTGATGGACTAAAACTAAAGGAGCTGTTGGATCAGTGACCAGTGTCCTTGCTTTTGATGTGACCCACCTAAGAATGTGTCTGTTCTGACACAGTCCTCTTGAGAGAGGGAAACCTGTGATTAGGCTCTCAGGTTTTTTGTTTGTTTTTGTTTTTGTTTTGAGAGAGAGAGAGAGAGAGAGAGCGGGCATGAGTAGGGTAGGGCAGAGGGAGAGGGAGAGAAAGAATCTTAAGCAGGCTCCCCACTCAGTGCAGAGCCTGTGCTGGGCTTGATCTCATGACCCTGAGATCATAACCTGAGCCGAAATCAAGAGTCGGACGCTTCACTGACAGAGCCACCCAGGCGCCCCAAGATTCTCACTTCTGATGGCAGAAGCAGAAAAAAGGGACTGATCCCAGGTCCCAGGCCAGAGCTCCTAAACTTATGTTGAGATAGACAGCTCAGCTCTATCCATGCAGGCCACTGAGGTGAGCTGGCAGCAGCTGCCGCCCATGGTCCAAGAGTCATGGTCACTGTCAAACCCATGAACTTAATTCAAGTCTTCACCACTTCCTTCCTGGAATATGTCAACAGCTCTCTAAATTATTCTCCTTGCCTCCAATCTCAACCTTAATTTTTTCTACTTGTTTCTGCTCAAAACTTCTAAGCATGCTGGCTACCTGATACTCTCAGTTTGTTAGAGTCTCTGTCACTTGCTCCTCACTGACTTTGCCCTGCCTGATCTGTTTTGACTCTCCTTTGCTTCCAAACCCTTGAGTAATTTTCTGTCTAATGCCATTGGGTATTGTTTATATTTATTGATCTTAAATGAAGTGCTACACATTTTGTTAAGGAGTGTATTTTAATATTTTTCACATTACAAAATATTACCCTCTAACAAATCAGCAAACTCACAGCCCCCAAGACAAATCTGGCCTGCCACTTGCTTTTGTACAACTTTTGAGTTAAGTCTTAATCTCAGGAAACAAACTGAGGGTTGCTGGAGTGGTGGGGGGGGTGGGAGGGATGGGGTGGCTGGGTGATAGACATTGGGGAGGGTATGTGCTATGGTGAGCACTGTGAAGTGTGCAAGACTGTTGAATCACAGATCTGTACCTCTGAAACCAATATTACATTATATGTTAAAAAAAAAAAAGAAGAAGATAGCAGGAGGGGAAGAATGAAAGGGGGGAAATCGGAGGGGGAGACGAACCATGAGAGACGATGGACTCTGAAAAACAAACTGAGGGTTCTAGAGGGGAGGGGGGTGGGAGGATGGGTTAGCCTGGTGACGGGTATTAAAGAGGGCACGTTCTGCGTGGAGCACTGGGTGTTATACACAAACAATGAATCATGGAACACTACATCAAAAACTAATGATGTAATGTATGGTGATTAACATAGCAATAAAAAATTAAAAAAAAAGAATCGCCTTTACATTGTTAAATGGTTGACAAAAATTAACAGAGGAACAATATTTTGTGACATATCAGAATTATATGAAATTCAAATATTAGTGTCTTTAAATAAAGTTTTATTAGAATGCAGCCATGCTTGTTCACTTATGTATTGCCTATAGTTGCTTTTATGCTGCAACACTAGAGTTGAATCATTGCAACAGACTGTACAGCCCCCAGAAACTAAAATATGAGTCATCTAAGAAAAGCTTGCTCACCCCTGGGTTAAATTAAAAAAGTAATAACCTGCCTAATGCTACACGTATGTTTTCTAAATTTCTTTTTTGGCTCTAAAGCTCATACTTTGAACCACTACTCAAAATACCTGCTTGACAATTTGCCCATTGCAATGCAGAATTCAGGATCTTACAACTTACAGCTCTAAGAAGGAGCTTTCCTCAATAAAATCTTATTATGTCATTTCTTTGTATCTGTCACCATTCCTCATCACTTTTGGATTAAAGTCTAAACTCTTGTAAGTAGTCAAGATTCCTCCCAATTTTTCTAGTTACCTCTCTTACTATTTTCTGGAATCATAGATGCTAGCCATGTTAACTCCTTGCAATTCACAAGAAGGTCCAGTCTTTGCAAATAAGATTCCCTTTGACTCTGTTGTAACACTTTCCATTCTTTATTCATTTAGCAAATTTTCACTACATTCTCAATGATTGTTTCTTCCGAGGTGCCTTCCCAATGTTCGCTAAGGAAGGATGGGCAACCCCTCTCACATAATTTTCTTACAGCATTTATCACGTTTTCGTACTAGTTTGTTTACTTGTCTTTTACACTGTAGCGTATGATCTTTCAGTGTGGCTATGAAGGACATGACATACAGAATGTGCACAATAAATAAAATAAAAATTCATGCATTATTGTTATTTATAATACATGAATTTGTATTTGCATAATTTATGAATGCATGTTTATATTGTACAATATATTATAGAATACATATTATATTTGTATATTCTCCAAAGTGTTCTGCAGTGTTTTTACAACTACTACATCTCATATTTTACTAACACATGAGACAGCGGTGTGTAAATAACATTTCTCCAATTTTTAAGCAATTGTTTTCATGTGTTATTTTATCTGTTAAGGTATGACTTCTCTCTAAAGTGCAGACAATATACTGATGGTTCTTAATTAGTTAAATATTAATCAGATGTCAGTGCCTAAGGGTTGTGAAACTCCTTTGAGCTGGCCAAATGACTTCTTTGTGCTGAATTTATTTTTTGCCATGTTTCTCAGTGTTCTCTAAGAACACCAGACTCGGAACAACTATAGAGAACTATCAAAGGACAGCCCTGGGGCCAATTGCTTTGCCACTGCTTAATTTATCAAGACAAGCATCTAATACACAATAAATGACTGCAACAAATATTCCCTTTTATTCTCAAGAGCAATGTGTCTTCTTCTTGAGCAGATACTATTAATGTTTCCTAAACTTTAAAAAAAGCTCCCTGTTATAAAAATAAAGATGGCAAAAATACAACATTCACTGACAAATAGTGGTAATTTTAGAGCTCAAAACTAATCTTAGGCTTCACGTACTTTAATTCCATCTTTTTTAAAGGAGGAAGCTGAAACCAAATGTCACCTAATGTCACCTCATGCTTAAGGTCACAGAAATATTTGTGCCTTAATTCCCGATTCTTATATTCTGAACCTATTATCCCTTTTAAAATCTGGGATGATGTAATTGAGTCTTTAAAAATGAGATAGAGTATGAGAGACAAGAAACCATCATTAATTAATTTTTGCTCTTCAGAAATCAATGCAGATTTCCCCTTCCACTTAGGATGTAGAAAGCTACAAGTCAATGTCACTCTCTCAACCCTCAACAAGAAGAAAAAGCCAAATAATCCATGAGATCATGATTTTTCTTGAGTCTATCAGAGATCTGAGATTGCAAGGCAACCAAATGAACGAAATACCCAAGAGTGACAAGCCCCTTGCAAAACAGAAGGTAGTTTCACCTTTAGCAGAGCATAACAGGAAGAGGGGGGCTCCATTAAAGTAAGAAAGAAGATAGATTTTAATAAATTCATAAAAGCTGGTTGTGTTTTCAATGACAGTTTAGGACTATTTTATCCAATAAAATAGTTATTAGCTACCTGTGGCTATTTTAATTAAAGTTAGAATTAATCAAAATTAAGTAAAATTAAAAATTAGTGGCTACTATACTGGACAATGCAGATATAGAACATTTCCATCATCCAAAAGTTCTAGGACAACACTAGTTTAGAATGATTGGAGTGGAGTCCACACTTTCTTTCTAGCTCTTATTGTGGGCTTTAATCAGGTGCTCATGAGAATATTGAGGGGGAAGAGGCGATAATTTGCACCACTGATAGATCAGGTTGAAACCTTACTCAAGTCCCTGGATCTTTCTCGAATACAAAACAGAAGCCTTGGGAGGGGCAGAAACATCTTTCCCTCCAAGTTCTCAGGAAAATATACCCCCTTCTGAGGGGTGGGTAGAAGTGAAAGAGTCTGTTCCTAGGAGAGAGGCAGAGATTCTCTTGGACCTATGGTTACACACTCATACAAAGTAGAATTCTACTACTACTGGGGAAAAGGCAGGAAACTCCAACCCAAGACCTTCCACAAATTTGAGCTCGACTGGTTGTCAGTGTAGAGTGAGGGGCAGGAATGCTGACAGTTCCCCCCTTAGGATCACAGAGTCTGCCTAAGCCTGAGGCTGGACCAGGGGAACCAAGAACTTCACCTATCCTCACCAAAAGCTTAGCACTAGTAAAAACCAACAACAATCCATTGGGAGGGAAGGGGCAAAATCATGGAGACCTTCTGTGGTGCAGGTGTTCAGGACTTGCTGATACTGAAGGTAGAACTGGAACACTGAGAAATACACTCTACCATTGCTGGGGCAGGCAACATCGGAAATATTTGATATCTGTGTGAACTCAAAGTGACTAATACCTTAAGCCCAGCTTGACTCATTCTCCCATACTAGCAACCTAGCAATATGGTAGATTTAAATTAAATACAATGGTAGGGGCGCCTGGGTGGCTCCGTCGGTTAAGCGCCTGCGTTGGGCTCAGGTCATGGTCCCAGGATCCTGGGATCAAGCCCCGCATCGGGCTCCCTGCTCAGCGGGAAGCCTGCTTCTCCCTCTTTTCCCCACTAGTCCTCTCATCTCTCGGTTGTTTCCTCTCCCTCTCAAATAAATAAATAAAATCTTTAAATCCAATGGTACAAATAATTACAGAAATATAAATGCTCTAAACTAGCACTGTCAAAATTGGTATCCACTAGCCACATATGCTATTGAGCACTTAAAATGAGGCTAGTGCAACTGAGAAACTGAATTTTAAACTTTATTTAATTTAATTTATTTTATTTTTTTAAGATTTTATTTATTCATTTGACAGAGACACAGTGAAAGAGGGAACACAAGTAGGGGGAGTGGGAGAGGGAGAAGCAGATTCCCCGCAGAGCAGGGAGTCCGATGTGGGGCTCGATCCCAGGACCCTGGGATCATGACCTGAGATGAAGGCAGGCGCTTAATGACTGGGAGCCACCCAGGCACCCCTAAACTTTATTTAATTTTAATCAACTTATGCTTAAAAGTTACAAATGTGTAAACTTTCATATTGAAATAGTAGTATTTTAAATAGAATAGATTAAATAAGCTTATTAAAATTAATTTCATATTTTCAGAAACTTTTTTAATGTGTCTATCCCAAAATTTAATATGTGTCTATGGTTAACATCTTGTTTTAGTTGGATAATGCTGGTTTAAACACTTCAATTAAAAGGCAGAAATTTTCAAAAGAATAAAAAATAAAAGGCAGAGATTTTCAGATTGGAAGAAAAGCAAAATCCAGCTCTATACTGAATACAAGAAACCCATTTACATATAAAGACATAAGTAGGTTGAAAATAAAAAGGGTAAGACAAGTATACCATGAAAAGACGTAACGGAAGAAAATGAAAATATCTATGTTAATAGCAGACAGACTAGACTTCAATGCAAGGTATATTTCTTGGGATAAAGAGGGCCATTGCATCTAGATAAAAATGTCATGCGTCACTAAAGCTGGTGCATGTGCCTCCACCCTGTGCTTCCTCACTGCCTCCCTAAAGCTAGTGAGCTCATACACCTGGCTCCGGTGACCAGGGGGCTTGTGTGGGCCCCACAGAACTGTAACAATTGGAGAATCAGTTCTTGGCAGGTTACCAACCTCAAGGCACTGCACAGACAGTAAACTGCAACACACCAGCAGACTTTCTGTGACAAAGGCCTATTTACTTGTCCTGGAGCTTCTGCCTGAGAGGCAGGCTTCAGGTTTGCCACACATGTAGAGGCTGTGGAGGTGCGCTTAGGCAACTTAGGTCAGGTAACACTCTTTTTGTAATCTCCCTCAGTCATTCAACAGCTTGCTAGTCCAGAAAGGAGCTTATACGCTTGTTTGGAGCCCCAATTTTTGCAACTGTTGTCCAGAGGACACTTCCAGATCACCTGGTCTGGAGGCCAGCAGAGTTTACAATTGTGGTCCCTCAGGACTGTACATACTTGCATAATTTAAAAGCTATTGCCTGAGGACATGTCTTCCAATCAGCCTGAAACTAGGTGCTGACTGAGATCCCTCCCTTTGGAACACTGACAGGTCTTAGCATACCCTTACCAACTGGGACTTATCAAGAATAAATCAGGCTGCTTAGACAATCACAAAGGTTCAAGAGACAGCCAAGAGCTAAGGCAAGGTTGAACAATAATGTTTATCTCCTACTCAAGGCCACTTCTTCTAGACTGTGAGAGGTAGCTGTTTCACTTAATACACAGAAACTAATGCAGAGTCAAGCAAAATGAGAAAACAGAGGAATATGTTCCAAACAAAAGAACAAGATAAAATTCCAGAAAAAAATCTTAATGGATGATAAGTAATTTACCTGATAAAAAGTTCAAAGTCACCATCATAAAGATGTTCACTGAACTCAAGAGAATGAATGAACACAGTGAAAATTTTAACGAAGAAACAGAAAATATAAGAAATTACCAAACAGAAGTCACAGAGCTGAAAGAGACAATAACTGAACTGAAAAATACACTACAAGATTCAACATCAGACTAGAAAAAAAAAGGATCAGTGGAAGACGCAGGAGTGGAACTCACCTAAACAGAGCAACGAAAAGAAAAAACAATTTTAAAAAATGAATACTGCTGAAGGAACATGTAAGACAGCATCAAGTGGAATAACATCTGCGTTCTAGGGGTCCCAGAAGAAGACAAAAGAAAGGCACTCATTAGAAGAAATAATGGCTAAAAGCTTTTTTTTTTTAACTTAAAGAAGAAAAGACATTTGGATCCAGAAAGCCCAGAGAGTTCCAAATAAGATGAACCCAAAGAGATCCACTCAAGACACATTATAATTAAAATGTCAGAAGTTAAAGATAAAGAAAGAACCTTAAAAGGAGCAAGAGAAGTCACATACAAGGGAAACCCCATAAGAATATTAGCATATGGTAGCCTGGGTGGCTCAGTCGGTTAAGCATCTGCCTTCAGCTCAGGTCATGATCCCAGGGTCCTGGGATGGAGTCCCACATCTGGCGCCTTGCTCAGCGGGAAGCCTGCTTTTCCCTCTGCCTGCCACTCCCCCTGCTTGTGCTCACTCTCTCCCTCTCTCTCTCAAATAAATAAAAAAAATCTAAAAAAAAAAAATTAGCATATCTTTCAGCAGAAACTTTACAGACCAGAAGAGGGTGGCAAATATATTCAAAGTGCTGAAAGGAAAAAGCTTCCAACGAAGAATACTCTGTCAAGGTTATCATTCAGATTTGAAAGAGAAAAAAAAAATTTCAGACAAGCAAAAGCTAAAGGAATTCATCACTACCAAACTGTCCTTACAAGAAATTTTTTTTAACCTGACTTCCACTTTTATTTTTATTTTATTTTTTATATTATTTATTTTATTATGTTCAGTTAGTCACTGTATAGTACATCATTAGTTTTTGATGTAGTGTTCAGTGATTCATTAGTTTAGAATAACACCCAGTGCTCATCACAACACTTGCCCTCCTTAATACCCATCACCCTGTTACCCTATCACCCCCCGAAACCTTCAGTTGGTTTCCTGGGGTCCATAGTCTCTCACGATTTGTCTCCCTCTCTGATTTCTCCCCCTTCAGATTTCCTTCCCTTCCCTTATAATCCTCCATGCTATTGCTTATGTTCCACATATGAATGAAACCATGTGATAATTGTCCAATGTTAAAGGGACTTCTCTAAGCTGAAAAGAAAGGATGCTATTTAGTGTATGTATGTATATCACTAATTATTATGTATATAACTAATTATTATATTACTAATTATTGTTATTATCAGAGGATATGACCAGACATTTTTCCAAAGAAGACATACAGATGACCAAAAAGCACATGAAAAGATGCTCAATATCACTAAGCATCAGGGAAATGCATATTAAAACCATTACAGGATATCACCTCACATCTGTTAGAATGGTTATTATTAAAAAGACAAGAAATAACAAGTATTGGTATGAATGTGGAGAAAGGAACTCTTGTGCACTGTTTGTAGGAACGTAAACTAGGATAGCCACTATGGAAAGCAGTATGGAGATTTCTCAAAAAATTAAAAATAGAACTACCATATGATCCAGCAATTCTGCTTCTGGATATTTATCCAAAGGAAAAAAAAACATTAATTTGAAAAGATATATATGATATGTATAAAATAGATATATATAATTTGAAAAGATATACCTCTATGTTCATTGCAGCATTATTTACAATAGCCAGGATCTGAAAGCAACCTAAGCATTCACCAATGGATGAATGGATAAAGAAGATGTGGTGTATCTGTGTGCAATAGAATACTACTCAACCATAAAAAAGAATGAAATCTTACCATTTGCAACAACTTGATGGAACTTAAGCGTATTTTGCTAAGTGAAATAAGTTAGACAGAAATAGACAGATACTGTATGATCCCACTTATATGTGGAATTTAAAAAACAAGCAAAAAAAACAAAGCAAAACTCATAGATGCAGAGAACAGAATGGTGGTTTTCAGAGGAAAGGGGGTTGTGGGGTGGGCAAAATGGGTGAAGGGGGTCAAGAGGTACAGACTTCCAGTTATAAAATAAATAAGTCATGGGTATGTAATGTACAATATGGTGACTATAGTCAATAATACTGTATTGCATATTTGAAAGTTGTCAAGAGAGTAAATCTTAAGTGTTCTCACTGCAAGAAAAAAAGTAGAGACTGAATGGTGACAATGGTAATGACTTATTGTGGTGATCGTCTTGCAGTATATACAAATATCAAATCATTGTGTTGTATACCTGAAACTAACATAATGCTATATGTCAATTACACTTCAATAAAAAAGAAGACATAGTAATCTTAAAAGGGTAAAGATGAAAAGCTTCAAACTTCACATAAAGTTCAAAATATGTAAAGCATAAACTAAAAGAAGTATAAGGAGAAATAGACAACATAGATATATTTGGAAACTTTCACATACTACTATCCATCATTATTAGAACAAGTAGACCGAAAATTAGTAAGGGTAAAAAAGACTTGAACAACCAACCTGACCTAATTGACATTTATCTACACTTTACCAACAAGTGCTCACAGAATACACACCAAAACAGACCGCATTTGAGGCCCTAAAACAAATTGCAATGATTTTAAAGTAATTGAAATCATATAAAGTATGTTCTCTGATCACATTTACCTAGAAATTAATAAAAAGATCTCTGAAAAATTGCAAAATTTTGAATATTCAGCAACACACTTCCAAGCCCACATGTCGAAAAAGCAATCACAAAAGAAAATAAAATATTTTGAACACAACTCATTGCATACACTAAAATGTCAATGAGATATTATGGAAATCTCTTATCATGTACCTATTTATCATTTACTTATCATTCACTTACTTATCAAATGTCTTTATGAACCATTAGCTAAAGGGCTGACTGCTAGAGTTTTTTCTGATCTGGAGTGGCTAAGTGCATGCTAATGAATGTTAGGTCAGCAACAGTAAGTACACTTTTATTTTGCTTTGTGCCTTAGTCTTTTATCCCCCTGGTTCTTTCTCCTGTTACTTGCTCAACTGAATTGAATTAATATTTATTGATCACTTATTAAGTGTAAAGTTCATGTTAGGTGCTTATGAGATTATGAAGATGAGGAAGGCAAAGCTTCTGATTTCGAGGAATTGTGTTATAGCCATTGTTTACCTAGATCTGCTGCCTGGACCAATTAACTCCCAGTTCACCTCTCTCTGCAACTTATTTAAAACAGTCCTTTAGAACAGGCAGATTCTTCCTTTAATTCTACTAGGTCCTAGATTTGCTCATTATATCTATAAACCTTGAAGGTCTTGGGTTTATGCCATTCCACTCCTAATTTTTAGGATTCAATGCTGATTCTGGGACTCTGCCAAGGGAACTGTCAATTAATTTTTGACAGACATATTAAAAATATACCTTCTAGCTTGATTCTGAGTTCTTGCTTCTTGATGTTTCTCTTTCCTTTTATCCTGAGAGAACAATATCACTATGTCCTTTTCCTTAATTGTGGCAAAAATGACTGCAAGTAGCTGCCATTTATTTATTTTTACTTTTTTTTAAGATTTTTTATTTATTTGACAGAGAGAGACACAGCGAGAGAGGGAACACAAGCAGGGGGAGTGGGAGAGGGAGAAGCAGGCTCCCCGCGTAGCAGGGAGCCCGATGCAAGGCTCTATCCCAAGACCCTCGGATCATGACCTGAGCCGAAGGCAGACGCTTAACGACTGAGCCACCCAGATGCCCCAGGAGCTGGCATTTAAAAAATCGCAGCCACTGGAAAATTTGCACTGAGGAACAAAAAGCAAAAAGAACTTCACTGAGCCATTAAATTGCTCTAGTGGTAAACTCTGCCATCTTATAGATAACAGTTTTTCTTCTAACTTATACATCAACATATACAGTAAAGTTGCATCTTACTTTGAGATTAGGTATTAAAGTCCCAGAGAGAAAAGTGAAAATCACATATAGTTAAAATTACTCCTAAAAATTCCTAATATCAGCATTAATGCTTTAAGACATGATATACTGAAGGTTAAAATGCCAATGTTTTATTTTTTCTTGGTATTTTTCTTGGGCAGTGGAAGCCAAGGCTATTTGGAGGGTGAGGTCAAGAATAGAAACCGATAAATAATATCTTTTTCTCTCTCTCAGCTAAAAATGTATAATTAATTTTTAGCCAGCTAAATATGAGTATAAATTCTTTGTCTCAAAACCCAAATGGCTTAACATGAGAGTATGTGTTCTGGAAAAAAATAACTTAGTTATGATCATACTATTCAGTTATATAGCAAAAAATTACATGGTCCAATCATGAATCTAAAATTATTATTCAGTCTGAAAATATACTATCTCATAGAGGTTTACTTTTTTGGGTTTAAAATAGATTTTTCTTTAACAAAAGGTAACAGTTAAACACTATCAAACGTTGGCAAGAAACTGTATTCTCAATATAAAGCAGAACTTTGAATTTATGTCACTTGACTTCAAGGTGATTGGTTTTGCCATCCTGGGTTGACCTTCTTTCAATGAGAGCCCCATGAGAATATACCCAAAGAAGAAACACAGAGGACAACATTACAAATGATGCTTACTTGTTAACACAGTGATTGATCTGGATGGCTTGGTAACCACATTTCCATTTACCACTACCAGAGTGATTATATAATAAAGGCCATGGTAATTAGCCTTAAAGGTAACAGGAGGAGGCAAAGTGCTGTTGAATTCCTCAAATTCGAAGAAGTAATTTTTTGATTCCCCAGTTATCTTCACAACATACACAGATGATGGGCTCATGACATCTGAAGCTTCTAAAGAGACAACGATGCTATTATCATCTTGAACAGTTACATGGAATGTTGTGGCATTCTGTTTAAGAAAAGAGAAAAACAAAAGGAAATGAAGGTCAAATTGAGATCATTAGCAATAAAATTATTCTGAGCTTATTTTCCCAAAACTAATGTTTGTGATAAGCATTACACAGGTATTTTAGTGTTCAAGGAAAAGGAGAAAGAGAGAGATTGACCCTCTTATGACTAAGGATCTTCTCAGGCTTTTACTTTTGATTCTTCTCCATTAAAAAACTGCTCCCAGCTCATGGATTGTGTCATGTAATAAACACAAAATAAACATCGTGGAAATGAGGAAAGAATGAAATGAATGAAAATCATCTTGGCACTCGATTTGCAGAGAAATTCTTGGTTTCAGCTATGCTGGAAAAAGTATATGGATGGAGAACTCCATTTTACTTAGGAAGGAGTAATGCTGTGGTAGTTCTAGGAGAATTCTAGAAGAATGTCACAAAGCAGTTATTTCCTCTCTCACTTTCACCTGTCAGTTCTGAAAAAAAAGAAAGAAAGAAAAAAGTCGGGACTGAGAATCCTGTGATAATCCTCCTCACTGGAGGTTAGCCAATCTTTAATAAGAGAAGCTAACATGCTCTTTGAAGAAGGAACCAGACCAAGGATCACTGGCATCTATGGGAAAGGCAGCGGTTAAGGGGAATGAAAACTGTTCTAAGCGTCTAGATCAGTGTTTACGGACAGTATACTTGAAAAGTCATGGTGTGGTTGGTGTAAATATTCCTTCCTGATTCTTTCCCGTACTGACTGTACAGGCAGAATAGTCCTGCCTCTCTCTGGTCTCACACAAGACTCGTATACAAGACTCGTATACTTTGTATCACTGCTGCTTGGTTTTTAATTCATCTTCTGGGTATGTGGAGTCCAGGGAAGTTGTTTCACTGCTCTGAGCTTCAGACTTCGCTTCCGTGAAAGGGGGACAGAACAATTTGTACAACATGCTTAGGACTTACCAGGATCCAGATACGAAGCTAGGCAGGCTGTAAACACAGTCATCTCATTTAATATGCAAAATGACCTGATGAGATAGGTTTTTTTTTTTCAATCTCAGTTTATAGTTAAGGAAACCGAGGCTCAGAAGGACTGAGTCACCTGCCCAAGGTCACCCATCTAGTTTGGACTCTTAACCACTGAACTACACAAGTACCAAAATTGAGCTTCATTACATCCACATGTCTGTTTCCATTCCGTTCTTGACTTGTTTTCCTAACACTCAGTCTGGCGCATGGTATAAACTGGTAAGTCTCTGTTAAATGAATGAAAGAATTGTTGATTGCATTAATTATATGTGGACATATGCCTCTTAGAATTAATCTAATTGTACCTCCCATGTTGTCAGTAGCCAAATCAAGCATATAGTACATATGAGTATCCTAAAGGAGGCAAAAATGTACCTAAAAACGTAGTTTTTTTTCTGATTATTTAGTTGTTTTAGAAATCTAATTTAATTTTTACAGGTCCTAGTATTTGTAAAGAATATCTGGCCATTAATAGAAATTTAATTCTATGTTAACATTTAGTAGACTTAATTGTGTTAACCGTATGAGACCCTAAGTTCTTTAGGGATGGGGACTGTATCTTATTTCTAGCTGCATCTCTAGCTCCAGGACCACTGCCTGGCATATGTTAGGTACTCTGTGATCTGGATAGTCCTAGGATGGTCTCTATAATATGGATCAGTCAGTACGGATTGACTTTTAAAATGTCCTTTTCTTCACATTGTCTCTCATCGTCAGACACATGAGTAGGCTTTTAAAATTGTGTACTTTTGGGAAACATAACAAACATACAGAACATATGACCCACTATTATTGCCAGTGGTCCAGGTGGAACCGTGAGGCTAAACCAAGCATCCAATATCCAATAACATTGAACTCTAGCTTTTATTTATTATTGGTTACAGAAACGGATTCACTAACTCAGAAAACAGTAAGTATACAAACATCAGCTTCAGAATTATTAAGAATTTTTTGCTCTATGTTTTAATAGCCAATAACAAAATTTTGTGATAATGAAAAGAGGGATATATAGACTCAATTTTGCAAAGTGTTGAAGAAATATGTATCTAATGGGTCATGAGACTTCATAGACAGCACAGTCTTCCAGGGAAAGGGTCTAATCTTCCAAAATCTAAAGACAGCTTTGGGGATGGTTGTGTCAGCCATGAAAATAAGCATTGACCCATGTGCTCCCAGGTCACCAAAAATAAATCAGGGTAGGCTAATCAGATTCAGTCAGTGGGACTAATGAGAATAAGGCAGCAGGCCAAGTGAGTCTAGGCAGTGAGCCTAAAGAAATGTCATCACGCTATTCTCTGTCCTCTGTGCCTCAGCTTTTCCTGGAATCTATATTCAGGAGAAGATTCTGAATGCCTGCTGCAGGCACGGAATCCCTGCCGAGACGTACAACAAGAAGGAAGAGTTAAAAGTTACAAAAATGGATTTAAGCTTAGGCAAATCCAACGTGGATTTATTTGGTGGATAGAGAAATATTTAAAACTATTTTTTTAAACCGGGTAGTAATATTGCTTGACTTTACAATGAAAATATTTTTACTGAAATTTCCTTTGCATAATACAATTTAATATAGAAATTTCTCTGCTCCAACACCCTCATTTCACACTTGAAAGAACAGCGGTGCAAATATCACCCAGCTAATTGATGTCAGAACAAGGTCTAGGATCCACACATCCTTAAGTCTCCCGGTAGTTTTCCTTCCTGAACTAGAGTTAGGCTGTTTGAGGCAGCAAAGGGAGGCTGGGTGCTTGGCTTCAGCAAGGAAGGGGGAGCCCAGGAGCTTGTAAACTGCTCTATGGCCAGTCCTAAAGGGACAGAAGCTAGTGGGCAGCACTAAAGAGGAGAAAAATGCAGGATGAGTCCCTGGAATATGGGACAAGGAGAGAACAGGTCTCATATATTCCAGTCTGACATCGTAAGAAGTCGTCCACCATCTCTGACAAATATAGCAACTGTTATCTATCGATCCCCTAATCTAGACCACACTTTGCACTTGGCATTTTATGTCTTCTTCTTTTTTCCTTACAACAATCTTTAGAAATAAGTGTCTTTCTCCCCATTTTACTCAGAGAGGTTAAATAATCTGCTTAAGAACACAGCAATAGACTTGGAATCAGAGGGCCTGAGTTTCTACTCCTTTGCAGCAGTCTATTACCTGACAACATGGGAAAACACAAGGATCTCTTAACTTCATCCGTTTAATTTCTTTTTTCTTAAAAGATTTTATTTATTTATTTGTCGGAGAGAGAGAGCACAAAGCAGGGGGAGCAGCAGGCAGAGGGAGAAGCAGATTCCCTGCTGAGCAGGGAACCCGACGTGGGACTCGATCCCAGGACCCTGGGATCATGACTCGAGCTGAAGGCAGACACTTAACCCAATGAGCCACCCAGGCGTCCCCATCTGCTTAATTTCTAAAATAGGGGTGGTTCCTATAAACTCATGGGATTTGGGTAAGAATTAAGTGGCTTTTAAAAAATGCTAATAGGATGGACCCAATAAATATTAGCTGTATCTCAAAGGTTCTTGTGTTTTAATTAAATTGAATCCCTCAATGACCTGTCAACTAAAGAGGTTCTATAAACATTCATTTAACTAACTTCACGACTCTATGGAATTCTGTGATCACGTTCACTTGATGTTATATTCACGCTGTATAGGTATCCATTCTATCATTTCAACAACAAAAAAACATTAGCAGAGTGCTAACTTGGCATCAGGTATCTTGCTGGGTGTTGGCGACAGGCTCTGAGAAAGATGGGGCACTTGACCTCCTAGAGCTCAGACTCTAGTCAGAGAGCCTCACCCAAATGCATAATTACAACACCATGTGAGTGTTACTAGTTACAGACTTCGAAAAACTGTTTGTTTGATGCCTGTTTTTTTTTGCCTGTCTGGGATCCCTTCTTTGATTATATTTTCTTGTTTTGGAGCACTGCTTCTTTTCCACCATAAAGCCAAGAAGGGGTCCCGATGGGGGTTCCCAATACTAGTGTGCTACTCCCAGATTAGAGCAGGAGGTACTTTGACTCAGTCTGGGTGAATCATAATGCCCAGTTCTCCCTTCATGGAGAGAGCCAGGGGGACTGAGCCAGCCAACTAGAATGCTTTGTCTAAATTTTATAACTGGAATTAGTGGGAAAAAGTTTTTTTCTCCTTGGGTTCCAAGCATGTATGGATGCAAATCTGGAGAAGTCAGTGTCTATCATTTCTGTCCCACAAAGACAGTTGCTTGAGGGAGAATCCCTGATGTGGTCCAAGGCCCTGGTCTCAGTCACCCTAAGGCCCAGCCCCTGTGCAGTCTGGCAACCTGAGTGAATAAATCCCAGTTTATGGCTTAAGTCAGTTAAGCTGGACTTCCAAAACTGACAGCCAAAGGTCCTGGTCAATACAAGAGAATTGTTCAGTGTTCTAGACTTATAGAGAAGTAAACAGTTAAATGTGCTTCTGCGATGGGTATGAGGAAGGGTTTCAAGTTGGAAGTGATGCTTGAAAGACACTCAGAGGAGTTTCCCAGGGGAACAAAGGTCAGTGTGTCATCTGGAGAAATGGGAAGAAGACCCCATAGGCCTCTGGAGTGGTTAGATCATGGTAGGATTTTCAGAGAGGAGGGTCGATAGCCTAGTCCAAGATGTGAATTTGAGTATTTTTTAGGCCAAAAGAAATCATGGTCCGTTTTAATGCAGAGAAGTGACATAATTAGATCACAGCTTACAAAGATCAGTACAATTAGGAACATGGACCAAATAGTAAAGGATTGCCCGACTGCGCCCACCTAAGGCCAGTAGATTGTAAGGAGGCTGTTGAAGCCCTTCAGGTAAGACCCAATCAAAGTCTGACCAAATGCTGGTTACACCAGATCTCCTGTGGGACATGCACTTAGAACATTATTAATGCCCCAGTTGGCAACCTAATCAATGATTAGACTTATTAGAAGGCATTTTAGAGGGAACAAGTAGAAAATTCTGCTGTGCTAAGGTTACCACATAAGAAGTAATGGGATGCTCAATTCTTTTCAATAGTAATATCAATGGTGTCCGGTGTTTCTATAGCACTTATGGCCAGACTTCTCTGCAGACGCTATGGAATTCATCCACTTAGCCTCCTGTCCAGCGGTGGGAAAACTTTTCCAGCAAGATCTTCTTTCCTTTCAGTTCCTTCAGGAAGATCAAGTTCCCAGAGCTGTCCTGACAGGGCAGAGATCCCCTCCTGACCCTTTCTTAGAATTTTTCACAGATCTCTTTCAGAAATTGTCAGAACAGAATTTGGATGTTGATCTCAAAGGTTAGGGATGATGGCCTCCCTCTCATTTTCCATGATGCATGCATGAAATCTTCAGATATGTCTTGAGCAGCCAGCACATATCAGGAACTGTGCCAGATACTAGGGATTCACTCTATTTAGGAGTGAAGAGGAAGACTGGTATTATGTGCCTTTGTCTTTCCTAGCATTGTGTCTGACCAGTAATAGCAATGATGATGATAAGGAAGATGCCATCATCGTAAAGGACGCTAACTTACATAGTGGTTATGATGTGCCGCCAGAAACTTCTCTGAAGCTCATCCAGCAAGCTGTTGATACATGCCTGCTGAGTGAATATAGTTACAATCTGCTGTGTAATACCAGACTTCTATATAAGTGTCCTAAATGTATCCTTTCAGGGAGAGCCTGTGGGTTCTCTCTCCATGCCTGAGTCCACATCCACGCCAGGTCAACCTTTCATGTTTTACATGCCTAGATACATTCACTTCTGTTTTTATGACTTCATGATACAGAGTCCTCATCTCTTTTGCCTCTTTTTGGTAAAGGAGTTCAAACTCACATGTCAGGCAGGTCATATAAATGAGAGAAGCAGAATAGTATAACAGGATTGATTGATGAAATGGTTAGCCAATGGGAGGGTGCATGCATTACCTAAAAGGATCATTAAAAAGCACAATTATAACAAAGTAAAACAATGTTGGCCAAAGAAAACACCTTTGCAGGCCAGTCTCTGCCCAGAGGCTGCCCCACTACAACACCTGAATTTGTTGCACTGCCATTTCCTTGATCAAACACCTTATCTTTGGACCTTCAGCTTCTGATCATACCCTTTGCTCTGCCCAGCCAGAATGCAGAAATGATAACTAAAGTCTGTTACCCCCTATGCATTCATTTAAAATAAATACAGATGACATTTCCTTATTAAGTTACCGGGAGAGAGAGAGAGAGAGAGAGAGAGAGAGAGAGAGTGTGTGTGTGTGTGTGTGTGCGCGTGTGTGTGCGCGTGCGCGCACGCTAAATGACATTTTATTATATATATTAATGCAGTAATTATTTCCTGATTCCTAATAAAGATTTGTAGTAGAAGCTCTGCAGAACTCTTAATTCTGGAGATTAAACAAAACATGCTTAAGAAAAGAATTTAACCTGGCATTTTTAAGTAGAGAGAAGCTGCTCTGCTGAAGAGATATGCCAAAAAAATTCGATGTGCTATTTAGGAAAATAATAATAGCCATATATCACATTATATATTTTTTAAAGCACTTTCGAACCCATTTTCTCATTTTATCCTCAAAACATCCCATTAAGCTATCATCTCACTTCCTGGATGAAAACACTGAGGTGCAAAGAAATTAAATGAGTTTCTCAAGGCTACTCTGTGATGATGTGGAGGGGCTGGTCCTCAAGGCCATTCTTTAACTACAAGTTTTATGACTCTATTATACCACTCTTCCCAGACGATCAGATCCTGGAGCCAGAATGAGCTCCCAGATGCTACTTTTCATATCTGTATTTAATTGGTGGTGAATTCCCTCAGCACAAACTATGACTTATCCCTCTAGGTTATGATTGATAGATGCTCCAAAAGGGTGGTATCACGAAAAAGGGCGATTTTGAGAGATAAAAAGAAATTCTGGGGTACCTGGCTGGCTCTGTCGGTTGAGTGTCCGACTCTTGGTTTCAGCTCAGGTCAGGATCTCAGGGTCCTGGGATCAAAAGAGCCCTCTATGGCCTCCATGCTCAGCTAGGAGTCTGCCTGAGATTCTCTGTCCCCTTTGCCCCGCCCCCAGCTCGCACTCTCTCTCTCTCTCAAATAAATAAATCAATCTCAATATTAATTCTGGAAACAGGCACACCTGGGTGCAAGTCCCACTTAAGTGATACTCTCTCATTGTGATTCTTTGAGCCTCAGTTGCTTCAGGTAAATCGTGGAAACACTAAAATAACTAGGTTTTTGATGGGAATCAAATGAGATTATATGTGTACATTACTTAACCCGATGCCTAATATTTAGTAGATTCTCTGAACACAGTAACTGATTGTTACTTCAAAATTTATGACCTATGCTTTCACATTGATTTTCTTGGGGACATATAGGTTGTAGAAGTTGTATCTTTTTAGGACACTAACAGCATGATTCATATATGGTTCAGAATCTCTTCTGCCTTTCAGTCTATTTATCCAGTAGTCAGTTTTACCTCTTTTTGTGGCATCATGAGGGAGAGCAGCCAGTATTTCTGTTTCTATTACGCCTGCGTACTACAGCCCGAGCTGCCCTATTTGACTGAAGGTTACCATGGGAACAGTTTCCAGAACCTACTGTGCTGAGTAGTTCTGAGACCTGGGAAGCTGTGCCTGGCTGATGATTGACTCAGGAGGAGGTGGGTCCACAATCCAGGAAGCCACAAAATACATTTGTCCTCAACAGTTCAATGATCAGGCTACTTCTAAAAATACGCAACATTCTTCTGGCTTAATGTGTTATGAAAAATAGGGCTTCCTGGCAGGTGGATTCTGTCTGTGAAATAAGTGTTATTTTCATAAAATCAAGCACTCACAAATAGAGTTTTGCCTGAATTTTTTTATTCCCCAAACCTCTTTTTTATCCTTTCCAGTATTTATAGTTTTGAAATAGTTTTTACCTCAGAAAGATGCTTAGGAAAACACATCTGTCCCACTTATTTGAAAGCTAATGTGGAAGATCATGTTGCTAATCATTTTTTATTTTAGAATGGATGAGTTCAGTCAAATTTCCCCACGGGCCTGAAGTGTCTCTCCAACTGTGACACCAGTTAATTAAATCCTGATGATAGCTAACGAAGAGGGCAGTTGAGTTACCCAACATGTAGTTCACAGCATATTTAGGTGCGACCCTCGTGACCTTTTGGGAGCACTGACCTTTAACTCCCCTGAGTTGTTAACATCCTCAACAACAAAACTGCCAGACCTTCAACGTGTATAATCTCTTACGCCCTCCACCATCACTGAGATTTTATGGTTTTCCTAGAAGACTGATCCCTCCGTGCCAGGTAAATTTAAGCCCAGAAGTTCAGGGAGATGAGGTGCAATACTTTACATACAAACTTGGCTCAATGTTTACCTTCGTGTAGTTTTTAAAAATGGCATGCTTACTGTATGCCTGGTGCTAAGGATGTAAAGGTTGAGAAAAGAAATTTGGTCGCTGTCCCAATGGTCTTTGGAGTCTACAGCAAAAGAGAGGAAATATACCATTTTAAATAATTAAATAATTACAAGTGGAAAAGGCATTGTTCCGAGGACCTTAGGAGGATCTAACCTGGAGGAAGTAAGAGTCTACACATGTCAGGACAGGCATCAGTAAGAGTTAGCCTGATGAGGAGCTGGAGAAAGAATAGGGTCTCTGAAGAACAATGTATTTGAAGACTTGGGGGCCAGAGAAAGCACAGTGTATTTGAGAAACCAGAATAACATCAAAATGGCCAATACTAGAGACTGGATCATGGAATACTTTGTAGGGTCCTTCTAAAAAGTTGAGCTTTTATGCTAAAGGAAATGGGAAGCCACTTATGGGTTATTAGGGGCATGAAATGATCAGATTTGCATCTGTGATAGAAGTAAGATAGTGTGTTAACTACTGGCTCTCAAGTTCCTATTGGTGGAACTTTTAATGGAAAAGTGCTTGATAAGGAACCACTTGGGATAGAAGGGAACACTCTAACAGTCTGAGAAGAGGCATCTAGGGAAACAAACAAAAACAAGAACAAAAAACCAGTCAAACTAGTATTCGAGTTACAAAGAAAAGAATGGCTTTATTCCAGAAAGGAAGAGGGAGAGATAAAAGGGAAGGGGCTAGGAAAAACATGGAGAGAAGAGCCAGCAAGATGGTGTGATGCTGAGATAGAGAAGGGCAATCAGCCAGCGGAAATATCCAGATGGAGGAGGTCAGAGAGCATTTTAAAACTGGAAATGCCTAATGTTCCATTTGAAGTTAGCATTTTGAATAGTAAACACTTATCTATCTTCCCAAATTCCAATCTTCAATAATATTTGCTATACTCACAAATGCTTTGTGTGAGTGGGTCATTTGTGAAACTTGCTAAAGGGGCTGCATTTCATGTCCAAGTGCTGGGGCACGGAAGCGCTCTTTGTGCAACTTGGCGTCTGGGGGAAGAGGAAGTGAGAATATGCAAACGTCCTCCAAATCGGCAAAAATCCCAAGGGAATGTGAACTTCTGTCGGAGATGGTAAGGGATTTAAGGCCAATTTCATTTGGGTCTCAAGGGTGCAGGAAGCTCCTTCTGAGTATAGAGCGGATTGCTCCTTGGTGAAGATAGGCAGAAGTAGGTGTGATCAAACTATTCTTGGAGAGAAATGAAGGAGGCTAGGACCAGGGTGATGTCAGCAGAAATTCAGAGGTTATGTTCCCTAGAACTCAGTGACCTGAGATTTGACCAGGTTGTGGGCTGGTTGTGGGACTGATTTCATACACACTTATCATCATCATCACCATCGTCATCATCTACTGATTTCATACACACTTATCATCATCATCACCATCATCACCATTAGCAGGGTCAGAAAAAGAGTGATGTGTATCATTCTTTCAGTTCATTTTGATACCTAATGAGTATGAGATGCCTGTGGGACATCCAAGAGCAAATGCCAAGTAGGTGGTAAGATATATGGATCCAGAATTCAGAAGAGAGGTCTGCATCAAATATTTGGAACAGATTGTATCACAGATGGCAGCTGGGGCCCTGGAAATCAAGGAAATAGCATAGTGTGGAAATACAACCGCTACTATTAATAGAGCTGACTTTTATTAAGAATGTACTTTGTGCTAAGAACTTTTTAGGCATTACTTAGCTTAATCTTAACCATCCTCTGAAATAGGTATTATTATTTGCATTTTCCAGATATCGGTAATTGAGCCTCAGAAAGATTAAGTAACACATCTAAGGTCACATAGCTTTTAAGAGGTAGATAAGAGAATTAGATCCACATTCTTTTGATTCCAAAGTCTGTGTTCCTGCCATGAGCTGCACTTCAGACTTTTACTTAATTTCTTTGCAACCAAGAGGCATGAATGTCACTTTAAGTAATCACTCATCTTTTTTTTTTAAAGATTTTATTTATTTATTTGAGGGAGAGAGAACATGAGCAGAGGGAGGGGCAGAGAGAGAAGCAGGCTCCCCACTGAGCAGGGAGCCCGATGCGGGGCTCAATCCCGGGACCCTGAGATCATGACCTGAGCCGAAGGCAGACGCTTAACGACTGAGCCACCCAGGCGCCCCTAATCACTCATCTTTATTACATGGGGAGTTACAGGGCATTTGGCTATAGTAGCAAGAGCAGTGACTTAAAGGCAAATAAAGTTGAATATGAATATCTGTGCCATCACACACAGAACTCTCTGAACCTTAGTTTTTTTTTTTTCTATAAAATGGGAAAATGGTGCTCACTTTACAGGGCTGTTATGAGAATACAGTGAAAAAAATGTAGTTAAGATACTTGCCATATTTTATGCCTTACACATACTAAGTGCTTAATTTTGATGGTTTAAAAGAAGTGGAAATTACACCTAATGAATCTGGCTAAGGAAACTCTTGTTAGCTGCATTGCAAAGCCTTCTGATTATCATAGGAAACCTCACAGATCACAAAAGGGATTTAAGTTTGCACTCGTATAAGAACCCTCAACATCAAATAAAGCCCTAAATTAATAATCATGCAATTTCTCAGTGTGCATTTTTCAGGAACAATGGTAGCTCAGATTTGATGCTACTTGAACTAGTGACAGACATGATTTAATTAGAAATATTGTTTCTTCAAATAACGCAACATATTTTAAGGAAAAAGAAAAAGAAGAAGATAACAGGAGAGGAAGAAAAGGGGAGTATGTCAGAGGGGGAGACGAACCATGAGAGATGATGGACTCTGAAAAACAAACCGAGGGTTCTAGAGGGGAGGGGGGTAGGGGGATGGGTTAGCCTGGTGATGGGTATTGAGGAGGGCACGTTCTGCATGGAGCACTGGGTGTTATGAACAAACAATGAATCATGGAACACTGCACCAAAAACTAATGATGTAATATATGGTGATTAACATAACAATAAAAAAATTAAAAAAAAAGAAATATTGTTTCTTATTGTTTTATTAAAATGGCCTCTAAACTAGTCTTTCTTCCATTTTCTCTCTTCTTCAAAATACCAAATTAGGAATAGTAACAGAATTGTGAAGTTACAAGATCTTGGTTAAACAATAAAATTATGAAAATAGGATTATGAAGAGTAAGGGACATAAAATTTAGCGTAAAAAATTTTCCCTATTAGATTGTTGAACACGGACAAGTTATGTAGCCTCTCTGAGACAGTTTTTCATCTGTAAAATGGAGTTACTCGTCTTGCAACTATCCTTTTGTGGTGACTATACTGGGTAATGTTTGTAAACTACCTGGCAGAGCTGGGTGCATTCTAAGCACCCCCAAAACAGCACAGTTCTGATCGTGTGAATGTTCTGGGTTAAAAACTCGGAGGAAGAATCATTGAGCTTAATATTCACTACCAAATAAGAACCAGATTCCATTGCTTGACACTCAACCCCGTCCACAGTCTGTCCCCAGATTTACTATCCCATCTTATCTGCCGCCACTTCTCTGTCAGGAATTCTGTGAACCCCACACACTAGTCAAACTCCCCACTCCATATGCCCCAGGTGCCTTCCTGCCTCTGTGGTTCTATTTGTGTATTCCTTCTGCCTGAAATACCCTTTCTCCACTTCAAATATCCAGTTCTATTTGGCACTGACATCTCTATCAAATGCCACTTTTTTTTAATTATTTTTTTTTTTGGTTTCAGGGGTAGAGTTTAGTGATCCATCACTTGCATACAGCACCCAGTGCTCATTACCTCAAGTGCCCATCGCCCAGTTACCCCATCCCCCCACCCACCCACCCTCCAGCAACCTTCAGTTTGTTTCCTAGAGTTAAGAGTCTCTTACGGTTTGTCTCCCTCTCTGATTTCGTCTTATTTTTCCTTCTCTTCCCCTACGCTCATCTGTTTTGTTTCTTAAATTCCACATAGGAGTGAAATCGTATATTTGTCTTTCTCTGACTGACTTATTTTGCTTAACATAATACCCTTTAGTTCCAACCATGTCGTTGCAAATGGCAAGATTTCATTCTTTTTGATGGCTGAGTAGTATTCCATTGTACATATACACCACCTCTTCTTTATCCATTCAGTTGTTGATGGACATCTGGGCTCTTTGCACAGTTTGGTTATTGTGGACATTGCTGCTATAGACATTGGGGTGCAGGTGCCCCTTTGAATCACTATGTTTGTATCCTTTGGATAAATACCAAGTAGTGCAATTGCTGGGTTATGGGGTAGCTCTATTTTTAACTTGCTGAGGAAACTCCATGCAGTTTTCCAGAGTGGCTGCACCAGTTTGTATCCCCACCAACAGTGTAAGAGTTTCCCCTTTCTCCGCATCTTCACCAACATCTGCTGTTTCCTGAGTTGTTAATTTTAGCCATTCGGACTGGCATGAGGTGATATCTCATTGTGGTTTTGATTTGTATTTCCCTGATGATGACTGATGTGGAGCACTTTTTCATGTGTCTGTTGGCCAAATGCCACCTTCTTTGAGAAGCCTTTATGACCATCCCAGGAAAATGGTCTCTCTCTTCCTGTCACCTCACAGCCCAGTATCTATATCTCTGCCAGGACACATCACTTTGTACTTAGGATCATACACATCTAGTAGCAGGTAGATTGTTCCTGTAGGAAGAAGTAGAAATGATTTCAAATGGCTCTTTTTTACCAAGATCCTGCTATCCTCACGTTAAGTATTTATAACATCTACTTAAACCATTTGAAGTGAACGTTTCACATATTCATCTTCATTTCACGATGTTAGTTTTAAATTGTCACCATTTCTTACTTTCCATGGTATGAGTAATATGTTCAGCCAGCACTGATGCTATTTTGAATTACAAGAAGGCTAAAACAACAATCTGATATTTATGTTTTATAAATGAAGCTCAAAAATAAATTTGTCTTTCAGAACAGCTGTAAAAAGACAGTATGCAATTTAATGCATCAAGTGAAAGGATTCTATTCTTTGGGAAAGGATGGCGTTTATATAAATCATGCTGTGCTATTTGGTAAGGAAATACCCCTGCTTTTACTTGACATACTGCACTCGTTGCTAATTGGTGTTTCATCATTAAATATTTTCTTATTGCTGTCTATAATATGTATCTTAAAAGGTGAAAAGTAGAAATATTTGCATCGAGATAATTTTGAAAAGTGGTTTTTACCATTGGAAAACTTCAATGGTACAGAATCTAATGGCAACTGCAAAAATTTTTCATAGGATTCTTTACAGAAGTGTTTAAATCTCTTTCCACATCTTTACCTATTGTATCAAGGTTTCTGTTCTTAAAGGCAGAAGCTGTGCCGGTCACCTGACACATGTACCTTATGTCAATTTACAATAATCTTCACTGTTTGCATTAACAAAAGATCTTCATTTACAAAGTGTTTATTCAATTCATAACAAAGATTTAATAAAGTCATAGCATGCAGTTTTATCGAATGGCTGGGTATGGGATCTGTACGATTTTTATTAATTTTATTTACTTATTTATTTATTTAGAAAGCATGTGAGTGGGGAGGGATGGAGGGAGATGGGGAGAGAGAGAATCTTAAGCAGGCTCCATGCCCAGCACGGAGTCCAGTATGGGGCTTGTTCTCATGACCTGGAGATCATGACCTGAGCTGAAATCAAGAGTCAGATGCTCAACCGACTGAGCCACACAGGTGTCCCTGAGTTTTAGAATTAATATCAGTATACTCTAAGTTCTGAAACATGCCTTTCTTATTTTAAATACCTTGAAATGTAATACTTATGATCAACACTAATTTTCCATTTACCAATTACTCTGTTTCTATTTCCTCCTCCCTGAATAATATTCCCCTTCTTTCTTGTTCTGCACCTATTTTTTTTTTTTTCAGTCCTTATTTTCCTCTCTTGTATTGCTTCTCATGGTCTGCTTTGTGCTGTGTTTGGTTAGTTCTGTCTATAAATTTCCTGCTAGATTTTAACTTTCTAAAGACAGGCATTCAGATTTCACTTGTTATCTATCACAGTATGTTACTATTTGGAACTTAACAGATTTGTAAACCTAAATCATCCATCCATCCATCTAACTCTTCATTTATTGAGCCTTTAATGACATATTCTTACTGTGTCTGTCCAGCTTATTCTAAATATGTCTGAATATTTATAACTATAGTTCAGTTTCTGGGTTATTAAACCCAACTCATATCTTCATATTATAGAAATAAAAGAATATTTGGCTAAACAAAGAGAGATATTAGGGAAATAAGCAAGGAAGCAGGTGGAGAGAAAAGAGGCATCAGATGAAGAGGAACGATTAAAAAACAGAAGGGAAGAATGGGTGGGAGACCGTGAAAAACATTTGTAAATTGGGAAAGAGCGTAAGAGTGAACAATAAACCAGGGACACAAAACATTCGTATTTGGATCTTTGCTGGTCATGACTTCTACCTCTGTCATTATTTAATACTTGACAGAGAAAGAGAATCAAGCTAAATTTCTATTAGTATCTCAACTGTTTCCTTATCCACTGTCCACCTTTCTTTTCTCTCCTATTACTATATATAATCTGTTTCTGATTTGCAGAGAATATATTCTATAGACTCATAGATAAACCATTAATAAATCCTACGTTGCTATGGGAACTAATAGAGATTTAATGGCCTAATTGCTCAGGCAGAGGCCGTCCGTCCACTTGGCAAGGATGGTGCCACGAAGATTCAAATACTGGACAGGAGACTGGACTTTAGGCCCCCTTTCAATTCATAACTTTGAAGAGTTATAAATTAATAAAGGCTGAACCTATGAGTAATTTCTAAGAATATTAAGAGATGCATGCCAGATTCCCTTTTAGGTTATAAGTATCCAGGATCTGTTTTCTTCAAAAGGACAATTTCTCCTAGGCCTTTTCCATTAGCTTAAGCTTCAAGGAAACAAATCATACAACATTTACTGGAAGAATTTAATCATAGTTTAAGATAATTCAATACAATATTTTCCAAATATATGGCTGCATAATTTATAATAAATATGATTAATTATATATATTTAGTACATAACAATATGATTCTCTATTTTGTTGGCATAAAAAATACCATTAATCTGATCCGTTTGTGTAGTTGATTAATGTGTCTACTTCTTTGTCTATTCCCTTTAGCATTCAAAGTAAGAGAGAGATTTTTAGTTATCAGGTAATTATAATTAAGTCCATACTAAGTGCTATAATTAAAGAAAGAAAAGAATAACAATAGTAATAGTGTATCTTAAGTGCCTAATATACGCCAGGGTTTATTCTAGGTGCTTTAGATTAATTAGGCCTCATCCTTAGAACAACATTTAGAATTCATTATTATTATTATTTGATCAATAACTAGGAAGTAGAAGATCAGGAATTCCCAAATAAGAGTAATTCAAACAATAATTCACAGTGCTTGCTTGGTGTTAGCTGCAAGAGCATGATTGTGAGCAGGGGAGACTGGATTCAGACCTCCAGAGGATTCATTCTAATGAGCAATAACAGTAAGACGCATCAAATATTACAACAAGAAGCACAAAGTACTCCAGAGAACAAGAACACCTTACCCAGTGATGGCGATGTCGACGCTTGGACAATAAACAGGACTCGGCTGGTAAAGAGGCTGGGGTGCAGGGGATATTTCAGGCAAGAGGGCTTGGAAACCCAGGATGGAGGACAGCACAGCACCTTCAAGGAAGAGGAAGGGCCTTGCAGGCCACATCCAGGTGTTTGGGTGTTACCTCAGGGCCGCTGAAATGTGGTAAGCATGAGATGGCCACGAGTAGATTTTCTTTTGTGAACAGAACTAATGGTGGTGTGGACCTGGATTGGGGGAGGGCAGTGCGAAGCAGGAGATCAATTAGAAGGCCCTCATAATAACTGAAGCAAGACTGACTTGGGCTTCACAGTGGCGAAGGAGATGAGGGGGACAAGGAGAGATCTAGTCAGGAAGTAGTGGTAGAGTGCCTACAAGTGTTGAGAATGGGAAAGAGCTTTAGACTATGTTATAATCCAAAATTGATAAAGATGAGGAAACTCAAGGCCCAGAGGTGGGAAGGGGCCTGCCTAAGGCCATCTGGCTGGTTAGAGGAAGACAATTTCTTTTTTGAGTACAGTTGACACACGATGCTACATTCATTTCAGGTGTACAACTTAGTGCTTTGACAAGGTTATACATGATGCTATCTATGTTCACAAGTGTACCTACCATCGGTCCCTATTACATCGCTATTACAACATCAGTGACTGTATTCCTTATGTTGGACCTTTTATTCCTGTGACTTATTCAGTCCACAACTAGGAGCCTGTATCTCTCACACCCCTTCCCCCATTTTGCCCAACTCTTTGCTCCCTTCCCATCTGGCAGCCACCAGGTCTCTGTATTTATTGGTTTGACTCTGCTTTTTGTTTGTTTTTCTTTTCTTTTTTTTTTTTTAAGATTCCACTTGTGAATGGAATCATATGGTATGTGTTTTTCTCAGGCTGACTTATTTCACTTAGCATAATATCCTCTAGGTCCATCCATGTTGTCTCAAATGGCACGATCTCATACATTTTTACGGCTCTGTAATATTCCAGTGTGTGTGTGCACACATGCATTTATACACACCACATTTTCCTTATCCATTTGTCTATTGATGGATGCTTAGATTTCTTCCATATCTTGGCTATTGTCAATAATGCTGCAATAAACATAGGGGTGCATATATCCTTTTGAAATAGTGTTTTCATTTTCCTTGGGTAAAGACCCAATAGTGGACTTATTGGATCATATGGTATTTCCGTTTTTAATTTTTTGAGGAGTCTCCATACTGTTTTCCTCAATGGCTGTACCAATTTACACCCCCACCAACAGTGCACAGAGGGTTCCTTTTTCTCTACATCTTTGCCAGCACTTGTTATTTCTTGTCATTTTAATTTTAGCCATCCTCACAGGTATGAGGTGATATCCCCTTGTGGTTTTGATTTGCACTTCCCTGATGATCAGTGATGTTGAGCATCTTTTCATGTGTCTGTTGGTCATCTACATGTCTTCTTTGGGAAAATGTCTATTTGGGTCCTCTGCCCATTTTTTAATCAGGTTGTTTGTTTTTTTTCAGTGTTGAGTTGCATAAGTTCTTTATATATTTTGGATACTGACCCTTTATTAGATCTCTTCTCCCATGCAGGAGGTTGTCTTTTAGTTGTTGATGATTTCCTTTGCTATGCAGAAGCTTTTTATTTTGATGTAGTTCCAATCGTTTATTTTTGCTTCTTTTTCTCTTGCCCCAGGAGACATGTCTAGAGAAATGTTGCTATGGCCAGAGGAAGACTCTTTACATGCATAACTTCTTGAACTGTCTCCAGTGATATTTCCATTAGAATATTTTGCCTCCAAAACCTACCAAATCAATTGATTTTTTTTTCTCTTTCTGCCATAAGAAAGCTGACTTAGATGGGCTTTCTGTGCATGCTGTAGAGGTCCAAGTCAAATCTGGCACACTTAGGTTGTGAGGCTATTGTAAACAAGCGAGTGCTTGCCAAGAGGCAATGAAGACTGCCTTCAGAGTTTCTAATTTTTTTTCTTTATAACAAATGAATAAATTAAGAACTAAAGCCAAGAAATTGAGAATGTTTTGATTGCCTTTAGTCACAAACATACTAAAGACATCATTATATCATAAAGGAAATATCTTAAATGCATATAGTGCTCTAGAGTAGGGCTTTTCAAACTTAAAAGGCATATGAGTTCAGGTGGTCTGGGATGGGGCCCAACCGTCTGCATTTCCAACAAGCTCCCAGGTGGTGTTAATGTTGTTGGTCCACAGAACACACTGCATAGTAAGGCCTTACTTTTCAGTTTTTATTCACTGGTAACAAGCATGAATAATTAATCAGCAAGGTCAGGAGCCATCTAGGTTAAGCAGAACCTCTGACTGGGAGGCGTTTGGAGTGTGAAATATCTTCCTGGGTGGACAAGGCAATTTGCTGATATTCCATTGTGAAGCCATCTCAGGAAGGGGTGATTCCCATCACTGGAGCAACACACAGATGAGGCTCAGGGGCTCTAAGTGAACCAGGGGAAGAAGTAGCCATGTGTCATCACATCTGACACATCTCCTTGACTCCCTGGGTGTCACCCTGGGAGTGCTAGACTCTGCCTTAGGTGCTTATTACTAGCTTTATGACCTCCATTATGAGCCTTAGCTTTATTCAGTTTTACATCTCAAGCTTCTGTTTTTGTCATCTTTATGTTTAGAATTATTCAAAGAAGCTAATAAGATAATATGCACAGAAACCTGTGCATAGTACCAAAGCATTAGAGGAATGTGTGTTTGAAAATCGTGTGAGCGAATCTTTAAGCCTCGGAACTAGTCTTTTTCCCATTCTAGCTCTGGAAAATTCATCAGCCATTCTGTATCAGACAGTTAAGTATAATTCTTTACACACGGCAATGGTCTATCAAAGAGTCAGAAAAGAGGGGTGCACCTGTACACTTCCAGGGATGTATGGGTTTCGAATCAGATTTAGGGCTAGAAAGAGCAGGTAAATCTGATGAACTCCACGTGGCAGAGGCAGAAAGCTCAGGCTTTAAGAACCCAACTAAGCAATTATGGACAGAAAGACTTATAATTGGTGTATTTGCTGCAACAGCGAAGTTTCTGTAAGGCAGTTACATCATCATGGTCAACACGAGCAGAAGGGCTGTGTGGCAAAAGCAGGAGAGGAAGTGAATCAGGACCGGAAAATAGCCATCTCCTTGAGCTACTTTGGGCAGAGGTTTCCAATACACAGGAGAGTAAAAGCTGGTAAATAAGCCATCACATAAAACTCCCATATTGGCGAGGATGTTGCTTAGTACTCACTGCAGTTCAATAATTAGCAATATCCTGAAAGCCAGGTACTGTCATGGGGCTATAGGAAATACAAGGTAAAAAAAATGCAGCATTGCTTAGAGAACTTGCAAATGCAGCAAGGGATATAAACACAGATACAGATAGGTAACATACAGAACGTGAATGAACAATAAGAGTGGGGAACTAAGCCAGAGAGATTATATTCAGCCTGGGGAAGCAAAGAATGTTTCAAGCAGGAAGTAGTACTTCCTTGAATCATAAGTCATTACATTTAAAATTAGAAGGGATCTTGGAAGTTTAGTCTGATCCTTAAGGCTGGTGAAAATGGTGAGGAAAGTTTGTTCGAGACAGCCAGTGTGAAGAATAGGACTTTTTCAGATAGAGTCCAAGGTTTTATGCAGTGAAAGCACTCGGCACATGAGAATGAGAGACAAGGCAAAGGGCTAGATTAGAACAAATGAAGCCAAGCCTTGAATGCCAGGCTAAGAACTTGAACACTGTTGACAAGAAACCATTCAAACAAGTGTTTGATGAGAACCTACTGCTCAAGGCCTGCCTATATGTGCAGGCAGGTGGTGCCAACTCTCTATTCCTTACCATAGTTCCTGCATAATCAGAAGGGGAAGATTCAATATACAAAACTATGACCCTGGATGGGTCCTTTTACATACGATCCCATGAGGAGCATTCTTATTATTAGAAAACATCCTTTTTAACATAGACTGTAACCAAATTATATTGGGATGGGCTGAGCAGGGAAAATATATATGCATGTAATGTTTGGTATTCCACTATCTTACAGATAAAGAGATTAGATAATCATCATGTTCTAGAGAAGTTCTATAATTCTACAGCATGGCTATAGATTTGTGACTCTCTTGTCACTCTTGCCACAAGTGAACACAATTTAGAATTTCTGAAAACTGAAACCACCCTTTATCTCGATGACGACAGAAGCAATTTTCACTTGTTTCTGCGAGGCAGCTCAACTGGAATTATACTTCAAAATAAAATAAATATTTCCCGAGAAGACCTTCACAAAATCCACAATTTCTCTCTTATAAATCACAATCTTCTTGAAATGAACCTGACATAAGATACTGAATCACGAGTTTCAAAAGAACCAGAAATCCAATATATCTATAATTGTCTTTTTTTTGTTTAAGACAATAAGATGCAACCCACTCATGTAGCTGGCAAGTTCAACTCTCAAAAATCTGGTTTCCTAGATTCTTCCTTTGTGGAGAACAATAGTTAGCAGGCATAGGTTTGTGGCAAATTTACAATCAAATTCTGGATGCATCCCTCAGGAATTCCACTAGGAATTCATTAACTGTTTTTAAGTTTAGTAATTCCTTCATGGTGGGGTATGTTATCTTCTTCCTGGAGTTAATTCTGTGTCAGTGCTGTCTTGCTCATCCAAAGCGTCTCCATCTTTCTTGATGGAGGTCAAGTGAGGTCGGGGAAGGCCAATGGTAAAACAGCGAGACTCATAAATTCAGTAGCCTTTAGAGCTAAGGTGGCAAATTCTTGCTGAGCCTGCTATCTTGCCTTTCACTCACATTGCTTTGTCTTTTTATTCTCTGCAAATGGGCTGGAATGGAGCAAGAAGAACACGCTGTGATTTTTTTTTTTTTTTATTTACTTAAGCACAGTTTTGGACCTGAAGGTTCATTCTTTTCTGACATTTATACTTTCTACCGCCTTTCTCCCCTGGAATCCATTAACAAAGAGAAGAGCATGGCCATTTGATGGTATTCCATGTCATTGTCATTCAGAGTTGTGGGGTAAGAACCACCTGTCAGTCCATGAGTCTGGTTCTCTAACTAAAATCTTGGGCTTTTTCGGCAGCTCCTTCTGGGTGCTTGACGATTCATATGCTGAACACAGGCTGCAAGAAGCAAATACCAAAGGAGTCACTGGAGGTTGGGCCTGAGTGTCAACACGTGGGAAAGTCAAGACCAAATGATGCATGGTCTTTATGCCAAGCATGAGTAATGCTGGATCCTTTCAGGTGTTACTTTCTGGGATGGTGGTGTTGTTATTTTTGTCTTCTGGTGGTAAGAAAAAGAAAAAAAGGGAAATGCAACTTAGCCTGCTCTTTCCAAACTTGCTTTCCACAGGGGAGTCCCTTCCTCTAACACTGCTCTCTCGTATAGAGACGTCTTGGTGGCACCTGAGGGGATCTTTTCTTATTTTGCTTTTGGGCCCCAGTTAAATAAGAGATGTATGATTCTCCCACTATTTTAGCTAGTTCAGTACTTGCTGAGTACTTGCTGCATTGAGGACCTCGTGGGGCCTCTTTGCCCCTCATTTCTTTGGTGGGCAGGGGAGGAGAATAGAATGTTTTGAAAAGCAAATAATAGGGCGCCTGGGTGGCTGAGTTAGTTAAGCAACTGCCTTCGGTTCAGGTCATGATCCTGGAGTCCCGGGATCGAGTCCCACATCGGGCTCCCTGCTCAGCAGGGAGTCTGCTTCTCCCTCTGACCCTCTTCCCTCTCGTGCTCTCTGGCTCTCATTCTCTCTCTCTCAAATAAATAAATAAAATCTTAAAAAAAAAGTAATCCAAAAAAAGCAAAGCAAATAATATATTTTATTCTGCTTCTTCTAATAATGCCCTTTACCCTGACCAGAACCTTTCATTGCAGAGATGTGGGCATCTTCATAAAATTTAAGCCTCAAGTAACATAAACTTCTATAATTTAAAATACAAAATCCTAAAGTTTAAGGAAAAAGTTTGGGATAATTGAGTCCTTTTCAAGTTGAAGTACACTAGAATAATCTACTGAGGCAGTGCACTGCTATTATGCGTTGTTCTAGTTAGCCTGACACCATATTGATGAGACATTAGAGCATTAGATGATTCACTATTTAAAAAACCTATGTGTTTGGTACCTTTTATTAATATGCTACAAGTTCTACTTTGCCAATATCAATTTCATAAGTGCTTTCTGTCCCAGATAAATAATTCTTCTAAGTTGGATTTGGCTGATATGTTTCAGTTGAGCTGTTTCCGTCTCTCCTCTTTTGACATTTGGCTGAGTTTTGTTCCAGACATGTCAAAAGCCTGCCCTAGGGAGATAAGGATTAATTTATTGAAGAAAACTTACAATGCAGAAACCAAGCAGAAATTTGCAGAAACTGTTGTTGATGTCAGTTCAAGTTGGGTCATTTTAGTGAAGCATTTTTTCCTCCTAAATAGAGGTACCAAAGTATATTTTGTGGAATAGAGAAAAGTAATGATTACCCATTTGTTACAGGCATGTGATCAATGGCAAGTTAGAACAGGGTGAGAGGAAATCCTGCTTAAATAAAATCCCATTTAGTATTAGGATAAGCCATATGAAATTGCTAATATTCAACCAAATACATCTTTTTTTTTTTAAAGATTTTATTTATTTATTCATGAGAGAGAGAGAGAGAGAAGCAGAGGGAGAAGCAGGCTCCCAAGGAGCAGGGAGCCCGATGCGGGACTCGATCCCAGGACCCTGGGATCATGACCTGAGCCGAAGGCAGACGCTTAACCATCTGAGCCACCCAGGCGCCCTCAACCAAATACATCTTTGAAACTAGATGCTTTGAGAATAAAAAACAATTAAATTCAGCCCTTCCATTTGGGTACCTATATTTTGTCACATTCTATGGCTGTGTACTGTATTTATGGGGGCCTCCAGCCAACCACTTAGCATAGCATTTTGAGACAGAGTAATAGGCCCTGAATTGAAATTCAAAAATATTGAACAAATGATAAATAAAAAAAATCATCAGTTCCATGAGTCCTAATATTTTAATAAAAGAAATACATGATCCTGATACCAAAATTAGGTCAAATAAATAAGAAAACGTTAACAACAAGGGAAAAAAAACTGTCATAAGTCTATCACCCAGAGGTAACCATTGTGCACTTGCTGACTCCTTTACTATGACATTGTTCTTTAATAAAAATGAGATCTTACTACTTTATGACATGCTTTTCTGAATAAATATAGGGGAAAAACTCTGCCCATCAATAGATATTCCCTGTCTGCATTTGTTTTAAGTGACTGTATCATATTCCACTTTCTAGTGCTTGAAACTTTATAGTGTTTGCCAATTACAGAGTCCATGGTGAAACAAGCTGTCTTATGCATCTTGGTCATTACTAGTCAGAGTGGTCTGTAGAACAGTGCCGGTCTGAAACTGTGTATTAATAATCTGTGACAAAGAAAGCACATCAGTTGAGGGTAAGCACTGAAGTTTTTTATGGCCCAAGGATGGTATGTCTGCTGACATGTGATAATAAAAACCAAATTGGGGCTTGCATTTTATATGTCTGCTTTAATGTAACTCTTCATACTCTTATTTCTGATGAAATATTGGTTCATGTAAATTGGGGGCAGGGAAGGGGATAACTTTGGTCTTTTACTAGATAGCTCAAAAAACTGAGGCCAATCTAGCTAGTCTGACTAGAACTTCTTGGTCCAGAAATCATAGTCTGAGCCAATGGTTGGCTAATAGGAATATGTTCAATGATACAGCAATGAAGATTTGAGGTTATATGGGTTAGTATTTGGGAAGCAGGTAGGCCACTACTCATGTGACTGGGCCATCATTTCTCAGTAGGGCCTGGTTATTTCTTCTAACCTTGGAATGCTGGTTACTCCAGACCAGCCTTTCTCAGAAATTCTGAATCAAGAGAGAAGAAACAGTGGTGATAGAGAAAAATTGAAAGAGGTAAAGAGGAATTATATGGAGAGATTGCCAAGAAGAAAAGGAGATGCTTTGTTAATTCATTTCCTAAGAAACTATAGTCAACCTTAGTTGAATTTCAAAAGAACAACAGATGTATATCCATGAAGTGCAAAGTTACATCGGTGTTGACATTAGTAAATAAATTATTTTTGAAAGAATGAGAAAATACCAACCAAGCAGAGACTCCATGTGTCATGTCAGTTGGGGGACACAAAAATTTTTAGTTTTCCTTTGCTTCAGTTTTTAAGATAGCTGAAAATTGTGTTTTGTAAAACTATCCCAAATCATAGAAAATCATGCCTTATGAGCCATTGTTTGAATGACTAAATTCACATACTTCTGAAAGCTCTGTTATATTTTTGATGGTTACAGTTACTCTTATCCTCTGATAGTTAAGAAGGTTGATAACCTCGTTTCAGCTTCCTATCTACAAGTTATAATGATAGAGGATGCTCTGTATATGGTTTTGATTGAATAAGCTGATCAGATCTTCTCAGTTTAGGGAAGGTGAGTTGGAAAGAACCTAGGAACATGGGTTTCCCTGCTATCCAAAAGTAGAGCATGCCTGTGAAACCTTTTGCAACCTGAAATCGCATAAAATGAAGAAGCAATTAACATTTATATGGAAAAATTTTTTTCAGCATTCCCAGACCTCCAAAATAACCTCTCTTAGGCTTTTCTGCTACCTCAGGAAACATCTTGCTAACGGATGCACAAAATAAAGGCAGGTAAGGCACAGATGCTCACAGACACAGTTCAGTGTTCTGTTGGCTTGGTGCTGAGATGCTGAGATGCTGAGATTCTGAGTGTGGCTCCTGGGGAAGAAAGTGGGCGGGGCCCTGCTAGATAACTCAGGGTGTGTGCTGTCTCTACAGCAGATTGCAGGGAAACAAACACTGAATGTTATTTTTGCTTTCCGCCTTTTTCTGTAAGAGTGAGAATTCTCTTCAAATTTCTTTTGGTTAGCGAAAACAGGTATTAATGTGGGTCTTTGTAAAGCAACTGGCAAAACGTGAACTTTTGAAAAGCAGGGGATACCAGTAATAACTTTTATGTTTCTGTAAACAGTGCTTGATGATCAAATGGATTTGCAGACCCCTTGCAAAAGGTTTCCCCCTTTTCCTGGAAATATTGATCTTTGTGACTTTACTAATTACTTGAGAGAAAATAAAGCACTTACTTGCCCTCAGTTGCTTTACTGTTACTTGAAAGATATGCCACCCAAATCAGTTTACATTTAGTTACTTTCATTGCTTGTGAATCAAAACCCAAATGCTGAATAGAGGCCAACGTGTATTTTGAAATTTGATGTGAAATGGGAAATTCATGCATTTGAATATCAGATATTTCATCTGGGACCACATCTGTTTTCACCTGATAAGGCAATAATTTTTAAATTGTTTGCGGTTTCTAGCAGTTATGCTAAAATTTGATAGGATTTGTAATAGAAATAAAGGAAATAATTCTGTGAAGGACATTTTTACTGAAGTACTCATTTGCAAATAAGCAACCTTTCTGCAAAGTGGTAAAAAGAAGGACCCGTGGTCCAGGCACACACAGGGAATTCCGTGGCTATACTGGGACCCCAAGGGACAGAGAGTTCTGGAGGAATTTGAAACAATATACAGGACAATATTTAGTCTTAAAAAAAGAAAAGAAAATAAGGTTCTGTGCTCAAAATCACAACGAACATTAATGTAAACCCACTAAAAATGCTTTACATGGTCCTAGAATACTGGTGAAGATCGCCATGTGGTACTACGTAGCCCTAATAGGGAGAGAAACTGTACATGCTCCTCTAGGTTGAGAAAGCAGATTTATTTTTATTTATTTATTTATTTATTCATTTACTTATTCATTTTTAAGTGGGCTCAACGTGGGGCTTGAACTCACAATCCTGAGATCAAGACCTGAGCTCAGATCAAGAGTCAGGTGCTTAACCGACTGAGCCACCCAGGTGCCCCAAGAAAGTAGATTTAAAAGAAATGATTAAATATTAAGAAACAGTTATTGAGATAATATATGAGGGGTTTTTTTGGTGAAGAATATAACTCCCCACTCAAAGATTTTCTAATATTAATACTTTTTTTCTAAAGTAAAAAGTCAAATAAAAGAGAAAAAAAATCCCTTTGAAAATTATCTGAATTTGTAGCAATATAGAAAAACTACAAATTTCTTATTGTATTTTCATTTGTTTTGATAGTTGCATCTATTTTGGGGACCCTGGGTGGCACAGTTGGTTAAATGTCTGACTCTTGATTTTGACTCAAGTCATGATCTCAGGGTCGTGAGATCCAGCCCCAAGTTGGGCTTCTCGCTCAGTGCAGAGTCTGCTTGAGATTCTCTCCCTCTCCCTCTGCTCCTCTCCCTGCTCATGCACACACACGAGCTCTCTGTCTCTCTCAACTAAAATAAATACATAAAATCTTTTTTTCAAGATTTATTTATTTATTTGAGAGAGAGAAACAGGGAGAGCATGAGCGGGAGGTGCAGAGGGAGAGGGAGAGAAAATCTCTAGCAGACTCCATGCTGAGTGGGGAGCTCCACACGGGGCTCGATCTCACAACCTTGAGATCACGACCTGAGCTGAAACCAAGAGTTGGGTGCATAACTGACTGGGCCACCCAAGCACCCCAAAATAAAATCTTTTTTAAAAAAAGAAAAAAAGACGTATTTTGTTGAATGATAATTATCAGAACCACTGCAATTATAATTGTTTGTTAAAATAACTATAGATTTTTCTTAGTTTAACAGTTATGTTGCTCACACACTAAAATATTTTAATTTTAAAAAGGGATCACTTAACATGGTTCCTTATTGTAAAATCTTTGAAAAATTGAAGTGAGAAGAAAATTAAATACTTTATGATATTTTGAGTGGAGAGAAATGAATAAGTGGTTTTCATGGCTTTTCAAAAGGTACAATTTTTGAAGGCAAATTCTTCCAATGTGAGTGAAATAACTAATTAATCTGTTCTGAGAGGATGAGGGGATAACAGTACGATCCCCCCTCTCAAACCCAGTTCCATGCTTTGGAAGACTGAAGGCAAAGTCTTAGTGGACCATAATTTTGATTTTTAGAGTCTCATGTGCTATCCAGGCAGTGTCAGTGAGGGAAATAACCACTTTTTTTAGGCAAGAACCAACTAGTGGCTCTACAGCCAAACACCTAGGGCATCTTGCCCTAGGACTGGAAACAGTAGCCATTTGTCCCCTGAGTGACTGGAAATTCATAAATTGATTAAACATTGTGTTATTGAAGCCAACATCAAAATATTGAGCAGTTTAAAAAAAAACTAATGACTTTACTCTTTCCATTTACTCTATGGAGAGGCCGTCCTCAACAAAGCTAAATCTTTACTAGGATCATTGGAGAATCATCTTCAGAGCAGTCCCAATATTAATGCAAAACACCCACACCCCACCCCAGACCCCAAAGACTTGAAAAGATATTTGTCACACCTTATCCTTGGAGTAACATTTCAGAACCCCTTTGTCCGAAATTTGACTTTCAGTCTTTGTCTTCCTTGACTGCTCTGCAGAATGGAATTCTGTTAAGTGCTCCCAAGTGCTCCTCCCTTGGCTTCTACCACACTAGCAAATTCTGACTCAGCTTCCACCTGCCCAGCTACTCCTCTTGTCTCCTTTGCCATGCTCCTTTTGCCTGTTTTTTGTCTTTTTTTTTTTTTTAATATTCAAGTTCCAAACTCTCCTGTTATCTCTGTAGGTGATCTCATGTGGGACTGTTGTTTCTTTACCAACTATCTGTGTGCCAAACACTCTAGAATCTGTTTTTCTAGTCCTGACATCTCCTCTGAGCTCCGGACCTGTATATTTAACTGCCTTCCTGAAATACCTGCTCGGATGTCGGAAAGACATTTCAAACTTAAGGCTCTTAAAATAAACTGAAAATCAACACCTTGCCCTTAAACCTAATCTTTATTTGGTATTCCTCTGTGTTAGAAAACGTCTCACCATCCATCTAGAAATGTACAATCTGGAAATGTGGGGTCACCTTCAACTTCTTTCCCCCCTCACCCTCTCTTACCGAATCTAAATTATCATGTCTTGAGGTTTTTATCTCCTGAACATGTCTTGATTCTGTCCAGATTTCCTTCTCTCTTATTTTGCATGGATTTCTAGAGTTTATTATCTTCTTACACCCTTCCAAACTATTCTCTACACTGTATTCAGAAAATCCTTCCAATATATAAAACTGGTCATGTTGCTCTCTGCCTCAAACCCTTCAGGGGATTCCTATTACACAAGTAACTTTATGGGTCTGCCTTAGTTCCCATATTATTTTAAACTTGATGGTCTTTCCAGCTTCATCTCTTCCCTCTTACTATCTGGCTTTCTGTATTCCAACCAGACAAATCTTTTAGTTTCTTAACTGGAATATTCTTCTTCCCACCTCAAGACTTGTGCATATGCTTTTTTCTCTAAGTGGTCTTTCTGCCTCAGCCCCTTCTTTGAATAATTTACCCTCATCCATTCTTTAGACTGGAATATGGGTCCTGTTCTCATCATATTGATCTCAAATCCTAGTGCAGTGCCTGGTACATGGTAAGTACTCAAGAGATATCTTTGGAATGGATGAATGGATGAATGGATGAGAAGTTCATGAGACTCAAAAAAACTTGAAAAAATCCGAACTGACCGGTTCAGATGATGTGTCAGATACACCTCATTAATCTCAATATCCAATATCTACAATAACCCCTGATTTTTAGTGAGTATATTAATGTGGAGAAGTAAGGTTGTATATATAGTGCAGCCATATATGGTTATAGGACCAATTCCTAGTTACTGGGATGTAAGAGAAAAGTGCAACTCTTAGAAAGTGTTCTGAAAGGAAAGGAATGTGCTTTTTTTCAGTTATCTTCTTCCTTCTGGCTGAAATGCAAAAATTCCAGCATTTATCTTGGATCATGAGGTGACTGGAAAATAGAAGTCATGAATGGAGAAACAAGATAGAAGGAGTCTGCATCCCTGGCACCAGGAGGCACCATTCCAGTCTCAGATGGCACACCTATGTGAGCAAGATGTAAACCTCTTCCTTATTTGAAGCACTAGCCCTTTGTGTTTTCTGTGGCATTAAGTCAAACCTAAACCTGATTAAGTTTTTCTTAGAACCCTTGGTTTAAAAAAATTTTTTTATTATAAAATAATTTTCACTCATAAAAAGATTACGAGCATAGAATAAAGGAATCCCAGAGACTGTTTACTCAGATTTACCAACTGTTAACATTTTGCATTTTGCTTTATTTGTTCTGTCTGCCCATCTACCTCTTTATCTACTATCTATCTATCCATCCATATATATAATTTTATTATATATATCATTTTATTATCCATCCATATATGTATAATTTTATTATAAAATGTATTTTTAAAAAACTTAAACCATTTGAGAGTAAATTCCATAAATCATGACCTCTCTTACTTCTGTGCATATTTACTCAATAAGAAAGACATTCTCTTATATAACCACAATATAGTTATCAAGTTTAGGACATTTAATATTGACACAATACTATTATGTAAAACTCAGCCCATATTTCATTTTCACCCATGGTCCCAATAATTTTTCTATAGTAAATTATTTTTCACGTCTAGAATCTTATTCAGAATCACACATGCATTTAGTCATCATGTCTCTTTAGTTTCCTTGAATCTGGAACAGAGATCATTGATTTTGAACTGGAGACCTGGACACCTGGAATAAAGACTACATTTCCCAGCTTTCCTTGCAGCAAGGTGTGCCATGTGACTCTCTTCCTCCCCTTTGGTGCTTAGAATGTAGAGTGATGGCTAGAGTTTCATTTTGAACCATAAACAGGTGGGTCGTACCCTAGTGATAGCAAATAGAAAGATGCAAGGTTTCTCGTCTTTGACATCACAAAGCACAATTTCAGCTTCAGAGAAATACTCAGAATGTATTTCGAATTTGAAAATTTTGTTAAAAAAAAAAAGACGAAAACGAGGAAGGAAAGTAGTTGCATGAAATAAAAAAAAAATTTAAACTTAAAAAATTCTGTGTGTTTTAATCTTCAAAGCAGGTAAACTGCACCATATAGTTTAAAAGTGTGGCGTAATCCAACACTTTGATAGCAAAATATTTGAAAGTGCAAACACACTCTTTTCAGAACTTTGGCTCTACTTCCATATATAATCCTTTTATAAGAAATTGAACTATTATATAGCAAGTTTGTGTATTTTCAATTTGACCACTAATTATTTTCTGTTGAATATCAAAATAAGAGAAGAGATTCTACTCCCACAAATGGAAAATAGCACAATGAATGATCCATTCTGCCTTCCCCCCGGCCTTTTGCAGACAATGCTGAGCACAAAGTGAGTATGCTAAGGATCACTATGTTACTTTAAGTATCATGTACCCTTGCAACACAATCATTTGTAGTAATGGCTTGAAATCAACTTGTTCTAAAAATGGTGTTGTTGTTTTCTTAAATTTCACATGGTCCTTTGTTAAAGCACTTGATCTTAAAAGTGCTACCCAGAGGAACACTTGCTTTGACACTAACGAAAGGGTCCAACTTTTCTGCCTCCTCCTGCTTATCTAAGGAAAGAAATCCACCATCCCCAGACCTCATTCCCAGAAACCCTAAATTCCCCTCTCCTATTCAGGGTTCGAGAAGTTTACTGCAAAACAAGTTTTTACAGCTATTGTGAGAACCACTCTGGTTACCTATATTGCTAAGCCCTATCCTTCATTTATAAACATGAATGTATAAAAATAAGAATGACTAATCAAGGGCTACCAGAAGTTGAAGAAAACCAATGCCTTCACATATAAGGAGAAAGCTGATTAAACAGAATTAATCCTAGAGGAATCCAAAATAATGCAACAAAAGAGAATTTAAAAAGACACAGTGGGAGAACAAATTGCTATGAAAAAGGAATAAGGTGAGATCAAGAAAACATTCTTAGAAATTAAAACCATGATAGCTAAAATTTAGCACTTTAATGGAAGGTCTAAGAATTAATTTGGCTGACAACATCTCCCAAAACAAGACATAAAAGACAAAAAAAAAATATAAATTTAATAGAGAAGTTATGAGAAATAGAGAATAAACTCAGGATATTCAGTATCCATTTTTCCAGAAAATAAGAACAGAGAGATGAAAGGAGAAACACCCCCCCCACCATTTTGATTCTATCCTATCACGTGAACATCTAAAGGGCCTAACACACACAACCAAATTAAGAAAAACTTGTCTGGGGGATAAAGGTAACACTATATTCAATATACACAATGATTTTTTAAGAACCAGTTTTCTGACACAGTACAAAGTGTCAAAGAAATAACAAAAAAAAAAAATTTCTCTGAGCTGAAAAAGGACTTTAGTTCAAAAAAGCTTACAAAGTGCCAAGAGTAATAAAGTGATAATAATAATAATAATAATAATAGCAACCTAAATATTCTGCAAGGATTGTTAGATTTAGCAAAGAAAAATACATGCATTTGAGACAGAGTTTTAATTCATTGTTTATCTGAAATTAAATTAGCGTGGGTGTCTGGTACCTTGTCTAGCCACCTTAACTCCCAATCTACATACATTTAGATGAAACTCATTTGAACTCCAAGGATGAAACAATTCTAGAAACTAGCATGGAAAGGTGTGGCGAACCCTAATGAGTCACCACAATGGAATGACTTTCACATTGGTATCAGACTTCTCCTCTGAAACATAGGATGCTACATTTGGAAAGATCTAGAACATTGAGACAAAGGATTGGGAATCTAAAGTCCTGTACTGGACAGTGTCATTTAAATGTGAGGATGAATACTACAGGAATAAGAGCCAAACTTCTATGTAAGAACATCATAATGATGAAACATTGGAAACATTTCAATTAAAACAGGAACTAGAAAATTAAGAATATTATCACCAATAGTTCTCATTATATACCTACAAAAGGAGACAATATAATTTAAAAGTGTAAATACTGCAGAGGACGAGATAAAGCTAATAATTTTCATAGGTATGACTGTCTAAGAAAAATTCTAAGATAACTAATTAAGAAACTACTAGAACTAAGATAAGAATTTAATACAGTGATTATATACAAGAAAAACATGCAAATATTAACAGTTTTTCAACACATCGGCAGGATCCAATTAAAAAATTTAATGGAATTTGAGATCTCATTAAAAGTGGAAAACTGAAAAATAAACTCAGCAGTAAGCTTAGCAAATGTTGTATAAGACCTTTCAGAAGAAAAGTGTAAAAATGCTATGACGTATAAGAAAGACTTCAATAAGGGCACCTGGGTGTCTCAGTCGTTAAGCGTCTGCCTTCGGCTCAGGTCATGATCCCAGGGTCCTGGGATCGAGCCCGCATCGGGCTCCCTGCTTGGCAGGAAGGCTGCTTCTCCCTCTCTCACTCCCCCTGCTTGTGTTCCCTCTCTCACTGTGTGTCTCTCTGTCAAATAAATAAATAAAATCTTTAAAAAAATAGAAGAAAGACTTCAATAAATGGAAAGCTACCATATTCTAGTATGAAAAATATAATCATTTTGATGATGTCAGTTGTCTTCAAATTAATTTAAAAATACACATTATGTCACAAGTCAAAATCCACCCCCCTCCAAAAAAAGTTCATAGAATTTAAGAAGCTGGTTCTCTGTATTTCTTTGGAGGGATAAATGCGTGGAAAGAGTGACAAATATTTCAGAAAAAGAGGACTCTTACTCTAACATTTATCAGCGCCAATGCTGTAAAGTTACAATTAGAACAATGTGGTAGTAGTGAAGGAAGGAACAAACTGAACAATAAAAGAGAATCAAGGAGCTATAAAGAAACCCATGTAGATATCAACATCTATTCTAGAATAAATTTATTATTTCAAATCAATCCGGGAAATAGTGGCTAGTACAACAAATGATGTCACGTTCGAAGGGAAGAGACTTCTAACTCAAATTGTGCACCAAATGAATTGCAAATCGAACAAATTTTAAAGAAAGCAGGATAGCATAGGCTCAAAGCTTGGGCTCCGGAACATTTCCTGGACTCACGCATACCAACAAGTTAGGTAACCTCTCATGCTGTGGCTCAGCCTCCTTGTAATTCCGGGATATTCATCCCTCCCCGCTAGAGTTGTGATGAAGAGTAAACGTGTTACCATTTTTTTTTCCAGCACGCCCGGTTTTTCCTTCTTTATTGAGTATTCCAAGATATAATTGCAGTTGAAGGAGACAAGTGAGAATGGGGAGGTGCGCTGAAGGCACGAAGCTGCTCCTAGACTCGGCTCAGCTCTAGAAGGGAAAGGAACAAGGGCTAAAAAAGGCAGGAGCCGTGCAGCCCGTTGAGGGGGGCGCTGTTGAGGCCCGGCCCGCAGGAGAGTCCTGTCACGTACTAAGTGTGCTTGAACTAAACTTTAAAAATAAAGCTCAGCGGGGAGCCGGCTTCTCCCTCTGACATTCTCCCCTCTCATGCTGTTTCTCTCTCTCTCTCTCTCTCTCTCTCTCAAATAAATAAAATCTTTAAAAAAAAATAAAGATAAAATACTTAAAAAAAATAAAGCTCGTGTACAGGATAAAAGCATGGGCAAAAGAACAAACAAGCAAAATGCTGGAGAAGCACAAGCCAAACATAAAAATGACAAAGGATGACGATCAGGATTTGTAAAGAGCTTCTAGAAGTCAAAAAGCAAATGGCAACGAATTATGGGGAAAATGGATGAAAGACATGTATCAAAGAAAAATGAAAGCCAAGTCGTCCGACCTGATTATAATCTCTAGTGCCTGGGAAAACGCAAACTTAAACATGAGTGAAATAACTGCAGCTTTAGAAGGAAGCCCTTGCTGCCTGAGGGAAGAGAGGGGCACTAGTCTCCTGGATGAGACCAGGGCTGTGAGTAACAGCCATTCACATGGAATGGTCTGCAGAGGGGGGGCGCCGGCTCACCTTCACCACTGTACTCGAGTTGTCCTGGGCTGACTTCCATTCCCTAAATACTCCACACACTTCCCTCACATCTGTGGATATCTCCTCTGGTGGAAATGCCCTGTTTCTGTTTCTTCACCTGGCAGTATTCTCTGTTATCTTTCAACACTCAGCTCTGATCTTTTCTCTTCTGGAATACCTTCCTTAACTCTCAGAAGAGAGTCCCCTCTTCCATGCACCCATTATTTTGTGGTGGTTGTTGTTTATAAATCAACTATGGGTTGATCACCATTTTCCGATTGCTTTATCCTTCTGTGTGCCGATCTCCCAGAAGATCGCAAACTCCTTAAGGAGCAAGGCTCTTCCTAGTTTATTTCTCTGCACGTATCAGAGCTCAGCACATAGTAGAGACTTAATAATATCTTTGCTAATGATGAGTGAATATTTATTTTAAAAGACTTCCTTCCTGTTTTCATGGATAATTGAAAAATGATTCTACAGTCTTTAACAAATCTATACCTACTTCAGCCATAATCATAGAACGTAAAAACTGTTAAATGTTAAAGGAAAATAGGATATTTTCACCATCAATCAATGTCACTTTTTAATATTTCCACCTTTATACTCTGGTTTGGAAAAGCCTTTTCAGAAAAAAAGAAAAGAAACTACCCTGTCAAACATGTGAATGATGATGTTCTATAAATATAAGATTTAAAATAGAACGTGCTGTATGTAAATAAATAAGAATATATTTCACTGAAAAGTTAGTACATATGTTCCATCCCGTATTCCTGCAATATTTAGTTGAGAATATTCATTTACAACTTAAAGCTCCAGAAAAAAATGCTGATAATTGGAAATGCTGTCCAGCAAGTCCGAGGTGCATCTTTTTGTAGGTTGCCTGTTCTATGAGGCTGTCACATTTTAAAAGGCTAATGAATTCCCTTTTGATAATCAGACTTCTCTAACTGTGCCCTTAACATCTCAGCTGGAGGAAGGGTAAAAGCAGAAAGACAGGATGGAACTACTATAAGTTGTCTCCCTGGCATTATCTCTTAGCCTGAGTATTCATGGTATTGGCTCTGAGTCATCTAAGTGAGTTGGAGAGGTAATTAGGATATTGACAGGCAGAAGCAATGGATATGAGTGAACCTATGATTATCCCATTATTTGCCTTTACTGGCTTGATGTTGAAAGCAAAGAAGCAACTCTAAAACCAAATAAATCTGAGATGTCATTGCACACACATATAAAAACAAAACAAAACAAAAAACTTCTAGGTATCCCAAATTATGTTATGGATCTGAATGAATCAAAATGTTTGCATTCATCCTAATGCTTAAGCAGGCAGTAAAATTGGGTTTACATAGAGAATAGTGAATAATATTTGATTTTCCAAAAATATTTACATATTTAGTAATTTCCAGCTATTTTTTTCATGCACTAGTCCAATATTTGTTTTACCATAACCCACCTCAGTGTCCACTTCTACAAGAAATAAACTATAATTAAGTAAGGAAAATTTTTCCGATCACAAGCTTATTCATGTTTTACCGTTTTATTTCTTCCATCTTAACACTTTGCAAAGCATAAACTTAAAAGATAATTAATGGTCTAATTTTCCAAGATCAATAAATTATAAAAACTCTAGGAAACCTGGAGAGCATCTAGTCCAGCCATCTTATTTCAGATCAGTAGAATCAGAGGCCTCGGAAAAGAGAGGGATTTACCAGAGGTTCACAGCAATTAGAAAGTAGGTCAGGAGCTCCGCTCTCCTGTGTCCCAGCCGGGGGCACTTTCCACCAGGTGACCCTACCCTCCACCCAGTCTTTGCTTTGATTTCTCTAAAATGATCTTCTCCCTGAATGTGTAATATTTTCTTTCTTACCGCCCCTCAAAAAGTTAAGCAAACAAATAATAAATTCCCTTTGCATTTCACTGTGATCATAACCTTTTAGAATTTAGGGAGAAAGGATGTACAATAGGATTTGCAAATCATAGATGGTAATTATCTCATTATTACATGGAAGAGAAATGTTCTTTGGTTTTATGCAACATGGGATTCACATCTTTAATCCATACCTTCTGCTAACACAGTGGCATGCTTTGTGTTACATTTGGTTAATCACTAAATATTTACCTTCTTTTAAATATTTAATATCTTATTGCCCAGTTTCTCATTTACTATAACAAATATTTCTTACATCTTTTATTATTCACTGACTGGGAAATGTGCAAAGGATGTTGAAATTAGCCACTAATGAGATGAGCCCCAAAGTCTGGGCCCACATTTCCATGTTGTCACTTTGTAACCATGTGGTTTAGGCAAGTCACCTAATCTTTCTAAGCCCTGATGTCCTTCCTGAAAAAAAAAAAAAATAATGCTGTGTTTTGGAGGAATGGAAAAAAATGTATTTAGGCTGAGCCTTATTCCATGGCCATTTTCTTAGATTAAAAATGTCAAAATATTGTCAGTGTTACCTGGTTCAGCCTAATATATAAAATAGTTGGCACATAGTAGACACTCAGTTATAGATAATACAATTAGTAAAGTTCTTTCTCAAGGTATTTTTTGCTATTTCATTCCTTATAAAGTCATATTTGCACGAAACCATCACCTTAATAGCTAAGTGATGGGTACCATGTGTAATTTGTTGATTGCCTCAAATGCCTTGAAAAACAACCAAAAAGTATTTGCCCTGGTTTGGCAATATCCAAATCCGACTCCCTGGGGTAAATTATTTTGGAATTGCTGCAAAGATTTGTTTAGCAACTCTGTGGCACAGAAAGTATCTTAAATTGAATCATTCTTTTTTTTTCCTTAAATGGAAAGTTTCACATTTATTTCTTTGTTCTCTTATAGCTAGATAGTAAAAATATTAGCCAAAGTTAAAAAAAAATTTATCATGAATCAAGTATGGTCCTAAGTCCATCATGTACTCTCAACAATCCCCTGAGGTAGGTGCTCATACTGACCCACTTCAAAAATGAACTGAGACACAGAAGGTGTAGGAGTGCTGACAATACTGACTCCATCTTTGGCCCTCCATCTTGTTCATGTCTGGCGATGATTTTCCTCAGGGTTATGTGTTCCTGGCCCCTTGGAGGATAATGTATGCCCTGACCAGAATGCAGGAAGCCTTGCTCTGGTCCTTAATGTTGTTTAGATAATTAGTAGAGATAACACAGTTTCTTCGCCCACGTTTATGGCGCACAGGTGACCCCACGGGTCTGTTAAGTGGTAGACCCTTGGGCCTCACCACAGCACCCTCTGCACATCCCTTGCTCTATAAAATCTGTAGACTGAGGTCTGGACTTTGGGGAAAACAGTTGCGAGCGTTGGTACCTGCACGATCCCCAGACAGTAAGTTACCCTGAAGAAAACTGTAAACTCTGTGGGGTGTCCTGCTTCATTTTCTGCTCTCCAAGTGTCTTCTCAGTTTGGGGGATACTTGATAGTCTCTCCTCCATCTTCTCACAGAGAGTGACTTACCAAGATCACCGAATTAGTAGAGGCCAAACTAGAATTTGACCCGAGGCGATCTGATATTGCAACTTTGCACACTCTTCTCTGCACACTAGATATCACAAGGCTTTATATATGGTAGTCCTTCAGTAATGATAAATAATATAAATTACTGGAAGCAGGGAACAGATACAGATTCCAGAATAAATACTTTGGCACTAGGATGATAAAGAATACCACACTCTTTTATTTTTGTTTTCTTCATCCCTACGTGGCCCAGGCAATGAACTAACAACTGACCTGCAAATTAAACCTTCCTACACATAGGTTTTTTGAATCTTCTCTCTTGGACCACAGTGTTTGGTTCTTACTTTTGATCAGGCACTATCTGTACTGTATCTTTTAACTTACATTATTATGTGAACCACTGTCATCCATCCCTTCCTCCCTTCCTTTCCTTCCTTCCTTCCTTCCTTCCTTCCTTCCTTCCTTCTTTCCTTCTTCCTCTTTCTCTCTTTTTAAAAAAGTATATTTACTGAGCTCCTCACCCATACTAGACAGCGAGTTAGAGACTAAGGTGAATCAAACAGAACCACTGTTCTCAAAGATTCAGAGCCTCGATGGAAAGACAGGAAAACAATTAAGTTCAATGAAAGATCCATTGTAGGTACTACAAAGATGTATATGGAAGGTAAGGGTATAAAGGGTATTATGGTTCTATTTAAGAAGTAGTCATTTTTTAGAGAAGCATTTGAAGGTAAACTGATATGATGTCTGGAACTTGTTTTAACATACTCTAGGAACAATATCTAGACAAAAGAGGGATGGATAAATGAACTAATAATGGCAAACTTGATCATTGTTAAAACTGGGTGCTCAATACATGGGCAATTGTTATATTATTGTCTCCAATTTTGTATATATTTGAAATTTATGGTAAAAATGTTTAAAAAGTACATCATCGGCATAATTAACATTTATTGAATACCTACTAAGTGGCAGGTACTAAGTGCTTTTCCTGTAAAAACTTACTCAACTCTCGCAACTACCCTGTGAGGTAGGAGGAAACTCACACAGAGAGGTTCAGTAAGTTGCCCAGGTTCACAGAACTAGCGAGTGGTGGAGCTGGGCATTCTCTCCATATTATATTGTTTCTCACCATAGGGTAACTATTATAATACATAATGATAGTTATTTAGTATTTTTAGGTACTGTGCTAAATACTTTATGTATAGTATTATATTTAATCCCTGCAAAAATATAAGGACTCTCAAGGGTCCCTTTTATGGTGGCGTGGGTTGGTCAGGAAATGTGGTAAGACAAGCAAGAAGGGATGCCTGAGTTGAGTTTCTATAGCTGAAAGGCTCTCTCCCAGCATGGAAAGGATATGATCCCGCCCTAGGCAGTGGGAGAATCCTAACTCCACAAAGATATGATGGTTCACACTGGGGCCTGCAGTGGAAGAGAATTAGGTGTGAAGTGAGTGGTGCAAGAGTTGGGCAAGGTTGGATAACCAGGTAGAAGTGGGATCTGGAGGTTCTCATGACATGGTAAGCAACTGGGGCACCATTCCAAAAATTATGAAAAATACACTATCAAGTTATAAGCAGGAAAATGGCAATATCAGATTTAGTTTTGTAAAAGTCAACTAAGGACCCCTGAGGGGTATGAATCAGATGGGGCAACATCCAATATGTGACTGACTCGACTGGTTTGTTTAATGGATGCTTTGAATGCACATTTGCTCATCTTGATAAAGTCTATGCCATGTTGGGTTACTTCTCTATTCTCTGAAAACAAAAACAAAACAAAAGACACAAACCATACTGGCTTTCACTTTTTCTGTGTCTTTTCTCTCTCACGCACACAGTGCCTACTTAAATGATATGTTCTCAAAGGGCATTAAATAAATGTGGAACACCAAGTCATTTTCTTACCATAGTCTGTTTTTTTTTAATTAGAAGAAAAATGAATTCCCATTGGTCAATCTTTGAGGTCACCACTCTTTATTCTGTGGCTTAGATGGCTTGATGTTCATCTTAACTATTAAGAAAATGATTTTGCTTTAGCTTCAGTTAAGTATGTGGTTACATCTCTCACGTGTAATAAAAATATTTATTTCCAGGGATCCTGAAAAAGGAGGAAAGCGATCTAAATTGCTTCATCCTCTGGCATGTACTCTTTTCTGAGAGTTTATAGGTGCTATTTTTAATAGGCAGCTTTACTACCGCATTGACCTTTCTCCAAAACTCCTGGGTCTGAAAAAATTATATCGCATCAATTAGTCTCCTTGGAGCATCTTGAAATGATAAATGACTTGTTGGCACGAATGAAGGGAAAGGAAGCTTTTCTCAAGGAGCAAAGGAATATCTGCCAAAAAATCATAGCTGATCGGTGCTTATTCAGTCTATGCCTTGAACTCACCTTTCTTCTTTCAAAATTGTCTCTGTTTTGATCTTCAGGGGACTCTAGCTCAAAAGTCTGATTTAATATGCATTAGTAATGTTCTAATTTTACACCATAGAAAATGTACCGTCTGCCATGCAAGATTTTACTCTTGAAGCTTCCAAAATGTTCAAAATTTTTCTAGTTTTATAATAATATTTAATACTTCTGTATGTGTGTCTAGTGTGACTGGTCCCTACAATCACTTCTGCTGAAGATCCTTTATGCAAGACTAACCATATCTACACCAAACATCTGTACGTCAGGAAGCTCATGAGATAAGCCAGAAAAAAAGAAAACAACAACAAGAACGACAGGAGTTGAGCTGGGTAGTTCATTCATTCAACACATCCTTATTGAAGGCCACGTCTGCGTCAGGTACTGGGCATCTACCAGTGAGCGCCATAGATGTTGTGGAGTTATGGCAAAGTTAATCTATATTAGCAATTAACTTATGCTATAATATGAAGAACTTGGAGTGATTAAGCATGTTCACATTTAGCAAGTGGAGAAGCCCTCTGCATTGAATTTCTTTGCCTGTGCAGCTCAGAGTTCTTGTCCACAAGGAGGAAGGACCATGAGCCTCACCTGAATGGAAGTTGGCACAAGGCTGCCTTCATTGAAAAAGTCTTTCTAGGAAAAAAACAGCTGAAATGAACAGTATGCCTAGTGATTAGGTAATTTACATTCTGGCACAAGCTGCTTATCTCATCATGCACATTCTACCAAGTTCCTTGTCTTGCTCATAGATGGGCAGGCAGTCTTCCCATCTGACTTGGGATTGCATTGCTCTCGACTATATTCCTGCTTTGTTGAATTACCAACTGTAGACTCAGTTCACGAAGGCTGTAATTTCGGTGCATGTTTCAGGAAAGACTAAATCGTAGCATTAAAGATCCTGAAGAATTCCAGTTCAGAAGGAGATTTTGGGGAGCAACACAGACACAATCAAGAATGTAGAACAGACCCATGTTCCTGTCCTTCGATTACATTCCTTTCATCGCTCTGGTTAAGATTTTACACATCAGTTCCTTTGTGGGAAGGAACTGGAATATGATCAATACTTACTATGTACTCATTAAAGTAGCTTCTCAAACATAATGTGCATACAATCTCCCTGGGAACTTGTGAAGAATACAATTCTTATTTAATAAGTCTGGGGCAGGACCTAGTTTCTACATTTTTGACAAGTTTCCAGACAATTCCAATACTGTTGGAACAATGGGTCACACTGAGTAGGGAGGCTTGGTATTTGCAATATTTACAGTTCATTGCACAATCATTGCAGAAACCTGGACTTAGTCATTTACAATGTATTCTTTTGCTGTTTCTATACAGACATGAATTAAAGATCCTCTATCTTACGTTGTATTCAAGTCTTATTAAAAACTTATAAGTAATATGCATAGAATTCACTCATTGCTTTCTCTTAATATCTATATCTGCATAGGTATTATTAATTAATTTTTTAACCTACACTTGGTACCCTTGCATATAGTTGGACTGTGTAGGAATAAAGGATCTGACTATTTCCTGAAAGTTCTTCAGATAGTTCCCCAAAGCATGGGAATCTATAGTCTTGTGGCTCTCAGGAAGGTACAAATAGGGCTTGGGTAAATAAAAATAAGAGAATCGTTCAATTACATCCCATATGTATAAGTTCCTGTAGAGACAGGGAATTAATATAAAATTTGTATCCAAGCCACTTTCCCACTTCTCCTCATATGCTGTTATTGATTTTCTATTAGCATTTGTCTCTGGCCAACCACTGACACAAGGTCACATTCATAAAGGTAATGAAGAGAAAGCCAGGGAACTTGAGTTTTGCTGCTCCCAACCTGGAGAAAAATCTGCACAACCCCACTTAGTCACGGAGAAGAGTATTTCAGTTGCCAAGAGAAGAGGAAGTGATGAAACCCTCGCCAGGATATAAAAAACCCACTAATTTCCTAACAGAGGACTGTCAATAAGTATTTGGGAAATTGGATTAACAGAGAAGAGCTGAGATTTAGCTTGACCATTAATCATGGCGTGTGGGAAATGTTAAGTAAGCTTGAGACTCACGATCCAATCATTCATTCAACCTGACAAGGACAGGGCATTGGAAAAGATTCTAAAATCTTTTTAAAAATATTTTATCTATTTATTTGTCTGAGAGAGAGAGAGTGAAAGAGAGAGAGAGCACAAGCAGGGGGAGCCGCAGGCTGAGGGAGAAGCGGGCTCCCCACTGAGCAAGGAACGTGAAACAGGACTTGATTCCAGAACCCTGGGATCATGACTTGAACGGAAGGCAGACGCTTAACTTACTGAGCCGCTCAGGTGTCCCAAGAGTCTAAAATCTTAAGTTTGTGCCTTTTAGTACTTCTCAACAAAACTTGTTCAATGAATGTGAACTAGACACTGCACTAAGTACAGGAGATTCAAAGATGAATAAGACATAGTCCCTGTCTTCAAGTGGTCCAGTGTTATGGGACTCACAGACAAATAAATTATAGACTAAAATACATCAGTGTTATTTGTTCCATGTCTGTTATACGATCCCTGAACTTAGATAGGAGACTTTATTGGTATTCTGATTTTAATAAAGCTCTTTATATTGTGATTAGTTCCTGTTGGCATGATTTTTGTATTCTACAGCAAAAAGGAAATTTTGCTCTCTTCTTCATGACAGCCTTTTAATATTTGAGGGCTGGCTCTCATAATTATATGTAGATACTTCTTCAAACTAAACACTTATTTCCTGTTCAAAGAATAACAGAGAGAAAAAAGTAATAGATTACTATAAACATACAGTTCATTCTTAGCACATTATTTTATTTATATAATCAATAGAGTGTATAATAAATTGATTTCAACCAACCAAAGCACGATTTATATAAGAAAAAGTGGCGGGAAAGAAGGAAAAGCTGGGGACAATTTGGAAGAGCAAGTTTTGCTCACCTTTTCTTGAGCAAGCTGCCAACTAGCTGGGAGACTGCAAAGAAGCCATGTAGGGTATTTTGCCCTTGGGCAGCTGGATGGGTCAGCAAGGGAAGCAACTTAGGTTATTTATGGATTTTCTAAAATTTGAGTATTTCTCTGTGATGCTCTTTCTGTATTTTCTCTCTCTGTTCTTTCTTAGCTTCTCCATCTCCACCACGCCTGCTCTTCCCAGTTATTCTTATTAGAGCGTCTCATGCATAAACGCTTTCTAGATTCCATGCCATCTTGGTGGAGTTGCTTTTGAGATTATTCTTGAAGAAATTAATGGGCAATATTGGCTTTGCACTCTCCATGGTCACATTGTAGGCTTAAAAAATAATTGAGTAGATTTAGACTAATTTTCCATGCAAAATCAAGTACAGATTTAGAAATGGTATTTTCCTAATGGCTATATTAGTTGACTAAATTTCCTTTTTCAAGAAAAAAATAATCACAGCCATCCCCCCCCTTTTTTTGCATTTTTAAGAATAAATTGTTAGTCAACATTTTCTTGCTTCTTTTATAGGTGTTCAGGTAATTGAGTTTCTGGCCAAGATAACTGTGAGAAAGAGAAGTCATCCTAAAAGATAATTTATGATTATAACTAAAGCAGCTAAAGAAATTAAAATTTGAAATAAAGACTGTCAAAAGTATGAACCTGGCTTTTATGACTCTTAGAAGGATACACAACAGAAAGGGCACTCTTAGAAGGATACTCAACAGAAAGGGCACATCTCTAGTAATATGTTCCCGATTTACCGGGAAAAAATAAAATAGCTTCTGTGTAGAGGATTGAGTTAGGGCACGAGAAAGAAAAGGAGAGGTATTATGCCAATACACCTAGCAAGCTTCGGATTGAGCAATAGGCATTTACTGAGGACCTGCCAGATCAGGGGCCCTGTGCTAGGATTTGCAGGCTTCTGGAATATTTTGTGTGGCCTGCAGAACCAAGGCATTGGTATTATTTGGGAGTCCGTGATAAATGAATCTATTTCTATACAAAGACAAGTGAATGGAAAGATCAATTCTTTCCCTTTTAATTACTTTGCAATTCATGTTTTGTAGTTTTTAGATAAATGGAAATAGTTACTTAGCATACTGACACTTAAACTTTAATTTTCAATGTTACTTGATCCCAAGTTGATAGTTTTAAATCTTGTTTTTGTTTTTGTTTTTCCCATTGTGGAAGCTTTTGCTCAAAGGAAATATTTTTCCCACTAAAAAATAATCTTTTAATCATTTAAAATCTTTTTCAAATCCCAAAAAGAGTGTGATTTTAAAATCTATTAGTGCATTTTTATTCAAAGCATACAGTCACCCGCTATAAAAAATCACACCCAATCATTAACTGTATCAAGGACATCTATTCATTGGCTTGTATTTTCCTTAAGTACAAAAAGTTGGGTTTGTGTGTGTGTGTTTTTGTTTTCTTTTTTGTTTTTGGTTTACAACACCCATTTCTTGTCTTACAGTTCTGGAGGTCAGAATTTGAAATCAGTTTCACTGAGCCAACATCAAGAGGTGCCCAGGGCCATGCTCCTTCTGGAGGCTCCAGGCAACGGTCTGTTTCTTTGCCTTTTCCAGCTTCTAGTGCTTGATTAGGTGCATTCCTTGGCTCTAGGCCTCTCCCTCCATCTTCAAAGTCAGCAGCACAGTGTCTGGCCTCAGTTTTTAATGTTGTCTTCCTCCATTCTGTGGTCAAATCTTTGTCTCTTTCTCATCACGACACTAGATCACTGGTTTACTATAAAAAGGACAGAACTCAAGAACAGCCAGATGGAAAAGATGTATAGGGCAAGGTACGGGGAAAGGGGCTCGGAGTTTCCATGCCCTTTCCGAGAATGATGCTCTCCCCAAATCTCCATGCATGCATCAGTCAAGAAGCTCCACTTAACGTATTTTATAAAATATAATACTGTTTCCAGTAAGTAATGGCTAGCACTTGGTAGTATAAATCTTTCAGGAGAATGTAAAGATGTCAAATATTCATTTATTAAGAAGATACAAAATACAACATTATCTAAGACAATTACTTAGTTTTGTTTATTAAGTGTCTCTCTTTTTTTCAAAGATTTTATTTATTTATTTGGCAGAAAGAGAGAGAGCACAAGTAGGGAGAGTGGTAGACAGAGGGAGAGGGAGAAGCAGGCTCCCCACTGAGCAGGGAGCCCAACGCGGGACTCAATCCCAGCACCCTGGGATCATGACCTGAGCCGAAGGCAGACGCTTAACTGACTGAGCCACCCAGGCTCCCTAAGTCATGACTCAACTAGTTACAAACTGGAGTTAAAAAAAAAAAAAAAAGAAAGTACAGGAATGTTACTTAAGGGTTTTCTTCATTCCAAAGCTGGAACAGCTAAACTCATGTCTTAACGAACAGAAAAAAACCTTTTTGGTGACTTATCCAATGAAGCCATGATAGACTCTGTCACAATGAAACGTTTGATTTTAACTGCCAGAGTATAAAACTGTTAATAAAAAGTCTTACTTCTCTTGACATATATATATATAAAATATGGTAGCTGACATTGTACATTGATTTCAATGTACAAAACATTGGAAAAAGTCTAATTTCTAAGAATTGGTTTTCAAAAGGAACAGTATCCCTTAGGGCAGGAAATAATAACGCTGTATGTTTTAAAATATTTTAAAGCATTTTCAGATGCTAGTCTCACCAGAAGATCTGGCATTTCCATGTTAAGGATTCGTAGTTTCAACCATGTGTGAGTGACCCCAAAGATATTTTGCATTTTGGCTGACATATGAATCTGAGCCCAGCGTGTGAAAACAATAAACATGGTAGTAAATGATCTTGGCAGAATTTCCAGCATGCTTCTCTTAAGGAGTCTTGATGGCTCTCTTTTTCCTTATTCAGTGACAATTACTTAGATTGTTTTTAGACTGCTTGAAGCTTGTTGCTTAGCCAAGATAATTTATTTTCCCACAAATTGTAACAGGGCTAGGTTAAATATAGTAAAATGACCCCAACTAATGCTCTGAGTCGTTGTGGTAAATCACAGACTATTTGAGGATTAAGCTCTTTTTCAAAAATGGAATAACATGAAATCACTTTCCAAGTGGACTATTTTCCAATTGTTTAAGCTAAGCATCATGGTAGAATTTCGTATTGTCTTTTAGACTCTCCATGTTAAAAATCAAATGTGTCCACCAAGTTCTTAGGTCAAGGTTGAATGTGCTCAAGTGTTCTGTTTAGGCTTTAGACTAATGGTGAGGATGCCCTGGAACATTCTGTTTTGAATACACAGTCACTGTGTATTACATTGAGATCCTAAAGCCCTACTACTTTGTTTTTAGCTTCTCCGTAGGCACTGTCACCTTCTCTGTTCCTTTTCCAAGGGTAACATATACCCAAAAGGAGCAAGCAAAGGAGATTATTTAAAGAAATTAAAAAAAAAACAGACTCCTAACTATAGCGAACAAACAGATGGTCACCAGAGGGAAGGTGGGTGTGGGGATGGGGGTGAAATAGGAGATGGGGATTAGGAATACAGGCATCATGATGAGCACTGAGTAATGTGTAGAACTGTTGAATCACTATATTTTATACCGGAAACTAATATAACACTGTATGTTAATTATACTTGAATTTTAAAAAATTAAAAAACTAAAAAAAAATTAAAAAATAAAGAAGTTAAAAATAGGACTGTTTCCTTCAAAGAAAACTTACTTCAGTCACCAGGAAAAACACTTGCACATAACTCTTTATTTTATTTTCACATGAAATAATAGCCTGTATTTTGTGTATAGACAATGGAAGCAAATATCCAGAAATACTGAGACAAATAATTAAGTTGGACCATATATAGTTCTCTGAATAAAACAAATTAGGAGATGGTGGGATTAAAAATCTGAATAATTGCTTTGATTGACTCTGGAAGTAAAAGCACCTTCTGAATTAACAAACATCCTTCTTTTTAAAGTAAGTAATTTAAAAAATTACCGAAGGACCATTCTCTTTAAGATACAGTTCAAGTATCATTTTTCATAATAACGTCACTTTCCTCATAGCAGTTTACTTCTTCAGCCTTTAATTTAGTGAGCTAACATTTCCTCATTACCAAAAATACTGCATAATTGTCCATGTAATTTCTTTAGGAAGATAATTGCATAGCATCCTGATCTCAGCTTGGAAAATTAGCTGTCAGGGACAGATAATTTCTATGTGCCAAGATTTAAACCACTATCCTTCCGATGTTATCGTCAAATATGACGAGCTCTATTGGATGTAGGAGTCGGTAATAAATCACTCCTTCAATAAGGGACCTATGGTGTCCCCATCATGAATTACCCTGCATTTCAATCCCACCTACAGTATTCTCTGTCACACTGCTTACATTTCTATTAGGACACAATAATATTTTTACTACTGACAGGACTTTCCACCAACTGATGATGAAAAGCAGATTTGAATCTAATTTACAAACTACAATTATTTATGTGAACAAGTTAATCTTCGCAATTATACCTGGAAATTATTCATGAAATCAATTTTCATCAGAAGAATAGGTAATTTATATAGAACACGCAGGATCATTTTCAACTTCCACTTGGTTTCTAGCATGGTTTTTGCTTCTTTCATTCTCAGTCTTTTTCTGTTGGTAAAAAGGATCTAAAAACACCTGTCCCTACAGCTACAGAGGAGTGATTTACACAGAATTGCTTTTGTACATGAAGATATATTATGTATGGAAAGTCTATAAACCCACATGATGTAAATGATACATAAGAAAGAATACATATAATTATTATTTTGATAATACCTTCGTTTAATTAGTGGATAGATTCTGATACCTGATGCTTACGTTGGAAATGAAACTAAGCAAGTATGATTATCTTAAGGAATCTTTAATAATGCAATGTTATTTATGAACCTCCCTTGTTAATTATTTAAAAAACATTACCATGCCCCCTCCCCCACTTCCCTGCCCAAGACCTAACTTGGTTGCTTGTTCAAAGAAGGGCTTCAGGTACTATATTTTGTTTCTAATGTCGACCATGGCTATTTTTTCTCTATAATTTAGATGGATAATTAAAATTTTTTCCTAACCCACCCTTCTCAGGACCCACGAGCCTTTGTTCTTTGGGGATACTGTGCATACTCCAAGCTAGAAGGCAAAGAGGGACAGGTCTGGACCTGGGCTTCAGGGTGCCCCACCCTCTATGGCTTCACCTTCAAGGAAGGCAGTCCTTAACATAAAGGAAAGGTTCTAAATATGCAGGTTTTCAGTGCTGTCCTTGCCTGGTGTCAAATGTCCTCCAGAAGAGGATGATCCTCTGGTCCCTGAGAAACCCAGCTCAATCCCATTGGCTGGCAGTCCCATTCTCTTTTCTCCCCAAAGGTCTGCCCTAACTACACACAAAGCACCACCCACCCAGCCTCAGCCCTCTGCGGACACCAGTGATCTTCTGCCATGCCCCAGGGATATCCCATTAGTAAGGCCCTACACTTGCTCTTCCCAATACTGGGCCTCCTTCCTTCCTTCCTTCTTCAGGATTCACCTTTCTGACACCCTCCCAGAGTAGGCCCCCTTCATAGCTCTTCCAACTCTGAAGCTGTCCCTCAAAGCACTAGCCGGCTCACCACCCCATCAGATATGATTTGCCACCTCTCAAATAATAAGCAAATAATCAAAATGCTAAATGTGATTCTCATCTTTTAAGTCCAAAATTTCCATGCAAACACAACACAATACACCATCCTGAATGCCAAACACTGCACATTTCCCTAGAAATATTCTCGGCCATCAGCAAAACACTTAAAAATCTCCATTATTATTAGGATACTGAGGCTCGGTAATTTGCCTCTGGCTACACACTAAGAAAAGGAGTGGGAGAAACTTGATTCAAATTCAGGACCATCTTTGTTCACACACTTGGTTCTTTTTCTTTGCCACGCTGATTTTCGATAGTGATTTATTCACAAAAATCCTGTTGTTACAATTGTGCACCAGTGAGGAAAAAATGGTCATGGAGTTTAACTAGTTTGTGTTAATCTGATTAACATTTGCCCTCCGGACAAAAAAGACCAGAGGTCACGTTGCATTTAGGGAATTATTTTTCTTATGTGTTTCACTAGTTGTGTCTATTGATTCCACACTTGTGGTGTCCTTTTCAGGCAAAATTTTATTGCTTTTCCTTGCATTGATAAATCTTCCCCCTTCTTTCTACCTGTCTCCTTTTTTCCCTCATTATCCTTTAGCTAGTAGCTCTCTGTTAGACCTTAATCAGGCAGGCATGTTTACCAAGAGGTTCTCTGTTTTACATTAAGCTTGTCGAATCCAGTGGTTCCTACTCTGGGAGTAAAGGGGAGAGGAACAGATTCTTAGAAGCTGATGAAAGGACACTTTCTGTGGGTTGTCACTACAATAAACATTACTTTTACACTCTTGTCTGCTGCTTATAAGAAGTGTTAATGTTGCTTTCACAAACAAAATCAAAGTACCCTCTTGACTTGTGTTCCTTCTAACTAACTCTAAGAGCCAGGGAAAAACTCCTACGTAAACCCATGCTTCTCAGACAGGCAACCAACACACAATGGGTCTATGAAATTGGCAAGACCTCTGAGTCCTTTATTGTCAGGCCTCTCAAATTTGGAACATCTTGGGGAAAGTAAATTGGCACAGTGAGAGACAAGGCCAGGTTTTGAAATCAGCTACAGTGTTTTGACATAGTTGTGATTTTCATTGGGTGACTTCCATGAGATCCTTTGTTTCTAGAGTATGGTAAGTGGATGACTTAGTTATCCAAGTTAGTTATCACTATGACATTATTTTTAAAATAATAACTCTAGGAGGTTAATCTAGAAATCCCATTTATTCAAGAAAGCAAAGAAGTGGAAATATAACTGAATTATCCTAAACTTTTCTTGAGAGTTTCTAGCCACGAGGCACTCTGTTAGATAGAGCTTAGAGATACACAGTGGCGTTGTTGTTCTTTATTTCTTGAGGCTAATAATCTACCTGGGGAGATTGGACAAACATAAAAAGACTAACATAAGTACAAAGTAGCATATGTCAAAAGGCAAAATACAGAGAAGTGTTTAGAGTAGGTAATAATCACAAACATCTGAATTTTCAGGTAAGGTTTTCTAAAGGGAACTAGCACTTGAAATCAACTGCCAAGAAAAAGAGACTAAATATTAATATTAATAGCAGGTACCATTTATTGGACCCTTTCGTGTCAAACTTGGTGCTTTCTAAGAATCCACCACTCTTAACAGCTCAAGGGGGTTGCTATAAGTATTGCCATTTTCAGGTAAGGAAACTGGGCCTAAGAGAAATTACACTGTATTATATCACTTTTAAAGTGGAAAATAAGGTGCATTTAAAAAAATTTTTCACACCTCAAAGATAATGTGTGTAAAAAAAAAACAACAAACTTACATAGCAAGCCTGGTTACCATCAAGGTTAAAAAAAACTTTTTCAAATGACATAAATTAAAAATGGAAACTCTCAGGATGCCTGAGTGGCTCAGTCAGTTAAGCGTCTGCCTTCAGCTCAGGTCATGATCCCAGGTTCATGGGATCGAGCCCTGAGTCTGGACTCTCTCTCCCTCTGCTCCTCCCCCTGCTCATGCTCTCTCTTACTCATGCTCTCTCTCTCTCTCTCTCAAATAAATAAATAAAATCTTTAAAAAAAAAGAGGAACCTCTCATGACAGATCTATTCTCCAATACTATGGCTGTTTTGTCAAATGTAGGATGTCACTGGTTTTATTTGGGGAGAGATACTTGATAACACAGCTTTCTATACAGTATTAAAAGTAAAACGACTAAAGGTACCTGTCTTTTTCTAATGTGAGATAATGAAAAAAAAAAGAGCAGAATCATCATTCTAGCTAGAATCATCATGCTAGCACAGATCAGTAATTACAAACATTATTGAAAATCCACCCCAACCCCCGCCTCCGCTCCTGCATAGGGAAGCATCCAGGCATATCCAAAGGAGGGATGTATTCAAACGGTTAATGTAAAATCTGTATTCTCTCTTGGAACAATAGAATCTCAGTCCTAAAGACCAAAATTAAATAATGATAAAAAAGGGTACTTAAGAAAATACTACTTAAGAAAAGAGGATACTTAAGAGAGAAATCTTGGGCTAGAGTCTGGGATTTTAAGGAAATCCAGTGAGTCCTTTCCATCAAACCCCCATCCTGTACCAGCAGTGCCTGTTCTCTCATCATTTAATTTCCTCATCTTGTAGGAGCAGTCAGCTTTGAAATTGCCAGGAAGGCAAAGAGAATGAGCCTGATAGATAAACAGATGGTTGCAAGTCTCGTACACAAAGATCAAAGAAAAATTAGAAGGAATGGTCATCTGTATGCTTATTCTTTTTAGTTTTCATTTTCCCCTCCTTTTTTTTTTGAAATCCTACAATATCTAATTTTCATAGCTGATGAATATAATCAAATTAAAAGGAGAAGAGAAAGTAAAAAGGTGTTGGATTATTAAAAGAGAAATTTAAAAATCCCCAGTTGTAACCGCAGGGTGGGAAGTTCGTCATGGGTTACAGTAATAAGTAGAATTATGAGCTATACAATGTACACATGGCTTGTGTTCATTAGCTGTTCTTCTTTGGTACTCCAAGTACACGGTAAGCTACTTGGAAGGGAAGGGAAAAAATGCATCGGATGCTCTTTCTGTTTCTCTCACAAGACTCAGAATGGCTCAAAGACTGATATTTGGAAGTGCCTTTTGGATCAGACGCTCTACTGCATTCCAGGGATTCAATCAATACTTTCAGGTTTGGTGATCAATTGAATTAGGCAAAGAAACCGGTAATTTTGTGTTTATGAACAAAATGAATTTCCATGAGCCTTGAAACAAACTGGATTAAGACTAGAGGCTATACGAAGGTCATGCTTAACCGACTGAGCCACCCAGGCGCCCCTTAGTTTCTGTTTCTAATCAGGATAGTTTATTTACTATTTACTATATACTATTTAATGTTTAAGTCTATACTATTTTTGTGACTAGGGAAAAATCAGGAAAAGCAAAATATTGTGTGGTTTCACTTTATACTGGTGCAAAATTGTCCTCCTATGATTTTTTTTTTTTAGTTCTTATTGTGTCAAATGTAACTAGAAGGCAGAAAGTTAACAAAATATTGTATGATACTTTCTGAGCCTCATCATTTATGTGGCATTTGCGCACTCTCTATAAACACAATTATATCAGGACACTTTGAATTTATACCTCTTATTTTTTACTGTGACCTGATTTCAAACCCTTGAGAAGACATTCAAAACTAAACTTAATCTAAGACCATGTCATCATTACCTTTGTTTAACCAAGGAAGCTCACTGGAGAAAAAAATGCGTATAAAACAGCCTAATGAGAAAGTGAGCAAACAGAAGGGCTATAATATCAAAGGAAGATTAAAATCTGTATCTAAATCACCTCCAAAAATGACAATATTTCAAGGTGGACATTGCACATTAAGACTATAAGAAAAATTGATGTTGATTAAAACATGTTCTTGGACTGAAGTTTCAGGGTTCATGATTGATTTCACTGTTCTAGAAACAAGAATTTCATTTGAAGTTTCACGGCTCTTTATGTCTTTGCTGGGCTTACAGAAACCATTTCCCTGCACGTACCCCTACATGTGTCATGCAATTTATTTTAATAGTAGCCATGTATAATGACTGCATGCACAATGGCCAGCAGAAGATGGATGGTATATGTCATTGTCATTTGTGGTAATTACAATCGAACCACATCAGAGTTAGAAATAGCGAGTTATGATTACAAGAATATTATAGTGGACTCAGGTGACCCCTGAATTCTGGTCTCAACACTGCCACTAACTTCTTAGGGCACAGTGGACAAAAGACTAATAAATAAATTGTATAATAAAAATGTAAATGAAATGACTTTAATATCTTAATCTGAAATAAAGTTTCTTTTAGCAACAACACAAAAATATTTGGAATTTTTACTTGATGCCACAATTGTAGGCATCATATTCACATCCTTTCCTCCTTTTTTTTTTTCACTGTACCTCATGTCTTACTCTTTACATTTTGCTCCATTGGTAAGACCATATACTTCCATCATTCTTAATCAAATGTAAGTGTTTATTATCAACTCACCTAGTAGGAAGAGAGCATGTCACTCAGGATATTATTTAGAACAGTAATAATTAATTGCCTTCCAATAAATTAAAAATGAAAAACAGTTACTATAGAATCCTTCCTCTTAAAGTGCAATACTCTGTATAGTCAAATGAAAATAAAGATAATCTTGGATAATGGCTTACAAACGTTTTCACCAAAAAGAATACCCCTGATTTTCTTCTCTCTTCATAGATTCTGTATTATTAAACATTTTTGTCTACCTAATAGTTACTTAGAAACTAATGCATTTTCCCATTTGTATTAACCAGACATACAGGACTATCACTTAGAATTTCTAATTTTATGTAATAGCACAGTTAGGCGACAAAAAAAAAGTTGGCCCAAAGCTCAGAAACGTAACATTTCAGTTGATCCACACAGTCTTAATGCAGGCAAATGAGAAATTTCCATTAGAAACACCAAGACAGTGTTTCTAAAATTGGGAATCCTTGGATCCTTAGATCTTTTGCGAGATCACATTCATGATCTATTCATGCAACTGTGACAATAAAGCAATCAGACCTATTTCTTCCCTTAAACATATGCACAGAAATATAGATTTAGCTAACTATCTGCTGCCAAGAATTGAGACACACTGACTTTCTAAATGTACACAAGTCAGCTTCATGTAGAGTAGAAAAAAACATGAATTTTGGGTTCAATAGATCTTTCCTCCCCAATTTTTATTTAGATTCCAGTTAGTGAATGCACAGTGTAATATTAGTTTCAGGTGTAGAATTTAGTGATTGAACACTTCCATACAATACCTGGTGCTCATCACAACAAGTGCCCTCCTTCATCCCCATCACCTGCCTCACCCATCCCCCCCACCCACCTCCCCTCTGGTAACCATCAGTTTGTTCTCTAGAGTTATGTTTCTTGGTTTTCCTCTTTTCCCCTCCCCACCATGTTCATTTGTTTTGTTTCTTAAATTCCACATATGAGTGAGATCGTATGGTATAGATCTTATTAAACCATAGAGTCATTTGTAAATTTTTTTCTTAGTCTCAGATTATTCACCTATGAAATATGATTAATAGCATCCACCTGAAAAACACTGATAACCTTCATGTCATAAAGTATTAGGCACAAAAAAATCATAAAATAACGAAAGCCACATTTCTGTAATACACAAAATGGTTAAGAGATCAATGTCCTGATTATGTAAATAACACTTACAGATACATTAAAAGCTTCCCTAAAAGAAAAGTGGGCAAAATATATGAATTTCACTAACAAAGCACACACATGGCCAATAAGCATATAAAAATGTCCAATGCCATGAGTAATCACAGGCAAATTAAAACAACAACATGTCATTTTTTTGCTGATAAAATTTGCAAAGATTTTTAGAAAGATAGAACTGGAGACTAGTGAGGGATGAATTTTGTTATTCAGTCAAATACTATTTAGTGTATGTACCAGGTACTCTTTTAAGACATGGGGATAGAGTGAAGAATAAGATGATGAGGTCATTGTGTTTATGGACCTTACATTCTGCAGTGTGTGTGTATGTGTGCATGTCTTTGGTGTTCAGGGGAGTCAAGCAATAATCAGGTAAATAAAGTCATAAACTGAGCTGACTACAATGAAGGAAATGAATAGGGCACTGTGATAGAAAACTGTGGTAGAGGAGATAGGGAGATGAGGGAAGGCCGCTCCAAACAGGGTATATTAAGTTAAAATTGGAGCGATTAGAAGTAATTAGCTTTGTTACAAGCCTTAAAAAGCATCCAGGCAGAGGAAATGCCAAGTGTAAAAGTGATGAGGTAGGAGAGGGCTAAGCGTGCTTTAAGAATTGTCAGAAATGCCAGTGGAGTTAAGGCATAGTGATCAAGCGTGGTGCGGTCAAGAGTGGTGTGGTCCAAACATAATGTGGCAAGATGGGAAGGGACCAGATGGGAAGAGGCTAGCTCACTTGGGGTCTTACAGGTCATAGTAAAAGATCTGAATTTTGTTCTTAGTTGTAAAGTCTAAACAGACATAAACTCTCAAATGAATAAGAAACTAAATGTTTACTGTGTACATAGAATATAAAATAAAAGCTCACCAATCAACTAGAAATAAAACTACAAAACCTGTAAGTTTTAAACTGTCAACATTGATTTAATGTGGCAGATGATCTTTGCTGGTCCCACGTTTCACTGGACACATGTATTTGATGCCAAGGGTGACAGGCTGGTTCTTTTCAGTAACACATATTAACACCAATCTAATTTTGGTGATTTTGGAAACTATCCTTCACTTTGTTTACCGTTTATGTTTCCCTTGGCTTGACTCCACTATTTTCTTATCCCTAACTATTTTCTTTATTCCACATATCAATCCTTAGAATAACTAGACTAGTACTGCTTGATATCAGTGAAATAGCAGACATCGAGATCTCTAGGAGAGATTGACACGCTTATGGTCACTGCAGCTTTTCACCATGGCCAAGATGTGGAAACAACCTGAATGCCCATTGACAGGTGAACCAATACAGAAAATTCAGTTTTCAATAACACACAATGGTATACCTTTCAGCCTTTAAAAAGAAGGAAGTCCTGCCCTATGTGACAGCATGGGTGGACTTTGAGGACATTACGCTAAGTGAAATAAACCAGATCCAGAAAGACAAGTACTGCATAATTCCACTCATATGAGGCATCTGGAACAGTCAGATTCATAAAATCAAAGACCGAGAAGGCGGTGACAGGTAGTTACCAGGACCCGGGGAGAGGGTGAAATGGGGCATTATTAATCAAGGCATAAAGTTTCAGTTGAGTGAGATGAAAAAGCTCGCGTGGTGTGCTGAACAGCGCCAAACCTACAGTCAACAATAATGTGTAGTAAGAGGATGGATCACATGTTGTGTTCTCACCACAATAAAATTTTAAGAAGAAATAAATAAAAGTCAGACCTAAAAGAAATGTCAGCATGTATCATTCTTATTTTCTAGAACATTGTTGTATGTACATACAGTCATTTTTATGCATATCAATTATTAAATCGGAAAGTAACATTTAACCATTTACATAAGAAACTCTCAGCCCTCCAAAGTATGTCCAAAGACTCCAGGCAGGAAGTATTACTCTAAAACAGTATTGTGGCATGTTCTTTCAGAAAGGGGCTTGTAAGTCTCAGAATTTAGTAGCTGAAAATCCCACTAAGTAGAGGCAAACAAATTTCACAAAAATCTTATATCTCAAGAAAGAATTCCTACTGGACTTTCTTACTGCGCTGGCTGATCTTTCTAATTTAAGTTCCCAAAGCTCCATTCTTGCTCTGAATTAAAGACTGAATTCAGTCAAACAAATACCAAATCCCCATCTGAGCATTGAAATAATCCTGACAATTCTTCCACCTTATATTGAAATAAAATGCTAGACCATTTCTGTGTTTAAGAAGCATGACCCACAGTTAGAATCCAATGAAATTATGAGATACAATTTATACTCTAATGAATTTTAATTAATTTTTAATTAAATATAGGAAATTGAATGTTCAGGCAAAATACAAAATTAGAGCTGGCAAGGAGAACAAAATCTGCAATAGATCTTGCTTTTCAGTCAACCCTGCAGGATGTGTCTAAGTCTGATTTGCAAAGCAGTGCAAAGAAAACAGCCATGTGAACCAGTCTAATGAAATCTCACCTCTGAGATATTTTATAGTTCATTTGAAGAACCTATTTTTAATATATAGTGAATTCTCAGCTATTTGCCTGTAGGATACCCACTTTATACTTTGGGCAGAGCACTATCGTCATTCCTTGTTGACTTAAATAATAGGTAGATGATGTAAGAGGAAGCAAGGCAAACTCAATTTATCATTAGCTTAATCTAAACCTACTGCGTACATCGAATGAATACGTGTATTTCACAGAGAAATTCACATGTGGCTTTTATCTATATCATAACTATTCTCCATTGTTATTAAGTCATATTTTCCTCAAATATTTATTAAATTCTCTCTGTGATAGTTAGTAGCGACATCTGCCAAATAAGTATGGTTCTTCCCTTTGGCCCTTTGTAGTTAGATATGGCCAGGTGACTAATTTTGGACAATGAGTTGTAGTGGAAGTGTTTTGTGCATTTCTGGGCTAGATTATTTAACTCTTGGTTTAACTGCTGGTTAAAACTTTGGAGAGTTTTCTCTCTCTGGCATAATGACTGGCAATATTTAAGATGATGACTGTTCGACTGAGCTGTCCCTGAATGACTCTATTATGAGATCCCTGTCATACAGAACGATCAAAAACCTGTATTGCTTTAAGCCACTAAAATCTTAGGGCCATTTGTCTCCCTGCCATTTTTCAGGCTATTCTAACTAATACAAACTCCATGCAACACGTTGTGCTTGGTACCAGGGATGCATCAGTAAACAAGGCAGAAATCATCACCGACCGCATGGCACTTTCATTTTATTGAAGAAACTTAGCCTTGCACACTAGAATGGAAACTACAGGAGGGCAGGGAGTTTTGTATATTTTGTTTCTGGCTGTTTTTTAGGGTTAGAAAAGTACCCAGTGCAAAGTAGATGTTCATCTACATATATTTGATAAACAGCTGGAGAAAAATGGAATGAGCTAATTAAAATATTGATACTTTTCACATTGGAAATATACAAAGTGTGATGACAGTCTGTAATGATGCAAGGTGCCCAGCCCATAGAGGGGGAGGACAGGAGACAACCTCATCAGAATGGCTTTTGAGAAGCAGGAATTAATGAGATAAAGGATGGCGGGGGCGGCGGGGGTGGGGTGGGGAGGAAGGAGAACACATTCCAGGCAAATGAAATGGCATATGCAGAGCTACTGGCGTAAAGAAGAAATGAAGGTGATTTAGCCTAAGGGCAGAGAAGAATAGGCACAGGGGTACAAGGTGTGGTGGGTGAGACCACTGGTAGGCGGAGGAAGAGCAGGTTACACAGGGCCTTGCAGGTCTTATGAAAGATTGTAGGCTCTAGCCTAAAACACAGGGAGATGGTGTTTAAAGGGATTCAAAGTGACAGTCAGGTGGCTGTGAGGGAAACAAACTGAGAAGAGTTTATGGGGGGTATTGTTTCAACTTATTGCTACCTTTAACTCAGAGCTACATATAATGGCTTGGAGTTTAGCAACTTACCACAAGCTTCTGACTAAAACTAAGCACCAGCTAGTTACAGAGGGAGAACCTGCTGTCTGCACAGCTCCTTCTTCAGTAATGAGGCTCCTGTGACACCTTGGTCTCATGGTGAGAGGCTGTGTAGAAAGAATGCGCACAGAAAGTTCTGGATGACATTGTTCATTTTCTTAGCAGGGTCTCTTTTGAAGATCCTTGGAAGAGATTTCCCGGTTTAATACTAAGAATAGATTTGTTTCTCCTTAGAAATAATCTTTTTATATCTTAAAGACAGGTAAAATTTTAAATTGATCAATTTCCCTTTCCCCTGTGCCTATGGAAAAGCTTTAGTCGAATGTGTGACCCACTTAAAGTAACTATAGAATTGTATGTGTATTTATATGAACCTATCTCCATGGTATGTCTCTGCCCCTGGTTTTGCTTTTTGATTTTACTGACTTCTAATTTAGGTCATCCTACCGTGAATATTTATATATTCATGTTATGCCATCTTAAAGGTTTTTGGGTACTAACTGTAGTATAAATAAGCATTTAGCAACCACTACCTCTAATCAGATAAATAATAATCTGGATATAAAAGTTAGCAGCACACTTTTCTGTGGTATACTTTTTTTTTAAGGATTTTATTTATTTATTTGAGGGGGGATGGGGATCGGGGGAGAGGGAGAAGCAAGCTCCCCACTGAGCAGGGAGCCTGGCACAGGGCTCGATCTCAGGACCCTGGGATCATGACCTGAGCTGAAGGCAGACGCTTAGCCTACTGAGCCACTCAGGCACCCCTCTGTGGTAGACCTTTTAAAGAACATGAAAAATAGGAGCCGGATTAACCTCCATATATTTTAAAAAATCATTCATTGTTTACCTATTATGTGTCAGGTACTGTCGGTTCAAGGATGAGTATAAACATATATGGTCTGTGCCTTTGTGGAGCGTTTGGGTTAGTGGGACACACTCTGGATCTGTGAGAAACGGGATTGTATTGTGTGTGGTCCTTACACTGCATACTGGTTGGGTTTGGGCTGGACTCCCTAGGGTTTGAGTTCTAGCTCTGTCACTTCTTTACCTGACCTTGGGCAAGTTATTTAACTTTTCTATGCCTTAGTTTCTTCATGTGTAAGATGGTGATAGGAATAGTACCTACTGCATAGGATTGCTGTAAGGATTAAATGAGTTAATGTGTGTAAAGAACTCAGAATAGTGCCTGGCAGGATTATATTATTGTCAGATGGTTTTATTACCTATAAAGAGAATTTGGGATGAAATAATGTTTAAAGTGTCCCTGTGAAATATGTAACGGGAAACCAAAATTCCTTTTTCTGACTTGTTTCTAAATAAAGCATTGTATATTGTTTAGAAGCTTGAGATCATCAAGAAAAAGAGACTTTGGGAATCATCTTGGACAATTTCCAACTAATTTAGAAATCCCTGCCACTGTCCTGATGGATGCCCATTCAGCCACTTTGTTGGCATTTGTGGAAATCTAGCACCTATCCCTGAACAATCCATCCATTTTATTGTGGGTCAGCTCTAATGGTTAGTAAGTCTTTCGAGGGTTGAGCCAAACTCCTAAGAAAAAAGAAGACACTAAGAAGACTGGGTTTCCATCCCCAATTAATACACTAATTTGATATGCCTATGAATAATTTGCAATAATTTTATGCACTAATTTGATATGCCTAATACATGATAACTACTAAGTCGTACATAGTGACATTCATTAAGTGAAAATATTTGAAATACAAAATGTGAACATTCAATCCACAGTATTTATTGAGAACCCACTTTGAATCAGGCACAATGATTAAAAAATAAGGTTTCTGCAAAGGATTACAGATTCCAGGATTTAACTAAATTTACTAAATGCCTACTTATGGGGCAAACAATTTAAGTGTTATTTAATTCTCAAAACCCTCTATGGTAGGTGTTACTAGTTTTACAGGAAAGGTGAAGTAAATGAGAAGCCAAGATTCAGAGAGTTATTTTTTCTGAAGAAATAACATCTCTAGCTAGTATATAAATAACAGACCTGGCACTAGAACCCATATCTGTCCATTTTTTTCCCCCACTGTACCCAGAAGATCAAAAACCAAAAATAATAAGAGAAAGTAAAAATGCACATGGCAAAAAAAACGTTATTTCAGGGTACCAAAGAACCATTATTTAAAAACATTAAGCCAAAAGAGGGAGGAGGTATTATACTAAAAGGTTTCTGAATGTTTGAACAATGCTTGGCTTCTATGAATATAACTGATTCCTCCAATACCACAAGCAGTGTATCTCTGTGCTGCGCATGATGATAGTTTTTGTTTTTTTAAAGATTTTATTTATTTATTTGACAGAGACAGAGACAGCGAGAGAGGGAACACAGCGGGGGTAGAGGGAGAGGGAGAAGCAGGCTTCCCTGCTGAGCAGGGAGCCCGATGCGACGCTCGATCCCAGGACCCTGGGATCATGACCTGAGCCGAAGGCAGATGCTTAATGACTGAGCCACCCAGGCGCCCCTGGTGATACTTTTTAAAGTGGCTCTCCATTCATCTCCATTAGATTTCTCTGTATTCCTCTCATCTTTCTCTTCCCAGTTAAAGATGGGTGGGAAACTATGTTGGGAGCATCAGCTAACCCTTGCCTTGCCCCCATGCTGCCTGTTTCGGGGATATCGATTTTCATTTGGGGTTTATGCCTTTTACCCTTAATTCCTCAGGGTAACTAAAAACAGGGTACGGGGTCAGGGGTGGTAGTCCATTGCCGTAATAATGCATATTCCCAACTTCCGCAAGGCCTACCTTGGGAAAATTTAAGTTGTCAAATAGGTATGGTTTTGGTTATATGAGTCAATTAGTATTCAGAGCTTTCTGGTATATTATCTGCATCCTTCCCCCCACAGAATGCAATAGAATGTAAGATCCTTGAGGATCAGAATTTTTTCTACTTTGTTTCCAGCTCCTAAAATAGTAGATTGCACATAGGTGTTCTAGAAAGGTTGGCTGATGGATGAATAAACAAGAACAAAGCCACAAATCTTATCTCCTCTGGGCCACTTGGTCTTGCCAAGGGACTGTCCTCAAGGCTGTACATATCTGTGTTCTCACTTAGAAGTGACGCGGGCTAGTAAAATCCAAGTTCAGAAGTGTGGCTGTTTTGAACACCGGGTAGTTGAGGACAATTCAAAACACTCTAACTGAAGGAAGTCCACATTCTTTCTGTCAGCCTGAGGCAGGGGCTTTTCAATCAGGGAGATCTGGCTTGTATTGTTGGTTGAATGGAAATAATGATTTTAATCTCTTAGGGTTATTACAAGGAGTAAACAACACATGGGAAAGCATATTTCACAGTAATTGGCACATAGTTGTTGCTTAATGAAAGTTTAGTTCTGTTTTTCTTTTGTATAAATAAAACACAGTTGTTGGAGATATAAATATTATCAGTTGCTTAGATCTTGGTGGCTAAGGAAAGCAAATCTAATTAGAAGGAACTGTAATCTTTGAGTTACAAACTTGGATGGTAAGCCAGTGACTAAAATATTATATTATTTCAGTATATCACAGTACCTCTCTATTGAGGACAAATACTGTATGATCTTAGAATTTAGTGATGCATTAGAAGCAAAGGAAAAATATCCAATAACTCACGTGAATGCCAAGCTCTTGGACGTCGCAAAATGGCACCGCTCCCAGAGATTGCCTTAATTACATCATGTAACTCAGCCACTTCCTGGGAGAGTAGTCTCTAAAAATACTTTGTCTTACATTGTGTGTGATCCTTCTACAATTCATTTTCTTTTGTTAGATTTCCCATGGGAAAGCAAAGATTAAATCTGCTTTATTGTAAATGTTCGAAGGGAAAGACTGTGTTAAGAGGAGTAAGTGACCTAATAAAAATGCCTCCTTGACTTCCATTTTATTTTCTTCCTCAACAGAATCATAAAAGTCTATACGATGTTATAGAATGAGCCTGTGTCAGATGAAAAATTGAGCAGCAAGTGCTTGAGCCTGTAGATATCTGACCAGCCCTATGAATTTCTGTTTCTGGATTCTTTGTTTGATAAAGAGTTTCCTTTTGTTTGTTTGGTTTTTTCCCACTAATTAGACATTATTATCACATCACACCAAGATCTAAGAATCATATCTTGGATCCAGAATTTTACAGTTAGCTCTTAACTATAAAAAGAGTGCTGACTCAAAGCAATCTTTCCAGTAACTTCAATTAAAATATATAGTAGTTCAGTAATGCTTAAGGCAACAGTATTACTTAAGATATATATGTTTTTCTCAAAATTAATCATAAACACCTAACTGAATTGTTTTCCCACATTTTAATTTTAAAGTCACAATTGAAGACACAAGTGTGATTCAAATGAGTCCAGAATGTATGGTGAAGCCTTAACTGCACATGCAAACATACAAATATACCCACCCAAATACATACATTTACATATATGAACCTGTATAGTTATGAGCAAATTCACACATACATTTTTATCTCCAACATCACGTATATTCAGAGGCATTTCTATGGGAATGCATCCAAAGAGGCACCTGACTTATAAAGAGAAATTAAAGAAATGAACTTTTATAGACTACAGCACCCTCTAAAAATGGTATACTACACACACACATTGGTGATCTGTGTTCTCAATGGTAAAAGGACTCATGAGGAATTAGACACCTGCTTCTGTTTATAACCTTAAGTAGTCCCAAAGGCCTGATTACTTTGAAACAACCATACACTTGTCTTGGTTCATTGCTTAATCAATCTTTTCAGGCACACCAGAATATCCCATTTTCTGATACAAGGGCTTTCATCATCAGCTTGTGTGATCTTTAATTCTGCAGTGCTGTCATATATTAAGAGACAATAAAATGAAATAGGCTGTTATCTCTTAAAAAGCACTAGTAATTCAAATTTGGACAGCTTCAATTTGGGCATAGGTTGTTATCTCTTAAAAAGCACTAGTAATTTAAATTTGGACAGCTTCAATTTGGGCAAGGTAATTGTGGAAATACTCCCTTCCTTCTCTATGCTGCAGTCTGACACTTAATGGTTTTGCAAATCTTACTTACAAGCAATAAGGAAATAAAATTAAGATGTTGGTCATAAAATTAGCAAAGATAAGAGAACTAAAGATTCTATTCCAAAAGGGGCCTGGCTCTGAGATTTGTTATTATCCATGGGGCTGAAAGAATGAAGGCTTTCAGGGGACAGAAGATTCTTTTTGCACTGTCTTGTATCTTTGCTTTCTCTCTGTCACCTTGACTAAGACTTCTTCATGCTGTCCCAATCCTAAACAACAGTGACAACAGCGGCCACCTCATGCTCCTTCTTCCTCCCCTCCAAGCCTGCATTCTATCACTTTTGCTCTTTTCAAGGGCCAACTTACCGAAATAGTTTAAACTCAATTTCCTTAGTTTCCCTGTACTTCTCAAGCCCAAGCCGCTTGACACCTCCTTCTGTTTTCTGCCTAAATTCCTCATGCAAAAGCAAAGAATGTTGTCCTATTTTCTATGTCTATTGGCCCCATTTCATTCTTAATTCCTTTGTGATGCTTGGCAATATTTCACATTGATGACCACTGCTTGCTCCTTAAGATATTTTCTTCCCTAGGTTTTTTGCACACGGCTGTCACTTCATTCTTCTCTCTAATCCCTGTCTCCATCTCTTTTACTTCAGGTTTTTCTTCCACCTCCCTCTTAAATATTAGCGTTAATGAGAATTCTCAACTGTTCTATTACGTGTGGTTTCTTCCACTCCTGTCGGTGTCTTCTCCAGGTGGGGATAGACTTTGTGTTCAAGGGCATCTCAAATGAGTCTAATGGGAACATGAACAGACCCTGTGGTTATTTCCCCAGGCTCCTAAATGTAGAATTTGGATGGCTCTACTCTGTACTTGGAAGAGTTTTCACATTGGTCACCTGATTAGGGAGTTCCAGTCAATATGGTAGGGAAGGCAAAGTATGCCACATACCCCCTCACCATCTCCAGCAGAGACAGCAATCAGAAGTTGTACTTCATACCCAAAAGAATTTCAGACATTAACACCACCATATAGCTTAAAAGCTTTTTTTTTTTTTAGATTTTATTTATTTATTTGACAGAGAGAGACACAGCGAGGGAAGGAACACAAGCAGGGGGAGTGGGAAAGGGAGAAGCAGACTTCCCACTGAGCAGGGAGCCCGATGCGGGGCTCGATCCCAGGACCCTGAGATCATGACCTGAGCAGAAGGCAGATGCTTAACTGACTGAGCCACCCAGGCGCCCCAATAACTTAAGTTGCAATCATGGAGATTCACCTAATAATGCCATTTAACTGATTTGGCTGGCCCTTGGATAAAGGAGGATCAGAGCATATGACAGTAAATGATCAAAAATTAACCAAGTGGTTGTCCTAATTACCACATGTTAGTGGTGGTACCTTTTCAGTAACAGCCTCTTGTACTTGATACTTGGCTACAACAGATGTGGTGAATGTGCTCTCCTCAACTCCCCATGGTGAGAGAAATCAAAACCAGATCACTTTTACATGGGAAGAACAACACTATACATTCATTGTCTTGCTTCAGAGCTACATTAAATCTCCTGCTCTCCGTCACTATATAGTCAGCAGGGACCTTGATCATTTTCATATTCCACAACACGTCATGTTGGTTTGCTATATTGGTGACATATATGGTAATTTGACATGATTAGTAGAAAGTGGCCAGTATTCTAGGCATCCTAAGCTGCCTATGTGCCAGAGGGAAAACCTCAATAGAAGACTCACAACAAAGACCCCTAGGGTATTAGAGCAAGGCCATTCCTTCTGCAGGAAAGAATTATGCAACATTCAGAAAAAATAATTCATGTCATGATTCTAGATTCTTAGAGCAGTGTATTTTCTAATCCACTGAATCATAAGTTTGGGCAGGAAGAGTAGTGATTTATTATGAATGCAGCATTCAGGATTGGGGTAGCCCAAGTTCCAGAAGACACAAGTAAATTACAATAAACAGGTGGCCAGACACCTAAACCATCTGTGTGGTGTTAGTTTCTCTGTCACAGCTCATAGCTGTGGCATCTTAGGTTTCCCTATGACTAAATGGCAAAGGAAAAACTGCAGCCTGATTCACAGATAAGCTGGTATAATTTGTTCGTGTTTGCTTTACTGGATAATTAATTGTTATACTTGAGGCTTACATAGGGCTAACTCTAAAGGACAAGAGAGTGGGATAGACCTTCAAAGATAACATTTGGAAGTTCACTTTCCATGGAGTTTTGGGCATCTGGGCAGAGTGGTTTGGCTAGTTGGCCAGAACTCAGAAGAAAGACAATTAGAGGATAAGAGACAATGAAATCTTTGGATGATGCATGCAATTGGACCTCTAGAAGTGGGCATGAAGTGTGCATTTGTCTATCTCATACTAATGCCCACTGAGGAGCATCTACCTCAGAAGAGGAACTCAATAACCAGGTAGAAAAGTCGTCCTGTAGATGTTAGCAAGCCTCTTTCTTTGGCATTGCCAGTGCTAGCAGAATGGGACCATGAACGGAGTGACCACAGTGGCAGGGATATAGCTATGCAGGCTCGGTAGGAGGGCTCTAGTTCTCTAAATTTGATCTAGCTACTGATGATAGTTAGGAGCAGAAAACAAAATTAAGCCCTCATTATGAAGTCATCCTTCAGGAAACCAGTCAGCCACTTGGTGGTAGGTTGCTTCTATCACACTCAATCCCTCTAGAAGGAATAAAAATTCATTCCTTTATGAATTAACACCTTCTCTGGATATGAATTTGCATTCTCTGCCTCAAGGGCCACGACTGACACCATCACCCTATGGGTTATACAATATCTGACATATATTTTCATGGTTTCTCATAATTATTTCAGTTTTATGACATGGGGATTGAAGAATGGGCACTTTAATACACAATCCACTTGTTCCACCATATGTCTCCTCATCTAGGAGCTGAATAATGGAATGGTCAGTTAGAGGCCCAAGGAAGACATAAACTTAGGTACTGTCTGGTTAGGGTGCTATCCTCTAGGATGTGGTATATGCATTAAATCAACGGCTGATTTCCAGTAGTTAGAATACATGGGTCCCAGAACTAAAGGGTAAAAGTAGGTTTGGTTCATCTTACCATTCTTCTCAGTGACCCACTTGTGGAATATGTGATCTTTATCTCCACAAACATGGGCTCTGCAGGATTATTGGCCTTGGTTTGTGGAAAGGGATTGTTTCTACCAGAAGACAGAGTGGAACTCTTAATATATTCACTTCAAGCTGCAGGCAGAGGTAGAGGGAGAATCAGGCTCCCCGCTGAGCAAGGAGCCCAATGTAGGGCTCGATCCCAGCACCCTAGGATCGTGACCTGAGCCAAAGGCAGATGCTTAACTGACTGAGCCACCCGGGAGCCCCAAAGTGAAGAATTTCTATTCTAGTAGAGGTGATTGACTCTAATTTCTATGAAGTTCTGGGATAGGTGATATATAATGAGAGTAGGGAGGAATATGTGTGGAAACACAGCATTCATGAGGAGTGAATATTTGCATTTCTGTCCCAAGGGATAATGTGAATGGACAATTATAGTAGATATAGTCCAAAAAAGGAAAGGCAACTAAGGGCACAGATCTCTCAGGTATGAAACTCAGGGTCATCCCAGCAGACAAGAAAACCAGGCCAGCCAAAGTATTGGTTAAGGATGAGGGGAATGAATGGTAAAGAAGGAGATAATAAATATCACTTACAATCTAGGCACTGCCTGTAACAGTGAGGACTGGAATTCATCCCAATAACCTCTGGAATTAAGCCTTTTCAGAGATTACAAGTGATCACTACCTTGAAGGGGACTCAGTGACAGGTTTTACCTAATGGGGGACATGGTGGATCTGAGTGGTGCAGGAGATGGACTGTATTGGCCGTTTCATATCATCTTAGTTCATCTCTTACCCCAACCCCTGCTTTGCTGACCAGTTCCATTAAATGCTTAACCAGTTTCACCTTGGTTCAGCCTTATATACCTCACTTTGGGCCAAGACCATGGAACTCTTCCTGCCATGGGACTTCTTGGTACAATAGTGTGGGATACCCATGGGACCCTACTTGGCCCCCATTCATGCACAACCACAGATGCACTACTTAAGTTGCAACCTTAAGCAATGTGGATGGAGACCAATAAATGAATTGTTCCCCCCATTGCCCTAGGCTATTTATTTCATAAGGCTCCTTAGAAGGTCCTGTGAGACTGAACAATGGTTGCTCTTGTGGCAGCTCACAAAAGCACATTTTCAAATTGGTTTTTCCTCTTTCCCTGTTCAAAACCACTGATGCTTGTTCTCTAAGATTATATTCCCAAATAAAATAAATGACCTTTATACAAGCTTTGGTCTATGGCTCTGTTTTGGGGGGAAACCTAGATTAAAACAGAACTTGAAAAAAATTTTGAGAAAAATATTTTGAAGGAAACTTTTTTTGGAGACTCTCTAGAAACATGAAGTAAAGGGACAGCTAAGTCTTGTCAATTTCTTGAACCTGGATGACTAACTGGTGGTGTTAATGGGAAGCAGGCGACACTGGGAGAAGAGCTACTTTGGGGGATGGGGAGATGAAAAGTTTAATTTTAAATTGTGGAATTGAATATGGAATTCACGCAGAAAGCAGTTGGCATTGAAACATGGATCTAAGGTGAATGGATAGAATTGGATGAGGGATAAAGCTGTGAGAAACGGTAAGTATAGATAAAAGCAATTTCCTAAATGTGACAGCAATATTTGGGAAACATGGTATCTTCATTAATAAATTGAGCTCCCTGAATGTGGAACTTGAGAAAAAGTTGTCCCGAATGTCATTTTTTTGCTTTCACATTCACCGTAACTTTCACTCTGAGAATTCTTGTTACCTGGCTATTTAAAGATTCCCTGGAGGAAAAAAATAATACTGTCAAATAGAGCTTTCTTAAAGAAGACAGAAAAAGAAATAGGGTTTTTTTTCTTTGATCAGTCAGTGAGAGCAAGGAATGAGGTCAACAAGAGTAGGTGTTTTTCTAGGATAGAAAAAAGAAAGAGCATCTTACTTGGATTTCATTTTTTTTAAAAGGATATAATATGTGCTTATTAAGCATGAAAACCTTCCAGCCAGCTGTGGCAACAATTTCAGAGAATAACATTATTTCAGGAGTTTTATTATTAATACTTTATGGATGTGCTCACTGATCAAGACTTTTTTTAACTCCTCTGAATCTAATCAAACACAACATTTTAGGGTAACACACTAATATTGCCACTAAATTTACATTAAAATTGGACATGTTGTTATCTACCCTACTGAAAAAAGCACATGGTGTATCTATTAATCATTGCTTAGTGTTGAATCCTAACACATGAACTTTTTCTAATTAAAGGGCTATTCAGCTCAGACACTAGTACCTTATCATCTTAGGTGTTTCATTATTCTTTTGGCATTTGTTAATGGCAGAACTCGCTGGCTATTACCAAAGGCCTTTCAAATCTTATAATTTCTGAACAGTTTTAAAAATGGGAAGAAAAAAAGCCTCAATGTGTGTTTAATTAAAAACCAGATTTTTATGATAAGACTATGGGGTGGATAGGTGGATATCTGTTCTAGATTATCCAAAAGAAGTGTAGAAAATTATATGTAATATTTATTCTTGTATTTATATATTTTTTCCTGGAATTTTATGATTTAAAACTTTTTTGGGTAATCCACATATTATTTTCTTTTCTTTTCTTTTTTAATTTTATTTTATTATGTTAGTCACCATATGATACATCATTGGTTTTTGATGTAGTGATCCATGATTCATTGTTTTCATATGACACCCAGTGCTCCATGCAGAACGTGCCCTCCTTAATACCCATCACCGGGCTAACCCATCCCCCCACCCCCCTCCCCTCTAGAACCCTCAGTTTGTTTCTCAGAGTCAGATTATTTTCTCACATCATATTTCCACTAAGAAGACAAACAGGCACATTGCTTTTTATAGTTAAAAAATCATTTGTGCTTGCAAGAAAAAAAATCCACGATTTCCTTCAGCATTCCCCGAGGGCTTCTGTGTGGGCCTAGTGGGAGGTTGTTATATAATGAGCACTGTTTACAGCTAAGTGGATCTCCTTTGGCTTTCCTTATGGAGTGCCATGATTCACATAAATCAAACTGTGAGATCAGGGAACTCATCAGCCCTGTAGATGTATAATTATAGTCTCTGGGAGAACCAGAAAAAGCCTTTGATTCTGGAGTAATAGTAACATAGAAACTGTTCTCTGAAGTCTGGTATCATCTGGGAGATACGCTTTTGAGTTTGAAAACCATTGTTTAAGATTTTTCTGGTTTGCTATGCAGTAAAATATTAGTGTTCCAGCATTATTTCCCTTAACTAAGTAACTTGCATTACTGGCCTTTTATTCCTTTGTTGGTTCATTCACTCATTCAGCAGAAATACACAGTACCAGTTATGTTGTAGATACTGACATACTCAGATAGCCTAACGCCCCCCACCAAAAAAAAAAAAAAAAGTGAATTCGTAGTCTAGGGAGAGAGGCAGGCAGAGATATAAATAAAGTGCTAGGAAAGCATAAAGCAAAAGGCATCAAACTCTGAGGATGTCAGGGAGGGCTTCACTGAGGAACTAACATTTGAAAGGGAGGAGTAGGTGTCGCCATGTTGGTGAGAACAGCTTATCGGTAAAGGCACAACATGACGAAAGGCTTGGGGTTCTAGAGCAAGTAACCATGTGTGGGAAATTAAGAGTTCTGTGGGGTAAGGACAGCACCCTCCCCCTACTTTTTGCCAACAACACGTTTTTAAGGAGTTTGGGCTTTTTTTCCTGGGGCAGTTTAACATTTTTTACTGGAGTAGGCTAAAGATCCAACTTACTTTAGAGGTGATAACTGATGGCCATGTGGTAGATGCTTAGGTTACTGGGGTGTAAGATTGGAAGTGAGGGCTGGAGGCAGGTTTCAGAAGAATCTGAACATTGAATAAAGGAATCTAGAATGCACCATGTAAGCAATGAAGACCTTTGCAAGTGTTTGCGTTGTGGTGGCATGATGAAAGCAGTGTATATGTGGAATAATTTTCCTCTAGGCTGCTCATGTTTTTTGTTCCGAGATAGATTTGGGTTACAAGAGTCTCATAGACTATGCAATTTGAAGAATTTTCTAACTGATTATTTCAAGCCCATCTCCAATCTTCATCTTAGAACAATTTAATATCAGATGTTACTAATACTTGGCAGCCAAAATAAATGGCAAGGAAGCTATAGCTATTTATACAAGCAGATTTTGGAGAAATAAGAGCCTTAGATCTAGACACTTGCCTGTTGGGGGGAAGATGGGAAGATGGAGGTGAGCATTTGGCAAGGTCAAGTAAGTACTGTGCTTCACTACTACGAGCAGAGCTAAGCTCTGTAACCTCGTGTGGGGGTTCTATAATCTTGAAGAAATATTACTATCATACAGGCTACTGAATGTGAGACAGAATTCTGAGAATCCTTAGAGAAACAGAATCTTTTTTGCCCTTATATGGAAAGGCTGTAACATACAGGGCATCTTTGGTCCAACCTGTATACATAAATTTAACCATGTAAAATTGCCTATATGTAGCTGTTTTTGACACTCCAAATGGCAATTTCATATTGTTCAAAATAATAAACATGCACACACACATACATAAGGTTATCTATATCAACTTATACCTGTATATCAGGTTATATGATCAGATATCTATTTAATCTTTATATAGAGAGACAGAGACAGGGAGAGATAGAGAGACAACAGAGGCAGAGAAACAGAGAAAAAAAGCACTAAAGAATTGGTCTGAGTGTCTATTGTGACAATTTTTTATTCTAAAAATCAAATGTGTTTTATCATAATAAATTCAGATATAATTATTAGGTTTTTCCAACTCCTAACAAAATGATTCTTATATTTTAAGAATAGTGGAACAAAAATATGTTTATATAATGACAAATATTCTATTTCAAAATTGCCTCCTTATGGGAATTTAATTAGATATATACTGAAGTGTCTCACTCTATCCTTTTAGGCTTCCCATAGCTATGTTCTCTGTGTTACATTCTTTGTAATTTGTTTGGATCTATTTTATAATCTTTTTGTCATTTGAATGTATTCTGCTAGTTAAGTCCTCCATTTAATTTTTAATATTATTCATTAAATTTTCTCATATGTAGAAATTTTTTTGGTTCTTTTTCAAAAAAATGAGTGACCAGTTTTAATTTTTATTCCTGCTTTAATTTATTTAAGCATGTCATCTATTCTTATTGTAAATTCTAAGAAGGCAGCTGCCTATCAACCAGGAAGAAAGTGCTCACCAGGAACCAGGAATTGGCCAGAACCTTAATCTTGGACTTTCCAGCCTCCAGAACTGTGACAAAGTAGATTTTTGGTGTTTAAGCACCCCCATCTATGGTACTTTTGTTTTGTCAGCCCGAGGTGACTACTACAGTGAGCTGATGAACAAGAATTTGAATACATACAAAGGTTTATAATGAAACCAAAAGTTGTGCTTAGTTGCAATGTCCTAAAATTTTTTGATTTTTATGGTTGTTTTGAAGTGGTTATAATCAATCCTTTGTACACTTTTCCCCAAGACCAGGGCAATAGCGTATTCGTTCTGTCACTTGAACATGGAGATAATGCTGCATTTCTATACAGAGGTTCTGGTTCAAGGGCTGGCAAATCCAAACCTCCTATGCCTCATCTCCTCCCCCGTCAGCATCACCTGCCTCTGAGGCCCCTGCCGCCACCACCATAGCTCTGCAGGGGTTCTGATGGGCTTTGGGATGTCCTGTTCTCTCTCTGTCCAGTCTGTGCTCTGGGATTCTTCCCTCCTCTCCTTGAGCTTCCCTGTTGGTTATGAGGCATGTGATATCAGGGTTTGCTGAGAGCCCAAGCACATTTACTTGGAAGTGTAGGCAACTTAATGTCCCTCAGAATGCATCTTGGGGCTTTGGGAGATGGGAGCTAGCCGTTAAATTCTTCTCTGTTCCTCTTCCCAAATGGGCTGTCCTGAGATTCGCTGATTTATCCAGTCTCTTGAAAGATTGTCAAAAACGTATGCAGTTCGCTTGGTCCCAAGTGGTGACAGGCTTTGTAATCACACGTATATTGTTGTCAGTGCTACACTATCTCCCTTTTTCTTGCCTCCTCCTTTCCTGAGATTGCACTCTCCAATCAAATAATCGCACATGAGCTTTGGTCACCCACTCTGTTTGCTTGCGAATCTGGGCTCAGCAAGATGGTTATAGAAATGAGAAGAAATATTTTTAGATGTTTCTAATTTATTTTTCTCAGTTTATCTTCCACAAAAAGCTATTAGCTATTTTAAAAATGAGGGAATTTTAAATTCACAGTTTAAAAATCATCTAAAATTAGAAAGCCATGAAACTCTCATTAAATGTGGACAAATATTTTTCCAACTTACACTTTGAAGCTTAAACATAAACATCACCTGAGAGTTCTTTTCCACGTAGGGGAAGGAAAGGTAGAAGGGAGTTAAATCTATTAAGTATATTTTTGCCATTAACAAAGTTGAGTATGTCTGTTATCATATGTTCCATGGGAATTCAGAGGAAGACGAACTATATGCCAATCAAAGCAGGGAAAAAAACCGTTCCAATAAATATGACCATTTTCTATTATGAAGTAGCAGCAGGGTATCATGGGAGGTTGTTGTCTTTTTGCCTTCTTCGTTATCTGTAAAGCAACAACTAAGGTTTGCAACCGTCAGGGGATTAACAGTGAGAACTAATACATAACCTTAGAAAGGTCATTTGACCACTGTTGGCTGAAAATATACAACATGATGAACATCAGTGTCTTTATACTGTTGTGTTTATATAGAGGATATAGAAAACAGCCACAAAGACAGGTTTCTGGTAGGGATGTTACTTAGACTGAGTCCTGAGCAGGGCATTGGGAGGACAGGGCATTGAAAGAAAATCTTTATTACATTTGAACATCAATGCTAAAAAGCAAGATTTTTTTCTTAAGTATTTTATCTTTCCCATATTTAGAGCATAATGCAAACGGAGCAATTGCAAAAATGGTGTTCCATTATATGTATATACCAAATTATGTTTCTGCATTTATCTTGGTAAAAATTTTTGTGGGTTCCACTTTTCAACTATTTTGAATAATATGCTATGAAGATTCTGTACAAGTTTTTGGTGGACATGTACTTCGATTTCTGCTGGACATGTATGTATGTATGTATTTATTTTAAGATTTTATTTATTCATTTGAGAGAGAGGGAAAGACAGAGAGGGCACAAGCAGGGGGAGAGGCAGAGGGAGAGGGAGAAGCAGACTCCCTGCTGAGCTGGAAGCGTGATGTGGGACTCAATCCCAGGACCTGGAGATCATGACCTGAGCCAAAGGCAGACGCTTAACCATCTAGCCACCCTAGTGCCCCAGATGTGTATTTATGAATGAAATTTAACATGATACTGTCAAATTGTTTTCCAAAATGGCTACACTATTTTACATTCTCTTATAATCTTTTTTCTCCTTGCTGCTGTAAAGGTCAATAGTGGTGTCCCCTTTATTATTCCTGATTTCAGTAATTTGAGTATCCTCTCTTGATTTTTTGGTCAGTCCAGCTAAGTTTTGTTCATTTTGTTGATCTTTTCAAAGAACCAAGAACCAAGTTCGGTTTTATTGATTTTCTCTATTGTTTTTTGAATTTCTATTTCATTTATTTATGCTCTAACTTTTAAACTTATTTTCTTCCTTTGGCTTGCTTTAGATTTAGTTTGCTCTATTTTCCCCCAGTTTGTTAAGTAAAAGATGAGGCTATTGATTTAAGATCTTTTGTCTTTTTTAATATAGATAGATGTTTACAGTCATATTTCCCTCTAAGCACTATTTTAGCTGCATCCCACAACTTTAGTATATTGTATTTTAGCTCTCATTCATTTCAAAGCATTTTAAAATTTTACTTGCTATTTATTCTTTGACCCCTTTGTTATTGGGAAGTGTGGTGTTTAATTTCCATACTTTTGTGAATTCCTCAATTTTCCCTCTATTATTGATCTCAACGTTAATTCTGTTGTGGTTAAAGAACATACTTTGTGTGATTTCCATTCTTCTAAGTTTACTGAGTCTCGTTTAATAACCTAACATATTGTCTATCTTGTAGAATATTCTATGTGCACTTAAGAAGAATGTGTATTCTGCTGTTGTTGGATGGAGTATTCTATAGATGTATTTTAGGTCTAATTGGTTTAGAGTATTGTTCAAGTCTTCTGTTTTCTAGCTGATCTTCTGCTTAGGTATCCTATCCATTTTTGAAGGTGAGATATTAAATTCTCCAACCACTATTTTGAATTGTCTATTTCCTTTCAATTTTACCAGTTTTTGCTTACTGTTCGTATATCTTTTTCCCCTCATCTTTTTAACCTTCAACCAATTTATGTCTTTGAGTTTAAAGTGTCTCTCTTCTAGACAGCAGATAGGATATTTTAAAAAAAATCTATTCTGTCAATACCTGCCTTTTTTATTAGGGAGTTTAAGGTAGGGCTTACATAGGCCATTATGCCAATTGTTCTTTACATTTTGTTTTACATCTTTATTCCTATATTCTGTCATTACTACTTTCTTTTGTGTTAAGTAGATATTTTCTACTGTGCCATTTTAATTACTTTATTTCTTTAATGATAATTTTTGACTTATTTTCTTAGTGGCCACCCTGAAATTGTATTTAACATCTTAATTTAAAATAATCAAATTCAGGTTAATAATGACTATCAAAAATTTTCTCCAATATAGCTCTGCTTTCTACTTCTCTTTGTGGTATTATTATTTTGTGCAGATGATATCTTTATACATTATATGCCCACTAGCTCAGTTTTATAATTGTTTTATGTAGTTGTCTTTTAAATCATACAGGAGAAGAAAAGACTTACAAAAAATTAAATTATACTGCTTTTCATATTTACCCGTATAGTTACCCTTATGGATGTTCTTTATTTCTTTATGTGGATTGAACATCTAGTGTTCTTTCATTTTAGCTTGAAAGAATTGCTTTATAAATCTTGTAGGGCAAGTCTGGTAATAACAAGTTCGCTGAATTTTTGTTTATGTGCGAATAACTCTATTTCTCCCTCATTTTTGAAAAATGATCATATACCGAATATAGAATTCATGGTTGACTCTTTCAACATTTTGAATTTTCATCTCATTGTCTTTCATCTTCCTGGTTTCTGATGAAAAGTCAGCTATTAACTTTATTAAGAATCTCATACTTGGTGAATCATTTTTCTCTTGCTGATTTTAAGATTCTTTGTCTTTTGAGTTTGAATAAGTGTAGCCCTCCTTGACTTCCCCTTACTTAGACTTTATTAAAATTCTTGGATGTATAGAGTGATGTTTTTCATCAAATTTGGGAAGTTTGTGGCTATGATTTCTTCTAGTATTGTTTCTCCCCTCTGTTTCTCTCTTCTGCTCTGGGACTCCCATTATGCATATGTTGGTATACTTGATGATGCCCCACAGCTCCTTGAAATCCTGTTCATTTGTCTTCGTTTTCCTTTCTGTTCCTTAAACTGGGCAATCTCAACTGATCTACCTTTAAGTCTTCCAAGCAAGCTCAAATCTGTTGTGAACTCCTCTAGTAAATTTTTATTTTCAGTCATTATACTTTTAATTCTAGAATTTTTTTTTTAATTTTATTTACTTTTTAAAGTAGGCTCCACACCCAACATGGGGCTTGAACTCACAATCCCAAGATCAAGAGTTGCCTGCTCTACCAACTGGCACCTCTCAATTCTAAAATTTCTATTTGGTTCTTTTTTTAAAAAAAATTCTGTCTCCTTACTGATATTCTTTATTTGGTAAAGCATCACTGTCATACTTTCCTTTAATTCTTTAGATACTATTTCCTTTAGTTCTTTGAATACATTAATAATAGCTTATTTAAAGTCTTTGCCTAGTTAAGTCTAAAATCTGGCTCCCATTAGGGATAGTTTCTACTTATAACTTTTTCCCTCTGTTCAAGCCATAATTTTCCTCTTGGAAAGTGAATTTTGAGATCATATAGTATGGCAAATCTGGAATTCAGTTCCCTTCTCCATGATTTGTTATTGTTGTTTTTTGTTGTTCTTGCTGCTGGGTTTATTTATTTATTTATTTATCTGGGGAGGTTTGTTTGTTTAGTGACTTTCTGGAACTAATTCTGAAAAGTCTATATTCCTTGGGGTGGTCAGCCACTGAAGGCTCTTATTAGCTAAGTGGTGAGAAAATGATTGGTCAGATATTTTCTTAAATGTCTTGAACCAGTAAGTCTTTTACCCTTTGTCAAGGAACCCTTTGTTGAGGAATTCCAGGAATGCTCAGGGAATGTATAATTCTGCCTTTGCCTTTACTTCCTGCTTGTACGGGACCTCAAGAACAACCAGAGATGAGAGATTGGAGCACTCAATTGTGTTTTTCCTCACATGTACACAGCCCTTCTTATAAATGTGACCTTCCAAATCCCTGGCAATATGTCAGACCTTGTCAAAGACCTATGAACATCTCCTTGCCAGGTCTTCCTTTTATTTTTCTGTCCAGGCTCTTGTTTGTCCCAACTGATGCTGTAAATATCTGTGATATTAAACAATTTCTGTTGGTTGTTTTCCACACATACCCTGCAGGTAGGGCTTTGAGCTCTGATCGGGTTAAATAATGACAATGTCTTTTGAATGGGGATTTTTTTTTTAAAGATTTTATTTATTTATTTGAGAGAGAGAGAATGAGAGATAGACAGCACGAGAGGGAAGAGGGTCAGAGGGAGACCTCCCTCCCTGCCAAGGAGGGAGCCCGATGTGGGACTCGATCCTGGGACTCCAGGATCGTGACCTGAGCCGAAGGCAGTCGCTTAACCAACTGAGCCACCCAGGCGCCCTTGACCTGGGATTTTCTAAGAAGCTTTGAGACTGATCAAATAGTGACGATGCGCTGGGGATGGAACTATTTGAGGAACTCCAAATTTGGCCCTACCCCCATGCTCCTTGGCTCTGAGGCTGTTGTTTTACAAGGTTACTGAAGAACTGGGAGAAGGACATGGGGGTAGGTTATAACTACTATAAATCTTATAAACTATAAATCTTATTCTTACTGAGGTGCAGTAATTTTTTTTTTCCTTTGGAATAAACACTCTTCAGATTGTTGCAAGTCTTTGGTTAATTTCTAGAGTTCTGAAAACTTTGATTTGGATAATTCCCCCTGCCCCTCACCCATGTTTTCACTGCTTTTATGAAGAAGTGGACTGATGGAAGTTCTTACTCTAATATCCTGGACATTCAAAGTCCCTTCATGAACTCAGATTTTTACCTACTCTCTTCCCAATATTTTAATGACCCAGTTTCTACTGGGAAAAAGAAGTTCTCCCAATGGATATTAGTCTTGTCTTGTCTTGGAATTGTTCTGTGCCATTCTAAAACTAGGAAATAAATATACAGTGCTTTAAAACATTTACAAAATGCAGTATGGACAAATGTCTGTACCAATCAGCATATTCTTTAACTTACTTGGTATCCTCATTCTTTTTCCTCAACCAATTACTCTTCGCGTTTTTGTGGTGATAGAATCTTTGAAAAAAAATGTACAGTATGGATTCTCACTCCCTAAAATGTACGCACATGTGTGTACAAAAATATCCACTTTTTCTAATATATTCACAGATCTGAATCCCTCAGATCTCTCTCTGGAACACAGATAAAAAATTCCTGTCTTAGAATTTCACACATTTGGTTATAATTATTGTTTCTATATTTTCTAACATCTTTGTATCTGAGAGAATTTATCTTTGGTGGTAAACAACAAAGATGAAATCAACATTTATTTAGTACTGATTAAAGATGTCAGTTATTAAGTTATATAAAATGATTTGTGCATAATAGGTGTTTAATAATTATACTTTGAATAAATACTACTTCATCTATTTTTATTTTAGCCTCTTTAACTGTTTCCTCAATTTTTGACAGATACACATTGCCCTCGATAAGGAACTAGAATTTGATAATATATTACACTCATAAAATAGCAGAGCGAGTAGGAAAAAAAAGATGAAAAGGTACTGCTGAATTTGAAAATAGGTTCAAAATGGACTTTGGGAAACTTTAGAAATCTCTCAATTTCTACCACTCCTACTATCTGCCTCTCTTAAATACCCTTTGATATGAAACAATATAAAACAACTGATGAAGATTGGTTCTTGTGGGCCTCAACTGTGATGCCATTCTTAGCACCCAGGTTACTTTCTTCTCTTGTCCCATTGTGTATTTCTCCCAGGACAATTTGCCATCACCATGCTAGTATTCATAGTGCAAGGCAGCAAAGCTTAGGTTCAACTTCATGCTCCATAATTACGTTCGTTTCTATGAAGCCCCTGTGCCCACTTAGCATCTTAGATATGGATCCGAATGTGGTAACTACTTCTCATAGGTACTATAATTATTTCTGTTTTAATTTTTTTCCATGTGTTTTAGCTAGATTCCATGTAAAACATCTGGAGACACTAATTACAGGCTGTCCTATAAATTTACACTCCGATTTGCCCCGTGACAGTCATGTCATTAACTGATTCAGAAACAACTCTAATTAATCAACTGACAAATATAGATGGTCCACCTGCCTGTACCAGTCTTAGTCTGAATCGAGCACAAAATAATATCCTTTGCAGCACTGCCTGTGAAAATCCTGGGCACTGATAAGACAGTCTATTTTTTTCCCTCAGGCTAAATTACTTAGGAAAACTGACTATTTTCATATTTCGAAATCAGTATCTAGCTTATCTTCAGGGGTAGGTTCAATTCACAAGCCACTAAGGAGAGTCCGGTGTATGCTTCTCATGCCCATCCCCCACACCCAAGAGCTTATTAAGGGAGCTAAGTCCTTGCAGGGTATTTTACCTTCAAGGAGTTAGCTTCACTGTGTTGGCTGCATTCCAATTTGTGTAATTATACTGTCCTCCCTCTCAAAGAAAAATAAAATCCCACCAAATCGTATTGGTTTTAATTAGAGAAGTTATTTGTTACTTCCTCCTTTAAGACAGACAAGGAGCTATCAAATTATATTTCCACTGCTATACAGCAGTTGTGGTCAAACCAGAGGGGCTGGGTTTCACAACAGAAAAGAATCTCCTAATTAGTTCCGTAATGGACTTTAGAGTCTTCCATGAAAGGCATTATGGAACGAGAATGGGGTATTACTGTATTACTGTACAAATGGGTACTGCTATAGACAGAAAAAAGTGCAGTTCTGTCTAGCTTGTTCTCCTTAGACCCCAAGATTCATGTTAATCAGGGATTTCATTTTTTTTTTAGATTTTATTTATTTATTTGACAGAGAGAGACACAGCGAGAGAGGGAACACAAGCAGGGGGAGTGGGAGAGGGAGAAGGAGGCTTCCCGCGGAGCAGGGAGCCCGATGCGGGGCTCGATCCCAAGATCCTGGGAGCATGACCTGAGCCGAAGGCAGACAGACGCCCAACGACTGAGCCACCCAGGCGCCCCTGGGATTTCAATTTTTAAATTGCATCCCAACATGCTAAGAAGGCAGAAACCATTCTCAGCCCACGTGATTGAGTGGTTCATTAGGAATATATACCAACATTAATATATCACAGATACTTGGCACAGAAAAGAGTTCTTAAAGAACATTTAGTGAACAGAATGTCTTTAGGGGAGCTCACAATTTAAAGAATTTTGCAAAGTGAAAGTCCCTTAAAAGATTACTTAAATTTATTACAAATTAATAAATTTATTATTATTTACTCACAATCTGGTCATTAATTAGTAACTTTAACTAATAATATAGTCTGTTAATAATATTGACCCAAAACATTTATTAGTTTAATTAATGATATAATTAATAATAAATTAATCAATGATTAAATTATTCTGTTTATTATATACTAATTTATTATAAAATCACAAGCACACATACATATAATATAGTGCTTGAGGATTGTTATTCTACTATAATCAGTGTTTAAAAAAATGTAAGCTTATTTTGCTACTTATTTTACAGTAAGAGATTACTTGCTGGTTGTAAAGTATTACAACTTTTAAAAATATCATTTCTTTTTAATTATACATATAATACTCATTGCGTAAAACTTGGAAAATCATTACTGCACCAACTTGAAAAAGCTAATATGAATAGTTTGGTGAAGATCTATCCATATTATAATCTGCATCACAATAAGCAGCATTTATTTTTTTATTTAACAATACATCATCAACATTTTCCAGGTTGATGGTATCTTATGCAGCATTCTTGTTTTTGCTGCCAAGCATGAATATGTCACAATTTACGATCTCTGGTTGTTGAAGATGTAGGCTTCTTCAGTTTTTTAATATTCTAAGTAGTGTTTCAATGAACATTCCTCGTATGGATCATTGCATTCATCTTTGACAAAGGCTTTGTGTCATCTTTGATTAATCCCATAGGATAGACTCCTAAATGGAATTACTGGATTAAATGTATGCACGTTTTTTGGCTTTTGATTTTTAATGCCACTTGTTCTTAAGAAGTTTATAGAATTTTTGCCCGTATCACTGCCAATAAAGAGAATTATGATTTATTTTCATCTTTCTGTGACTCTGAAAGGCAAAATAGTGAGTTTTTTTCAATTTGTGCCTCATTTTTAAAATTATGTTTTTTAATTTTAATTCCAGTATAGTTAACGTACAGTGTTATATTAGTTTCAGGTGCATAATATGGGGATTCAACAGTTCTATACAACATTACTCAGTGCTCACCATGGTAAGTGTACTCTTAATCCTCTTCATCTATTTCACCCATTCCCCCCACCCACCTTCCCTCTGATATTCTTTATTTTAAAAGAGTACCTTCAGTTAAAGTTTTTTTTCAACAAGAACATTTGTTATTTAAAGCATACTTAAGAATACATGGTTCTAAAAGATATATATAAAACACTCAATCCAAGAAAAATGGAATACACATTTTCTTATAAAGAAACTCCAGAGTTTCTTTACAAATTTCTATAATATTCACTAATTTTTTTTATCTTTTTTTTTTCCATTTGTACTTTCTATTTTGGAATCACTTATTAATTCCTTTGCCTATTTTTCTATTGAAGTATTCCTCTTTTGAATTGATTTGCAAAAATGCTTATGTATTATAAGTATCAAGAATACAAAAAATTAAGACTCCTGTCATTCATGTATAGCTTAGCTTTTAAATTTATTTTTTAAAGAAATCAGACATACAGAAAGTTAAAAAATTTGTCTTTAGAATTATGCTTTGAGAAGTCCTCTACATGATATGATTAAATTAATACTCAATATTATTTTTTAAAAATTATTTTACAGTTTTAATTTGCATTTAAGCCTTCAACCTCTTCAGGATTTATTTTTGTATTACAGATTTTTTTCACTGAATTTGTTATTACAGACGTGAAACTGCTGTTCATAGAGTTATTTACTACTTATTATTATTATTTTTTTTAATCACTGATGGATTCAAACATACAGAAAGCTGGGATTTTAGGAATGCAGTGCAGCAGGGTGGAAAACATTCTAATTTTTTGTTAAAATATTTTAAATGCTTGTACTAGTTTTTGTGAAGAATTCAGTTTATACAAAGGCTCTGTCCACAAGAATTTTACTTAAAGAACTTCTGTTAAAATATGTGTCACATAATTGAAGTAACATATATACCTATATTAATCTTTGAGGAGGAAATAAACTTAAATTTTTTACTGTTGATTGGTATGCCGCAGTTTTCACTTGTCAGAATTTCCCAAATTCTGTAGAGTTATTCTAGGTAATATTATCAATACATATTGAAGGAAATTTTAGAGGCTGAAAATCACCATTCATTGCATAAATAGCTTTGGTGTATCCAGTAAGCTAATGAGGAAAGAGACATGAGCTAATACAATGCAAAGCTTATAGTCTACGGCAGGTATCAAGTTAATAACGTAGTAATTCCAATGGAATATTTTAACTAACTAACCCATCATGTTTTTCCAATTTAGGAAGTCTTTCAGAGGAGATAAAATGGAATGCATTGTTTAAATAAGCCACAAGGATATACTGAAATTTCACATCTTACCTGGTAGGTTTACACTAAGCTCTGTACCTTTGATTGTTGGCGTACCTATACGAGCAGGTAAATGAGAAAATCGAAGTTGAAGTTGAAAACTAGAAGGTCAAAGAGAAAAAAAGACAACTTTCTTCCCTGTCACACCTTTTCAGTTGTAAGATGTTTTTAATTATAGGGTGTGTCCCTTAATCCACACTAACTCAAGGAAATCTTCCTTCTCATTGCAGATTACATGTTCACTGAACCCCTCCAGTGAGGGATTTCTCCTCTTCATTTTCGTTTTATAAAATTGTATTGACTGAAAGCCCAATTAAAACCGCTTTCCAGGCGTTCGGCAGTCCCCTTCACACCCACAGGGTGGTTAGAGAATTAATGAAGCAGTACGTTGGCAAACTAAACTTCACCTACCTGACAGGCTTCTTTAGTGGACAGAATTTGCCACCTCAGTGCTTCTCCTCCCCAGGATTTCACGGACCCCAAGAGGGTTTCCCATAGAGGAGAATGTGAGGTTGTTATTTCTGTTCTCTTCCCCCCGCCCAAGCCCCCACAGCAGATATACTTTATTTTCAACCAAGAGACAACCCTCTCTGTCATCTCAGAAATATAACAGGCTACTCAACTACTTTTAAGAATTAAAGGTGTAACACTAAGCAAGAATTATATGACTTATAACATCCTCAGTGCTTAATCCTGGGGGACACATGTTCAGAGAAACAAATATGATGGAAAAATTTACCTAGAGGATAAATCCAGGCTCATTAATAAAATTCATATTTATCTACATTTCCTGACGTTTATTCCTTCATTTCCAACAACATATTCACTCAACAGTATTTTTTTGAGTTCTGCTCTGGGCTTTTGTACTGTTCTAGGTGCTGATGATGCAGCAGCAGTTTTTAAAGCAGATAATAATGTCTGCTTACATTGTTGACATAGACAATCAACATATAAGACCAATAGATAAGTTAGGTAGTGTTTCAACAGCAGAAGTGCTAAGGAGGAAAGTAAAACAAGGATGGAAATGGGGCTAGAAAGTGATGGGGAGTTGTTAAACTAAACCCTTATATAAGGTGGGCAGGAGAGGCTCACTGAGAAGGTTTGCATTTGAATAAATAGCCAAATACGGTTAAGGGATCCATGCTGGGCAGAGAGGAGGTGCAAGGGGGCATCCATGGTAGAGAGAAGAGCTGGGGCCAAGCTCTGAGTGGCGGCATACCTGGCACATTGGAGGAACAGCAAAAAGACTATGACTGGCACAGAAGAGCCAAGTGTAGATTAGGGCACACAGGGTCAGAAGGTAAGAAGTGTCCAGATCATGAAAGGTCTCATAGCTGATTATAAGCATTTTGCCTCTGATGTGTTTTTCTGAGACAAGTTCAGGTGATTGGCCCGTTGATTGATTGACTATATGAGTAAGGCAAGCAGTCTTTACTGCCTCCTCCATCATCCTTGGACCCAGAAAGGGAGGAAAGACAGGTTCTGTTGCCTGGGTCTATCCACTGCAGGCTTGGCTTAGAGCATGCAGTTATAACCACAGCAGTCCACCAAGCAAAAATACATTCTGTCTGCTTCATCTCATTCTAGGTGGGACTGGGCTCCGTGGGGGTTTGAAAGGATGGAAGTTGTCAAGGAAGATTCAAAACGTTTGACCCGACCAACTGGGAGGATAGACTTGCCACTAACTGAGATGGGGAAGAACGCAAGAGAGCAGGTTTGCCAGGGGAATATGAATAGCATGTTACATTTGAGAAGGCTACCACACATCCAAGTGGAGATACTAAGCATACAGTTTTATACATGAATCTGGAGTTCTGAGGGAGACATAGACTGGAGTTATCAACTTAGGGGGTCTTCAATTCATAGATGGGATTGAAAACCATAAGACATATTCACTATTACCTGAGGCCTGTTCATTACGGATTGTCAGTTGGACTGACTATACCTCAATTACAAAGCTGTGAAATGGTTATGCGAAAATCAGTCACAACTGTTTGACTACCTTCCCCTAATGACCTGTAAAATCCCTCATAGGGCTTCAAAAGATAAAAGATATTACCCCCAAGGTGGCTCAAATTGCTTTACTTACTGTACTCAAGACTCTGTTTTGCTGCATCTAAAATTTTATCTATATCCATGTATTCTGACAGATAGTGACTAGACCTATTACAGTGATCATTTCACCAGTGTATACAAATTTTGAATCATAATATTGCACATCTAAAACTAATATAATGTTGTATGTCAATTAAACCTCAGTAAAAAATAAAATTTCGTCACGGTATTCTGGAATAGCCCTCCTTCTCCTTTCTTTCTTTTTTTTTTTTTTAAAGATTTTATTTATTTATTTGAGAGAGAGAATGAGAGAGAGAGAGAGAGCACATGAGAGGGGATAGGGTCAGAGGGAGAAGCAGACCCCCCGCCGAGCAGGGAGCCCGATGTGGGACTCGATCCCGGGACTCCAGGATCGTGACCTGAGCTGAAGGCAGTCGCTTAACCAACTGAGCCACCCAGGCGCCCCCTCCCTCTTCTTTCTATCCATCGGATACCTACCAATTTTTTTTTAAGAGAAAGAGAGATAAAGCACACATGTGCGGGGGATGGGGGTAGGGGCAGAGGGAAAGGGGGAGAGAGAATCTTAAGCAGTCTCCATGCCCATATCATGACCTGAGCCTAAATCAAGAATCAAATGCTTAACCTACTGAGCCACCCAGGTGCCCCAGATTCTACCAGTTTTTAAACTCCCTCCTTCACATAAGGTTTTCTTCAGTCACTCTAGACTGGTGGTTCGTACTATTTGCTTAGTACCTTGTTTTTGGTGCTTATTATCTTGCACTGTAATTTGATTCATGCTTCATAAATGTGTCTTTAATTTTCCTTTTGGAGGGATGATACCAAAGGTTGTAAATATCTGCTTGAAGAGCCTAGAACATCGGTTGCCTAATGTCAGAATATATGTATTGACTTAATTTAGCTGTGATGACATTGTGCTATTCCGAAGAAATGAATCATTGCAACTTCCTTCTTCTGTTTACAGTAATAATGTTTACCTTGTGTGCAATGTAGAGTTATTTTATAATTTCCTTCATTAAATTTTGTTCCTAACTTTTCATGTTTCCCTTGATGTCTTCTATTTTTTAATTGCAAAATCATTTGTTGATTGGAAATCAATGGTGAATTGGTTAAATAAAATATGCAAATGACATTACCTGAAATAAATATGAAGTTAGATACCTAACCTCATTGACACCTGTTAGTTTATACCATCTTCCTAATCAGCTTATTGTTCACTGAATAGTTATTTATAGAACCAACACAGACATACAGATACAAACAGACACACACACACACACACACACACACACACACACACATTCCAACCCGTGAAAAGGGAAACCTTTCAGTCAACTAACTTAAGAACTTTTCTCTAAGTATTAATATGGATTAAATGCTATCTCAATTATGTTACACACACAATTTTAACAAAAAGATCTTTACATACAGCTTTTGTCTAACCAAAATCTTCACTTAAATCCTTACAGATATTAAGTATTTTTAAGTATTAAGAAAAAAATGGGACATTTTTCTGAGTTACAACTATGCTTTTCAAAAGCCATTCAAAATTCTTAGGGTAAAAGTATCAATTTTAGAAGGTGTCAGAGATGAAACATTAAGAATCAAAATTTTAACTCAGAGACTAACAGTTATTTTAATTTTTTCCTCCTCACTCTGTTAGGGACACTAGGTAACCACTGGTAACTTACCAGTGAAATGCCATTCTGTAATCTCAGAAAAACATCAGTGACAATCTTCTCAGTAAATATCAGGCTAAGAATTAGCAATCCCAGTATTTCGGCACTCTGATCCGTTGTAATTTATCTTCAGGGATGCCACACAAAAATATCACAAGAGGAACAAAACACAACGCTATGAAACAAAACAACAGGCATATGTTTTGTGCGATATTTGTCCCCTAATAATTGTAACTCTGCTTTGAGTGAGCATCTGACATCCTCATTATGCTCTTGTACGATGTAGCACCTGGTCGGCTTTGGTACTGCTGTGTTACTAAAGTCATTTTGCAGATGTACCTAAGTGTAGTTTTACACACTCTATCAACTAGCTATGAGTTAGGTGAAGATAGGAACTATGTTTAGAAGCAACTCTCGTCCCAACGTCTGATGGGTGAAGATGCAGGATTTACACTATCCCTAACACACTTAAATGTTGCTATTTATTCAATAACAGGCACTGACCTTCATAGCCCTTTGATGGCATGGCTGGATACACACTGATCCACCCCCCAATTCTGGTTCTGTCTTTGTTATGCTGAGGGCATGTATTTGTAAGCAAGCTAAGGGGTGCCTGGGTGGCTCAGTCAGTTAGCGTCTGCCTTCAGCTCAGGTCATGATCCCAGGGTCTTGGGATCAAGTTCCCCTCCTCAGTGGGGAGCCTGCTTCTCCCTCTCCCTCTGCTCCTCCCCCTGCTTGGGCTTGTTCTCTCTCTCTCTCAAATAAATATTTTTCTTTTAAAAGGAAGCTAATTAGGTTGAAGAGGATGTACTTCGTTGATGGAATGGAGAAGAAGGAACTGTCCCGTTTTATTAATTTTTAATAGAATATTTCAGATAAATAAAAAGCTGTTTTATACAACCAAAGACTACTCCACAGTAAGGTTTCTATAGCCACGGAAAAATCCAAAAAACAGAGGCTGGGTCTAAATGGGACAAGTATTTCAACATCTTCTGTGTTGTGGGTTTAAATAACATTAATTTGGGGCGCCTGGGTGGCTCAGTTGGTTGGACGACTGCCTTCGGCTCAGGTCATGATCCTGGAGTCCCGGGATCGAGTCCCTCATCGGGCTCCCTGCTCAGCAGGGAGTCTGCTTCTCCCTCTGACCCTCCCCCCTCTCATGTGCTCTCTCTCTCTCTCTCTCATTCTCTCTGTCTCAAATAAATAAATAAATAATCTTAATAAAAATAAATAAATAAATAAATAACATTAATTTATTGGTAGTCTTATATAGCCCGCAATAAGAAAAGTCACAAAAACTAATACACTTCACTAATTTCATTTTCTGCCACTGTGAACTCCAGTTCAGGTTACTTTCTATAAATATCTTTGGAGGCACTGTAGCTCCACCACTTTTTAACTGTGTGACCTTACCTCCTGGTTCCTCACCTTCTTCCTCTGTAAACTGAGGATAATAATAAAGGTCAAATTGGGGAGCTTAAAAGATGTTTTTGAGTTAGAGTAAATAAACCACAAGAAATCGTAAGGTAGATGTGAGAAGGGACAGGAAGTCCAATTATTGTAAGCAGCACAGAGATCAAGGACAAGTCAAGATAGGAAAGGCAGCAAACATCAAATTCCCCTTAAATCTGACTCTGAGGACCCTGTTACTTTTCCTGCCCGTCTCTTGACTTTGTCTCAAGCTCAGACTCTGTGCTGAAATCTTCCCATTCCTTTTACTGAAAGGACAAAATTAGCAGTCACCGCATGACACACCCAATGGCCAAAATTTTGGCACCTGCCATTTTCCATAGAGGGGGCTTTTCACTTTCTGTAGCAGCCACAAGAGTTGAGAGAGTGGGGAGTACCAGTTAGGAATCTGGTGGAACTTGGACCAAGAGAATGAGCATGAGGTGAATCTCACCATCTAAGGATTTGCTCAGCTACTTGAGGCTATTTGGGGTTGTGTCTTGCTTAATAAATGTTCCTTAAACAGTCTTTTTCTTTAATGTAAAGGTATTATTTAGACAAAAGACAACTTCCATCTGCTCCCATTTACCTAAGGTAAAATCTGACTTTTTTTTTTATTTTAGAAAATCAGTTATTTTAAAGCCAGATTCTCTCATCAAGCAAAGGGAAAACCATGTGGAAAGGAGCAGAGTTTTGAATTCCAAAGGATCTGAATGCATTTCAAACAGTAGCATTCAGAAGTCTGAATTGTTTTTACTTTTTGAAAACAAAGTTTTGATACATAAATTAAATGATCATGTGAATTGGCCAAATTTGGAGGGAGGAGGGGGTGGCTAGAAGCTGGGGAAGTGATGTGGAGCACGGACAAAGCTTAATTTTAGAAAGGAAAATAAGTCCAGTCCAGAAAAGGATAAATGTAAGGGATAGATCAAAAATGTAGAAGTCAAGAGATTTAGTAATCAACGCTGTCTCTGGATCCCAGGCCAGGTATCTCTAACTGCAATGAACTGGTATTAGAATAGCAAAATTTGGTCTATCAGTCTCTTCAAAGAGCATGTTCATATTGTTCAATTAATGGGACCAGTGATTCTAGGATTCAAGTGTATGGCTCAGCAATATCATCTGTACCACTGTCACAGAACAAAATTATTCCATCTTTTCTTGTAAAGCCGAATGTGTACACTACAAAAATTCAGAGAATGTGTTGGTGCAGGTATCGAGTATGGTTACTAAGACTTAATGAGTCCTGCAAATCCTCCTCCTCCTTCCCTGTCAAACAAAGATAACTCCCCTGTAAGTTTAATTATAGCCAAGAATCTGGATTGCTGGGCTGGTGTGTTGGAATGTGCTTTTCTCTGTCTAACATGAAAGCCCCTGTGTCAGCACTGCCTTGACCTGTCAAGATATAGTAATAGAAAACCCTGCAATTACAATGAAATAGAAAGTCGATAGATGAGGTTTGGGACTAAAGCATTTCGGAACCCACAGAAATCAATTATGGCAAATATTTCCAGAAAGCCCACCTGACATTCCTCTGAGAGTTTTTACTGTAGTGATTTATTTGTAGTGAGAGAAGCCAGGAAACACTTTTTTTCCACCTGGGAAATGCACCAATTCTGTAATAATGAATATTCACATAGATACTAATAACCTTGCTCTTTTACATAAGCTTAGAGGTTTATTTTTATCTCCTGGCACATGCATCACGTTGCACTCTTTATGATCTGGAGTGAAGCCTCAAAAATGTCTCATATGTCAGATTCCCAGATCTTTTTTGTGATTTTTATGTCAATCATATTTTTCCTTCTGTATTGTACAATGGTCAATTGTCAGTGTTTTCCAGAATTATGAAAGTAAAGTAGACTTAATAAGTGTGGCGTAAGTTAAATGGATGGTTGTCTGGTGTAATCTCATTTTTGCTGCACCTGGTTTCCCTGATTTATGTGCGGTGTATATGCTAATATCTTCATATACATAATATTCTGGTGCCACCAAGTGTCTACAAGGTTATGAATTCTGTCGGAAGGGGAGCTCTTCAAGTTTTAGTAAAACTAGCGAAATGAACATTATGTCAGTGCAGATCTTTTGGTCTCGATGTGAAGAAACTTTAAATGAGCAGTAATCACATTTGTTTGCAACAAGCCTTAAGTCCATCACAATTATTTTTTGTCAGCCTAAGTTAGGTCTTAAACTATGAACCCTTTTACTTACGTAGTATGAGTCACATTAATTGTTTTTGTTAATCAGATCAAACCACTAATTCATATTTAGCTTCTTGTCAAATAAAGCTTCTAAATTTTGTGTTTTCTAATCCACTCCGCTCTTCTGTTGCCATTAAGCCATATCTTACTCATGCTGAGTTTGCTCACTTGGTTTCTTGGACCCAAGTATAAGATCTTGCACTTATCCTTGATAACGTTCATCTTATTTTCAGCCTATAGCTTTAGCCTATTAAAATCTTTCGGAATTCAGATTCTGTCACCCAACATATTCATTATCTTTTAAATCTAAGCAAGTTGAAGGAGGTGTATTTAATCTGTAGCCTGGCCAGGGTTGCACAGCTGTTCTTCGAAAAATAGAGCATGATTAAACACCATGTGGAGGAGAGGTAATTACTTTCTTTTGTCCCTGGAGAAGATAGTTTCAAAGTCTTGCAAAACTAAGATATTGAGGAAGCTCAAGGAATTAATCTTCTAAATATTTACTTTCACTCCATATTCATTTCAAGCTTCACTCCATACAGAAACTAAACTCTGGTTTATTTTGTTAAAAGAATTCCAGTTTTCCTCCTAGACATACTCAAGGTCAGCAGAGAAATTAAATTTCCACCATCTTGAAGTTTGTAGCTATTCCTTCTTGTAAGTTTCATTCCAATCACAGGTTGCAAAGTGTTCCAAGATTAGTTTGAAGAATGAACGGTGAGAAGCTCAAGCAATAATAAAAACACACATACAATGTTTTAAAATATTTTAATTGAAAATATTTTGGTAAATATGTTTAGCTTTTCCAACTTGGAATTAGAAAGTTCTGTGTGTATTAGTCCATAATAATGAGAATACTTAACTCAGATTTACATTTTAAAAAAGTTTTCAAGGGGGCGCCTGGGTGGCTCAGTCCTTAAGCTTCTGCCTTTGGCTCAAGTCATGATCCCAGGGTCCTGGAATCAAGCCCCACATCAGGCTCCCTGCTCAGCGCGAAGCCTTCTCCCTCTCCCACCTCCCCTGCTTGTGTTCCCTCTCTTCACTGTCTCTCTCTGTCAAATAAATAAATAAAATCTTTAAAAAAAAGTTTTCATGTACTTTGTTAATTTTTTTTGGAACTAGAATTTATATTATAGTTAAAGCCAGTTCCTTTTGGTATATGGGTTCCTAATTTACTAGACCTCACTCCCAGTTGCCAATTCATTTTCTAGTGATCTCTTAAAACTCTATCAGCTATATCATAGAGGAAAGGGCATATGATAATAAGATACAGTAATCTGAGAAAATACTTTGTAAATATCAGCTATTTCCTACTTGCTGCTTTCTCTCTAAAAGCCTGATATATTCAGAGTAAATCTCACATAAAGTATTTAGATAAAATATATTTAGAAACATTTAAGATAAATTGAGCTTTTAATACTGGAATTGCATTGCATTTATAAAATAAAAGTAAATATGACACTATTGTACAAAGCCTGACCTTCAGCTCTGATGCTTGACCAAGAATGATGCCTATGGACTCAACACCCAATTCCTTATTTATTGTCCAACCAGGGTTACATTTCATTTTGCATTGTTTTCTCAATAGCTGCTGGTGTCTTTCACAGTTCCTGGTGAGTCTGCAGTCCTCAGTGACTTTCAGGGATGCTTAGAAGCTTGAAGAATGGGATGCAAGGGCAATTCGTATTCTAGTAATAGCAACACACATGGAAACATCCCCATAAATGGGGTCCATGGGATAGTTTGTGCTTATAAGTTATGCAGTTCCAAAGGAGCTTGGTATGAGAATAGGGATAATGAGGGGTGAGTTATTCTCCACATAGAAGTTTGATTCAATGTTGAACATTAGGGGCTATATCGTGTATTATAACATAGCATGGCATCCACATGCTGACAAAACCTCAAGAATTTTGTTTTTTTTTTTTACATTTGCCAAACCTCCACATAACTAACTTAATTTTTTTAATTTATTCACTCATTTGGTCACTTGTGCTTTTCAACAAAACCAGAGGCACTGCTGATACTTGATCCATTTATTTGACACATCAGAATAACTTTTTTCCTATGGCAGATTCAAGGTTCATTAACAGAACACTGTGCTAATGAACCTTGACCAAATAAGCCCTATTCTTTACTGTTCTGAGTTTCTGAAGCAAGTGATTCCCGAACTATTATTTACTGAATATTTTTTGTAAGTTCTTTTGTATTGGTATATGCTTTTAACCTATATGTTATAAGTTTATATATATATAAACTAGAAAGATGACAAACTGTTTAAATCCTGGGGGCCAATAGCATGTTGATTTTTTTTGTTGTTCCTGCATACTACCTTGAGACAGTAGTTGGAACAGAAAATTTTGCAATTTTTCTTTGTCATGAATATTCATTATGATTTTATATTATTTGTGTCCTTTGACAATGGATACAAAGTATACCATTACATGCTTAGAAATGTCTCTTCTATGCTATAACCTGAGATCTTCTATCATAACCTCAGGTCTCTTTCTGTATTTTTACATGTTCTGAGTAGCTACTATTTGTCAGACAGACTCTATTGTAGGTGCAGAGAAGACAATAGTGAGCCACACTGGTAAATTCCTTTCCCACTGAAACTCGTATTTTGATGTAAATACCTAAGTAAATAAAAATACTTCCAGCTTGTGATACATTTTTCAAAGGATGTAAAACATGATGCTGGTGATTTCACAAAAGTGAAATAGAAGGCGAGCCCACTTTTGATGGTGTGGTCAGAAACACCCTCTCGGAATATGTTGATTTTTAAATGGAGTCTTGAAAGATAAAGACAAATGAGTTAATCCCTTGAAGAGCTGAAGACACTTGAGGCACAGGAAACAGGAAGAACAAAGGCTCTGAGTAAGGAAAATGCTTGGAGAACTCTAGGAACTATTTAAGGTCAGTGTGGTTAAAGCAAAGCTGGGGGTACAAGATGAGGTCAGGAAATGGAAAGACAAACTCTTTGAGCCAATAAGAGAGTTCTGTTGTGATGCTGGACTAAGGATCAACATAAAAATCAACTTTGTTCCGATAAGTCAACAAAAACAAATTAGAAAAACATGATCAACAGCAACCAAAACATCTTAATGCCTGAGAATAAATCAAACAAAGGCACTGAAAATTAATAAAACAATCATAAAGGGCCTGAAAGAATGCCCAAATCAAGGAAAAATACATCTATGTTCATCCATGGATAAGAATCAGTATTTTAATAAGTGCCTCCTCAATCTATCTATTAAAAAACAATTTGCTTTTCGTAAATATACTAGGGGTAATATACTCTTTCTTTCAGAAATAGCAGGTTGGATCTTCTGGAAAGTACATGATGTTCTTGCACCTTGCTCAGAGCGAACTTGGAAGACAGCCCAGTTTCAACTGAGGTTTTAGATTATGGAATTCGAGCAAATTCTGGAGGCACCTAAAATTCAACTTTGAGTGTGCAAGTACATGCAACGTACTTGATCATTTTGATCTCATTCCATAAAATGTATCAGGAGGGAGTAAATGAAAGCGGCACGAAAATAGCATGGGTCTTTTGGAAGATTCGTGTAAACTGAGCATAAAATCACAAGCAGATGTAAAAAACCGAACAGAAGTTCTGGCAGTGATATACTTTCCACGTTGGCCTAGGATTTGTACCTCACCGACAACTTCTGTTCACATTTTATCAGCAACATCAGTGACATGAACTAACCAGTAAAAAATACAGACAATGAAGTAAGGCAGAAAGCATATTAGATCAACAGATGGGAAACCTGGATTTCTGTTCTGCCTGTGCTTTGGCTACTCTGAGAACTTGGATCATTCGTTTAGCACAGAGTTTCTTTCATTGATGCAACTTGGAAACTGGATTGGAGATTCTCTAAGACCTCAAGCCTAACTGAGCAGAGTTGACTGCCTCCAGCAGGAAGGAAGCCCCACGGTTTCAGTCCTGGTCGGAGATGTGTGGAGACTCTGGGAAAGAGGCAGGAGTAAGGATGGCATTGAAGAGTTGTCCCCGCCAACATCAGGTAAGTTGAACTCAAGAATGAATAACTGTCTTAACTGAACAAGGTCTGGGACTGTTCCATTTTCCCTTAAACAGAGTCAATCCACAATGAACATCTGCTGGCTTGAAAATATTTTCTGAATGCTCATTTTTATGTCGTTGAAGCCATTCGGCACATTGAAATGAATCAGTCCAGGAACCGCACAGGCGATGCAGGGGGGTGAAGGCAGGATGAGGGGAAGAACCCCCTTGCGCACAGTCTGAAACCATCACCCACAGCCCTCAGGTGTTGACAGTAGAAGTCAGAATACGTTGGCACGCAGTAATTAGAGATGGAGAGGCACAATTTCAACGAATGTTCTATTATTAGTGTATTTCAACAGCAGAGCTCCAAGAGAACAAAGGCAATAGCTTATCTGCTTATAGTGAATTACTTGCGACAGCAGAACCTGTTTATACCCTGCACTAGGCCAGTGTTCACACCACATGCGCAGCACAAAACGGCTGTCACCCTGGTGACAGCCACCCCCACAGTGACTGAGTAGAGGGATAAACAGTGGAATGAAGACAACAAGAAAGCTTGAAAAGAGCACTTATCCATAGCTCTGACCATGACCCCCGAAACCTCTCTAACCAAAACCGCATCCTCTATCTGCCCAACACCGTACAGAAAAAGAGGAAAGTTATCTAAAAGAGAAAGATGATTTAGAAAATAATCACCAGAAAGAAATTTTTAAAAATAACAGTCTGAGCAACCACTATATTTAAGACTTAAACGTGAATTAATCCTCGTAGAAGAATGAACTGATTTCAGAGACGTTTTTAAGTATTCAGGGTTACAAAGATCTATCTAACGTGTTGTTTGATGTAAAGCCTAGTGAACATTCTGCTATACTATTCAGCTATTAACGGTAGAGGAGGGGAACAATGTCCCAAAGAACGAAGTGTTACTTCGCTTCTAGTCAGTACTATTTCACAGGCATAAACATTGAGAGAGGAATGAACTCCAGGGCCCAGGGATATGGATCTTTCCATGTATGGGCATTGCTATATACCATCAGACACAAAAATCATCAAATAGAAACTATTTTTTTCTTCATTATTAATAGAGCACCTAGGATAAACATTTAAATTGGGAGTGACTTCTTTGCATGGAATGGAGAGGAAAATTGGAAAAAAAAATTCTTAAAGGTACCTTTAGAGACTTTACATATGTGGAACACTTCTTTCTCCAAGACAAAGTCCCATGCATGAAATACTATTTGGCATAAAGTTGGTTATTGTGTGCCATGATTTCTCTATATATGTTACACAGGATTTTTTTTACATTTCCTTTGGCTGATTAAAATTCTGAATTTTTGTTTTATTTTCGTGGCCATTAACATCTATAAAATTTTGACACCATAAAAAACAAAAGGTTACTTATTAATTCAACGAGTTTCTGAGCCATATTTTCGCCTATAACAGTATCAGGCAAGGCTCCAGTCACAACTTACGCCTGTCATTTTCTGTAATTAAAAGTACACAGTCATATTTATGCATTCTGCCTCCTAGCAGCTGCAGTTAGATTAGCCGTGAACAAAGAAAACATTTTGACACAGTTAATTATATGGCAGTTCTCCTTTGCTAGCAAATACCAGCTACCTCCTCAAATGAATAAGAACACTTTTTTGTTATTTTTCTTTTATATAATAATATGAATAGCCATGGAAAACTTCAGTTTACACTTACAAGGAGTTCTAATCTTAACACTTCAGTCTAACACACATTAAACTATCTGGTAACTTTCTATGAGGATATATGATTATTAGATTAAACAGATCTGACTCAAATGATCTTTTGTGGGGCAAGATTTCAAGCATTTTTTTTTTTAAACATCAGATGAGGAGAAAGATGAGAATAGGATTTGGTTTCATCTTTGCAACACATTAGAGATTACAAATGAATTTCTACATCCCTCGTCCAGTATATGAGGGCCACTCTGCTTCTCAGGAAGCCCCACTAGGCAATACACGACCTTACCGGAAGTGTGTTCTTAACTAAAAATTCCCAGGCAAGGAATTGGCTGTTCCTGAGCAGAGAAAGGAGGTTTGCCAATGAGTCATCTGCCTAAGATGGCGAAGTCAACGTGGAAATCAGTGGGAGAGGGAGAGCAGAGTTACAGTTGATTCCATGAAACCCAAACCGACCTGTGAGTAAGGATGAGAAAGATCATTTTCTGGTCATTACCTTCAGCCCTTTGTAGGAAAAGGGTGCTGGGAGTAAAGTAGTGAGACTGTGGAACAGATATTCAACCCAACCAGGGGCCCATCTCCAATGGCAGCACTGGAAGGAGGCAGAGGGAAATGTCACCCAACATGAGTCACAGTTGCCTTGATTTCTAAATTCATTGTAATCTGTATGCTTCTCTCTTCCTTTCTCTTTCCCTTCATCCTCCCTCTCCTACATTCCTTTACTGCTAAGAATTCAAAATTAATAGAATTGAGAGGATCAATATAGACTCAGGGGAAATGTATTGAGGAAAAATATGCAGATCAGTGGGATGGCTGTGCTTGTAACTTCATGCATAGAGGATTTTGGTCTTTTGAGATACTTTTATATAAAGTTCCATGGAAATATACAACAATATAACTGAAATTTACTTAGTGGATATGAGAATGGGTTTTGGAGTCAATCCCACTTGCTTGGTTACTTCATATCTCTGAGGATTGTTTTTCTCATTTGCAAAATAAGGGTCACTTGGGTGCCTGGGTGGCTCAGATGGTTAAGCGTCTGCCTTCAGCTCAGGTCATGATCCCAGGGTCCTGGGATCGAGTCCCGCATCGGGCTCCTTGCTCAGCAGGGAGTCTGCTTCTCCCTCTGCCTCTGCCTCTCCCCCTGCTTGTTCTCTCTCTCTCAAATGAATAAATAAAATCTTTAAAAAAAAAGGGGCGCCTGGGTGGCTCAGATGGTTAAGCGTCTGCCTTCAGCTCAGGTCATGATCCCAGGGTCCTGGGATCGAGTCCCGCATCGAGCTCCCTGCTAGGCGGGGAGCCTGCTTCTCCCTCTGCCTCTCTCTCTCTCTCTCTCTCTGGCTCTCATGAATAAATAAATAAAACATTTAAAAAAAATCTTTAAAAAAAAAGGGTCACTTTACTTGTCTCATGTTACTGTGAATATTCAGTAAGACAATGTATATAAGGTGCTTACTATAACATATAGCAAGCCCTCTAAATGGTCTCTCCTATTATTACTCAGTAATAAATAAATGCATACTTTAAAATGGAAAAGAAACATAATGTTTAAAGATGATTTAATTGCAGAAAATGACAGATGTAAGTTGTGACTAACTAGAGCCTTGCCTGATAGTTACCCCTACAGTTCAATAAATGCTTGCAATTCCCTTAGATGAGTGAAACTACTTAAACTTCAACATTTTTTAGCTTTATGCTGGGTGTTTGCGTGTGTATGGTGAGAGAGACTTTTTTGTCTAATTGCAACCCGCATAGGAATAGGAGTATTAAGGTGAGTGTCTGGAAAATGAGTTACCATATGTGAGAAAACACACCCTGATAATGATGTCAGGAATCAGACCATGCTGAAAGCAAACAACTTCTTCAATAATCAAATTTCTCAGGAAGTAGAGAGTAGATATTTATTCGTGACACATATTTCTGGATGACTGATGGCAATCTACCACACAGAGAAACGATTAAGTTTCTGTGCGGATTCATTGCTGTGCTAAATGAAGGTAACTAAACCTGTTTGTGTAAGCTCTTTTTCCAATCCATGAATATCCAGGCTGAGTCCCATTTCCTCTGTCTTTGGGATGATGTGAGCAGCGTGACTTCACAATGGCAGAAGACACCTGATTTCCTCTGGGCTTTCCCACTTCTGAAAAGCCCATCCTCGACACCTCCATCCTTAGTGTTCACTCCTCTGCAGACAGTGGCTTCTGTAACTACCAACCACGAACCGTTCCTTTCTCTAAAAATGCACTCAAACCATTTTGGGGGGAACTGATTCAGTGATGGTTGCTGGTCAAGTGGACTGAGCCCTGTAATATGCTCTCCCAGTTGCCAGATCCATTCCTGGGGATCTGTCAGGTGCTGCACTGGGCAAGAGCCAGGACAATGAAATGCTTCCTCAAAGTGCATCCACAAGGCTTCCTCTTTCCCTATAGAGAAGAGGCGTGGAGATGCTGTGCTTTACATTCATTTTTAGAGTGCAGAACATCCACAGTAATTTACAAAGGACATATTTCCCCTGTGGTTATTTAGGAAAGTTTCTGTATGTGTAGAGCTGATGTAATACGAATGTTTGAATGGGATGGAAAAAGTACATTTTAGGGGAGATAATCTCTAACGGGAGCAGGTTTTTTTTTTTTTTTTTTGGTTAAATCTTCACAGGCTACAAATTATGGAGACTGGACTCAATCCAGTTTAAGAATAAAAGGGATTTATTTTCTCTCATATTGGGGAAATCCAGTCAGGCATGACTGGATCCAGGCACTTAAATGAGATGATCAAATTATTTTTTTCTTTAAGATCTTTGCTTTCCTCTCTGTTGGCTATATTATTTGTCAAGTTTTCTCTAAAAGTGGTAGAAAACTGTCCCCAAAGAGCTAAAAGTTTTCAATCCTTTCAATTTCTGATCTCAGGAGTCTCAGTTTCCCTGTGCTCCTATAATCTTTGAAGTAGCATACACTGATTATCTTTCTTTGGTTCATATGCTAACCTCGGGACCAATTTTTCTGTCTAAGGGATACCCTGATTCCCTCGTCTGACATGTAACCCTATAAGGGTGGGGGAGCAGGAGACTTCCTACTCCCCACCAGAATCATTTGGACTAGAGAAGGAACGATTTTTATAAGAAAGAAGATAAGGGACATATTAGTGACAGATCTCAAACATTTATTGAAACAGGTCATTTGTAAATTAAATTTTGGACTTGAGAATTTTCTGTGTTCAAAAGTTGTTTCAAGACATCCTTTGCCTTTATTTCCCAGGTGACTGGGAAGTCAAACTGTTAGTCTATATCCTGGGGACTATAGCACTTTTTGTCAAGTTTTTGAATCCAAAACCTGGAAGGTCTCCATTTCTCCAAGTCCCTCATACAGTAAGGGACCACTGAGGCCGGTAGTGTCTCCAATCTCCATTTTGTGTTTCAAGGTTAAGATAATGAGGACAAACAAAAAAAGAAATCAAGAACTCTTCTCAGAGAGCTCATATGCTAAAAGATCCAGTTCTGAAGTTGTCATAGTGAGCAAAAGAATGCCAAGCCTAGCAGCTCCGTGGGCCAAGTTCTGTTCCAGCCACATGTCTGTAGCTTCCACGGATATCAATGGGAGTTGTGTGCGTGTGTGAACTGAGCACAGAAGCTGGCTGTGTATAAATAGCTCTGCAATGGTGAAAATCTCTTCTTGTGTGTCTGGTACAACAGAGGTAGTCTTTTGCAGTTAGTGCCTGCTTCCCCCTCTAATAAAGTAACCAGGCAGTTTCAAGAAATTCCATACCAGAATATTTGATGGTAATTATTTCATTTAAAAGATCTTGATCAGAGAACAGGGAGCAGTATTTGTCTTAAATGTCTCTCATTTTCCACTAGCAAGCTCAAGCCAGATTTAACGATTCTTCGCAAAAATGGCCTTCACTATTCCTTTGGCTGAGTTGTCACTCTGTTAACTGACTGATACGCAGCTAACTGGGGGGTAGGGTGGAAGTCAGAATGTTCTCTAAGGGGTTAAAAAGTTATCTAAAGCAAAATGCTTACATTCACACTGGCTGCCAAGGCACAGAGTGTCAGAACTGTATGGGAACACGGCTCTGACCCCAAGGGTGGGAATTTCTTTCAGAAAAGAGTTAAAGATAGACTTGTACTCTGTCCATTAGAGCCTGGCTGGCTCAGTTGGTAGACCATGTGACTCTCAAAGAGTTGAAGATAGACTTGTATCCTGTCCCTTAGAAATAGGAGACTTTTTTCAAGTTTTTTATATGAAATGTTCTAGTTTATGAAAGTTACCTACAGGTAGATAATTTTCAAATGCCACCTTCAGTCCCTGTCCTTGTTCTAAACTCCAAGCTTGTATCTACCTGGCTTCTGGAAATCTCTATTTGGATATCCTGTTCACACCTTAAATTCACCCAAAACTTAACTTTTATCTCACCCCACCCTTGTCCCCAAACATACCTACCATGGCCTCTGCTTTAGTTAACAGTGCCATCTTTAATCATTCAAGTCAGAAAACTAGTAGTTGCCCTAACTTCTCTCTTTCTTGTCACCGCATCTAATCAGTCTAAGCCTAGTCAATCTTACTGACTTTCTCCCCATCTTCTTAATTTAGTCCCCTGCTCCTGCCATGAAAAGCGGATTAGAGTGCAAGTTTTATTTAACTCACTAACGTCAGGGTTTGAATCCCATTTTTGTTACCTCTTTGCAGGGACGCATCTTTACGGAGGGAGCCTTGTTTTCTTCATCTGTGATTTGGAGATAACATCTACTTCACAGGACTGACTAATAAGGATTAAATTAGATTATATATATACACACACACACACACACATATATATAAAGTGTCAGTATAGTTGCTGACACATAATAAAGTTCTGGGAAACGGCAGACACTTCATCCTTTCTTGCTAAGACTACCGTAGCAGACTCCCTGCATACAGTCTTGCCTCTTCTCTATTCTGTACACTGAGGCTAGACCATAATTTCTAAAATGCAAATCCTTCCACCTTATTTATTCAAAAACATTTTGTGTGATTAAGAAGTCCCTGTGACACCCATCTATTTACCCCATCTCTCACTGCACCCCTTCTGAGTCCAACATTTTACCAACTGGTGCTGCATCTTTTATCCATCCATCCAATCAGAAAACTAGTATTTATCACTTAAATATCCATGTTAAAATTTCCTCTTCTCTGAAAGTTTCCCTGGTCCTACTCCAAATAGAGTTGACTTTTCCTTAATTCCACCACTATTTTTGAAGTGTAAAACTCATATATTTCTATTGTAGGTCCAATTACACTGTAGTGGCATTATTTGTCCATACATCTGTTTTCCTGACCAACTGTTGTGCGGTCTTCAAGAAGTCCTTGAAGAAGAGACTATAATTAAGAAAATATCTTGATTATTGTTCTCTCCTAAGAGTTTAGTCCAGTGCTATATTAGTTTTCTACTGCTGCCATAGCAGATTTCTACAAATAGAGCAACTTAAGACAACACAAATATATTATTGTACAATTCTGTAGGTAAGAAATCTGGTATGCATCTCACTGGGCTAAAATCAAGGATGTTGGCAGGGTTTCCTTTCTGGAGGCTCTAAGAGAAAATCTTTTTGCTCATTCAGGTTGTTGGCAGAATTCAATTCTTCGCATTTGTAAGACTGAGATTCCATTTCCTTGCTGGTTGTCAGCTAAGGACTCTACCCAGGTTCTAGAAACTGCCTGCATACCCTGGCTTGTACCCTCCTTCCTTCATCTTCAAAGCCAGAAAGGGCTGAGTCTCTCTGAGTGCATCCTGATCTATTCTACTTTTTGCTTGTTTTAAGGACTCCTGTAATTAGATTGAGCCCAGCTGGAAATTCCAGGATAATTTTGGTCTTAATAACCTCTTCAATCTTAATCACATCTGCAAAGCTTCCTTTGTCACACAAGGTAACATATTTATATGTTCCAAGATTAAGGTGTAGACAACTCTGGGAGACAATTCTTCCTATCAAAGGAGCCTCACATATTTTAGGTGATCAATATTGCGTGTTGAATGACAAAATAAATGTATGCAGATGACAATAGGTATGTAGGTCTTTTGATTATATTAGCTGATTTTATAGGGCCATTGATAAATTAGACAATTTGATATTCTTATCTGATTTACTTGTTATAACTTTTTATAAGAATCCTAGATATTATGTTTTCTAGATCTTTGCTTTTCATGGGACCATGGCAAATGAATTGTATCCAAACAGACCAAATGAATTTTTCTATAATCTCTGATTTACCATAAATCGTAAACATTATTAGTAAAGGTTAATCAAGAGCCATCAAGAGTCTCTTGTCTTGTCCTTTTTGTGACTACTCACAGAAAGATTTATCATTTGTATGAAGTTAATATGAATGCACACATTTATTCTAAAAGTGTTTGAGTGCCTGTATGTGCCAACCTTTGTGAAAGGTAAAGAGTGGTGAACAAAATATGGTCCCTCCCTTCAGAGCTTACTGAGTAATTGGGAGACAGATAATTAAAAAGTAATTACATGTCTAGGATGAACAGATAAGGAAAGACCATTTTCAAGATACAAAGATAATGAAGACACGGTAACTACCCTGGAGTTAAAATTTTAAAAAAGACCTATTATGCTCTAAGACAATCTCTTTCCTCAAGAAGTTAATATTACAGCCCAGCCAGGAATACAAATACATGGACAAATATTGCCACTACAGTGCAACTAAACCAATGATGGACATATCTTCATGTTATAGGGATGCATTAAGGAAGAAGGAACCTACTACACTTGGAATGTGGCTGGAACAGTTTCAAAGAAGTGAAGACTTTAAGTTGTGTCTTGAGGAAAAAAACAAGGCTTTTCCAGATGGACATAGAGGAATGGAGTGGGGAGGAATTCTAGGGAGAAGGAAGAAACTTAGGCTCTTCTCCTAGCCTGGAACAGAGAGAGTCAAGAATGGATTTGTGGATAAAGGGTCATCTTAGCTGGGATCTGGAGGAGGAGCATATGCTTGTTGCATTAAAGGGAGAATGTGGAATAAAGGAATTTTCTAGGCAGAGAGAATGGCACATTCAGTGGACTGGAGGATGGTGAGAATGAGTGTCGAGTATGAGGAACTGAGAAAAATTCAGAATGACCACAGCATAAAAAGTGAGGAAATTGGAGAAATGATACTAGAGAAGTAGTCACAAACTACATCAAGGAGGGAATTTGAGCCCATGAAAGAGTGTGGACTGTATCCAAAGACCTATGGGAAGCTATTTATGTGTTTTAAACAGAAAATTGAGATGACAGATTTTGCCCAATTCCATTACCTCTGACTAACTGAATTAGTTGGCAGTTCTCCTACCACCTGCTGAAACTAATCTCTTCTCTCTGTATCAAGAAGTTCCTCTTTCATTGATTATGTCATTTCTTTTTTTTTTTTTTCTCCACATCAAATAGAACATGCCGGATTCCTGGGAAAGATTGGTTGATGTTCTTCTAGACTACAAAATCACACCCGAGGGGGACCATTAAGCTTGCCTGGGTTCCCGTATCACATTGGGTTGAGCGAAGGCTGTTCCCTCAAGCTACTCCTGTCTCTGGCAAGGTATGGACAATCTCCTATGGCTCTGCATCTGAGAAAAAGAGAAACAAACCTCCACATATAAAAATGATGGGGGTATGCTGTTGTTATAGCCATGCTGGGGAGGAAATGGGAGAAATAAAGTAAGGCCTAAGATAGCATTTTGAAAACTTAAGTCAAAAGGAGATTTGAAATAATGTTCCTGGAGGCAAAGTTCTAATGTGATATGGTTTGTGCTTATACTGGTAGCACATCCGTGGCATTCAACCACTGCTCAGTGAGAAGAGTAACGTGGCAGGCACTTAGGCTCGTTATTCAAAACACAGACCTGAGATATGGGCAGTTTCTATGTTTGTCAGAGAATACAGAAGCGGTAAAGCCTGAAAGTCAAGAAAGAGAAAAGATAGTAAAAAAAGTGGAAGCTAAAATTGAATATGTTAAGACATGTTCAAGGCACCAGAGAAATAAGACCTATCGTATTTGTAGACATTTCTGATTCACACTTATTCTTTAATACCAAAGGGCTAAAAGAATTCATAAAATTTATGAGAGGAGTTCAGAAGAGAGAAGTGGGGGCAGTATGGGGGAAGAAATTGAAGTCAGATTTGATCTCTAAGTTGGGAAAAAAAAAAGAGCCCTTTCCATGTCCTTCATGACTTCTGTAGTGCCTCCCTGATATTTATAAAGACAAAAGGAAAGTAGAAAGGCCTTGAGAGCCTAGTCACAGGCAGTAACTTTAAAACATGAAGTTAAAAAAATTTAAAAATAACATGAAGTTATTCTATAAAATGACACAGGCAATTAAATTTCTTGTTACAAAATATAAACAGGCTGCACGCTGGATTCAGGAAGATATAATCTGCTCCCCCCTTCCCAGAATCTAAAACTGTGTAGTTATTTTCTGATGTTTTAATGTGTATTTTCCAGTAATTTACATATGAGAAAAGGAAGAAGGAAGAAGGCTCTCTCTATATAAAGTGTAAATAATAAAAGTATAGACCAGGGAGTAGAGAAGGAAAGATGGGGCTGGAAGAGAAATTGTAGAAAGATAGGAAAATAGGAGGCTGGTGAGTATATACAGTTGGAATAAATTCTTCTGTGTCCTAGAACACTTCAACACTGGTGGAAATCATATCCAGTCTCAACCTTGAGAAATGAGGTGGGAAGTGGTGAACTGGCCCTTAATGCCATGAGCTGTGGAATTCTTCCTGAGCAGAAACGTTGTATCAAAGCATTCCAGGATTTATCATGAAGGTATGGTGCCATGGAAGTGAGAGGTTGGTATGCTAGGCCATCTGGTGAGATGCAACTTGTCAATCTCCCAGATGGTTTGTGAAAAGAGAGAGACTTGGTACTGAATTGAGATCAGCATATGAAAAGAGCCATGAAATCACAAACTTAAACCCCATTTTTTTCACAAAGTATTTTGAAAACTTCATTAAAGAAATTTTATATGAATTTTATATGATCTGAAAGATTATATATAGAAGTTTTAATTTACAATATGAAACCATTTCAATAACATTTACTACATTTGCTTTCATCTCTTTTAATAGGTGTTTTATTAATCTTAAATTACTGAGTTAAAAGGAAGAAATTGATATTATTTTCATTGATTAATTTGCACATATCCAAGTTTTGTACGACTTCTATAGAAAGAAGTCTAGTAGGATTTGGCTATCCTGAATTATTCCTCTGGACAAGCATGCTCTAAAAAATCAGTGCCATGTTTGTGAAATACCTGAAAATGATCTGCTCTTTGAATTTAAATTTCCAAGTAAATGTATTTTAGAAACTTTTGGGTTATGCTCACTAATAATTCTTAAAATGATGTAATCAGCAAGCATTACACTTAAAGTATAACATATTCCCCATGTTTCCATAACTCTGGGATTTTTTAATATTAACAATAATCAGAAGTGGGAACTTCGAAATGGTGTAAATTTCTTATTTTTTTTCAATAAATAAAGCCTGGTTTTCATATTTTATTTATTTTATTCTATTTTAGTTAGAACATGATGATGATTATATAGACTCACATAAAATTCTCCTTCAATTTAAGGTATGTTCATGTGGACAATAAAGCTTATTTTTTAAATTTTAACTTTGAATTCATGTAAAATAGCTACTTACTTGGACATTTAATGTAAAATGCAAATACTTTTGCGATAAATAGGGCTTTTAATAATTTGTAATATCCCAACCATGGAGGAACTGAGAAATAAATACCTGGGGCAGAGTATCAAATATAAATTAAATTTTGACTTTGTATCTATTTTCACATTCAATTAAGATGCCAAATTTTTATAAAGACCATAAAAGAGAATGTATTTAACACAATCTTTCTTCTTTCTTTGCCATTAGGTTGTTTTCATGTTTGTTTGTTTATCTTTCCGCATGCTATTAAGCATTTGATTATTTCACCGTCCACCAGTTTATTTGACTTGACTAGAAAGTAGACGAGGTAAATGTGAGGCAGATCAAATTAGAGAAGTAATTTTTGTTACTATTAATGTTATAGGATGGGGAGCGGGAGTCAGATCTCAGCTTCTGTTTAAATGGAATTCACACACACTTGAAGAATTAGTGGGACAGGAATTCCAGAAATCCAAGGGCTCACTGCTGACAAGCTCTGATGGGAAAAACAAAAACCAAAACACAAGCTTGACCAAGTAAGAAATCCTCAGTTATCAAGGGGACAGAAAATGTTGAGTGAGGCAGGGAAGGTGTTGCGGTTGCAGGAGTAGTAAGCACCCAGTGAAGTGGGGGAGATGTCTAATAGGGGAACGTAGGCCCTGGAAGGGCGGAGGGAGCACTCAGAGGAACTGGGGTTCAGTAGCAAATGCCCCACTTGAGAAATACCCAAGTGGGCCCTTTATAGGAGGAAAGCTGTTGCCTCATGTGTACTGATGGGGCCAACGGCTTTATACTAGGAATTACTGTAAATATGTACCAATTTATACCCACAGATGAGTGAGATCTAAAGAAACAATGAATGATTAGCACAGGATTTGGCATATAATTGTTGCTCAATGAATGTTCACAGAAAGAATGAATGAACGAAGGTTCAATATATCATATGAAAGATGAAAAGATGAGTAATGATCATATACATAAATACTGTATGAATAGAATACTTGACAGTATTACATGTACAAAGTTAGGTTAAAAGGTCTTTTTTATTCAATGATCTGATCTATAGATAAGAGGCAAAGCTGACGTGAAAATATGTTGCCATTAGACATATATATTTAATCAGTTTTGTATATTCAATCATACCAGTCATATAATCAAGCCATGATTATAGGTGACCCAAAATTAACTTGGGTAGGGTAAACCTTATTTTTTAAAAAGCAAAAGAGCGGAGCACCTGGGTGGCTCAGTCGTTAAGCGTCTGCCTTCAGCTCAGGTCGTGATCCTAGGGTCCTGGGATCAAGCCCCATGTCGGGCTCCCTGCTCCACAGGAAGCCTGCTTCTCCCTCTCCCGCTCCCCCTGCTTGTGTTCCCTCTCTCGCTGTGTCTCTCTCTGCCAAATAAATAAATAAAATCTTTAAAAAATAAAAATAAAAAAATAAAAAGCAAAAGAGCATACTACAGTATTAAGCATAGCCCTCCATGACATGCACTACACACATGGATGGACACACACATAAATGTGAAAAAAGAAAACCTGTGTGTATCAGAGCAAATGAAACAGGGAATACAACTGTTTTTAATAAGATAATATCATGTATTTAAATTGTGTCTTACAATTTACGAAGTCCTTTCAGAGATTACCTCATTTACGTTGCACTGTAATCCCAAGAGGTAGAAGTGATTTTAATTTTCAGTTTTACAGAGGGGTGAAGCGAGTAAGTGGTTGTGGGCAAGTAATCTTTCCTCTACGCTACCTTGTTCCGTTGATAACCCTAACATTTTTTTTTCCATCAGGTTCTTGGTTTTCTCCAACTTGAGATACCTATTACATTGTATTAAATATTAAAAACTTAGAAAATATGCTCATTCAAAAATCTTCCCATCGTTTTGCTTCAAAGTGATAGAAATCTATAAAGGCAGGACACCTTTAATAATAGTACAGCACATTTTGTCATGAGCAGTCTGTTCCTTCAAAAATTATCATAAAACAGATTGAGAGCTAAATATGAAATGCTGAGCTCTCCAGTTAAAGCACAGACCTCATTTCATTCAGATCAACTCAAACAGATGAGACAGAAGAAATGGCTGAACAATTCTATTTTATTTTCAGCCCTGGTAGTACGCTTCCCAGCTCAAGGTTCCAACAATTTAGGGAGGGGATGGTATGGCAGAGTGTGCTTGGCTGATAATTTCTCCGCAGGACATATTCTAAAACAGTAATAGCCATATTCTGGGGCCTTCCTTCAATGCAAGCATCATCATTTTTTAAAAGATTTTATTTATTTATTTGCGCGATAGAGAGAGAGAGCACGCAGAGCAGGAGCAGGGGGAGGAGCAGAGGGGAACAGAGAAGCAGCCTCCCCACTGAGCAGGGAGCCCAACGCCTGGGGCTGGATCCCAGGACCCTGGCATCATGACCTGAGCTGAAGGCAGACGTTTAACCGACAGCCACCCAGGTGCCTCAAGCATCATCATTTTTATAACTTTCATATACAGACTTAGCATCTCATAACCAGACAGAAAAATGTAAAAAAGCAAAAATAACACATCCTTGGGCAAATGAAGTTAAGCTCCTCAAAATCATGTTAACAGTTAATGTTGTTCTCCCACATCCTTTTTAAGATACTCTAGTAAATTAAATAAAAAAAGAAAAACAAACAAAACTCTTATCTTCAGGTAGGCTTTTTCTTTCCAAAACCAATTTCAAAGAACAGTCAGATATGTAATAATGGGTGTCTTGGGGATGTAATTTTTTATGCAACTTGGCATGCAAGTCATGAGTAATTAATTATGTCTTCTATTTACACTTTGTCAGATAAGAGTATTAAACAGAAGAGCTGAGAGGAACACAGAACACTACCATTAATCTGTTTAATTTGCAAATCTAATGCAATCAAAAGGAAGACATTAGTGTTAAAATTGTTTTTGTCCAGGTGGTATCTTTCATGGAGGGAAAGGCCTGACTGAGGTGTAAATGCTACACAAAGGCAGCAAGCCACAGGATCTCGTGTAGGCTTCCAAAGCCATGGCATCAATTTTCCTGGGTGCTCATATCATTGATTCTAAATGCTCTATACAAAAATTAAAGTATGAGCTCTCCACAGCAACACTAGCATTATATTCGGCTCTGTGCAATTAACTAACCAAGTGAAGAAGCCCCTGACCCATTAAACTGAAGGTGGAACATGTGAGTGACAGACTGATTGACAGCAAAGAGAAAATGCAAGAAAGATTTCTGGATAAGGAGGAACCCACTGTCTCCAGCTGTAACCTGTACCCCACTTCTTTCCAAATGGCAGTCCTCACCAATGACTTAGAAACTGATTCAGTTCTCCTGTGTCTCAGGATATTTCTCTCTTAAGAGGAAGAGACAGAAGATAGAAGTCAGTGAATGAGAAAAGGGAAGCCATGTCAGAACTTTCACACGAATTGGTATGATGGGGTATGCAAGTTCTATGGTTTCTTTCCTAATGCCTTCAATACCTCTCTGAAACTCAGCTGACTCATTATTAAAATGCTGATGATGATTACAGGTTTATATAAGGATGGAATGAGATCATGTATGTAAAGTTCCTGGGACAGTCCCCAATAACCAGCAGCCCCTCAATAAGTGAGAATGATGGTCAGCATCACCACCATTGTTTCCAGTAAGACAGTGAGTTTTGAGAGAACATATCTTTTCATTTCTGCCAGAGATACTTGTACTGGGTGCTTCCTTTTGGATATACCTTATAAATAAATGTGGCACTATTGGTAGGACCTTGATTGCTGCATTGGCAGGATGTTTGTATATATAACAGAGAGATTTAGATCCTCTACTCAGTTTTGTCTAGCAGAATGTAATTTTTACTTGTAGTTTTAAAACCATAGAAGAAATTCTACACGTATGACAGAATATGTATGTGAATTTTAATTTTTATAATAAACATGGCAATTTATAGTCACATGCAGAGGATATAAATCTGAAAGTGTGAAACTAAGTAAAGGAAAATCTCATTCAAAATGGAGGTCCTGGGGCACCTGGGTGGCTCAGTCAGTTAAGCATCTGCCTTTGGCTCAGGTCATGATCCCAGGGTCCTAGGATCCAGCCTCATGTGGGGCTCCCTGCTCAGTAGAGAGTCCGCTTCTCCCTCTCCCTGTGCCTCTCCCCCCCCACCCCCCTGCTCATGCCCTCTCTCTCTCCCTTGCTCTCTCTCTTTCTCTCTCTTTCTTGCTTGCTATCTCTCTCTCTCTCTCAAATAAATAAAATCTTTTTAAAAAATGGGGGTCCTGAAGGGGGAGCTCTGATGCATGTACCACTCCTTGCAGTTTACTTTACATATCTTGATAAGAAGCAGCTTACTTTACCACCCCAGCAGGAGGAAGGAAGATTTTCTCCTCACCCAGCAACAACCCAGCCAGTGAGAACCACCACAATTCAGCCAATGAGAAGTAGCCACAACCCCAAACTCTTACTCACCGCGAGTCGACAAACAGCCTCTCCCAAATTCCTTTTTTCCTGTATAAAAGAATACTTCTCTCCTTTGTTCTCTGTATTTGCCTGTGGTTTGGCAGAGTTTAAATGTCCCAAATTGCAATTCCTCTGCTATTCCTGAATAAACTCATTCTTTTGGTAAACTAACTGGCTATTTTATTTTTAAGGTTGACAAAAGTATGCTGACAGTTACAACTTGTCTCTGAAAAAAATCCACTTATTTTCCATTTATCTCTAAGAGTGCATACAGATTAATATATAAACAACATGATCCAGGGGAGTTTATGTCTAGGGACTAATTTACTGAACTACCCAACCAACAGAGGATTATTTTATCTAATTAAGACAGAGTGCACGTATTTAGAATTAAGCATTTGCATTTACCAGCAAATTCAGAATTATAAAAGCAATTAAAGCTAAAATGAGGTATGATAATCTTTTTCCTGCACACCACTGCTGAGCTAAAGCTCATTTTAATGTTTGCCTTTGTAACACTATTGTACAGAAGGTTATGAATAAGAAGCTCATGGCTGGGCAGAACCCCCTTTCCCACCTCGCTTCCAGCCACTCAGCCTCCTTAGGACATGAACCCATCCATCCTACTTTACTCAAGCCTCCTAAACAGAGCCTACATTTTGTCACATTCCTACTTTTGTTCCTCTGTTTCTCCAACCTGGAATGTTTTCCTTAACATCGTCTATCTATCTGGCAGTATTGGACCAGATTCAGATTAAAATCTGTCTTCCTTCATGAACCTGGTGCTCCTTCAAGCCTAAGTGCTCTGTCCCTTATCTGAACACAAGGGCACTTTGCTGCATATAGTCCTCTGTCTCATTCATTTGCAAATAAATGTATTACAACTTCGGGAGTCTCTTACAGTAGTAAGTCATATATTGCCTTTTAAGTTGCTACATGTTTATATTATTTCCCCTTATATTACAGACTTCCAGAGGGCCTAACTGTGTCCTATACTCTTAAAAATGATGAGCACAGCACCTCTCTTAGAAGTCCAGTTTAATATATGTTTGACGATAGATTGGTTGAAGCAGCAAAAAACCTATTTACCTTCATATATCCTCCATTCATCTCCCCTGCTTTACTCAAACCTTCTAAGCTTGTCGTACACTTTCTATTTCATCCTAATTTATTTATTTTATTTCCAGTTATGTTACTTAATAACTGCTAAAAGAAAGGAAGAATGCTATAATTTAATCAATAAAGTATTTTGTCCTTACTTCCCATAATGGTAATTTCCATCACTCCATTTTTAACTATTTTCTGAAGAGTCATTAAAATGTTGTCTCCCACATTGGTGTTATGGGAATTATGAAAGTGCCAATAACCTGTGGTCCTTTCCAGAACTCAGTAGATAAATCTTGTAAGAATGTAGTTCAATACCCAACCTTCTTCATAATGCATTTGAGTCTGTGGCTAATGGTGCTTTATTGAGGTCCTTGTGTATTTTCCTGATTTTTTTCACATTTGCTTAGATATCTTGACTTCCCCTGCAACTATAATTCTTGTCTTTCTGAGACAGTCCTCATAAGAAAGAGGCTCTGTCAACTAGTCAATTAAAATACTTAACAGAGTGCCAGGCACAAGAAAAGGAAGGAAGGAGGAAGGAAGGAAGGAAGGAAGGAAGGAAGGAAGGAAGGAAGGTAGGAAAGAAGGAAGGATGAACCTAATAAGGTTTTTTAAACTTTTTCTATGTGAAAATTATATATTTATAGAATGTTGCAAAGAAATGTACAGGAAAGTCTCATGCACCCTTCACCCTGCCTCCTCCAATGTTGACGTCTTGCATATCCAAAGAAGAAAATATCCAAACTATGAAATTAACATTGGTACAATCCATAGAATTTATTCAGATTCCACCAGTTATTATGTGCTTATTTGTGTATGAGTATGTATAGACCTATACACCTTTATCACATGGACAACTTCATGTAAGTACCACCATGATCAAGATACACAACTCTTCCTCTATCACAAGGCTCCCTATACCTCTCCCCTTGCCACCTAAACTTTAACCCTTGGCAACCATGAGGGTGTTCTCATCTCCATAATGTTATTATTTCAAGGATCTTATATAAATGGCATCTTACAGTGTGCAACCTTTTGAGATTGGCTTTTTTCACTCAGCCTAATTTTCTTGAGGTTCATTCAAGTTGCTGTGTGTATCAATAGTTGCTGAGTAGTATTGCCTGGTATGGAAACATCACAGTTCATTTAACCATGCACTTATTGAAAGCCATTTTGGTTATTTTCAGTGTTTGGCTGGTACAAACAAAGCTGCTATAAACATTCCTGCACACACTTTATGTTTTGATGAAGATAACTATAGTTCCTTGTATATGGCTAATTCAACTATTTCGGTCGACAATTGGATTTTCAGAGATGGGTAAGATGGGTGAGGAGCTAGTGAGTACATTCTGCATCAAACATTTTTGTTCAGATATTCAGGAAGGAGCAACCATCTGTCCTGGTTCTCCCAGAACAGGATGACCTATGTCTGCTACCCGGGTGTAATTATCCCTTCACTCTCGGAAGTGCCCTGCTTAGTATGATACATTATATAATCCCTCTGACTCAGATGACTTAAAAACTCCAAGCATTGCTATTATGCCTGCTTGGCCATGGTGGAATTGCACTGTAGTAGGTAGCTGTTTTGTAATCCTTCTGAGCACGGGTGGAGTGACTCTCTGGAGTCCGAGAAATGGGATAGTCTCCCAAAGAAAGATAGTCTTGTTAAAGTCTCTACTGTTCCTCCCTCCTTTTCAGTCCAAAAATGTCACTCATATGTGGAATTTAAGAAATGAAACAAACAGGGACACCTGGGTGGCTCAGTGGGTTAAGCGTCTGCCTTCGGCTCAGGTCATGGTCCCAGGGTTCTGGGATCGAGTCCCACATCGGGCTCCCTGCTCTGTCTGCTTCTCCCTCTCCCTTTGCCTCTCCCCTCCTCTAGTGCTCTCTCTCTCTTTCAAATAAATAAATAAAGTCTCAAAAACCATTTAAAAAAGAAGAAATGAAACAAGCAAAGGGTAAAAAAATAAGAGAGAGAATCGTTGGGGGAGATGAACCATGAGAGACTATGGACTCTGAGAAACAAACTGAGGGTTCTAGAGGGGAGGTGGTGTGGGGGGATGGGTTAGCCTGGTGATGGGTATTAAGGAGGGCACGTTCTGCATGGAGCACTGGGTGTTATCCACAAACAATGAATCATGGAACACTATATCAAAAACTAATGATGTAATGTATGGTGATTAACATAACATAATAAAATAAAATTTAAAAAAATAAATTCACTAGGTACTAATACGCTTTAAGGGATGATTTTTTTAATTGTTTAACAAAGAGTGAAGTCAGGTGCCTGGGTGGCTCAGTTGGTTAAGTGACTGCCTTCGGCTCAGGTGATGATCCTGGAGTCCCAGGATCAAGTCCCACATCGGGCTCCCTGCTCAGCGGGGAGTCTGCTTCTCCCTCTGACCCGCCC